>NC_143547.1:39363506-40062256 GCF_031878675.1 Megascapheus bottae
TTACAATATCTCACTTTGTTACCTGATATATCGGATATATTTGTATTTGGTTATTTGAAATTGGATAAGGAAGGGGGGAAAACAAGATGAGGTGTGGGAGTAGGGGAGAGGGAAATGGGGATCAAGACATGTGAAAGGGTATCAATGTATGTGAATTAATGCACCTTCTATCTGGCAAATATCATGTAACCCTTCTATTAATTACAATAAAAAATATATGAAAAAAAAAACCTGAGCACAGGCAATGACTTTTTTTATCTGCCAGTCCAGGGGCTTGAACTTAGGTTTGGGGCATTTTATCAGAACTTTTTATCCTCAAGGCAAACACTCTACCATCTGAGCCACAGTACCACTTCCAGTTTCCTGGTGGTTTATCAAAGAATCTCACAGACTTCTGTACCCAGGCTGGCTTTGAACTGCGATCCTCAGATCTCAGCCTCCTGAGTAGCTAGGATTACAAGCGTGAGCCACCAGCATCCAGCTCAGGCAATGACTTTCTGAATAAGACTCCAGTAGCTCAGGAAATAAAACCAGGATTGATAACATTGGAAATTTATACGCTTTTTGCAACTGAGCAATTGCAACTACTCAGGAGGATAAGAATTGGAAGACTGAGGCTCAAACTGCCTGGGCAGAAAAGTCTGTATGACTCTGTCTCCAAAATAACAGTAAGGAGCCAGACTGGAGGTGTAGCTCAAGTGGTAGAATCCCAGCTGAGAAAGCAAACTGAGCAAGTACACATCCTTGAGTTCAAATCCTCATAACGGGTGGTGGCAGAATTGCAACATTATTAGCCATAAAGGATGTACAAATCAAAACCACACTGAGATTCCATTTCGCTGCAATTGAAAGTAGCTATTACAAACGTAACAAGCAACAAATTCTGTCAAGAATTGAGGGGGCATGTCTGTTTAGCATGTAGGATGCAAGGGAAAGAAAGAGCAACAAAGATAGCAACAGGAAGAGCAGGGGAGGGAGAGAGGAAAGACATAACCTACCAAAAAAAAGGGTTTTTTTTTCCTTTTATAATGAATTTAAAAAAAACAATGAATTAAAAATGAATTTAAAAAGTTAAAGCCAGAGCCAGGTATGGTAGCTCACACCTATAATCCTAGCTACACAGTAGGCTGAGATCTGAGGATCGAGGTTCAAAGCCAGCCAGGGAACAAAAGTCACTGAGACTCTTATCTCCAATTAACCAATAGAAAACCAGAAGTGGAGCTGTAGCTCAAGGGATAGGGCCATAGCCTTGAGCTGAAGAGCCCAAGGACAGCGCCCATGCCCAGGAACTGGTGGCTCATGCCTGTAATCCTCTCTACTCAGGAGACTGAGGTCCAGGATCAGGTTTCAGAGCCATCCCGAGCATAAAAGTCCATAAGACTCCAATTAACCACCAGAAAACCAGAAGTGGCAATGTGACTCAAAGTGGTAGAGCACTAGCCTTGAGCCAGAGAGCTCAGGTCCAGAGTTCAAGCCCCACAACCTACCAAAAAACAAAACATAAACCAGATTTTTAAATAGACAAAGAACTTAGACATTTCTCTAAAAATAAAACTCAAATGATCAACAAGCTCATGAAAAGATGCTTAAGATTATTATGCATAGCCAGGTACTGGTGTTTTACGCCTGTAATCCTTGCTATTCAGGAGGCTGAGATCTGAGGACTGCAGTTCAAAGCCAGCCCAAACAGAAAAGTCCTGGAGGGACACTTATCTCTAATTAACCCTGAAGAAACAGGAAGTGGCCCTGTGGCTCAAGTGGTAAAGCGCTAGCCTTGAGCACAAAGAGACTCATAACCAACCAAAAAAAAAGATCATTATGTATTAGGGGAATGCAAATCAAACCACAGTATCATGCAATTTCACACACACAAGGACGCCTATAATCAAAACCCCAGAAAAATCACGTGTTAGTGAGAATGTGGAATCACAGAAGCCCTCACACACTACTGAAGAGAGTAAAGACTGGGACAGCCCCTGTGGAAGAGTTTGGTGTTTCCTCCATGTATTAAGTGTAGAATTACCTTACTTCCCAGCAATCTTACATACACACACACACACACACACACACACACACACACACACACACCCTAACAAAAAAAAACTGGAAACAGTATGACTATTCACTGAAAAGGTCAAAACAAAACTGGGACAGAGAGAGAAAAGAGGTGACATTGTCCAAAAAAGAAATGTACTCATTGTCTGACTTCCGTAATTATAACCCATCTGTCATCTTTATAATAACAATTAAAAATTAATTTAAAATGAAAAGGTCAAAACATTTGTTTTTCTCTTTGTTTTTTTTTAGATGGATCTGAGTTCCAGTGATCCACATGTGAAAACTTGAGATTTGAGAATCAAAGTTCAAAGCCAGCCTAGGCAGGAAAGTCACTGAGGCGTTCCAATTCACAATGAAAAAGCCAGAAGTGGCTCAAATGGTGGAGTGCTAGCCCGGAGCAAAAAAAAAAAAAAAAAGCTTTAGAACTGGCCCCAGAGCACAGACAAACACATACAGAAGGAAGAGCAGACATTCAAACAAATACTTGCATGTGAATGTTGAGTTCAGCATTACTAACAACAGCCAAAAGGAAGCCAAATAAATGCTGCAATTACCAAGTAAATGTCCAGCAATTAGTGGAAAGCAAACACCAAGGCCTGGGATGAGGAGGAAATTGGGTGAGTGGGCATAGTTTTTTTGTGTTTTTGCCAGTCCTGGGGCCTGGGTACTGTCCCTTAGCTTCTTTTGCTCAGGCTAGCATTCTGCCACTTCTGGCTTTTTCTGTGTATGTGATACTGAAGCATCAAACCCAAGGCTTCATGCATGCTAGGCAAGCACTCTACCACTAAGCCACATTTCCAGGCCTAGGGCACAGTTTTTATTCTGGAATAATGAAAACATGCAAGTAGATATCAATGATGATTACACAACACTGAAAGGTCACTGAATGGTTCATTTTTCAATGTTTAATCATGCAAATTTCACCTAAGACCATTGCAAAGAATCCCCTCTAATGTACATCTCTGCATATTTGTTAGTCTTTCCTTAGGATACGTTTTTGGAAATGAGACTGCTGGATGAAAGGACTTGTACATTTCAAACAAAGAAACCAAAACAATGGCGTATTTTGGTTCTCTGAAGTGTTGCTTCAGTTCGCAGTCCCAATAACACAACCAGAGTGTTGCTGCTTTGATTTCACTCAGCTCCCTATGACTGCATCTCTGCCCATATAAGTGGTTACAACAACTTCTTTGTTTCAATGTTCATCTCTTTGGTTTTATAGAGATCAGTCATACTTAGTAGTTATTATTTAGCTACCTATCTGCTGCACTGCATCTCAGACATTTACCACATTTGTAGGTCCAGCATTTGTTACTGACACTTAGTAGGACCAATTATTGTAAATGCTGAGAAGTGTTAAAGGAGGGTGCTGATCCTCCCTGGATCTCCCAGAGCTCAGCCCAGCACTAGCCATCCAACATAATTTTACTGGAATTACTCCTAAAGTCACCTAAATGGCTTTTGAAATGCCCTGTGGAACCATGGTGGGTGTCATAGAACAGGAGTGGCAAGGGTTGCAATAGAAATAAAAGCTGAATGAGGGTGGAAAAGGAGGGTTGCAAGTAGGGCATTGGTGGCTCACATTTGTAATCCTAGCTACTCAAGAAGCTGAGATCTGAGGATCGCAGTTCAAATCCAGCCAGGGCATGAAAGACTGTGAGACTCTTAGCTCCAATTAACCACCAGAAAACCGGAAGTGGTGCTGTGGCTCAAGGAGTAGAGCACTAGCCTCGAGCTGAAGAGCTCAGGAACAACACCCAGGCCCAGAGTTTGAGCTCCGGACTGACAAAAAAAATGTGTTGTACTGTGGAGTGTGTGTGTGTGTGTGTGTGTGTGTGTGTGTGTGTGTATACAGAAGCAGGCAAAAAAGAGCATGAAAATCATAGTTATACGTCAGCAGAGAGGGTAGAAACTACTTTTTCATTTTTTGTCTATTCTCCCTCTCCCCATTATGGTCAATTCCCTCAACCATAGTCCCTTCTGTCCAGCTAGTGCAGGCAATTACTGCCCTCAAGTTTTCCTTGTCGGTCTAGGCCACCTTTCAGCCCTATGCCATAATCCTGGGGTCTCCAGGGGGTCATATTTTGTTCTTTTTTGTTGTTGTTTTTGGTTGGTCGTGGGGCTTGAACTCTGGGTCTGGGCTCTGCTCCTGAGCTCTTCAGCTCAAGACTATCACTCTAGCACTTAAGCCAAAGAGCCACTTCCGGCTGTCTGGTGGTTAATTTGAGATGAGTCACAGACTTTCATGATCGGGCTGGCTTTGAACCTCGATTCTCAGATCTCAGCCTCCTGAATAGCTAGGATTACAGGTGTGAGCCAACGATGCCCAGCTCATATTTTGCTCTTTTATTGTTCTGCAAACATCACTGTTATCTGTGTGCATGTGTTCATTATTCCAGAATAAAACCTGTGCCCATTCATTCTATTCCCTCTTCAATTCAGACACTTGGAGACTGGCAAGAGGAAAAACCAGCAGCCTTCCATCCCCAACCTCTCTGCATGGGGTAGATGTTCTCAAGTGCTAGCCTTGAAAGTTCAAGGACAGTGCCCAGGTCCTGAATTCAAGCCCCAGGACTGGCAAAACTAATAATAATAATAATAATAATAATAATAATAATAATAATGTACCCGAGCAAAGCCCATCAAAGGGGGTGGCACTGAGCAGAGATCTGCCTGTAGTGAGGAAGCAAGTCATGTAGCCATCAAGGAAAAGGTGTTCCTAGAAGAGGGAAAAACAAATACAAAATGCCTAAGAAATGGTTCTTTGCCACCTTTTTTTTTTTTTTTTTGTCGGTCATGGAGTCTGGACTCTGGGTCTGGGTGTTGTCCCTGAACTCTTCAGCTCAAGGCTACCACCCTACCCTTGAGCCACAGCACCACTTCCGGTTTTCTAGTGGTTGATTGGAAATAACAGTCTCACGGTCTTTAGTCCCCAGGCTGGCGTTGAACCATGATCCTCAGATCTCAGCCTCTTGAGTAGCTAGGATTACAGGCGTCAGCCACCATGCCTGGATTTTATCACTTTTTTTGCCAGTCCTGGGGCTTGAACTCAGGGCCTGGGCACTATCCTTGAACACTTTTTGCTCAGGGGTAAGCACTCTTCTACTTGAGCCATGAGCCACAGAGCCACTGCTGGCTTTTTCTGTGTATGTGGTACCGAGGAATCCAACCCAGGGTTTCATGCATGCTAAGTGAGCACTCTATCAGTAGGCCACACTCCTGGTCATCTTTGCCACATTGTGTTACATCCAAGAAACAGTGAAGCCAGTGTGCCAGAAGCTAAAGGGAGGAAGGAAGGAAAAGTAGAAGGACCGGATCATAGGCCATTGGGTGGGATGGAGAGCCACTGGGGGCTCCCCAGTCAAGGACAGGATCCCTCTGGCTGCTGTGTAGAGAAGAGAATAAATGGGGAGTAGAGAGTAGAGGCCAGTCAGGAGGCTGCTTCAGTGACACAAATGAGCAATAAGGTGGTCCTCTCCGGTATTCCTGGCTACTTGAGAAGCTGACATAGGAAAATCACTTGGGAGCGTTCATTTAGGATCAACTTGGGCAACATAGTAAGCCCCTAGTTCAAAAGGATCATGCTGGGGCCAGGAGTTTGGCCTAGTGGTAGAGTGCTTGCCTAGCATGCACGAAGACCCGAGTTCGATTCCTCAGTACCACATGCATAGAAAAAAGCTGCAAGTGGTGCTGAGGCTCAAGTGGTAGAGCTCTAGCCTTGAGAAAGTCCAAGGACAGTGCTCAGGCCCTGAGCTCAAGCCCAGGACTGGCAAAAAAAAAGGACCCATGCAATGGATATGCAAGTGAAGAATGCTTTGGATTGTGAGTGTATTTTAGTGAAAGCCAACAAGAATGTGTTCAACAGTTGGATGAAGAGTAAGAAAGAAAGAAGAAACCAAAGGCAGGATTTGGGCTTGAAATACTCAATGAACAAGAGTGCCATTTACTGAGCTCAGAAAGCTATGGGGGAGTGGTGCAAGAGGACCACATGTTTTAGGTTCAGGGTAGAAGGCCTGAGAACTTTCCAGGAAGCCTAAGCTCATTCAATAGTGGGAGGGAAGGTAGAGGAAGAAGGTCAAGGCAATGAGCAATTTACGGAGTTACTAACTGTACCAAGCTCTGTTTATCTGCCCACATTGCCTTCGGTGTCCACAAACGTCAAGGCTGAATTTCTTAACGTGGCATCCAAGTCCAGCTATTGTGAGCTCACAAACCCACTGGTACTATTCTCCTAGTTCCAATCAAGGTCATTGTGTAAGTTGTCCCCAGTACCTGGAAAATGCCAATCCTCAGCTCAGCTGTCACCTCCTCCCATTCCCTCCTTCCTTGTATTAACATCTGCTTTTCTTTTTCTTTCTTTCTTTCTTTTTATTGTTGTTGGTCGTGTTGGTCCTGGGGCTTTAACTCTGGGCCTGAGCACTGTCTCTGAGCTCTTTAGCTGAAAGTTAACGCTCTACAACTTTGAGGCACGGCACCACTTCTGGTTTTCTGGTCCTTAATTGGAGCTAAGAGTCTTACAGATATATGCGTACCTGGGCTGGCTTTGAACCGTGATCCTCAGATCTCAGCCTCCTGAGTATAGAATTATGGGCATGAGCCACTAGTTCCTGGCTTTAACATCTGTTTTTCTATCTCTATGAAGGCCAAAGTGATTCCTTGGTTTCCTCTGCGGCCCTAGTGACTGAAGCAGGGCCAAGTAGAGGCTCAGCTCACATTTGCGGCCTGAATGAAAAACTGCATAGGAATGCCAGCCATCACCTAGGCCACCTTGGTGGGTCGGGAGGCCTGACTTCCCACACAGTCTTATGTGACAATGAGAAAAACAGGGCCAAGGAGGTGAAGTCAGGCTTGGAACTGGACTCAGATTGGAAGGCTGACTCCAGTCCTCCAAAGCAGCAGGGAACAGAGGTCAGGAAAGAATAATTACTCACATGTGTATAGCACTTGAGAGTTTAGAGCCACAGACGTTAGCTCATCCAACCCTGGCACAGCCTCAGGAGATAGGTATTCTTGCTTCTCCTACCTTCCACCTGAGGAAACTGAGGCCCAAAGAGTGAAAGTCATTTGCCCAAAGTCACAGTGCAAGGAAGTGGCAGGCTTGAGATTTGAACCAGGGGTCAGACTGACAATAGAGCCCAAGTGCTCTATCAGACTAGGCCATGCTGAGTGGTGCTGAGTGGGAAAGAGGCCTGTGATTTTGGCAACCATTTTCCCTTCCGATCTGTCCTTACTGAGTACCCCATTAATGGTAACATGAATTGGTGTTTGCAATTCCTCTCAGACTGTTCAAGACCGAGGGAAGGTGTCCTGTGATTCAGGCATAGCCAGGAATCGTCTTTATTCCAGGCCCCAAAGGATAGAGTTGGAAGAAGCTTGAAGAAAATTCGGTAAGTCCAGAAAGACCTGGAATCCCTTCCTCCACAGAGCTGTTCAGAAGTGAGCCCCAAGAGGCCTAAAGGAGGACACTTTCTCCTGCTAGTCTCTTACTAGCCTTTCCTTGCCTTTCCTCTTGGGGCCTGAGCCTACCAAGAACCTTTGGCAGCTGGGCCCCCACACCTGCTCCACAAATGCGCCCCCGCCCAGCTTGGTGCGGCTTCCAGATGGCAGGTCACTTATGTTTTCACCAGGCTTTGGGACTTTTTCTTTTTCATTTGATTTCTTTTCCTTACCTTGTTTGCTCCTTCCCGCTCTCTCTCCCTCTCTCTCTCTTTCTCTCTCCATTAAAACACTTCTGCCAGCCAAGCACCAATGGCTCACTCCTGTAATTCTAGCTACTCAATAGACTGAGTTCTGAGGATCAAATTTTGAAGCCAGCCTGGGCAGGAAAGCCTGTGAAATTCTTATCTGCCATTACATCCCCCTCACAAAAGCAGCCAGAAGTAGAGCTGTGGCTCAAGTGGTAGATCACAGGCCATGAGCACAAAAACCCAGGTCCTGAGTTCAAGCCCCAGGACAAAGAATGGCACGTGCACCCCCCCAACACACCCTTCTTCCTACACACTGTCTTTTCCTTCTGACTTGAATCAGGTGTCAGCATAGAGCAGCTTCTTCCTCTATCACCCTAAGAGGTCCAATGAGGACAGCTGTCAGTCCTGTCAGCTCTGCCATTCCATGGTTTATTTCTTTGTTGGTTTGTTTTTCTTCTGACTTTTTGATGATTAATTGAAGATAAGAGTCTCATGGACTTTTTTGCCTGGGCTGGACTCAAACTATAATCTTCAAATCTCAGCCTCCTGAGTAGCTAGGATTACAAACATGAGCCACGAGTGCATAACTGCTGTTCAGGTTTTTGTTTGTTTGGTTTCTAGGAAGGGCGGGTGTTGCCTGACCTAGGACTTGAACTCTAGGTCTGAGTGCTTTTTGCTCATGGCCAGTGCTCTATCACTTGACATACAACTCCATGTCCACCCTTTCCTGTGATTAGAGATAAGAGTCTCACAGATTTTCCTGCCTCAGCTAGCTTTGAACATGTATCCTTAGACCTCAGTCTCTTGAGTAGTTAGGCTTACTAATGTAAGGCACGAGCATTCATTCCTCTGCCATTCAGTTTGGAGGAAAAAGAATTTTCCTGGAGTAGGAGGCAATAAAGAAGCTAGCACCAAGCCAAAGAGGGTTCAAATCCCCGAATGCTTACTTACTAGCCTCCATCTTTCACCTATAAAATACGACTGGCCTTAATAGTAAAAACCTGACATGGGGCGAGGAGGCTATGTGAGAACTGACCTGGTCCAAGGCAGGTGTCAATGGGTGTGACGAAGGAGGCAATGGAGCCAGCAATCAATCAGTAGAAGAAGCCCTGGGGCCAGGCTTCCCCAGATATACAGAGTGGATAACCTTGGCAAGCAGCACAGCTCTGTGCCTCCATTTCCCCATGAATAAAGTAAGAATGACGGGCTAGAAATACTCACCTTTCACCTCAGGTTGCCATTGAGGATTCCATGAGTGCTAAGAGCAAAGGAGGCTCTGTCACCTAAGGACTTCTCAGGGCCCGTGGCCACTGCCATTGTCATTCAGTGCTACTAGGAATCATACTTCGTGGAGGTGGTGGAAGTATTTGAAATGTTGGCTCACCACATCCACACTCAGTTCTGTAGTATAGGTTGGGCCCTGAAGTTCAGCTTGTATTCCTCGTGCTAAATCATGGGTCTGGGGAGAGGATTGTGTGGAGCCCACAGGAAGCAGAGTGTGGATAATCACTCCTGGCCAGGTTTGGGAGGGAAATACCATTACATAAGCCTCACAAGCCATGGAGTTTGGAGGCCCTGTGTCTGCTCATTTGCAAGGAAAGGAGCTTGTATGGCCCAGCTTGTAGTCTTCTCTGCTGGGCTGGCATGAGAGATAGTACCGTGACCCCTTGAGTACATGTGCTTGACCCTCAGTCAAGATCCGGCTCCAGCTGCTGATCTGCAGAAGGGCGAGTTTCATTTGCTATGGGCATTCCAGCTCTCAGGTTATGAAGGTGAAGTGAGTCATACAGCTGTGAATGTCAAAACCTGTTCCAAAGTCAAAGGACAACATGGGCTTAAGCGTCGAATGCAGAAGACTTGTCCATGCCAGCATAGACTCTTGTCAGAGGCAAACTGGGCCCTATGAATGAAGGGAAGTGTGAAGTCTCAGCTGAGATGGAATTGGGAGGGAAGAAGGAAAGGGCCAGGAAATAAGTGCAGTACAGCAGCCCTGACAAGAGGTGAAAATGGGAACCAAAGGCCATCAGATCCTCTCAGGGCTTAAGCAAAGGGAGTACACTGCGCCTGGTGCTGCAGGAAGCAGACTAAAATGGCTTAGCCATGGGCTGGGATATAGCTCACATGCATAAGTTCTTGTGAACTCAAACTATGGATTTCTGAGGTCAAACTCCAGTACCATAACAAAGAAAAAGAAAAAAGAAACCAGGTAGTGGTGGCTCCTGCCTGTAATCCTAGTTACTCAGGAGGCTGAGATCTGAGGATCTAGGTTCAAAGCCAGCCCAGGCATGAAAGTCCATGAGACTTTCATCTCAATTAACCACCATAAAATCGGAAGTGGCACTATGACTCAAGGTGGTAGAGTTCTAGTCTTGAGCTGAAGAGCTCAGGGACAGTGCCTAGGCCCAGAGTTTAAGCCTCATGACCAACAAAAAAAGAAAAGAAAGAAAGAAAAAAGAAAACAGCAGAACTGGAGGTGTGGCTTAGGTGTAGAGTGCCAGCTTAAGCGAAAAAACTAAGGGACAATGCCCAAGCCCTGATGTCAAGTCCCAGTAAAAAAAAGTAAATAGAACCAGGTACAGTGTCTCATGCCTATGATGCTAGCTACTCAGGAGGCTGAGATCTGAGGATTTCTGTTCAAAGCCAGCAAGGGCACTGAAGACCTTGAAACTCTTATCTCCAATTAACCACTAGAAAACTGGGAAGTAGCTCTGTGGCTCAATGGTAGGGAAGTAGCCTTTAGCTGAAGAGCTCAGGGAAAGTGCCCAGTCCCAAGAAGAAAGTAAGAAAGAGAGAGAGAGAGAGAGAGAGAGAGAGAGAGAGAGAGAGAGAGAGAGAGAGAGAGAGAGAGAGAAGGAGGGAGGGAGGAACGAAGGAAGGAAGGAAGGAAGGAAGGAAGGAAGGAAGGAAGGAAGGAAGGAAGGGAGAAAGAGAAAGGAAGGGAGAGAGAAAGAGAGAGAGAAAGAAAGAATAGATGTGTAAATAGATACATAGATAGGTAACAAAAGAAAAGAAAGGAAGGAAAGAAGGGAGGGAAGGAGGGAGGAAAGAGGAAGAAATAAAGGAAGGAAAGATGAATGAAGGAAAGAGGGAAAAGGGGGAGGAAGGGAAGAAGAGAAGAAAGAGAGGATGACATAAGCTGGGAAACACTATGCCAACTAGAGAATGAGTGACAAACAAGACCCTGAAGGCTTGTGTTCTAGAAACTGAAGGGAAACCAAGAAAGGGTTTGGCATGCCTGAGGCCTAGGCAAAATGTATTTAGCAAAGTGAGCTGAGGCCCTTGTCACTCTTGGCATGGTGACATTTATGAACTGAGATCTCCACGCACTGACCCTGAGGGATTTGAAGCATGCGTCTACCATTGTACTGAGCTGGGAGAGCTGGAGAAGGGAGAGGAAGGGGCACTGCTGTGAAAACCCAGGGTCCCCTGGGTCCTGAAGAGAAAGCCCCTCTCTGTGCTGGTAGAGAAAAGCAAGGGAAAGTTCTCCACAGTTTGGCTGAAAGTCATCCTGCTGATTGCTCTTTTTGACACAACCTCACACTTTCTTTCCAGTCCTATATTCCTGGCTGTGTGCAAGCTATTTCCACTTGGATGTTCTGCCAACAGCTTAAACTAAACATGCTTAAAGCAGAGTTTCGCTTCCCCCACAAAGCCTCACACCTTCCCAAGGCCTCCGGCTTCACTGCTCAAACCAAAGGGCCCAGGGCCAGGCTGGCCTGATGCTGCTCTTTCTCCCTTCTTCCAGCACCTCTCTCTCCCAATTTCCAACCCTGGGCATTTTTCCCTGGATGACATTTTCCAGAGTCCTCTGCCATCCTCTAGGCTGCAGTCTTCTCCCATCTCAGCCTTCGTACCTGGATATGATTGCCATAGACCCTCCTCACCCGGAACCACCAGTCCTTTCGGGCCACATATGTTGGCCATTAAATACAATGGGCATGGTGGAGTGTCGATTCTAGAAGAAAACTATCCACTTAAGAGACCAGAATAGCAGGTAGCCTTCTGGAGAGAATTGAGCTTCAAGAGAGAATAAGAATTGGCTACCAGTTTCCCTCATTTGTCATAATCAGTAGAAACCTTGGGCTCTCCTAGCAGAGATTTACAATAGTGCAAAACCTAGACACCTAAGGCCATATAGGATGACACTGAATGTAAGGACCTCCAGGATATAGAAACAAAAGTCATATAATGAGTGAGTGTTGTCCTCAATGTACTATGTCTCTTTTTAATGTACTCTTTTTAATGTACTCTTGTCTCTTTTGCTGTCCCTTGGCTATCTCCTTTTGTTACAGTATTTCACCTGGTTATCTGATATATTGTATATATGTTTATTTGGTTATTTTAAATTGGATAGTGAAGGGAGGAAAACAAGACAGGGGCAGGGGTGGTGGGAGGGAAATGGGGACCAAGACATGAGAGAGTTTATCAATGTATGTGAAGTAATTCACCCTCTATCTGGTAAATCTAATGTAACCCTTCTATTAATTACAATAAAAAATATATGAAAAAATAATTGGCTACCAGTTTTGCCATTTACTAATGGTGTATGCTGAGCTCGTGATCTCACTCCTCCGTACCTTGAAACCCTTCACTCTAAAATGGGGTACTAAAAATATTAATAATAATAATAATAATGAAACATAAAATTGTACAGACACTGGTGTCTTGCACCTGTAATTTTAACTACTTAGGAAGCTGAGATTTGAAGACAGTGACTCGAAGTCAGCCCAGATAGCCTAATCTGAGAGACTTCCAATTTACCACCAAAAACTAAAAAAGCCAAAAATGGAGCTGTGGCTTAAGTGGTAGAGTGCCAGCCTTTAAGTGAAAAGGCTAAGGGACAAACTTCAGGCAGAGTTCAAGCCCCCAGCCCCACACACTCACAGAAAAGGACAGAGGAAGAATAAAAGGCAAATGAGGATGACAATGTTAACTTCCTAATGCTCTGGTGACCTTATGTGCTAAAAAGGGCCACCCACAGAAATGATGTCCCCAAAGTATGAAGTGGGCAGAGCCATCCATGTAAAGAAAGCAAGAGCCCAGGTGGCCCCAGCTGTTTACATATTTACAATTTTCCCAGTATGCATATGTGACAGGAATTCAAGTAGGAAATCAATTCAACCGAACCCAGTTCCTGACACTTTCTCAAACTTCCCATTGCCCCACTGGAAGTAAGAAAGCAAGACTAGAATCCACAGCCAGATAAGGGCATCCAAGAGTGCCTAGGTAGTTCTTTTTTTTTTTTTTTTTTTGATCAGGAGGCTTCTCTGGGCCTGGGCCCTGTCCCTAAGGTTTTCAACTCAAGCCTTGTGCTCCACCACTTTGTGCCACATTGCCACTTCCGGTTTTCTGGTAGTGTATTGCAGATAAGAGTCTCACCAATTTTTTATTTTTTTGGCCCCGGGCTGGCTTTGAACTGGGATCCTCAGATCTCAGCCTCCTGAATAGCTAGGATTACAGTCAAGAGCCATTGCCCAACCCAGTTTTCTATTTCTTAAGCCCTTTCCCCTAGTTATGATGTGGTCCGCCTTCTTCACCTTCATTTTCCCTTCCTTCTTTTTTTAAACACAGGAGTAAATCCCAGTGTCTGTCCAAGCCCTGTTGGCCTGGGTCAGAGGAATGCAGCCGCTCCCTGTGCACTGCCCAGCAGCCAGGCCCAGGCGCTCACTTAGCCTGGCAGAGGCAGGAGCAGCCTGGTGTTGGGGGGAGGCTCCAGCACCTTGCTCTGAAGTGCTGGAAGGCACTGCAGACGCTAGCTCATCACTCCCTGGCAGAGGCTGACCCATCTAGCATCCCCCAGGTGGGGAAATGGAGGCACAGGCGTACTTGGAGTGACTGCAGGCTCATGAGATCCTAAGACATCTCCTGCTAAGGATCTCCAGACCAGGTGAGGGGGGGAAAGGTCACCCTGACTTCTTCAAATGGACTTGGATTCCTCGTGATTGGAAGGGAAAATAGAAAGATAGAAATGGAGGGGTGTGGTCTTCCCCTCCTTCTGCCCCTCCCCCCAATCTTCTCAGGAAGGTGGAGAAAAAATAGTGGGGGAGGGAGCTGGCTAAGACCCGCTATCTTCTGGGGTCTCACATATTCAGGGCCTCTAAAAAACTGCAGCTGCACTCAGGAATCATAAACCACTGGGTGAGCTGTTTGCATCTGACACACCTCTGGAGGCTGAGTCTGCTTGACCAGACACTAAAGTGTTAACAATGGTGCCTGGGCTTGAGTTTGTTTCCCTCCAGTGAATTTCTGTTCCAAATTCTGATCATGGAAATAAATTGCAGCATTAATAATCAGGCAAAATTTTTAATTATTTTTAATTATTTAAAAGAAATGGTTGTTAGGTGGCTTGCACCTATAATCCCACTTACTCAGGACGCTGACTAAGGGTTTCAGTTTAAAGCTAGACTGGACAGGAAAATCCGTGAGCCTCATGTCCAATTAACGAGTAAAAACCCAGAAGTGGATGGGTGGCTCAAGTGAGAATGTGCCACTCTTGAGTTAAAAAAAAAGGCCCTGGGACCGGGAGTTTGGCCTAGTGGTTAAAGTGCTTGCCTAGCATGCATGAAGACCCAGGTTCGATTCCTCAGTACCACATAAATAGAAAAAAGCTGGAAGTGGTGCTGAGGCTCAAGCTCAAGTGGTAGAGCTCTAGCCTTGAGGAAGTCCAAGGACAGTGCTCAAGCCCTGAGCTCAAGCCCAGGACTGGCAAAAAAAAGGCCCTGAGTTCTAACCAGGAACAGAAGAAGGAGAAGCAGAAACAGAAGGAGAAAAAGGAAAATGAGAAGATGAGGAGGAAGAAGAAGTGGAAGAGGAGGAGGAGGGAAGGATGAGAAGGAAGAGGAGGAGGAGCAGCAGCAACAACAACAACAACAACAGGGCTGAGGATAAAGCCCAGTGGTAGAGCCCTTGGCTAGCAAGCATGAGGCCCTGGATTCCATTCCTAGGACAGTCAAAACAAAACAAAAGAAAAAAGAATGAAATCATAATATTACTAATAAAAAGAAGCTGCTTCAGCCTCTGAACTACGCTGAAGCGCCCTAGGCTTGGAGTGAGAACCACAGGTCAAGCCTATGTCTCACTTCCCAGTTGTGTGACCCTTAGGGCAAGTGACTTCACCTCTTTGAACCTCATTTTTCTGTAAAATGGAGATAACCATATCACGAGGCTATCATAAATCTAGAAGCAATCATCTGTGTGAAAGATGCTTCTTTAAGAAAAATATTTATGGCTGGGGATGTGGCTTAGTGGTAGAGTGCTTACCCAGCATACATGAAGCCCTGGGTTCAATTACTCAGTACCACATAAACAAAAAAAGTCAGGGGCAGGGAGTTTGGCCTAGTGGTAGAGTGTCTTCCCAGTTTGCACTAAGACCTGGGGTTCAATTCCTCAGTACCACATACATACAAAAAAGCCGGAAGTGGTGCTGAGGGTCAAGTGGTAGAGCTCTAGCCTTGAGAAAGTGCAAGGACAGTGCTCAGGCCCTGAGCTCAAGCCCAGGACTGGCCAAAATAAAAAATCCAGAAGTGGTGTTGTGGCTCAAGGGGTAGAGTGCTGGCTTTGAGGAAAAGAAGCTCAGGCACAGTGCCCAGGCACTGAATTCAAGACCCGGACTGGCAAAAAAGAAAAGAAAGAAAGGAACAAAGAAAGAAAGAAAGAAAGAGAGAGAGAGAGAGAGAGAGAGAGAGAGAGAGAGAGAGAGAGAGAGAAAGAGAGAGAGAGAGAGAGAAAGAAAGAAAGAAAGAAAGAAAGAAAGAAAGAAAGAAAGAAAGAAAGAAAGAGAAAATTTACATATGGAAATTTCCAAACATCTACAAGCCAGGAAAACATAATGAACCCTCAGGCACCATCATGAACAGTATCATCTTGTTTAATCTATATCTGGATTCCCTTACTTCCCATCCCAAATGGAACATTTGAAGCTGATGCCAGACATGTCCTCTTTCACATAAGTACGCCAATATTAACCTGTTTTAAATATTTCTTTTACCAGTCCTGGGGCTTGAACTCAGGGCCTGGGCACTGTACTTGGGCTTTTCTGAAGGGTAGTGCTCTACCACTTGTGCCACAGCTTTTTCTGCCTTTTTCATGTATGTAATACCGAAGAATCAAACCCATGGCTTTGTGCATGCTAATCACTCTCCCGCTAGACCACACTCCCAGCCCTTTAAATATTTTTATAACTAGAAAATGATACATGATGATAACAGAAAATTAAGAAAATGAAGAATCTATTTACAAAAGTCATGAATTATGCCTCCTTATATATACAATACACACATAGAAAGCTACATTTTTTCTATACACATTTTTGGCAAAAATTGGATTATATTGGGTCTACTATTTTTAGGAATCATTTTATTTTAATTATAAAAATAATAAAACCATATTACTAAAAAATAGAGAAGGAATTATCCATAATCACTTACCACCTAATATAAAAATATTCATGTTTTCATAGAGTTCCTGGTTATTTTTTTCAATTTGCATTCATAATTTTACCACAAGTGGAATCCTACTGATTATGCACTTTTCAAGTTATGAATCTGTTTTAATTGTACAAAAACAATGTAATCATTTTGCAGGAAAAGTTTTTAAAGGAAAAGAAAACTATCACCCATAAATTCTACTACTCAATTATAATCGTGGTTAACATTTTTAGGGTATTTGGTTCCAATGTTTTCTTCTATGCATATGTAAGTTGAACATCATCTTTTGGCAGTTTATTAACTGTAAACTCATAAGAATAATACCTTGTATGACATGGAGAAAAGAGAAACAAATTCATGATCTTACCCTTTTTTGGCACTATAACCTTTTTGGTGTGTTTTGGATCATGACTGTATGCACATATTCATACACACTTGGAAGCAGAGTGCATTTCACCTTGTATTTTTGTGCCCTTCGCTGAGATTCAGCATCATATTTATGCAACTTTGTACCCAGAATTTTTTCATTTAATATTTTGTTATGAGCATTTTCCTATGAAGAAAAGGTTTTAAAAATAATAACAATGGCTTAAAAGTCTTTGCCATGGACCTTTGCATTCATTTTTTTATCTGTTACAAAAACTTTTTTCCCAAACATTATTGAACAAAAACTTATGTTTTCGTACTTTTTTACACACACGTTGGGTTTCTGGAGACCTATTGGTGAATTTACAGGCTGACGCAGAAAACATGATCATGTTTTACGGGTCCCAGATTTACTCCTGTCAGATGGCTCAGGTAGATCTTGGGTCTGGAGGGGGTGGGGAAGGGATTTTGAAGGGAAATCAGTATTTTTTTTCTTTGTGTCCCATTTCTGAGTTGCTAGAACTCATTTTTCCCTTCTTGGTTTGATTTTTTGAATTATTCAGTCAACAGGTTTCACTGAACCTGAAGGGTATGAGCTGAGACATGGATGAGGCCAAAAGGAAAAGACTAGAAGGCATAGGGCCATTGCAGTTTGCCCTGCCCATTTACTAAATAAGAGGCAGGCACCAACCTGGCTAAGCCTCTTCTTTGGACACTTACGCATTATTTAAGGGTGATGATTGGGATCCCCACTTCACAGATAGGGAAAGTGACAACCTCCATGAACGAATGCTATTTAGCCCATGTCCACAGCTAGCAAAATAGCAGAGGAGATATTTTACCCAAGCCATTGAGCTCTGAACCTGTACTCTGACCTGCCTCCTGTCTTCAAGGCAGCAGGATATAGGGGTGTTGAGTAAGGAGTTTTTAGCCAGATTGAGCCGGATTCAAACAACTCAGCCTCCGGGTAGTGTGAAGTTGGGAACTTTAGGGGGATGGTTTAAGTTTTGGTAACCCAACCCAATCTCACCAGGCTGCCTGGTAATGAATTGAGATGATAGTTGGGAAGCAGCCAGGCCCATTGCTGGCGTGCAGAGGGCTCTTGTGAGTAACCATCTCTGTTCTCTGTCTGCTTCGCAAGCTCCCTGGGTCCGGTTGCCAAGTTAGAGATAAGAGTTCAGCGAAGCCCGGCTGGGGCTCCCGGGGATGTCAGTGACCCTGGGCATATTTGCTGAGAAATGCAAATGTTTCTTCTGCTCCCTTTTAGCCTCTGCAATTAACCTCCTCTCCTGTCGGCTTCCCCCCCCATCCCACCCCCCCAACCAAACGGAAAGGGGTGGCTTTTTGTGCTCCAAAGATGAGCTTTGAAAAGCCACCCGCCATTCCTCTTCTCCAGGAGGTGGGCCCTAGAGATGAAAGGAGGTCACCTGTAGGGAAGCCCTTTCTGATGTGTGGGCACACGGAGAAATGGAGTGGAGGGCGCTCCTTTTTCTGCCCCTCAGTGGTCCGGATGGGGGAGGGGGCTGGCTGTTGAGCAACTGCTCGGGAGACACTCCAGAAGCCGAGATGAACATATGCCTCTTTCTAACAATTGGCCTGGGAGCCATCCAATAGATGGAGGGCGGATCCGCACGGATCCGGAGCTAGCCGCCGCCGACACGCTGCTGCTGCCACCGGTACACGCGGCCGCCTTTTGCAAACCATCCCGCCAGGGACTCCTAGCTGGGCCAAGGAGGTGGAGTAAGGGGGTGGGGGATCGAGATCGTGATTATCTACGCACAATTCAAAAGCCTAGGACCTATCTCCATTTCTCCACCACTCGCCCGCCCTACTAAAACATATTTCCCACTCCTGAAGAACACCAAAGGAGGGTTCAGGGTAGTTGTCACGTGCAAACCCAGTTACGGTTTTAGGATCTTAATGATCCCGCCTTTTAGCACAGGGAAACTGAGGCCCGGCCACAGTCTTTGTGCAAAGTGAAAAAAAAGGTGTGGTGACAAGGGCAGCGTGATTGTTTCTGTGTTTGAGTTGGGAAAGAGAGTGCTGGAGTGGGGAGGACGGGGTGGAGACACGCAAGGCACCTTTGGGCGGGAGAATGGGTTTTTGTAGCACCCACAGTGCTTATCCTGGCTGCAAAGAAAGGCTTCATCCCCTCCTTCTCCCCCTCCTTTGTGTCAGCAAACCGGTCAGGTCGTCAACAAACAGAACTTTGTAAGAACAGTAAATGCAGGACACTGGGGGGGGGGGAACCCTCAGGTCTTCAAATCTAATGAAGAAGAGTGAATACATACGTCCTAAAATGACTTCTTGACACTTCTTGACATTTTCCTCTCCCTGTGTCCCTAATGTCGTTTTTTTTTTTTCCTTAGAGCATGTTTTATAAATGATATAGAGTGAGTAGTTGTTTCTAAGAGGCGGCCAAAAGGAGATTTAATTAGAGGGCTAATCTCGGCGGCCTTCCTGTAAGAAGTGGGAGGGTTTTTGTTACAAGGAACAAAAATACAGGATAGAGAAAGCCCAGACTCTGCTCATACGGATTTAGAAAATAAACCAACCTAAGTAAGATGTACTTCAAACGTAAACTGTTATTCATGCTAGATAAGAATGATTACATAATCCCAAGAAAATCACCTGCAATTCTGGGAAGGCACTATGCATCTCTATGAACTCTAGAACAAGCTTTTCTAACCCCATTGCCGATTCTTGACTTTTTGGAGAACCATGTGATGTGCACCTGGTCTCGGTCTGGTGGAAAACATTTTTCAGCATCGCATTCAGCCTATCTCCTCCTGCTCTTAATGTCCACAACCTAGAAACCCTTGAAACCAACATCAGCTCAGGCGTTCAAAGAAAACATCCTAGCCATAGAAGCCTCCAACTATCTG
Source organism: Megascapheus bottae (assembly GCF_031878675.1). Taxonomy (NCBI): domain Eukaryota; kingdom Metazoa; phylum Chordata; class Mammalia; order Rodentia; family Geomyidae; genus Megascapheus; species Megascapheus bottae. The sequence goes on from NC_143547.1 coordinate 39,382,929, forward strand.
TCCCCGGTGGCAAGTTGAAGGGGACAGGAACCCCCCCCCCCCAACGATTCAGCCCAGCGGAGGGGGAGGGAGATGGTGCAACCTAAAGAGGGCACACAGCCTTGTAGAAGGCTAAAAATAAAAACATGCGTGACCGTAGCGTCCCATGTGCGTCCCCTTCCCCTGGGTCCCCCAGAGGCCCTCCCAACTCTTCCCCAGCCCCTACAGCGCACTCAGGCCATCCTAGATTGAAGGCAGAAAGCAGACACTACCAGGTCTTCCTGACCTCAGTGAAATTACTAAGTGGAATTTATTGGGCAGCTCCACGCAGGACTGTGGGGAGGGCCCTATAGCCCGGGCCCATTCAGTTTCCGAAGCACAGTCTCTAGGCATGCTACAGGACAAGGAGACCCAGAGACTGAACGGGACAGTCTCATTCCGGGAGCTGCGATCGTCTCCAGAGCTGCGGGAGCAGCTGGACCTCGCGGACTCCGTTCCCCAGCCGGCCCTTCGCTTTCACGAGATCCGTGGCGACTGCACCAGCTCCAGCACCTTTAAAGGGCCACACACGCCAGCTGCCGCTATAAAATGATGCCGGCGAGAGGGCCGCAGAAGGTGCACCCGGGAGCTGCGGAGAGGAAGCTCAGTCCACCGGGTTGCTCCTCCCATCGCCTGGCCAGCAGGGGCTGATCCGGCGAGGTGGACCGGGGTAGAGGAAAGCGCCAGTGCGCGGGTCCTCGTGAGTATCCAGTTCACATTTTGCTACCAACTCACCCACGAGCCAGGACATGTGCTAATAATGCCCTAAGCCGGTTATAAAGACGTGGAAATTGGGAGGGGGGAGAGGGGGAGAGGGGAAAAAAAGGGGGGAGAAAGGGGGGTCTGTCCTTCCTGGGATTCCTAGGCTAGACCAGCCTGCTGCCGTGTGCGTGTGCGTCAGGGCTCTCCGGGCGGCAATGGGAGATTGAGAGCCGGGTCGCCAACGCTGGGAAGGGAGCGAGGTGGCTTTGCCACCGCCACCGCCCCGGAGTCCAGCCTCGAAGCTGCAGGCGGGCTGGCGGGGCGGCCACGGGCGCGGGCCGGGGCTGTTTGGCGCGGCGCGGCACGGTGCGGGCTTTTCCCAGGCGCCGTGGGGTCGGGTGGCCAACGGTGCAACCTCGGCTAGTAACCGTGACGGGCTCCCGGCGGCAGTGGGCGTGCGCGCCCTGGGACTGGGGGCTCTGCTTCGCCCGCGCTTTCCTCGTTCGATACTGGGCAGGCAGCTTCGTCGAGGTAAGCCGGGGCCGCCGGGCTGGACGCAGACCTGGGAGGTGGGGGCCCTGGACTCCTGAGAAGCGGTCTTGGGGACTCCTCGAGCGGTGAGCGAGCGAGTGGTCCGGGGGGTGCCGAAGGACTTGTTTTCTGTTTGTAAGCTGCTGTGCCAGGGGCACGAGGGCCGCCGCCCGTCGGCCGCTAGTCCGATCGCCCGGGTGCCGCACCTTTCTCCGGGCTCCCGGTCGACTGAGCAGCCGCCCGCGTTTTCCCCTGGCTTGCCTTCTACCGACTTTACCAATCTGCAGGCTGGTTTGTAACGACACGCTCGGGCTCGGGATTTTGCCCAAAGCTTAGTTTTTTTTTTTTTTTTTTTTCCTTTGGGGACTGTGACCATCAGGGACTTTGGGGGCCGAGTTGATTGGGATTGCTGGATGAAGTTTAGGAATTGGGACAAGTTGCCCTCACTGGTCAATGGACCGCGTCTCTCCCCCGCACCTCCTCCCCCGCCCCCACCCACGCGTCCACCCAGCTCCCTATAAAGCAGAGGCGCGGACTTCGTGCTTCGCAGAAGCCTGGACTTGGCATCCAACACACCTGGCCGCGAATCCCGACTCTGCCACTTTCTCGCGCTGTGACCTTTGGCAAGTTCCTGCACGTCTCCATTCTCTGTCTTTCTTCCTCTCTCCCTTTTTTTTTTTTAAATTTTTTCTTGTGTTTTTCCTCTTCCCTTTCCAGCTCTCGTGTTTTTCCCTCCTCTACTTGTCTCTTTCCTACCTCCCTCCACCCCCCACCCCCTCCTTTCTTCGGCTGTGCCGCCGCCACCACCACCACGGGTTTTGTCGAGCTGACCCCAGTCGGCCCGCTAGGGGCTCCGTAAGTGGCGTGAGACGTGCGACCGTTGGCCAATCGCGCCGACGCCCACGTGCAGACCCCGCACCTCCCGCCGGGAGCACTTGAGGGAAGTGGAGCCGCCGGACGGCGCAGTCACCCCGGGGTGTCCACACCCACCGTGCAGGGGCGCGTCCCACCGGCTCTGCCTCCGAGGTGCTGCTGTGCGCCGTCCGGAAACCAGTATTGACTGGAACTGCTTGAGCGACCACGCGTCGCGGTCGGGTCGAGCGCTGCGGCAGACGTCTCTAGTAGCTCCTAAGGGGACAAAATAGCAATGGATACGGAGCCGTCCGGTTGGTGCTATTTTAACTTTTGTTTCCTCAACAGGTTATGAATTCAGTCCGCTGTGGCCGCCGCCACCTGCCTGCTCTTTCCCTCCAGTGTGGGAAAGACTAATGGGGGACGTGGTGGGAGTGGTGGACGTTAGATCTGGACTCGGGGGTTCGGGACGGCACACGCCTGCCGGGAGGCGAGGAAGCACTTGTTGCTCGCGTGTCACCGCCGCCGCCGCTGCCGCCGTCGCCGCCGCCGCCGGTGGCAGCGGCTTTGGCTGTGGTCACAACACGCGCGGAGACCATTTCCCGCTCCCAACTTTCACATTCCCACGGGTGAGGTGACAGAATCTTGGGGAGCGGGGCTGAGGAAGGGGGACAACATGGGAATGTGGATTCTCGCTTGAAGTGTTTTCAACACTGCCTGAGCGTCTTCCAGCCCTGGCTGGGCGACCCGAACTGACAGACCCAAAGGCAGGGGAAGCCGGGGCCCACTGGGGTGGCGGAGTAGTGGGGCGTGAGGAGGGGGCATGGGACGCTCGGAGTCCAGCCTCAAGGGGGAGACTCGAGGGAAAGACCCGCCAACGAGTGCTCAGGGAAAGCTCTCCGCACACCCAGATTTCTCCTGGAGATGCGAAGAGGACAAGATGGGCGGGGCCCCCTGCACACCCCGCGACATTTTTTTTTTTGCCCTAAGAATGGGATGCTAAAAGGGAAGGTAACCGGCTCTCGACCGAACATAAAGTAGAGCCTTGTCCCGTGGTCGCAGCCTCCGAACAGTGCAGGGTTGCCCCGGAAGGTTAAGGGCTCTTTGTGCGCTTCTGTGAACCACTGGTTAGGGACCTAGCAACTGGTTTTTTTCCCTCCGGTTTTCTTCCTTGTCCCCCATTCCTTCTTTATTTTCCATACCCCCCCCACCAAGTAAGCGATAGATTGTGAAGAGGATCTAAGGGTCGTTAAGAGGCTACTTTCTAGAAGCTTCTGCAGGAAGCTTTTCTAACGGCCACGGAGGCAGGGGCTCAGGTGGCATGGGTAGGTAATATTCCACATAATTCTAGCCTCCTTGGGAAAAAAAGCACATTTTTAAGGACCTCAAAATTCTTTAGACTAAGTAATATTTAAAATATGAAATCTGGCCTATTTTAATTGATCATGAAAGTAGACTTACTGTCTTTTTTTCCTCTCAACAGGGCTTTGAGAAAATAATTGGACAATGCACAGTGGTTTTAGATTTGCTTTTTGGGGCATTCTTTACTCTCACCCCCCCTACCCTTATCTTTTTGACACTTGGGCCAGAGACTCATTTCTTCCAAAGGTATCTGAGTCATTCCAGGTAGGAGAACCCCACCCCACTGCCCCTACTCAAGTGAAGCACGTAGACACTACCAAGACACGGACTCCTAACTGCGCAACCATGGAATTCTGGTACCTCAGTTTCCCTCCAAGGGAAGATGCCTTGGCAAAGCCCACTGCTGGAGCTTTCTGGGAGGGGGCTTCAAGACATGGAGGAAATTGAGACATTTCTAGCTACTGTCTGATTCCAGTTTCCTCAGAACCCCCAGACCACCCATATCTGCTTGTTTCTTCCAGGCATGCCTGAGGCAGGGCTTTGAGCCCTGTTGACATTTGCTTGGGGAACTTGCTGGGCTGCAGTCTCTAGCCTTTTAGATCTGCCTTGTCTGGAATTCTTTTCATATCCCCCAGTGCTACTGGAGACCTAGACATTGATGGTCTGTTGACACAGTGCACTGCTTACTTGGGGACAGTTTTATTCTCAAAGGAGAGTGCCATCTCCCCATCCCACCCCTGCCCCAAACTTGGGACGCTGAAATCACTTACATGAAATACAGTATTGTTTGTCGAGTTTCAGTGGCCACAGATCAAAGTTCCAGCGTGCTTCACTTTTCTCTGCCCAAGCTATCTCTGGTGTTCACTTTAACCCTATCACCATCCTTTTCTTGTAGCAGTATAGAGTCACCGTGTTTCGAACTCTGCTATGGTTTGTTAGTCAAGGCAGCCTTTGCCCTTATCATGTCTTCTCTCTCACTTACAGAACAACAGCTCCAGCTGGCAGAATCACCTCCCAAGACTACATCTGACTTGTGCCAAGACTCTGAAATGCCAACTATGTCGAGGCCTGCACTGGATGTCAAGGGTGGCACCTCCCCTGGGAAGGAGGTAACTTTTGTCATTTGACAGATGGAGACACTGAGGCATGGCAGAATGAAGCTTTCGAAGGTCTAGCCCGTGACCTCTAGAACAGAGGCCACAACAGGCCTTCTCTATGAAAAATGGGTATAGCTTTTGATTAAATGTAATCACATTGAACCTACCAGGCCTATTGAAAGATATATGGGAAGACATTAAAGAACCAGAATTGGATTTAACTACTGTTAGAAATTAAAGAGACAATACCAATGGCTCACACTGGAAATCCTACCTACTCAGGATGCTGAGATCTAGAGGATCGTGTTTCAAAACTTATCCAGGCAGAAATATAAATAACAAAAGGCATCACGTAGTTGTGGCTCAAGTGGTAGAGCTCCAACCTAGCAATTATGAGGGCCTGTACCACCAAAGAGAGAGGCAGTGTAGTGGAGCTGAACAGGTGCATAACGGACTTGAAGAAAATTTTTTTTGCCAGTCCTGGAGCTTGACCTCAGGACCTAAGCACTGTCCTTGGCCTAGTGGTACAGTGATTGCCTAGCATGCATGAAGCCCTGGGTTCGATCCCTAGGTACCATATACACAGAAAAAGCTAGAAACGGTGCTATAGCTCAAGTGGTAGAACGCTAGCCTTAAGGAAAGCCCAAGGACAGTTCTCAGGCCCTGAGTTCAAGCCTCAGGACTGGCAAAAATTAAATTAAATATATAAAAATAAGGTGAACAAAGAGAAAGAGATGGAAGGACAGTGTGTGCTCTGGCACTAGAACTAGGGTATATCCTCAAAAGTTGAGGTAGTAACAAAATCTTGAGCTAGGAACCAAAATTTATTTATTCTTTTCTTTTCTGGGTGCCTGCCTTCTTTTTTTTTTTCCTGTTGGTGTTGGTGGTAATAGTGAGGGTACTGAGATTTGAACTGAGGGCCTCCACCTTGCTAAGCAGATGCTTTACCTACTTGAACCAGGCCCACAATCAAAGAAGTGTAACCTTCCAGGGGGTCCTTTTGCTACCTGATAAAGCCCATGTAGGAGCCTGCCAAGTCCCATGAATGGTAAGGGACAAATCAAGAGCAAGAGTCTTAATGGGGTGTCTTTGTCTTCTAGGATGCTAACCAGGAGATGAACTCCCTGGCTTACTCTAACCTGGGGGTGAAAGATCGCAAAGCAGTGGCCATCCTGCACTACCCTGGAGTTGTTGCCAATGGAACGAAGGCCAATGGGGTTCCCCCTAACTCCTCTGGATCTTCATCTCCAATAGGCTCTCCTCCTACTACCCCTCCCAACAAACCCCCTGCCTTTAACCTGCATCCCTCCCCTCACCTGCTGGCCAGTATGCAGCTACAGAAGCTCAATAACCAGTATCATGGGATGGCTGCTGCTGCACCTACCCCAGGCCAACCTGGGGAGGCTGTGCCCCAGCAAAATTGGGGTTTGGGGGCTCAGGCGGGAGGGGCGGGGTCAGCCTCTCCTTCTGCTGGTGCCCAGAGTCCTGCTATTATCGATTCAGACCCAGTGGATGAGGAGGTGCTGATGTCGCTGGTGGTAGAGCTGGGACTGGACCGAGCCAATGAGCTGCCGGAGCTGTGGCTGGGGCAGAATGAGTTTGATTTCACCGCAGATTTTCCCTCTGGCTGCTGATGCCAAGTAGTGCCCCTAAAGATGGAGGAATAAAGCCACCAATTCTGTTGTAAATAAAAATAAAAATTACTTGCAAAGAGACAACCTGGTTGGGGATGTTCTTCATGGAGTTTAAACGTGTCAGATTAGCTTCATGATCTGCCTACATTTCTGAGGCACCTTGAGGGGTTTCAGGCAGCTGGCTGTGGGGGGATGGGAAGAGTTAAAGACAATGGGGAAGGTGGGTGGCTGTTCTCTAAATTCCTTCTGTTACTACTGCTGTCCTTCTCTCCAGAGTCATAGGATTCTAGCGTTATTGTCCCGAGACCCAGAGATGCCCTCCAATTCACATGAACACAAGCTAGAGCGTACATCCTGGGAAGACATTTTTTGCCAGTTCTGGGGCTTGAACTCAGGGCCTGGGCACTGTCCCTGAGCTTCTGTTGCTCAAGGTTAGCACTTTACCACTTGAGCCACAGTGCCACTTCTGGCATTTATTCTGTTTATGTGAGACTGAGGAATCAAGCCCAGGGCTTCATGCATGCTAGGCAAGACTCTACCACTAAGCCACACTCCCGGCCCCCTATCAAGGCCATTTGTTACCCTTTTGCCTATGTACAATAGAAGGTGCCAGAGATCCTATGATCTGGGAACTCAGATTTCTTTGAAAAATGGAAATCTACAGATTTACATCATTAACCTTGGATACCAGGTGCCTTCTTTCCGCACATCGGACAGCTGTTCAGCCCCTCCCTTTAAGCCGGGAACACTGATTGGGATCTGAGCGTCCTCTAACTTCCTACCTCCCTGGTCCACCCTGGGGTCAGCCTATCCGTTTGAGCTGACTTTGCATTCTAGAAATATAAATAAAGGAAGGGTTCAAAGTCTGAAGATGTATCTTTTTTTCTGTCCTGAGGCTTGAACTCAGAGCCTGGCCACTACCCTTCAACTTCTGTGCTCAAGACTAGTGCTCTACTTCATGATATATTGGTAGTTAATTGGAGATGACAGTCTCACGGGCTGGATTCAAACTGTGATTCTCAGATCTCAGCTTCCTCATTAGCTAGGATTACAAGTATGAGCCACTAGGATTACAAGCACGATGCCAGACTTGAAGGTATAGCTCTTGTCCTTTGATTACTGAAGAAGCAGTGGCTTTAAAAGTGTACCAAGTTGGGCTAGGAGTGTGGGCCTAGTGGTAGAGTGCTTGCCAAGCATGCATGAAGCACTGTGTTCCATTCCTCAGTACCATATAAACAGAAAAGGCCATAAGTGGTGCTGTGGCTCAAGTAGTAGAGCACTACCTTGAGCAAAAGAAGCCCAAGGACAGTGCCCATGCCCTGAGTTCAAGCCCCAGAACTGGCCAAAAAAAAAAAGAAGAACATTTCACGAAGACCCATGTTCGATTCCTCGGTACCATGTACATAGAAAAAAGCCGGAAGTAATGCTGAGGCTCAGGTAGTAGCGATCAAGCTTTGAGAAAAGTCCAAGGACAGTGCTCAGGCCCTGAGCTCAAGCCCAGGACTGGCAAAAATAATAAAAAAAATTAAGAACACTACTTAAAAAGCAAAATAAACTCAGTTTACACTTTTAAAAAGAGAAAGAAGAAAAAGAACTATACCAAGTAGCAAAGTAGTGGCCCTAAACTAGGTGATCATGGTTTGGGGGATGGGAGGTGGCTGCTAGTGTAGCTCTGACCCAATGCAGGTACAGACGAATGGCCTGGGAACCCCACTGCCCACAGTTCAGACTCCTTCCTTGAACATTCTTCCTTGAACCTGAAAATCACTCTAGCCAGTGAAGGTCAGCACCAAGCTTGCCTTACAGTGACCACTTTCCAAGGAGCCCTCCCTGACCCTCTCTAGGCCAGCTATTTTGGTGGACACAAAGCATGAATCCAAATAAAGTTTGCAACTTTGAGGGAACTCCCCATCGCAGAAAGAATAGTATACATTACAGCAAAGCTGTATCTCCCAGAACACAGGTGAGAGGCTACTTGATCCATCAAAAGGAAATGGCTCCATCTGCCTGGGAAGTTTGGCTGATGCTTTCTGGGATTTAGCTGGTCCTTCTGGTTTTGTATCTTACCAGTAATACACACACATGACAGGATCTCCTTGTTGAAAATAGAGAAATGGGATAGGCACCAGTGGCTTATGCCTACAATCCTAACTACTCAGGAGGCTGGGTTCTGAGGATCTTGGTTCCAGCCAGCTCAGTCAGGAAAGTCTGTGAGACTCTTATCTCCAATAAACTACTCAAAAAAGCTGGAAGTGGCACTGTGGCTCAAGTGGTAGAGTACTAGCCTTGAGCACAGAGAGGGTAAGGGACAGAGCTAATGCCCTGAGTTCAAGCCCTACGACTGGTGGGGGAGGGGGAGGGAGAGAGAGAGAGAGCAGAAAATAGGAATTGACATATAGGTCAGTGGTGGAATGCCCATATAACATGTATGAACCCCTGAGCCCCATGTCCCAACACCGTAAAACACCAAACACCAACAGTAAAGTGGAAACGATGAAATAAGGCTAAAGTACCCTTTGCCCAAGTGTCTCCCTTAGTCCTATTTGCCTTTGGTCCTTCACAGAGACACCAACTGGTGAGCTATCAGCAGTGCTTCCTTGCCGACCTTGCTCTGTGCCTTGACATGAAGATAGATCTACTCATAAGAAGAACAAGGTTTTAAAATAAGACTTTGAGTCAGCCAAGGGGAGAATGAGTGAGGGCAACAGCTGTTCCACAGGTGCAGGTTCATGATGGCTAACATCCAGAAGTGCAGCATGAGAGCTCAGTGGGCTAGTGGAGGTCACTTGAAGAGATGAGGCTAGAAGCTTGGTAGAGGCCAAGCTCACAGGGTCTTCTGAGAGCAGATGTTATAAATGGTCAATGACTGCAGAAAAGCAAACAATCATGGAGCTGACTTTGTTACCTGGTATATTGTATATACATTTATTTGTTTATTTGAAATAGGGAAGGGAAGAAGGAAAAGAAAAAATAATAAAAAAATAAAACAATCAACCAACTTACTTTCTAAATTTTTTTTTGCTGGTCCTGGGGCTTGAACTCTGGGCCTGGGAGTTCTCCCTGAGATTTTTGTGCTAAAGTCTAGCGCTCTACCATTTGAACCACAGCTCTACTTCTGGCTTTGTGCTTAATTGGAATAAAAGTCTCATAGACTTGTCTGCTTGGGTGGCTTCAGTCTATGATGCTCATATCTCAGCCTCCTGAGTACTTAGAATTATAGGCACGAGCCACAAGTGCCTGACTCACAATTTTGATTTTTTAACATTATCTCATTGTAAGCAAATGGTTTGATTCATCTAAGGCTGGGAACAAGAAAACATGGGCAGGGGTTGAGAAAACTAGTAAAGCAGGGACAAGAAATTGGTGAGGAGGCCAGGTGCAGTGGCTGACGCCTATAATCCTAGCTACTAAGGATGCTGAGATCCGGGGATCAAGGTTCAACATCAGCCCGGGCACAAAAGGACCTGAGACGCTTATCTCCAATTAACCTCTAGAAAATGGGAAGTGGGGCCTGGCTCAAAGGTAAGGTGGTAGCCTTGAGGTGCAGAGCTCAGGGATAGCCCTCAGGCCGTTCAAGCCCCACCGACACCCCCCCCAAAAAAAGAATAGCAACATCACTTGGAATTGAGAGGAGACTTGAGTTAGAATCAAGTGCCTCTATGAAGGGGAGGGGCTTACTGGGAATTGTGAAAGTAACAGAATGCAAATGACCAGCAGGTTAGTGGCATGGAATAGCCTGGATATCCAGAGAAACCAACAGTGTGTGTGTGTGTGTTGTGTGTGTGTGTGTGTGTGTGTGTGTGTGTAGACAGATAAATAGACAGAGGTATTTTATATTATACATATTATTTATTAGAATTTAAAAGAGTGAGAATGAGAACAAATGGCAAATAAGCCAATGTACTGGTGACTCATACTCATAATTCTAAATATTTGGGATAGAGGTTTAAAGCCAGTCCAGGTGGACATAGACAAATCTGAGACTCATAGCTAATTAACCAAAAAAAAGACAGAAGTGGGCCAGGAGCGTGGCCTAGTGGTAGAGTGCTTGCCTAGCATGCACGAAGCCCTGGGTTTGATTTCTCAGTCCCATATACATAGAAAAAGCCAGAAATGGTGCTGTGGCTCAAGTGGTAGAGCACTAGCCTTAAGAAAACCCAAAGATAGTGCCCAAGGCCCTGAGTTCAAGCCCCAGGACTAGCAATAAAAAGTCAGAGGTAGGGGCTGGGAGTTTGGCCTAGTGGTAGAGTGCTTGCCTAGCATGCATGAGGACCCAGGTTTGATTCCTTGGTACCACATACATAGAAAAAGCTGGAAGTGGTGCTATGGCTCCAGTGGTAGAGTGTTATCCTTAAGGAAAGCCCAAGGACAGTGTTCAGACCCTGAGTTCAAGCCCCAAAGACTGGCAAAATAAATAAATAAAAGATTTTAAAAGTTGAAGCCGGGCTCGGTGGCTCATGCCTGTAATCCTTAGTTACTCAGGAGGCTGAGATCTGAGGATTGAGGTTCAAATACAGCCCTGCCACTAAAGTCTATGAGACTCTTATCGCTGACTAAACATCAGAAAATTGGAAGTGGCACTGTGGCTCAAGGGGTAGGGCGGTAGCCTTGAGCTGAAAAGCTTAAGGACAGCACCCAGGCCCTACAAGCCCTATGATCAATAAAATAAAATAAAATAGATTATAGGGGTTGAGCCAGGCACCAGTGGCTCCTGCTTATAATCCGAAGTACTCAGGAGGTTGAGATCTGAGGACTGTGGTTCTAAGTTAGCCTATGCAGAAAAGTCCATAAGATGCTTATCGCCAATAAACTTCTCAGAAAAAGCCAGAAATGGTGTTGTGGCTCAGGTAGTAGAACAGCAGTCTTGAATACAAAGAGGCTCAGTCACTGAGCTCAGGCCCTGAGTTCAAGCCCCAAGATCAAAAAAAAAAAAAAAGGATTACAGAGTTCACTAGAAGAAAGGGAAGGCATAAAATTGTCCAAAAAGAAAAGTACTAATTACCTGACTGATATAATTGGAATCCCTCTGTATATCACCTTCATAATAATAAAAATTTAAATTAAAGAAAAGTACAGAGGTAAGGAGCTGGGTTCTAGTGACTCATACCTGTAATCCTAGCTGCTCAGGAGGCTCAGATCTGAGGATCAAAGTTTGAAGCTAGCCTGAGAAGGAAAAGTCCATGAGATTCTTTTCTCTAACCACCAAAAAGCCTGAAGTAGAGCTTTGGCTTAAGTGCTAGAGTACCAACCTTGAGGGAAAAAAAGCTCAAGGATTATGGGGAGGAGGAGGAAGAGGAGGAAGAAGAAGAAGAGAAGGAGGAGGGGGGAAAACGAGGAGGAGGATTACATTCACCAGGGTCTCACAATCTGTGGTCAGCAAGCTGGAGGACCTAGAAATCCAATGTGTAGTTCCATGTGGATCAGAAGGCCTGAGAAGGACCTAGGTTCAAAATAACACCGATTTCCTATCTGTGCTTAAAGGCCTGAGATCCAGGATGGCTGAAAACCAAGGGCAAAAGATAGATGTTTCAGCTCCAACTGAATAACCCTTCCCATTTCCTTTGTTGTTCTATTTGGGTCCTCGACAGATCGGAGACTGCCCACTCACACTGGAGAGACTCATCTTTCCTAAATCTATTGATTCAAAAAAACAATCTCTCCTGGAGACACTTTCACTGGTACAGCCAGAAATAATTATCCACCAGCTGCTTGGGGCATCCCTTAGCTCCCCTAAAATAACCAGCATACCTAGAGAAGGTTCTTCTGAATGAAGAGGAGCAACCCTGCCTCCTGGTGTCAGCAGTGAGAAGTGTGACTAGTGGAGAGCAGCCTCCTAGCTGAGGGCTCAGTGGGAGAGGAAGACAGAGACATTCTCCAGAGAAAGCCAGCTTCTGCAGCGCAGGGTGGGGGTGGGGCGCCACAGCCGGTGTGGCTCAGGGGAGCTCTACCGAGGACAATGGGGAGATGGCAGGCAAGTGTTTAGTTCTGCTCTGCCATTTCCATTTCAATCCTGTAATCGCACAACTGAACACATTCATTCATTCATTCCAGGTGAAAGTTCCTGACTCCAAATTCAAGTATAACTGTGGCATGCAGAAGAGTAGGAGGTCAGGCTCCTAGGTGCACACAAATAAGGAGCCCCAGCTTTTTTTTTTCCAGTTCTGAGGCTTGAACTGAGGACCTGGGCACTGTCCTTGAGCCTCTTTTGTTCAAGGCTAGCATTCCACCACTTGGGCCACAGCACCACTTCCGGCTTTTTCTGTGTATGTGGTACTGAGGAATCAAATCAGAGCTTTGGGAATGGTAAGCAAGCACTCTACCACCTAATCCACACTCCTGGCCCGTGCCCCAGCTTTTAACAAAGACCTGAATCAGATCTGAGATATGTAACCCAAGGGCTCCTCTAAGAGCCCAAGTGGGGAGGACAGGGGACAGGGGACAGGGGTAGGGGATGGGGTCAGGGGCTGGGGGGGGTGCTACGCTCAGAAGATAAATTACTTACTCAATCCTTGCTACTAAGGAACTCACAGTTCACTGGTGAGACCTTGAAGGATGGCCTTGAAGGATGCATTGTACTTCAGTAAGGCTGGTTAAAGGGTTCAAGGAGAGAGCAAGATCTCCATGCCATGCAGAGGGAGCACAAACTAAAAGAGAGACAGGGCCTGGGGTTAAACCAGAACAAAACATCAGAAAGTCCATGGCTGATTTTCTCAGGGGAGGGCACAAAGCCTAGCAAGCTGGACTTCCTGGAAGGCAAAGAGAGAGGAGATAAATTGCAATCCAATTCTGTGGTCATTTCTACTTTTTCCCACAGAGTAGAAGATGCTGCCATTGTACAGACATGGGACTGAGTGCCTACTATGTGCTCAGCACAATGCTAAGTGAATGGTGATTGTTGGTCTCATGAAGCTTCAGGCTTGGAGTAATCATTACTGATTACTAATAAGTTCAAGCTCGTTAGGAATCAAATAAGCATGCAGATAATTAAAATTACAAATCATGAGAAGTGATAGAAAAGGTATGGAGTATTATGAACAAGTATCATGGGAAAGGAAATTAATCTCAACTTTGGTGGCAGGGAGTGCCTGGCATGGTTTTGTTTTGCTTGTTTGATTGTGCCAGTAGTGGGGCTTGAAATCAGGACCTAGGTGCTCTCCCTTGGCTTTTTCTTTTTGCCCTAGGCTACCAATTGAATCACAGTTCCACTTGCAGATTTTTGTGGTAACTAAAGAGAGTCTCACAGACTCTTTTGTATGGTCTGGCTTTGAACCAAAATGCTCAGATCTAATCACAGGCTCATAGCCTGGGATGGTTTTAAATAAGGGAGTGATATGGTCAGAGTTTGCATGAGAGAAATTAATCAGATAATAGTGTATAGAAAACAAATTGCAATGAATGTGATGCTTCTAAACCACTAAAGTGGTCCAAAGAAGAATAAGACATGGGGGAAAAGTTGGGCCTAGTGGTAGAGTGCTTGACTAGCATGCATGAAGCCCTGGGTTCAATGCCTCAGTACCACATACACAGAAAATGATGCGAGTGGTATTATGACTCAAGTGGTAGACTGCTAGCTTCGAGCAAGCTCAAGGACAATACCCAGGCCCTGAATTCAAGCCCCAGGACTGGCAAAAAAAAAAGTAACATTTAAAGCCAAGTGCCAGTGGCTCGCACCTGTAATAATAGCTAGTCTTGGGGCAAAGATCTGAGGAGTATAGTTCAAAGGCAGCCAGGGCAGAAAAGTTCCCAGAGACTCTTTTTTTCGACAGTCCTGGGCTTGGGCTCAGGGCCTAAGCTTTGTCCTTGGATTTTCTCAAGGCTAGAGCTCTACCGCTTGAGCCACAGCATTACTTTTGGCATTTTTTTCTATGTATGTGGTACCAAGGAATGGAACCCAGGTCTTCGTGCATGCTATGCAAGCATTCTACCACTAGGCCAAACTCCCGGCCCCCTAGAGACTCAACTCCAATTAACCAGAAAGTGGTCCTGTGGCTCAAAGTGGTAAAGCATGACACTTGAGCAAAAGAGCTCAGGAACAGCACCCAAGTTCTGATTTCAAGCTCCACAACTGACCAGAAAAAGAGTAACACTGAGGAATGTTCACTGAATGCAGAATTGTAGTTGTGTAAGATAAGAGTTGTAAAAAACAGCGAATACATGGATTCACGCCTGTAATCCTAGCTACTCAGGAGGCAGAGATCTGAGGATCACAGTTCAAAGCAGCCTGGGCACTAAAGTCCATGACATTCATATCTCCAATTAACCACTGGGAAACTGGAAGTGGTGCTATGGCTCAAGGGGTAGGGTAGTAGTCTTGAGCAGAAGAGCTCAGGGATGGCTCCCAGGACTAGAGTTCAAGCCCCACAACTGACAAAAAAAATCTGATGTACAGTAATGTGAATATAAGTAACACATCTCTACATGTAAGATGGTTAAGAAGGTATGTTTCATATTATATATTTTTCCCACAATTTTATCATCTTTAGCTGTACAAAGGAATTTCAATTCAATAAGATTATGCGTACAATGTATCTTGATTGATGTCATTCCTTTAATTGTTATTACTCATCTCTCCCAATCCCATCCCTACCCCCAAGTCACATAGTTCTATTTTTACATAATGAATATAATGGCTGCATTTGCTTATCCTTCCTCTCTGTGTGTATGCCCTCCCTCCCCTAGATATCACACACACACACACACACACACACACACACACACACACACACACACACAGCACATGTATGCTCCAGCTTCCTTGTATTCGTTTTGTTAAATTGTAAGTTAGTTTTTCAGAGTTATACCACTGGACTCTTCCCTTGAGTATGCTATTCTTTTTTTTGCCAGTCCTGGGCTTGAGCTCAGGGCCTGAGCACTGTCCTTGGACTTTCTCAAGGCTAGAGCTCTACCACTTGAGCCTCAGCACCACTTCTGGCATTTTTTTCTATGTATGTCATACTGAGGAATCGAACCCAGGTCTTCGTGCATGCTAGGCAAGCACTCTACCACTAGGCCAAACTCCCGGCCCACAGTATACTATCCTTGAGTCAATTTGTTTATGTACGTATGCATATGACTGTACAGTTTTATATATGTTTACAGTTTAGATCTAAGTGCCACATATGACACAAAACATTCCTTGTTTTTCTTTCTGACACTGCATTACTTCCACCCAACCGAATTTTTCCTCCATCTATCCTTTTCCTTGTAAATGATATATTATTCTTCCAGATTGATGAGTTAAATTCTATTATCTGTGTTTCCCACACTGTCTTGCACCATTGATCCACTGTAGGGCATCTTGTCTGTTTCTGGAACTTAGCTATGGTGAATAGTACAGCAATGAACACGGATGTGCAAGTATTTTTACCATATCCTGACTTGTGATATTCTGGACAGATGCCCAAGAGTGGTATTACTGGATCATAGGATAGTTCTATGTTTAGTTCCAGAAATCTCCAAACTACCTTCTAGAGAGGGTGTGCTACTTCACATTCCCGCCAACAAGGTAATAGGTTATTTTTCCCTACATCTCCACCAGTATTTGTTGTTGTTCATGATAGCCAATCTCACTGCAGTGTGGTAGAATTTATTTATTTATTTATTTATTTATTTATTTATTTATTTCCTTCTTTCCTATTTGCCAGTACTGGGGCTTGAACTCAGGGCTTGGGCACTGTCCTAGTCTTTTCTCAAGGCTAGAGCTCTACCACTTGAGCCACAGCACCACTTCTGGCTTTTTCTGTGTAGATGGTACAAAGGAAATTCAGAGTTTCGTGCATGCTAGGCAAGCACTCTAACACTAGACCATGCTCCCAGCCCTAAGGTTGATGAAATTTCAATGTTCTTTTGATATGCGTTTCTTTTATGTCCAGAGGTTTTTAGCAGTTTTTCATGTGTTTACTGGCCATTCCTACTTTTCCTAAGTGGTCTCTACCTACCTCTTTTGCCTGTTTATTAATTGGGTTGTTAATTCTTTGGGGATTTTGTTTCTTGAGCTCCTTGAATGTTTTGGATATTGGGCCCCTGTCATACATATAACTAGCAAGTATCTTCTCCCGTTCTGCACATTTTCTTTTCTTCTTTTTTTTGTTGTTGTTGGTTGTGGGGTTTGAACTCTGGGTCTGGGCACTGTCCCTGAGCTCTTCAGCTCAAGGCTAGTGCTCTACTGAGCTTTAGCGCTGCTTCCAGTTTTCCGGTGGTTAGTTGGAGAGAAGAGTCTCAGGGATGGGCTGGGAGTTTGGCCTAGTGGTAGAGTGCTTGCCTAGCATACATGAAGACCTGGGTTTGATTCCTAGGTACCACATACACACACACACACACACACACACACACACACACACACAAACAGAAGTGGTGCTGTGGCTCAAGTGGTAGAGCTCTAGCCTTGAGAAAGCCCAAGGACCATGCACAGGCCCTGAGTTCAGGCCCCAGAACTGGAAAAAAATAGTCTCAGGGATTTTTGTGCTCAGGCTGGCTTTGGACCGTGATTCATAGATCTCAGCCTCCTGATGAGCTAGGAAGGTGTGAGCCAAGGCACCCGGCTTGCACATTGTGTTTTTAGCTTAGTAACTATGTCCTGGGTGCTATGTGTCACCCAGGCCCTGAGTTCAAGTCCCAGGACTAACACACACACACACACACACACACACACACACACACACAAATCTAGGCATAAAGAATAAAATGGTATTGTTTGCAGGTATGGAACTGTAGATCACCATGCTAAGCAAAGTAAGTTAGACTCAGAAAGTCAAGTATCATATATTTTCTCTCATATGTGTAATCATGGTGAAAAAAAAAGACATCAAAGTAAAAGAGAGATTGGGGCTGTAAAAGTGGAAAATGTAGAATGGTAGAGAAAATCAAAGATGATAATGAATAAATAAGATCAAAATATGTTAAAGGTACATTGCACAATTACCATTCTAATAAAAAAGAAAATGAAAAAATCTACACAGAAACACTGAAATAGACTCAAGTAATACACAGGAAGACAAGCAAAAAATACATAGGAGAAAGAGAAACAAAGAGAATAAACAGAAAACTAATGATAAAATTCCAGACTGAAGGCATGACATACCAATAATGACCTTCATTGTAAATTGGTGAAATATGCCAATTATAAGGAGATAAGCAGAGCAAGGCTGGGGACTTGGCTCAAGGGAGAGTGTCTGCCTGATAAGCACAACGCCGAGTTTAAATTTCAGTACCACCAAGAAAATAGTTTCAAAAAAGAGAGATAAACAGGGTGTATTTTTAAAAAGAAAAATGTGCATGATCAAACTATATACTTATACTAGCCACCTAATTGAAAAATGGCAACATGGAAAGCCAAGATGATTGCATTTATTCATCCTTCTTCCCTCCCTTTCCTCCCCATCCCCCAAAGAAAAACAAAGCACAGGATGGGAAAACATATAGTATGAAAACATTAATTTTTAAAGGGCAGTAGTGGCTATATTAATATCAGACTAAATAAACTTCAGAATAAAAGTTATTAGGGACAGAATAGGACAATGCATAATGTTAAAAGGTTTCAGTCACTAAACAATCTAAACCCACACCATCAAACAACAGAGCTTCAAAATACCAGAAGGGAAAACAGAATTCAACAGCAAAAGACATTCATAATTAAGAGTTGGAGGACTCAACAGCGCCATCAAGAGGATCTAGCTGGGATATACAGCACATTTCACAACACAAGAACATGTTTTCAACTGTGCAATGGAACAGCGACCATAAAAGACCATATCCTGGGGCCGAGAGTTTGGCCTAGTGGTTTAAGTGCTTGCCTAGCATGTATGATGACCAGGGTTCGATTCCTCAGTACCACATACATAGAAAAAAAAGCCGGAAGTGGTGCTGAGGCTCAAGTGGTATAGTTCTAGCCTTGAGAAAATCTAAGGACAGTGCTCAGACCCTGAGCTCAAGCCCAGGACTGGCAAAAAAAAAAGAGCATATCCTCAGTTCTGTAGCTACAATGGAATCAAACTATACAGCAATAAATTAAACACAACAGGAAACTCTCCAAACAGAACAACATAATTCTAAATTATCCATTAGTCCAAAAAAAAAGGAAAGGTGATAAATTTTCTGAGGGTGTGATGCTTTCCAAGTATGCACAAGCAATAATGGGTTCAATCTCTAACATCATAAAAGAAAGAAAAAAATTGGTCAATAAGAAAGTCATATAGGCACCGGGCATAGTGGTTCACACCTGTAATCCTAGCTACTTAGGAGGCTGAGATCTCAGGATCACAGTTCAAAGCCAGCCTAGACACTAAAGACCATGAGACTTTTATCACCAATTAACCACTAGAAAACCAGAAGTGGCATTGTGGCTCAATGGGTAGGGTGGTAGCCTTGAGCTGAAAAGCTCAGGGACAGAGCCCAGATCCAAGAACAGGGTAGTAGCCTTGAGCTGAAGCACTCAGGGACAGCACCCAGGCCCAGAGTTCAAGCCCCACAACCAATCAAAAAAAACAGTAAAGCCCTAAGAAACTCTTACTTCCAATTAACCATCAGAAAACTGGAAATGGAGCTGTGGTTCAATGAGGTAGATGCTAACCTTCAGCAAAAAAGCTTAGGGACATCACCTGGACCTTCACTTCAAGACCCACAAGCAGCAACAACAACCACAAAAACTTAAACAAACATTTAGTTTGATCCAGAGGTATTACTCTATTTTTTTGTTGACTGTGGGTCTTGAACCTTGGGCCTGAGCATTGTCCATGAGCTCTTCAGCTTAAGGCTAGCACTGTATCACCTGAGTCACAGTGCTACTTCCCAGTGGGATTACTCTTAGGCATATATCCAGAATATAAGTAAAGACACTTGAAAATCCATGTTCATTGCTACACTATTCACTATTGTCATGTTATGGAGATAGCCCAGATGTCCTACAAAAGATGAGTGGATCAAGATAAAAATATAGGGGCCAGGAGTTTGGCCTAGTGGTAGAGTGCTTGTCTAGCATGCACAAAGACCCAGGTCCAATTTCCTTGGTACCACATACAAAAAAAAATGGGAAGTGGTGCTGTGGCTCAGTGGTATAGCTCTAGCATTGAGAAAGCCTAAGGATGGTGCTCAGGCCCTGAGTTCAAGCCCCAGGACTGGCAAAAAATGATAGCTAGCTAGCTAGCTAGCTAGCTAGCTAGCTAGCTAGATATAGATATAGATATATAGAGATATAATAGAATATTACTCACCTATCAGAACAAATTTTATGTCATTTACAGGGAAATGAATAGACCTAGAAAAATTGCATTAGGTGTAGTAAGTCAAATTCAGAGAGAAACGGCATGTTTTCTATCATATGTGGAAGTTAAGTCTAAAATACAAAAATCCATGATAATATATTCAAGGTTTTATGTACATGTACACAAACTGACTAAGGGATTATATGCTTAGGGGAGGAATCCAATGGTCTCACTCTACTGAATAATTAAGAACCATTTAACAAAATGACTACAAGGAGGCTGAAACATGTTGGGGAGGGCAAAAAAGGAGAGCACATAAATGGAGGAAGGGTGAGCAAATGCAGTCACTATTATACTTCATAAATATGGAAAGATTGAACTACTTAATTTGAGCACATATCGGGTGTGGTAGCTTATGCCTGTAATCCTAGCTACTCAGAAGGCTGAGATCTGAGGATCAAGGTTCAAAGCCAGCCCGGGAACAAAAGAACCTGAGACTCTTATCTCCAATTAAGCTCTAGGAAATGGGAAGTGGGGCTTGGCTCAAGGGTAGGGCCGTAGCCTTGACCTGAAGAGCTCAGTGACAACACCCAGGCCCAGGGGTAGAGTGGTAGTCTTGAGCTGAAGAGCTCAGAGAGAGTGCCTAGGCCTAGTTCAAGCCCCATAACCTACAAAAAAAACTATTGAATTGAATGAAAATACAATATATCAAAATTAGTGAGAAACAGCTAAAGCAAAAATAGACATTTATAGCAGCCAATGTTTACATTAGAAAAGCTGGGCACTGGTGGCTCACGCCTATAATCCTAGCTACTCAGGAGGCTGAGATCTGAGAACCATGGTTCAAAGCCAGCCAATTAACAACCAAAAAACTGGAAGTAGTGCTGTAGCTTAAAGTGGTAGAGCACCAGCCTTGAGCTCAGGGACAGTGCCTAAGCCTAGACTTCAAGCCCTACAACAGACCAAAAAAGTTTGTATTGGAAAAAAGAGGAAAAGTCCTTAATGAGAAATCTTAATTCCTACCTTAAGAATCAAGAAGTTAGCCTAATGGTAGTGTGAATGCCCAGCATGCATGAAACTCTGGGTTCCATCTCCAGCACCACACAAAAAGAAAAAGGAAAGAAAAAAAAAGCAAAATATATTCATTGGCCAATGGTGGCTCGTGCCTGTGATCCTAGCTATTCAGGAATGTGTCCGAGATTGGAGGAGGAAGATATTGAAGCCAGTCTGGGCAGAAAAGTCCATGAGACTCCTTATCTTCAGTTAACCAGCAAGAAGCTAGAAATAGAGA
This sequence comes from Megascapheus bottae, assembly GCF_031878675.1. Taxonomy (NCBI): domain Eukaryota; kingdom Metazoa; phylum Chordata; class Mammalia; order Rodentia; family Geomyidae; genus Megascapheus; species Megascapheus bottae. The sequence continues at coordinate 39,403,615 of NC_143547.1, forward strand.
TGTGTCTCAGTTGTTAGAGAAACCTAGGCAAGAGCATGGGATGCTGAGTTCAAGTCCCAAGGCAAGAGCATGAGACGCTGAGTTCAAGTCCCATTACCAACACACACACACACACACACACACACACACACACACACACACACGACTCAAAATCAAACAAAAGGAATACAGATGAGGGCAAAAAGCAATGAACTTGGTTGCAGAAAAACAGAGATAATCAAACAACTTTGCACTCCTACCAACAGTGTAGTAGTGATCGCTCCTGGCCACATCCCCTCCAGCATCTGTTCTTATTAGATTTCTTGATCATGGCCATTCTAGCTGGAGTGAGGTGGAATCTTAGAGTTGTTTTAATTTGCATTTCTTTTATGACCAGAGATGTCGAGCATTTCTTCATGTGTCTATAGACCATTCTTATTTCTTCTTCAGAGAAATCTCTTTGTCTTTGGCCCATCTTTTAATGGGATGGTTGTTTCTTTGGAGATTAGTTTTGGAGTGATTTAATTTTTTGATATATTTTAGATATGAAGCCTTTTTCCATTGTTTGGTTGGTGACGATCTTCTCCCACTCTGTAGGCTTCCTAATTAATTTACTTGCTATGTCCTTTGCCATACAAAAGCCCCGCAGTTTAATGCAGTCCCACTTATCCAACCTTCTCTGATTTGTTGTGATTCTTGGTTGGTCCTTTTAAGAAAGTTTCGACCTGTGCCAAGGAGGCCTAGTGTATCTCCTATTCCTTCTTGTAAAGTTTTCAGTGTAGCTTCTTTTACCTCGAGGTCTTTGATCCATTTGGAGTTAATTCTAGTGCAGGGTGACAAAGAAGGATCCAACTTTACTTTTCTGCAAGTGATTAACCACTTCTGCCAGCACCATTTGTTGAAGAGGCTGTCTTTCTTCCATTCTATTTTTTTGGCTCCCTTGTCAAAGATTAGGTGGCCATAGGTCTATGGTTTAATATCTGGGTCCTCAGTTCTATTCCATTGGTCTTCAAGCCTGTTCTTGTGCCAGTACCAAGCTGTTTTGATTATTATAGCTCTGTAATAGAGTCTAAAGTTTGGTATTGAAATTCCTCCTGCGCTGTTCTTTCTGCTAAGAAGTGTTTTTGCTATACGGGGTCTTTTATTATTCCAGATGAAATTTTGGATTGCCTCTTCTATTTCTTTAAAAAAAGGACATTGGGATATTGATGGGTATTGCGTTGAATTTGTAGATGGCCCTTGACAAAATTGTCATTTTCACGATGTTGATTCTTCCAACCCAGGAGCATGGGAGGTTTTTCCATTTCCTCAGTTCTGTTTTAATTCCCTTTTTCAGGGTTTTAAAGTTTTCATCAAAAAGGTCCTTTACATTCTTAGTTAAGATAATTCCTAGGTACTTTATTTTCTTTGAGGCTATTGCAAAAGGAGTTGCTTTCCTGATTGTTGCCTCGTTCCTCTCACTGTTGGCACAGAGGAAGGCAGTTGATTTTTGAGGACCATGTCATGAGAAAGGGTATCAATGTTTGTGAAGTAATACACCTTCTATCTGGTGAGTATAATGTAACCCTTCTATTAATTACAATAAAAAAATTAGCAAATTTAGTCTGGCAAGGACCCCATGACTGAATGCAGTTTAATTCAGTATTCATTATTGGTTCAACATTCACAGTTCAATCCAGTTTTAGGCATAGTGATGCATGCTTGTAATCCCGGCACTCAGGAGGACAAGATGTTAAGATCTTGTGTTAAGCCAGCCTGGGCTGCATAGCAATACACCATCGCAACAAACAAAAATACTAGAAAACAGTGATCCGAAGGATACCAGTTCAAGGCCACTCTATGCAAAAACTCTATCTCAAAAAACAAGTCAAGCCGGGAGTTTGGCCTAGTGGATAAAGTGCTTGCCTAGCATGCATGAAGACCCGGGTTTGATTCCTCGGTGCCACATACATAAAAAAAAAGCCAGAAATGGTGCTGAGGCTCAAGTGGTAGAGCTCAAGCCTTGAGAAAGTCCAAGGACAGTGCTCAGGCCCTGAGCTCAAGCCCAGGACTGGCCAAAAAAAAAAAAAAACAAGTCAAAGCCACTGGTGGATCTTGCCTGTAATCCTGGCTACTCAGGGGGCTGAGATCTGAGGACTGAGGTTCTAAGACATCCCAGGCAGGAAACACCCTGAGTCTCATCTCCAATAAATTACTCAGGAAAAGCTGGAAGTGAGTCTGTGGCTCAAGTGCCAGTGCACTAGCCTTGAGCACAAAGAGGCTCAGGGACAGTGTACAGACCTTGAGTTCAAGCCCCAGGTCTGGCAAAAACAAACAGCTGAGCCCAGTTGCTCATGCCTGTAATCCCAGCTACTAAGGAGGCTGAGATCTGAATATCAAAGTTCAAAGCCAGCCCAGTACAAAATACCTGACACTCTTATCTCTAATTAATCTCCAGAAAATGGGAAGTAGAGCTTGGTTCAAGGGGAGGGTAGTAGTCTTGAGCTGAAGAGCTCAGGGACAACGCCCAGGTCCGGGATAGGGCAATAGCCTTGAGCTAAAGAGCTCAGGGGCAGTACCCAGGCCGAGTTCAAGCCCCATGACCCACAAAAAAGTGACCAGGGCAGGGAGTGTGGCCTAGTGGTAGAGTGCTTGCCTATCATGCACGAAGCCCTGAGTTTGATCCCCGTGTACCACATATACAGAAAAATCCAAGGTGCTGTTGCTCAAATGATGAGAGCACCAGCTTTGAGAAAGCACAAGGACAGTTCCCAGGCCCTAAGTTCAAGCCCCGGGACTGGAAGAGAAAGAAAGAAAGAAAGAAAGAAAGAAAGAAAGAAAGAAAGAAAGAAAGAAAGAAAGAAAGAAAGAAAGAAAGAAAACTAAAGTAAATGAGTACCTGTGACTCATGCCTATGATCCTAGCCACTCAGAGGCTGATACCTGAGGATCCCAGTTCAAAGCCTGAGCAGAAGAGTCTATGAGATTGTCTACAATTAATAGCAAAAGCTGAAACTGGAGGCATGGCTCAAATTGAAGAGTGACAGCTTTCAGAAAAAAAAATGCAAGAGAGAGGGCAAGGTCCTGAGTTCAAGCCCTAGAACTGGCAAAGAAAGAAAGAAAGAAAGACAGACAGAGAGTTTGGCCTAGTGGTTAAAGTGCTTGCCTAGCATGCCAGAAGACCCAGGTTTGATTCTTCAGTACCACATACATAGAAAAAAAAGCTGGAAGTGGTGCTTAGGCTCAAGTGGTAGGCTCTAGCCTTGAGAAAGCCCAAGGACAGTGCTCAGGCCCTGAGTTCAAGCCCTACAATTGGCAGGAAAAAAAGGATTACTAAGTCAGGAGCAGTGGCTCATGCCTGTAACCCTAGCTACTCAGGAGGCTGAGATCTGAATATCAAGGTTCAAAGCCAGCCAGGACACTAAAATCCATGATACCCTTATCCCCAATTAACCACCAGAAAAATCAGAGGTGGCACTGTGGCTCAAGGGGCAGAGTGGTAGCCTTGAGCTGAAGAGCTCAGGGACAGCAGCCAGGCCCAGAGTTCAGTCCCACAACATACATACATACATACATACATACATACATACATACATACATACATAAAAACAAGCCAGCAGGAAGAGCTAAGAGGAGCAGACAAATCAAGGGAGGAGGAAGGAGTGACCAAATGCAGTCATAATATTCAATGTACATTACAGAACTATTGAACTATGTAACATGCCGATACGGATGGGAGGTGGAAAATGCAGGAGGAAAGACAGAAGAGGTGACATCGACCTAGAAGCGTTGTACTCATAACCTGATATATGGAATTGTACAAACACTTAATAATAAAACTCTAAAAACTAATCCAAGCCGGGCGCCAGTGGCTCATGCCTGTGATCCTACCTACTCAGGAAGCTGAGATCTGAGGACACAGTTTGAAGCCAGTCCCAGCAGGAAAATCCAAGAGCCTCTTTTTTATTTTTATTTTTGTTGGTCGTGGGGCTTGAACTCTGGACTTGGCACTATCCCTGAGTTCTTCAGCTCAAGGATACCACATTACCCTTGAGCCACAGTGTCACTTCCGGTTTTCTAGTGGTTAATTGAACATAGGAATCTTTTTTTTGTAATTAATAAAAGGGTTACATGATATTTGCCAGATAGAAGGTGCATTAATTCACATACATTGATACCCTTTCACATGTCTTGGTACCCATTACCCTCCCCCCGAACATAGGAATCTTATAGCTTTTTTTTTTGCCAGTCCTGTAATCCTAGCTACTCAGGAGGCTGAGACCTGTGGATCTCAATTTACAGCCAGCCTAGTCACTAAAGAACAAGAGACTCTTATATCCAATTAATCACTAGAAAAGGGAAAGTGGGGCTGTGGTTCAGGGGTAGGGTGGTAGCCTTGAACTGAAGAGCTCAGGGACACCACTTAGGACGAGTTCAAGCCCCATGACCCACAAAAAGAAAAAAAATGAAAAAGAAAAAAAGAAAGAAATTCAAGGACAGATTCAGAGACAATGTCTAGGCCCTGAGTTCAAGCCCCAGAATGGGTACCAAAACAAACAAACAAACAAACAAAAAACAGGCCAAGAACCTAAGTTAAAGCCCCACAAACATTCTCTAAAAAGTAACCCAGAAGCTGGGCAACGTGGCCCCCGCCTGTAATCCTTGCTACTCAGGAGGCTAAGATCTGAGGATCATGGTTCAAAGCCAGCCCAGGAATTAAAGAATGAGAGACTCTTATATCCAATTAATCACTAGAAAAGGGAAAGCAGGCCTGTGTGGTTCAGGGGTAGGCTTGCGCTGAAGAGCTCAGGGACAGGGTCCAGAGTTCAAGCCCCATGACCCACCAAAAAAGTGGAAAAAAAAGTAACTCAGAAACAAATCCTTATGATTTATGAGATAGAATATTGGGGAAGTAATATTAAAGATAAAAGAAGAAGAAAAAACTTTTTTGCCACTCCTGGGGCTTGAACTCAGGGCCTGGGCACTGTCCTTGGACACTTTTCTCAAGACTAGCACTCTGCCACTTGAGCCACAGCACGACTTCCGGCTTTTTCTGTGTATGTGGTACTGATGAATCAAACCCAGAGCTTCATGCATGCTAGGCAAGCATGCTACCACTTGGCCACACTCCTGGATACAACATCCTTTTTTATTTTAAATTTTTTGTTGGGGCCTAGTGGTAGAGTGCTTGCCTTGCATGCACAGCGCCCTAGGTTTGATTCCCTGATACCACATACACAGAAAAAGCCAGAAGTGGTGCCCAGAAGTGGTGCTGTGGCTCAAGAGGCAGAGTGCTAACCTTGAAGAAAAGGTGTCCAAGAGCCGGGCCCAGGCCCTGATTTCAAACCCTAGCACTGGCAAGGAGGAGGAGGAGGAGGAGGAGGAGGAGGAGGAGGAAGAAATAGTTGTTGAGGAAGTTCCATTTATTTTCCTTTTTGTCAGTCATGGGGCTTGAAGTGTGGGCCTCGGTATTGTTCCTGAGCTCTTCATCTCAAGGCTAATGCTATACCACTTGAGCCTCAGCGCACTATCTGTTTTCTGGTGGTTAATTGGAGATGAGTCTCAAGGACTTTTGTGCCTGGGCTGTCTTTGAACAGCATCCTCAGATCTCAGTCTCTGAATAGCTAGGATTACAGGTGTGAGCCACCAGCTCCTGGCTTTCTTTTTCTTTTTCTTTCTTTCTTTTTCTTTTGTGGTAATAATGATTTTTGTTTGTTTTCTAGTATTAAGGTTTCAAGCCTAGAGCCTTTACTTCTCACTGACCTTCTTTGCTCGGAAATGTACTCTACCACTTGAACTACAAGTTCACACTACCATTTACACTAGTTAGATTTTGCCTTTAAAATAAACATTATTACTATTTTTGCCAGTTGTGGGGCTCGAACTCAGGGCCTGAGCACTGTCCTTGGACTTTTCTCAAGGCTAGAGCTCTACCTTTGAGCCACAGCACCACTTCCATTTTTTTCTTCTATGTATGTGGTACCGAGGAATTGAACCTGGGTCCTTGTGCATGTTAGGCAAGCACTCTATCACTGGTCAAACTCCCGGCCCATTATTACTATTTTTAAATAATGCATTTCAATTGAACATGTCAGTTTATGTGTATAACACGTTTTTTTCCTTTTTTCCAGTCCTGGGCTTGAACTCAAGGCCTGGGCCCTGTCCATGGGTTTTCTCGAGGCTAGCACTCTACAAGTAGAGCCACAGCACCACTTCTGGCTTTTTTCTTTCTTTCTTTTTTGTCATCCTGGAGCTTTAACTCTAGGTCTGGATGCTGTCCCTGAGCTCTTCAGCTCAAAGCTACCACCCTACCCCTTGAGCTATAGCCCTAATTCCAGTTTTCTAGTGGTTATTTGGAGATAAGAGTCTCAGGTTCTTTTAGTGTCCGGGCTGGCTTTGAACCTCCATCCTCAGATCTCAGCCTCCTGACTAGCAAGGATTACAGGCATGAACCATTGGCCCGGCTACTTCTGGGTTTTTCTGTGTATGTGGTTCCAAAGAAATCGAACCCTGGGCTTCGTGATGCTAGGTGAGCACTCTACCACTAGGCCATGCTATTAGCCCAAGTTTACTTATTATTTTTTCTTTTTTTGTACTTGTCACAAGGCTTGAAATCTGGGCCTGGGATTTGTCCTTGAGCTCTACAGCTCAAGGCTTATGCTCCACTTGAGCCACAGCCCCACTTCCTATAACACATCTTAAATCATGTAACCTCTTCCACTATTCTCCCTCTCATCTATCCCAACCCCACTCATCCCCTCAAGCTTCCAGTTATACAAAAACCTCAAATAGTAGAACAATAAAACCCTGTCCACAACTGTCCTTAATGTCTTTATTCCTATGAGCCCCAAACTGGAAACTACCTAATATGTTTCCCTATATTAAATAATGGCGCATACTATGGAATAGTACTCAGCAGCGAAAAGGAAGGACTAAGTTGGATGTAAATCAAGAGAAATATGCTAAGGGGAAAAGCAGCCAAATTCTAAAGAGAACATATTTATGGTTCCATTTATAGAATATCTCTGAAACAGCATATTCATAGAAGTGGAAAATATACCACAGGAGGCTAAACCATTGGCACACATTCTGAAATTCAAATGGCTTTGAAACAACTCTGCCATGCACTAGAGTGAGTTTGGGTGAGTTCCTAAATCTCTCTGAGCCTTGATTCCTCCTCATGTGTAAAATTACGTTTTGTTCATCTGTTCATTCAGTAAACATTCAGTTTCAGTGCCCAGGAGAGCAATGAACAAATAGGCAAACCCTTTGTTTTCATGATGCTAAAAATTCTAGAGTGCAGAAGAAGCCATAAATACACAAATTAACATATACCAACATAGACCACACTGAGAAGAAAAGCAAAGAAATGCAAGATGAAAGAGAAATTTAGGACCAGGAGTTTGTGCTAATGATAGAGTGTTTGCCTAGCATGTAGAAGACCCAGGTTCAATTCCTTGGTACCACATACATAAAAAAAAAGCTGAAAGTGGTACAGTGGCTCAAGTGGTAGAGCATTAGCCTTCAGAAAGCCCAAGGACAGGGCTCAGGCCCTGAGTTCATGCCCCAGTACTGACAAGCATGTAGTAATACATGCCTGTAAGACAAGCTATTCAGGAGATAGTAATCAAGAAAAACCAGGTTTGAAGTTAACCTAGATAAAAAGTTTGCCAGATCTCAGGTGGACATGGTGGCTCGTGCCTATAATCCTAGCTACTGAGGAAGCTGACATCTGAGGATCGAAGTTCAAAACCAGCCCAGGCACTAAAGACTGTAAGACTCAGCTGGGCACTGTGGCTCACGCCTGTCATCCTAGCTACTCAGGAGGCTGAGATCTGAGGATCAAGGTTCAAGCCAAGGCTAACCAAGAGGTGGGAAAAGACCGTGCTTGAAAAATAGCTTGAGTAGCCAGGCACAGTGGCTCACGCCTGTAATCCTAGTTACATAGGAGCCTGAGATTTGAGGGTCACAGTTCAAAGCCAGCCCAGGCACTAAAGTCTGTGAGACTCGACTCTTATCTCCAATTAATCACCAGAATGGGAATTAGGGCTATGGCTCAAGGGGTAGGGCCATAGCTTCAGCCTTGAGCTGCAGAGCTCAGGAAAAATGCCCAGGCCCAGAGTTCAAGCCTCATGACCAGCCCCCCTCCGCAAAAAAAAAAAAAAGGAAAAAAGAAAATAAAAATAACTAGAATTAAAAGGATAGAGGTATGGCCCACGTGGCAGAGAAATGAGAAAGAAATCTAACAGCAGCTCTGGGCAAGAAGAAATGAGGAGTTATGATTTGTGTGTTTGTGGTGGTGCTAGTAGTAGAAGTTTGAACATAGGGTCTTGCACTTGCTAGTCTGGCAAAATACTACTGATTCTTTTTTTTCCCCTAGTTATTTAAAAGATAGTTTCTATCCCAATCCAGTCACCATCTGCCTACTTTGGAATTCTAGTTATTGCATGAATCACAGAGGCATACTTCACTACTCAAAGATGAAATCATTTTGACATTTCTCTTTTTTTTCCAGTCAGAACCTTGGCAATGTCCTTGAGCTTTCTCAAGACTAGGGCTCTAACACTTGAGCCATAGTACCACTTCTGGCTTTTTTCTGTGTATGTGGTACCAATGAGTCAAACCGAGGGCTTCGTGTATTCTAGACAAGCACTCTACCACTAGGCCACCCTCTGGCCTATATTGACATTTCTGTCTAGACTGGACTTGAACATTGTTCTACCTAACACAGGTATTGAATGGGATTTGGTTTGTTTACAATTTTGCAGCTGTGCTTTTATATATTTATTTTTAAACTTTGGTGTATATTTTTCTTTCATGAGCATCCATTAGCTAGACAAGGGGGGGGTCTTTTTTTTCTGGCAATATTAGGGTTCAAAGTCAGGGCCTTTCACTGGGCTTGCTTGTTTGGCTAAGGCTCTATCACTTGAACCACATCGCTACTTCTAGTTTTTGTTGGTTAATGAGAGAAGTTTTACTAGTTTTTTTTTCTTTTTCGTTTTCTTTCTTTCTTTCTTTCTTTCTTTCTTTCTTTCTTTCTTTCTTTCTTTTTTTCTTACTTTCTTTTTGCCAATCCTGGAGCTTGGACTCAGGGCCTGGGCACTGTCTTTGAGCTTTTTGTGCTCAAGGCTACAGTGCTACCACTTGAGCCACAGCACCACTTCTGGCTTTTTCTGTGTAAGTGGTGCCAAGGAATCAAACCCAGGGTTTTGTGCATGCTAGGCAAACACTCTACTACTAGACCACACTCCAAGCTCTTTCACCAGCTTCTCTGTTCAACTGGCCTTGAATTGTAATCCTCTGAATCTCAACCTTCAGAGAAGCTAGGATTACTGGATGAGCCACCAGTATCTAGCAGTTTCAGGTCTTTAGGGATTGCTGTCATCAACGATGAACAAATTCTGAAAACAGACACTAGTAATGAGCACACAGCAATATGAATGTACTTAATGCCATTGAACTGTGCAATTATACATAAACAAAGATGGCAACTAAAACAATTACTCTTCATTCCCTAAAATTTGCTTTTTCCTCTTTTCGTTTTCTGTGTGTGTTAGTACATGTGCAGATTCATACTGCCACTCACCGCTGTCTCGATAGAGAATTTCATTATGCCAAACATAAAACAATATTGCCGTTGCCCCCTATGGAGAATGCTGTGTCCTTTCATGGGAAAGAGCTAGGTTGCATCCCTATTGTTTTGGCACCATCTGCATTCCCAGGAGAAGTTGTTTTCAAACCTTTTACAGAGCCAGGTGTGGTGGTTAATGCCTGTAATCTTAGCTAATGAGGAGGCTGAGATCTGAGGATCAGGGTTCAAAGCCAGTCCGGGCACTAAAGACCATGAAACTCTTATCTCCAATTAAACACCAGAAAACCAGAAGTGGTGCTGTGGCTCCAGGGGTAGGGTGGTTGCCTTGAGCTGAAGAGCTCAGGGACAGGCCATGGGCCCAGAATCCAAGCCCACTACTGCCCCCCCCAAAAAAAACCTTTTGCAGAGCTAATTAAGTCTTTGTCATAGGGCTAGGCAGGGTTTAGCTGAGTCAGGGAAGATAGCCTGGCAGCTCAGCTCTGAGCCTTCTGGGACATGAGGAAGTAGTTCTGTGGTTGCATGTTCAAAGTCTTAAGGAAAATCATGAAACTGATTCAAAGATCAAAGATAACCCTGGAGTTCATAGGCAGCATTGTGGCTTTGTGGGCTGCTCCCATAGCCTCTTCTTCTTTTTTATCTTTTTTTTATTGTAATTAATAGAAGGGTTACATTATATTCACCAGATAGAAGGTGCATTACTTCACACACATTGATACCCTTTCTCATGTCATGGTCCCCATTTCCCTCCCCCCTCCCCCTGCACAAATTGGTTTCCCCCCTACCCTCTCCTATTTCAAATAACCGATTAAGCATATATAAAATATATCAGATAACAAGTTGAAATATTGTAACAATATGAGATAACCAGGGGACAGTAAAAGAGATGAGAGATAATATCGTATGTTAAGGACAACAATCACTCATTATATGGCTTTTGTTTCTGTATCCTGCATGTCCTTACATTTAGGGTCATACTATATGGCCTTATGTATCTAGATTTTGTTCTAATGTGAATCTCTGCTAGGAGAACCCAAGGTTTCTACTGATTATGTCAGATGAGGGAAACCATTGAGCCTATGTTCCTTTGAGTCTGGCTTACTTCAATTAATATGATTTTTTCCTAAGACTTTCCATTTTGTTACAAATGGGGCAATATCGTTTTTTTCTGACAGCAGCATAGTATTCCATTGTGTATAAATACCATATCTTGTTGATCCACTCATCAACTGAGGGACTTCTGGGTTGGTTCCATATCTTTGCTATGGTGAATAGTGCTGCAATGAACATTGTTGTGCTAGTGGATTTAGTATGTCCTTGTTTCTGGACGATTGGGTAAATGCCAAGTAGTGGTATTGCTGGGTCATAGGGGAGCTCTATGTTTAGTTTTTTGAGGAACTGCCATACTGCTTTCCATAGTGGTTGAACGAGTTTACACTCCCACCAACAGTGTAGTAGTGATCCCTCCTGGCCACATCCCCTCCAGCATCTGTTCTTATTAGATTTCTTGATCCTGGCCATTCTAACTGGAGTGAGGTGGAATCTTAGAGTTGTTTTAACTTGCATTTCTTTTATGACCAGAGATGTTGAGCATTTCTTCATGTGTCTATAGGCCATTCTTATTTCTTCTTCAGAGAAGACTCTCTTTAAGTCTTTGGCCCATCTTTTAATGATATGGTTGTTTCTTTGGAGATTAGTTTTGGAGTGATTCAATTCTAAAAGATCTTTTTAAGAATCTTTTTGCTTCCATGTATTTATGAGACTCTTATCTCCAATTAATCACTAGAAAACAGGAAATGAGGCTGTGGCTCAATGGGTAGGGCATTAGCCTTGAGTTGAAGAGCTCAGGGGCAATGCCCAGGCTCAGAGTTCAAGTTCCATTACTCACAAAATAATAAAAATAAATAAATAAATAAGAAAAAGCCAGTGTTGTGCTGTGGCTCAAGAGGTAGAGCAGTAGTAGCCTTAAGCAAAAGAAGTTCAGGGACAGTGCTCAGGTCCTGAGTTCAAGCCCTGGACTGGCAAAAAAAAAGGAGGAAATAAAAAAGAACAAAACTTTAGATTCCCCCACACCCTCCCTCATAGGGCTACCAACTGCACTGAACAGAAGGTTCTTCAGAGTTTTGGCCTTTGCATTCCCCATCCTTGGGCATTGCCACACCCACTCGTAGGAGATGGCCTGCCTGGTAACTGTGTACATGGGGGAAGGGACAGAAGGAGAGGCACCTGCATCCATCTTCTATTCTCCTTTGCACCTCTCCTTCTAGAACTAGAGTGTGCTGACTTCCTGCTGGGAGATACTGAAGGAACAAAGCCAGCTTATTGAGTCTAGCATTCTCTGATTGGCCTTTTACGACATTAGCCACTGTTCTCAAACAATTGTCCACATATTCTGTAAAAGTTGTACAGTCGGCCAGGCATGGTGGCTCACGCCCATAATCCTAGCTACTAAGGAGGCTGAGATCTGAGGATCAAGGTTCAGAGCCAACCCCAGGCACTAAAGTCAGTGAGACCCTTATCTCCAATTAACCACCAGAAAACAAGTGGCACTGTGGCTCAAAGTATAGGATGGTAGCTGAAGAGCTCAGGGTCAGTGCCCAGGCTCAGAGTTCAAGTCTTACAACCGATAAAAAAAAAAGTTGTACAGTAAAGTTCCTTCATGGCCAGAAGTGCAAAACTCAGCTCTCTCACTTTTTTGTTGTTGTTTTTGCTGCTGCTGCTGCTCCTGGGACTTGAACTCTAAGCCTGGACACTGTCCTTGAACTTTTTTTGCTCAAGATGAGTACTCTACCATTTGAGCCATAGCACCACTTGTGGCATTTTTTTGCGAGTCCTGGAGCTTGAACTCAGGGCCTAAGCACTGTCCTTGGGCTTTTTCCTCAAGGCTAGCACTCTGCCATTTGAGCCACAGCACCACTTCCGGCTTTTCTATGTATGTGGTATCGAGGAATCGAACCTAGGCCTTCATGCACACTAGGCAAGCACTCTACGACTAGATCAAAATCCTGGCCCCACTTCTGGCATTTTTTAGTAGTTTGTTGGAGGTAAGTATCACAGGGCTGAGAATGTGGCTTAGTGGCAGAATGCTTACCTAGCATGCATGAAGCCCTGGGTTTGATTTCTTTGTACCACATACACAGAAAAAAGCCAGAAATGGTGTTCTGGCTCAAGTGGTAGAGTGCTAGCAAAAGAAACTCAGGGACAGTGCCCAGGCCTTGAGTTCAAGCCTTAAGACTAGCTGAAACAAACAAACAAACAAATGTATATACGTGTGTGTGTGTGTGTGTGTGTGTGTGTGTGTGTATTTATTATAGACAAAAATGAGGCAATCACTCTACCACTAAGTCACATTCTGGATTTTGGTTCAGGCAGGAAAGTATGTGAGAGACTCTTATCTCCAATTAAGCAGCAAAAATCAAGAAAGTGAATCTAAGGCTCAAGTGCTAGCCTTGGGCAAAACAGTTCAAGACAGATCCCAGGTTCCAAGCTGGCTCCAGGCCCAGTACAATATAAACAAATAAATTTAAGTCAGGCTCTGGTGGTTCACATCATAGCTACTCAGAAGTCTGAGATCTGAGGACTAAGGTCCTAGCCCTATTCAAAAAAAGCCAAAGCCTAGCCAGTGCAACAATATTTTGAGCTCACACGTCAGTAATGCAGGGGGTGGGGAGAGTAAGCAGGCCTAATATTGCTAGTTCATACCTAGAATCCTAGCCACTCAGGAAGCTGTGATCTAGAGATCCAGTTTCAAAGCTAGCCAGAACAGACAAATCTAAGAGACTCTAATTTCCAATTAACCAGCAAAAAGCCAAAAGTATTGGTGAGGCTCAAGTGGTAGAGCACCCGCCCTGAGCAAGAGAGCCAAGCAAGAGCTCTAAGGCCTGAATTCAAGCCCCAATACCAGCACACACAGACACACACGCATGCATGCTTGCACGCACGCACGCACACACGCATGCACATACACACACAGTGTAAAGAAAAGTAACCATTAAGAATACCTACTTCAAATACAAGAGACTAAGCTCTGTATTTTATAAAGCAGTCATGCACATCAACCCCAAACCGTCATCCTCCCAAGATAAAAGGCTAAGACACATTACACTAGAGAAAATGGCATGAGTAAACAGCATATGGGAAAATGTTAAGCCTCACTGATGTTTTTTTTCAGTGCAAATGAGACAAATTACATTAGCAAAAGCTTTTTTTAGAAAAAGCAATTATCCAGGAGGAAGATTGCCAAGACCCTCTGAGAAATCTTTTTGTTTTTGTTTTTGCCTGTCCTGGGCTTGAACTCAGGGACTGATCACTGTCCTTGGGCTTTCTCAAGGCCAGAGCTCTACCACTTGAGCCACAGCACCATTTCTGGCTTTTTTTCTATGTATGTGGTACTGAGGAATCGAACCTGGGTCTTTGTGCATGCTAGGCAAGCACTCTACCACTAGGCCAAACTCCCGGACCTGAGAAATCTTTTTGACTATACACACACATTACTAGGAAAAGCTTCAGACCCTATAACCTAGTGCTTTTCCTTCCTCCTCCTTTCTTTTTTCCCTTCCCTCCTCATCCCTCACCCTCTCAAGGCCCTGGGCCTGTTCAGAAAGCATACTGCCAGAAGTAGCATTGTGGCTCCGGGGGCGGGGGGGGGGGGGAATAGCCTTGAGCTGAAGAGCTCAGGGACAACACCCAGGCCCAGAATTCAAGTCCCACAACAGACAAAAAAAAAGAAGGAAAGAGATGAAGGAAGGCAGGAAGGAAGGCAGGAAGGAAGGCAGGAAGGAAGGCAGGAAGGGCACTGCCCCTACACAACTTCCCACACCCGTTGCTCCCCCTTTAATGGTGATTGCCATTTGCTCTGAGAGACTGAACCAATTCTCCTAACTCAGCCTCCACAAAACCGAGCACACAAGCCGGGAGCCAGTGGCTCACACCTGTAATCCTAGCTACTTAGGAAGATGAGATCTGAGAATCGCAGTTCAAAGCCAGCCTGGGCACAAAAGTCCATGAGACTCTTATCTCCAATTAATCAGCAAAGAACTAGAAGTGGCACTGTAGCTCAAAGTGGTAGAGCACTAGTCTTGTCCCAAAGAGCTCAGGGACAGCGCTGAGGACCAGAGTTCAAGCCCCATAACTGACAGGAAGAAAGAAAGAAAGGAAGAAAGAAAGAAAGAAAGGAAGAAAGAAAGGAAGAAAGAAAGAAAGAAAGAAAGAAAGAAAGAGAGAGAGAAAGAAAGAAAGGAAGGAAGGAAGGAAGGAAGAAAGAAAGAAAGAAAGAAAGAAAGAAAGAAAGAAAGAAAGAAAGGAAGGAAGGAAGGAAGAAAGAAAGAAAGAAAGAAAGAAAGAAAGAAAGAAAGAAAGAAAAAAAACCAAGCACACAGTTCAGAGCTGTGTCTCTACAAGATAGCTCCAAGCTAATGGTCCCCTTATCTCTTCATCACCTGGTTCTAGTAACTGCAGACTAAGTTACCAAGCCCGAAACTCGGCAGTCACCCAAATTACCTCCTGGCCACTTACACTTCTGCATACTCATTATTTCTAGTCCCATTCTGCCAATACTTTACCTGCAATGTCTTCATTCTGCCTACTCCTCCTGAGTTCCATAATCACATATCTGAGTCTCATCCCCAGGACTAAAACCCAGGCCCTACATGCTGTCCCTTATCTTTTTTGCTTAAGGCTTGTGCTCTACCACTTGAGCCACAACTTCAACACCATCTTTTTGCCGCCTATTTGGAGATAAGACTCTTATGGAAGACAGACGTTGGTGACTCACACCTGTAATCTTAGCTACTCAGGAAACTGAGATCTAAGCATGCAGATTTGAAGCCATCCTGCGCAGTAAAATTCATGAGACTTTTTTTTTCTTTTTTAAATTAGGCAGAGGTTTTTATTTCCAAGTTCTTCAAAGACGATTACAAACAGAAAGTCTCCTAAAAGTATCTTAAAACTAAAGGAAAGGCACATCATCCAAGCAAAACCCTTGTAACATGAATTCTTTTGGTTATAATATTTTGTAACGTTTTCACGTTACTTTGTAACCATTTGCCATGTCCTGTTTGTAGTTCTGATCTTTTTTTGGTGGGTAGTGGGGCTTGAACTCAGCATGGGCACAGATCCTGAGCTCTTCAGCTCAAGGTTACCACCCTACCCTTGAGCCAACCCCCACTTCCCTTTTCTAGAGGTTATTTGGAGATAAGAGTCTCCAGTCCTTTTGTGCTGGGGCTGGCTTTGAACCTTCATCCTCAGATCTCAGCCTCCTGAGTAGCTAGGATTACAGGCATGAGCCATCACGCTCAGCTTAAGTTCTTTCTTTTCTAGTTGTGGTGGTACCTTAAAAAAAACTGCCAGGTTCAGACTACATGCAATACTGAAGTTGCCACTGCCTGGGAGACCTTGATCTGCTCCACTACAGCCTCCAGCTGCTCCACCAGGCCGTGCAAGGTGCTCACACTGACCCCAGAGGACATGGTTGTGGCAGTGGGGGAATATGAGGGCCATGTGGGATCCTAGGGCTGTCATCCATGCGACTTTTATTTCCACAAAAGTACTCCTAAAAAGCTAAAGTGGAGCTGCAGCTCACATGATAGAGTGCTAATTTTGGGCAAAAGTAGTTCAGAGAATCTAAGTTTATGCAACTACATAGTATTTTATGCGATTATTAAATGATTTCTCTTTGGAAAGAAGAAGAAGGAGAAGTCTCATGGACTTCCTCACTGGTGATTGGTTTTGAACCATGATCCTCAAATCTTAGCCTCCCAATCACCTAGTATTACAGGCATGAGCCACCAGCGCCTCTCCCTTACACTCTTGCTTGGATTGGTGAAAAATCCCTAGGCCTATCTCATCCAAGCCACTCAAACAATGCCTGCAACCATCCTGCAGGGAGCAGTAAGGAGTTATCTTTCTGATGAGTAAAGGTGGCTCCTCTCAGTCACAGTAGCCCATTGTCTGCCTGTGGGCTATGGTTCAAGATTCTGAAGATTTAGCAGCTCTTTGAGTTCCATTCCACTTCACCAGATTTTCGCCTGTGAATTATTTCAAGCTTGCCCTCCCATCTCCCTGGCTCGCCTCTCCCCCGCAATACTGGTTCTTTGAGAATAATAAATAAATAAATAAAATAACTGGCTCATTTCATTCATTTGTTCCCTTCCCCTTGACCATCCCCCTCCCAATAGCACATTTTTCACTATTGTGGTATTCGTTTTGTTAAACTATAGTGTTGTTCAAAGGAGTAAATACACCCATAATCTTCAATGTCCATATATTTGAAAATGGAACCAGGCATCTTGAGGAGATGTGTGGGGTTGGGAGAGATGGGGAAGAATGAAGGAAGTGGTAATATTGGTCCAGGTGTAATGTACTCATGAACTGATAGGAGATTAAACCACTTAGTACAACTACTTCAAGACTTTTTTTTAAGTTGGTCATGGACCCTGAAGACTAGTGCTATACCAGTGTGAACTACAGAGCCACTTCTGGTTTTCTGGTGATTAAGTGAATATCAAAGCCAGGTTGGCTTTGAACCACGATCTTCAAATATCAGCCTTCTGAATAGATAGGATTATAGGTGTGAGCCATCATTGTTTAGCCTTAAAGACATTTTTAAAAAATGTAAATAGCTTGGTCCTCATTTCCCTCCCTCCACCCCGCCCCTCATCTTGTTTCCCCCCCTTACCTAGCCGATTTCAAATAACCAAATATACATATATACAATATATCAGATAACAAGGTGAAATACTGCAATAGGAGATAGAAAAAGAGATGAGAGATAACATAGCACATTAAAGAAAACACTCACTCATTATATGGCTTTTGTTTCTATATCCTGGAGGTCCTTTCATTTAGGGTCATCCTATTTGGCCTTCTGGATTGAGGTTTTGCTCTATTGCAGATCTCTCCTAGTAGAGCCCAAGGTTTCTACTGATGATGACAAATGAGGGAAACCATTGAGCCTATGTTCCTTTGAGTCTGGCTTACTAAGAGTATCAATGTATGAGAAGTAATGCACCTTCTATCTGGTGAATATAATGTAACCCTTCTATTAATTATAATAAAATATATGGAAAAAATAAAGGAGGGATATTTTCAAAGAGAAAGGAAACTAGTGAGAGGAAAATGGGGAAACAAGAGAGAAAAATTATAAAATTAAAAGCAAAATAAACCAGGTGCCGTTGGTGAAGCCCTATAACTCTAGCTACTCAATAGACTGAGATCTGAGGATTGAAGACATCCAGAACAAGAAAGTCCATGAGAAACTTATCTCCAATTAAGCACCAGGAAGGAGCTGCAAGTGGCACTGTGGTAGAGTTCCAGCCTTGAGCAAAAAAGCTATGGGAAAGCTTCTAGAAGCTGAGTTCAAACCCCATTGTTGTTAATAAATACATAAACAAAATAAATAAATAATAAGCACAAGAATGGCTTAGCTAACAAAATAAATTTAAATAGCTGTTAAACCAGATGCCAGTGGATTATGCCTTTAATCCTAGGAACTCTGGAGGCTGAGATATGAGGATTGCAATTCAGAGCCAGCCTTTTCTGCGAATCTCTCTCCTTCCCCCTCCCTCCCTCCCTCCCTCCCTCCCTCCCTCCCTCTCTCTTTCTCTCTCTCTCTCTCTCTCTCTCTCTCTCTCTCTCTCTCTCTCTCTGTCTGCCTCTCTCTGTTCTCTGTCTCTGTCTGTCTCTGTCTCTGTCTCCCTCTGTAATGGGGCTTTAACTCTGGGCCTCAGCGCCGTCCCTGAGCTCTTCAGCTCAAGGCTACCACCCTACCCCTGGGCCTGGGCATTGTCCCTGAGCTCTTCAGCTCAAGGCCACCCTACCCCTTGAGCCACAGCCCCACTTCTGGTTTTCTGCTGGTTAATTGGGGATGAGTCTCACGTTCTTAAGTGCCAGGCTGGCTTTGAACCTCCATGCTGAGATCTTAGCCTCCTGAGTAGCTAGGATTACAGGCTTGAGCCATGGCTCCCAGCCTTCTGTGAAACTCTTAATCACCAAAAAGCCACAAGTGGAGCTGTAGCTCAAGTGAAAGCCTTGAGTGAAAAAGCTTAATGGGAAGTGCTCGTAATTCATGCTTCAGTATTGCCACCATTAAAAAAAAGTGGATTTTGGGGCCGGGAGTTTGGCCTAGTGGTTAAAGTGCTTACCTAGCATGCACAAAGACCCGGGTTCAATTCCTTGGTACCACATACTTAGAAAAAGCCAGAAGTGGTGCTGGGGCTCAAGTGGTAGAGCTCTAGCCTTGAGAAAATCCAAGGACAGTCCTCAGGCCCTGAGCTCAAGCCCAGGACTGGCAAAAATGGATTTTAAACATCATAATGTCATCAGCTCTTAATATACAATTTGACACAGAGTAGACATTGGTAAATGTTGGTTGCAAGAGTGGATTTGAACTGTGACAATTGTCTAATTGAAGGAAAAACTATTGGAAGAAAGCTATCTACTGTAGCAACATTGCCAATAGAAAAGTACAGGAAACTCTTAGGTCCCACAACAAAAAACTTTTCTTAATTATGGGATAATCACTTAGTGGAATATGATGCAGCTGTTAAAATGGTAATTAGGATGATTATGTAGTTATTTGGAAAATGTTTCTAATATAATAAAAGCAGAATACAAATTGGTCTGTATGCTAGGACTAAAATTATGTAAAGGAATTCATGCACACACCCTCATCCGAAAGAAAACAAAAGTGAAGACTAATGAATACAGATGATGTGTTTAGGGTGTTTGGAGAGGTACTGTTTGCGATTTACTTAGCACTTTCCAAATTTCCAAATTGTGGTTATAATGTCATCTGTGCATAAATAGAAATTGAGAGAGAGAGAGAAAAAAATCCTGAAAATGGTGCTTTGATTTCCAACCTGCAAACAAGCCACTGACTCAGGAGAGAAAGGATCAGACCTCCATCTTGCATACATCCCTCACCTAACAAGATACGTAATTTTGATTGAGATGTGAAAGTCCAGGTAGCCATTTCTCCTTGGAACACTCATGGTCATCTCTCACTCCTTCCTCAGTTCTGTTAGCTGCAACATCTTCCTGTTACCTCAGATGGAAAGCCATAAAATTTTGCCTTTTCCTGTCCTCTTCACTCTCTAATCGTTACTCATCTTTCCTCCTCTTTCTACTCCTCCTCCTCTTCCATCTCTTCCTCCATCCTTCTTCCTTCCTCCTCCTCCTCTTCTTTCACTTCTTCCTTCTCTTCTTCCTTCTCCACACTAGAGTTTGAGTTCAAGGTGTTTGGTTCTTGCTAGATAGCTACCTCCTCTCCACTTGAAACAAGTCTCCACTCTTTTGTGGTGGTTGTTTTTGAGATAAGGTCTCTGTTTTTGCCTGGACCAGCATAAACAGTGATTCTCCTATTTGCACTTCCTACCATAATAGCTGGGGTGAGAGGTGTACACATCTGAACCCAGGTATTAGTTGAGAGGGGAGCTCAAATAACTTTCTGGTTGGGCTGACCTCAGACCATAATAATCCCAATCTGTTTACAAGTATTAACCAAACATCCAGCTCTTTTTTGTTTGCTTTTTGAAACAAAAGGAAAATATTTTATCTCTTCATAACCAGATCGTATTTAAGTAGGGGGATAGGGATGCTTCTGTTTATAGAACCCATAGTCAAAACAACTGAACTTGGCCTGGTGGTGTGATCCCAGCATTCAGGAGACAGAGGAAGGAGGGTGCCAAGTTCCAGGCTAGTTTTAGTAACACCCTGCTTCAAAACTATGAGTGAGGTAGGGAGGGAAAGAGGGATGGAGGGAGGGGAAGAGAGAGAGAGAGAGAGAGAGAGAGAGAGAGAGAGAGAGAGAGAGAGAGAGAGAGAGAGAGAGAGAGAGAGAGAGAGAGAGAGATTCTCTTCGTAATAGTTTGGGAGTGAGTGGAATTTTGTGATTTGTAATTAGCCTGGTGAGTTGCCACCCACAATCTTGAAGGCATAAGTGACTGAACCCTCATGACTAGAAATGGAAAATCAAGAACAATTTTGAAGCAGGGAAACAGCAGAACCAATATATATTAGAAAAGCAGATGATTTCAAATGTTCCCTAGGTTCCCAGAGACAGTGTGGCAAGTGCCAAATGCATTGTACAGGAAGGGATGGGCAAGGTGCCAGGGTTTAAGCTGGGATTCCACCCTCCTGCCTTCCCCAGCCCAAGCCTTCAGCAGTGTGCAGAGATACAGAAACTATGTGTTAAAATGTAGTTCTTTTAATTGTGTGAGAGTATGTACGAGGGGAGCCACGGATGTAGCTATATTCCCCTGGAAGGATCTTATCTGGTTATCTTTTGCATTTCTCAACAGTCAGAAGCACAGCAAGTGTCCAGGTACAGTGCTTGGGGGAGGAGGAAGGGTGGGAAAACCAGACAGAGTTTTTGCCCTTAGGAGACATTCTCCCAGTGCAGATCTGGAGCCAGTGATCGCTGACCTCCAGACCAGTAGATGGCAAAAGAGAGTACCAGCAGGGTAGGGAAGCCCTGGGCTGGGAAAATGCTATCGTGGGCGGAGCTTCCCAGCCGCCAGCGCGGCGCGCGCAGCCTCCCACCCTAATTTCTTTGAGCGCCGGAAGAAGGCGGGCCTCTTTCCGTTCCTAGCGCAGCCATGGTAAGGTAGCACTTGGGGACCTCTAGGTTCTCATCGCCCTCCATCCTCCCAGGGTTGGGACTCCCTGGGGCTTCAGGGCTTCTGTGGGGGTTGACACGATGGAGGCAAATGGGACGCAGCTCATAGATTTGGCTAGACTGTGCTCCAGGCCAGGATGATCCTTGATCTGGGGATTGGGAGCTGAGATGTGCCGCTGGTACCACCAGTTGCAAGGCCTAGGACTTTGGCTGGGCCACTGTTTTTCAGATCAGACAAGAGAAGTGATTTTGCTCCCTCACTGGAGCATGAGGTAATGTTGGGGGGACGCAGGCAGCGAGCTCCGGGCAGGTCAGCACCGCTGTTTCTCGGCGTAGTTGGCACACTACCACCTAAGCTGACATAGTGGTGGCTGGTAAGCGTCAGCAAAGAGCTTTGGAAAGCCTGCCTTCCGCCTTTAAAGTGAAAGCATGTGCCGGCTCTATACATGCGGACGAAGGGACATTAAACGTAGTAGTGCCCAGGTTGGGTTGGTCTAGGAGCAGCTTTCTTGGCCAGTGCCACAGTGCGCTTAGGTTTGAAACGCTGAGCTTTCTGACCTGGCATTGGTTACCTTGTATCTTGTAAGCCGACACAGTAACAAAATGGTAACATTGAAATACTTAGTTTTGTGGTGGAGAGGTGGGAATCGGCACGTTCTTGCGACCTGAGAAAGCTGGATGCGGTTTGCCCGTGCCTGTATTCTCTACAGGGTATGTGCATGCTATCTGTTTAGTCAGAATATCTAACACTTTATACTGAAGGGTAAATCTTGAGAACTTATACTCGACATTCCTAGTAAGGTGAAACTTTGTCACAACATTGCAATATGAAACTTCCCTTCAGGCTCGTGGTCCCAAGAAGCATCTGAAGCGGGTAGCCGCTCCCAAGCATTGGATGTTGGACAAGCTGACCGGTGTGTTTGTGAGTATCCCCACGTGTGTTCCCTGGAGAGGGGAATGGGGGATTGTTGGAGATGGATCCTGGGGCCTTGCACATACTAAGGCACTGCTCACCATGCTACACTTACATGTGCATGAACTCATCTCACATGATAATTATCGGTGGGCCTGTTCCTTTGACAAAACTGTGTAGATGCCCAGGTGATGAGGAATACTTTTGGTGCTTTAATAGACTTGGGGCTGAGATGGTGTGTAAAATCAGATCGTGATATACCGAAAGTGACAATTCGTAATTTTGCAGGCTCCGCGTCCATCCACTGGTCCCCACAAACTGAGAGAATGTCTGCCCCTCATCATTTTCCTAAGGAACAGGCTTAAATATGCCTTGACAGGAGATGAAGTCAAGAAAATCTGCATGCAGCGTTTTATTAAGATTGATGGCAAAGTCAGAACTGATATCACCTACCCTGCTGGTTTTATGGGTAAGCAATAAGTGTTAGGTGCATTGCTTTACCAACCTCTCCCACATGACAGTAAATGCAGGGCTCAGCTTTGATGGTATTCAGCAGTAGCACTTATTGGGATTTGGAGAGCCTACATTAGATGGGGCAAGTTACACCCAGTACTCTTAAATACCATAGATCATCTCACTTCTGAAAACTTATTTTACTTTAAATTTCATGTGATGCTTGAAAACTGTAGTTAAATTCCTTACTGAGCACGCAATCCACTATAGTATGTAATCTCTTTACTCTTTGGTTATTAGATGTCATCAGCATCGACAAAACTGGGGAAAATTTCCGTCTCATTTATGACACCAAGGGTCGCTTTGCTGTTCACCGCATTACACCTGAGGAGGCGAAGGTGTGTATAACAGGTGGATTGGGCTAAGTTAAAATTTTGATTGAGCTGAGGTGGCTCATTCCTGTAATCCTAGTTACTCAGACTGAGATGTGAGGATCAAGGTTCTCAGCCAGCCTGGGCACAAAAGGACCTTTAACTTCTAGAAAATGGAAGTGGGGCTTGGCTCAAGGGTAGGGTGCTATCCTTGAACTGAAGAGCTCTGTACGTCCCCTCCCAGCTGAGTTCAAGGCCCATGGCCCACCAAAAAAAAAAATCCTAGATTGAGCTCACATGGGATTCATTCAGGTTGCTTGCTTGCACCTGGAAATAGCTAGTAGCTATAGGTAAGATTTTGTCTGTGATTGTGTCATGTTTTTGTTTTGGTGCTGAGGACAAACCCCAGGGCCTCACATAGTAAACACACAAGATCAGGAAACCAATCTGGTCCAGTCACTCCATTTTTGTTTGCTTTTGCTGCAATTGTGAGTTCATAGCGCTGTTGATGGTGGAGAGTGGTAATGATTGAAGCACTAGTTTGAGATAGCAAATTCAAATCCTGCTGGGCACTGGTGGCTATGCTTGTAATCCTAGCTACTGAGCAGACTTATATCTAAGGACTGCAGTTCAAGGTCAGCCTGGGCAGTAAAATCTGATATTTTTGTGTGTGGAGGGGATCCGTTGTGGGGCTTGAATTCTGTTCCTGGGCACTGTCCCTGAGCTCTTCAGTTCAAGGCTACAGCCCTACCCCTTGAGCCACAGCAATACCACCAATTCCGGTTTCTAGTGGTAAATTGGAGATAAGTCTCTCCGACTTTAGTGCCTGCCCATGCTGGCTTTGAACTTCGATCCTCCTAGCTAGGATTGTAGTCTTGAATTATATTTAATTCACTTTGTAGTGATAGCTTTTCAGGAGCTTGAATTATTGGTCTGGTTGCCTTGTGGGCTATTTTGTTACTAGCAGACTTCTGGGCTTATCCAGTGGCTTCTTTAGCAATTCAATTTGTTGTGCTGCTATGAGGAAGTGGAGATCTAAAATTGTACTTTGTGAATATTTATTGATTAGACAAGTTGCTGTAAAATGAGCAAAATGTGATCCTAATTACTAACATTTGAGGATCATGGTTCAGGGCTTGCCTTGGCTATGTAAACTCCATGAGTCTTACCCCAGTTAACCACCAAGAAAAAAGCAGAGTTGTGGCCAACACCCCAAGACATTAGAAGGAATCAATGAAAGAATTCCCTGGGCCTGTGAGTTTTCAAGGGTCCAAGAACACGAGTAGGAATGGTAGCAAACAAAAGCCAGTAGTTGGTATTGGAGTTGCTTGGAAATTTAAGTGCCCTTGCTGAGACCTGAGATTGGCTCTTCCGGTACAGGGCTTCTGTCTACAACACCGGTAGGACTACCCAATTGTTATCTGTAGCTATTGTTTGTATTTTCAAAGCCTGTGGCTCTAGACCTGGAAGAAAGAACTTTTAACCACTTGGGATTATAATACACATGGAACCCAACTAAATTTGCCCTTTCTGTTTCCAGTACAAGTTGTGCAAAGTGAGAAAGATTTTTGTGGGCACAAAAGGAATCCC
Organism: Megascapheus bottae; assembly: GCF_031878675.1. Classification (NCBI taxonomy): domain Eukaryota; kingdom Metazoa; phylum Chordata; class Mammalia; order Rodentia; family Geomyidae; genus Megascapheus; species Megascapheus bottae. The sequence goes on from NC_143547.1 coordinate 39,428,102, forward strand.
TCATCTGGTCACTCATGATGCTCGCACCATTCGCTACCCAGATCCACTCATCAAGGTCAATGATACCATTCAAATTGATTTGGAAACTGGCAAGATAACAGATTTCATCAAGTTTGACACTGGTAAGTATGTGCCACCTATCATCTTGGAAGGCCAGCTAGAATAGTTTCTTGTTTACTTAACTAAACTCAGTTGAGCATGTGAGCCTGGGTACAAGTTTCGTTGTGGCTGATTGCTTTTACCCATGTGTAGCATCTTCACTTCCTGAATATCCTATGTAGCTGAGACATGTAATATAAAATAAAACTGTGGATCTGTCTTGCTGGAGATTGAACTTTATATATAGAGTTTGGACACTGTTCCTAGGGAGGTTTGTTGGTTTTGTTTTTGTTTTTCTGGCTAATTGGAGATATAAGAATAACTACCTTGATCTGGCCTGAAACATGTGGGAAATGCAATATGCATTCATTATCATCCATAAAGGCAATAAATGGTCAGGACCTAACAAGTTCCTCCTGGGGGTAAATAGAATGGATATTACATTTGTGGGGTTCCAGGAGTGTGCTGGCTTAGGGGCTATAAGATTCATAGGAATGAGTTGTGCCTGAGATTAAAGCCTAAGGATTGCTAGATGAGTTGGTGCCTCTGATACTTTGTTGCTTTGGGTAACTTGAAATGAAGCAAGTGGTTTTCTTCTTGCCTAGGTAACCTGTGTATGGTGACTGGAGGAGCTAACTTGGGAAGAATTGGTGTAATCACCAACAGAGAGAGACATCCAGGTTCTTTTGATGTGGTTCATGTGAAAGATGCCAATGGCAACAGCTTTGCTACCCGACTTTCCAACATCTTTGTTATTGGCAAAGTAAGCCTTGTTTTCCTTCTCAAAATAATCACTACTTAGACAAAGGAGGGCATGTTAAACATTTCTGCAATTTGGGGTTTTTTGTTGTTTATTTGGTACTGAGGAATTGAATCTAGGACCTCAAGCATGCTAGGGAGAAGAGTGCTACTAAGCCACATCCCTAGTCCTCACTGCTTTTTTGGGGGGGTTGGGGTGATTGAATTTTCTTTTGGTTTTATATTTTGGGTAGCTAGGATTATAGGCATGAGCAACTCTGCCCAGCTTCGCTACTGTTTTTATATGGGCAAACAATATGCATGTGTTGGGGAGTCCTGGTTCTGGTTAAGCCCCATTTTTGTTTGCTTTCCTCTTGTAGCTGTACTTTTCTAGGAGAATAAAGATCCACTTGGGATATACTACCTTAACTCTGTTGTGGAGCTGGATTGCAAATACTTAATTTGATTTCTTTTCAGGGCAATAAACCTTGGATTTCTCTTCCCCGAGGAAAGGGGATCCGCCTCACCATCGCTGAAGAGAGGGACAAGAGGTTGGCAGCCAAACAGAGCAGTGGATGAATATTGTTTACTGTCTCTATGTGGAAATAAGAATCCAGAGAGTTAATGAAATGGTCTCTATTACATCAGAAATGAGAAGGAATTTTAAATAAAAAATGATCTGGTATGATTAATTGCTCTTGGCTTTGTGTTGTCTTTGTTTTGACATTGTAACATGATGGCCTCAAACCTCAATCTTCAGCTCTCCGTTTCCTAAATAGCAGACATGAGCCACCAGTGCCTGGGAGAAGAAACTTCTTGAGTCACCCGCCTTGCCTGGGGCTTCCTGTGGTCATGCTACTGCATTTTTCTTAGCCTTTCTAGCAATTCTGTGTTTGTGTCAACAGTGATAAGTATAAGATCTACTGATACAGGGGCTGGGAGTTTGGCCTAGTGGTAGAGTGTTTGCTTAGCTTGCATAAAGCCCTGGGGTGGATTCTTCTGTATCTCATACAGCCAGAAGTGGTGCTGAGGCTCTAGTGGTAGATCACTAGCCTTGACAAAGTCCAACGACAGCACTCAAGCCATGAGCTCAATCCTCAGACTGGCAAAAAAAAGTACTGATACAGAGAATATCTAACAACTTGCAAATCCTAAACTACAACAGTCTTTAAATGTAGTCAGATGATTCTCACGGAACACTTTTTTTCCCCTTTTTGTCAGTTGGGCTTGAACTCGGCCTGGATACTCCCTGAGCTTTTTTGCTCTTCCACTTTGAGTGAACCACAACCACTTCCTGTTTTCTGGTGGTTAATTGAAGATAGGCTCATGCTTTTCTGCTCAGTCTACTTTGAACCATGAGAGTAGCTACAATTCCAGGCTTGAGCCATCAGCACCTTACCAGGTTTATTTGTGAGTCCCAGGCCTTGTACTCAGGGCCTGATGCTGACCTTGGACTTTGTCAAGGCTAGAGCTCTGCCAGTTGAGCCACAGCACCACTTACAACTTTTTTCTATGTGTGTAGTACCAAGGAATCCAACCCAGGCCTTGTATGCACTCTTACATTACGCCTGACTCCTGGCCACTTTATTTTTGCCAATTTAGGATTCTCTTTGCAATCAACAAAAAGTTCTAGATTGAGCACCAGTGGCTCATGCCTATAAATCAGTTGCTCAGGAAGCTGAGATCCGGAGGCCCATGATTCAAAGTGAGCCTAAGCAGTAAAGTCCATGAGATCCATCTCCCGTTAACCAGAAAATTGCATGTGGAGCTGTGATTCAAAGTGGTAGAGCACTAGCCTTAAGCAAAACAAAAACTCAGGGACAGTGCCCAGGCCTTGAGTTTAAGCCCCATGACAGACAAAATAGAAAAGAATGTTAGTTCGGTTGATATTTTTTGCATTAACAAATGATATGAGCTGGACATGGGGATGCATGTTTTGGGTACCTGTGATTTTAGGGGGGCATTTTTATAAAAGAAAATATTCTCTTAAATAAAGATCTAGTTGTAACTATTCGTTTTTAGTTTAAGTATTTTTTAAAACCTACACTTGGAATAAGGTTTTGTTGGGGATTTTTTACTAGTTATGGGGTTTGAACTCGGCCTGAGCAATGTCCTTGGATTTTCTCAAGGCTAGCACTCTGTCACTTGAGCCACAACACCACTTACAGCTTTTTCTACATATGTGGTACTGAGGACTCGAACCTGGGTCTTCGTGCACGCTACACAACACTTATCACTAGGCCAAACTCCCAGCCTGGAATAAGGTTTTTTTTAAGATCTTCACTTTTTTTCCAGAGTTGCTTGAGCCAGGAATTCAAATGAGTTATAAAATGATGTACTGTTTCACTCCTACAGGCGAAAAGCCAAAAGGATGATACTGTTTGAGTGAGTGATTTTTTTTTACTTGCTTTTATAGACAAGTGTATGGAGTATGTGGTCATATTTATTTTCTGCAACAAAAGAAGGAATGAAAATGTGTGTTTGTTTTTTTATGTTTGTGTTTTGGCAATTGTTTTGTAACTAAAGTAGTGGAACTTGAAAAAAAAAAACTTCAAGACTAACCCAGACTAGCTTTGAACTTACAGTGAGACTTTCAAAAACAAAAATAGTTGGGGGAATGATGCAGGTTGTAAAGTGCCTCCCTAGCAAGTGTGAAGCCCTGAGTTCAAACCCTAGCACTACCAAAAACAAATGTCAAAAGTAGTGTCTGAAAGTGTGGCCTACTGGTAGAATGCTCACCTAACATGCACAAAGCCTTTCCTAGGTTCAATTCCTCAGTACTACATACACAGAAAATGTCGCAAGTGGTACTGTGGCTCAACTGTTAGAGTTCTGGCCTTGAGAAAGCCCAAGGACAGTGCTCAGGCCCTGAGTTCAAGTCCTTGGACTAACATAAAAAGTCAGAAGTAAAATAACCACTGGGTACTGGTGGCTCACATCTATTTTCCTAGCAATTAAGGACGTTAAGATCGAGGCTCATGGTTCAGAGCCAGCCCAGTCACCAGTCTGTGAGACTGTTACCTCCAAATAACCACCAAAAACTGGAAGTGGCACTGTGGCTCAAAGTGGTAAACCAGCCTTGAGTGAAAACTCTCAGGGACAGCACCCAGGCCCTGAGTTCAATCCCCAGTACCAGCATACACACACAAAAAAAAGCAAAATGATTTCATGTTGGAACTTGATGTTTTTGTTTACGATATTTGCTACTTCTTTGCTATGTTGGATAATACTTGTTGAATATTGAAATATTTTTATATTATTTACATTGTAATGGTTATAAATTCTTTTTACCAGTCCTGGGCTTGAACTTGGGGCCTGGGTACTCTCCATGGGCTTTCTCAAGGCTACAGCTCTATCTACCACTGGAGCCACAGCACCATTTCTGGCTTTTTCTATGTATGTGGTACCGAGGAATGGAACCCAGGTCTTTGTGCTTGCTAGGCAGGCACTCTTCCACTAGGCCAAACTCCCATACCCTTGTGCTAGATTTCTTAATACTAGATCACCAAAAAACAATTGACTAATTCTTCACTTGTAATGTTTCACAATTGTGTAGTTGCTGCATTAAACAGCTGGCTGCATTAAGCAAGGAGTTTGGCAATGACGTACAGTAGCAACCCATTACATAGCATCTTTATCACACACATTCAGCAAGCATGGGTAACCTCAAGAATATAAGGGCCTGGAGTTTGGCCTAATGGTAGAGTGCTTGCCTAGCGTGCGCGAAGACCCAGGTCAATTCCTCAGAACCACATACATAGAAAAAAGGTCAGAAGTGGTACTGTGGCTCAAGTGGTAGAACTCTAGCCTTGAGAAAGTCCAAGGATATGCAGTGGCTCACACCTATAATCCTAGCTACTCAGGAGGCTGAGATCTAACCATCATGGTTCAAAGCCAGCCCAGGCACTACAAAGCAAGCCCTGAGACTCTTTTTTTTTTTTTTTTGCCAGTCCTGGGCTTGAGCTCAGGGCCTGAGCATTGTCCTTGGACTTTATCAAGGCTAGAGCTCTACCACTTGAGCCTCAGCACCACTTCTGGCTTTTTTCTATGTATGTGGTACCGAGGAATCGAACCCGGGTCCTCATGCATGCTAGGCAAGCACTTTAACCACTAGGCCAAACTCCCGGCCCCATGCCCTGAGACTCTTATCTCCAATTAATCACTACAAAATGGGAAGTGGGGTTGTGGCTCAAGGGTAGGGCAGTAGCCTTGAGCTGAAGAGCTGAGGGACAGTGCCCAGTCCAGTGTTCAAGCCCCATGACCCCCCCCCCAAAAAAAGAAAGCCCAAGAACAGTACTCAGGCTCTGAGTTCAGGTCCAGGATTGGCACGCATGCGCGCGAGCGCGCGCACACACACACACACACACACACAAAGAATATAGATAAACCAGGGAATGCTGGCTCACTCCTGTAATCCCAACTACTCAGGAGGCTGAGATCTGAATGTTAGGGTTTGAATCCAGTCTGGACAGGAAAGTCCATGAGATTCTTATGTCCAATTAACCAACAAAAAGCCAGAAGTGGGGCAATGGCTTCAGGGGTACGGCATTAGCCTTGAGCACAAAAAGGTCAGGGACAATGCCAAGGTCTGTGTTCAAGCTATAGGACCGAAAAGAATATCCATAAGCAGCACACAGGTGACTTACACCTATAATCCTACATACTCAGGAAGTTGAGATCTGAGAATCACAGTTCAAAACCAGCCTGAGCAGGAAAGTCCATGAGATTTATTTTTTGGCAGTCCTGGGGCTTGAACTTGAGGCCTGAGCACTGTCCTTGAGCTTTCTCAAGGTTAGAGATCTACCACTTGAGTCACAGCACCACTTCCAGTTTTTTTTCTATGTATGTGGTACCAAGGAATCGAACCCGGGTTTTCGTGCCTGCTAGGAAACCACTCTATCACTAGGCCAAACTCCTAGCCCCTGTTAGATTTTTATCTCCAATTAATCATCAAAATGTCAGATGAGGAAAAAAAAGTCAGATAAGGAGCTGTGGCCCATTGTAGAGCAATAGTTTGAATTAAGAAAACCAAACAAAAAACTAAGGACCAGTAAGTAAGCCCTGAATCTGTCCAGGACCAGCACAAAATAGATAAGGCCAGGTGTGGTAGCTCAAATCTGTAATCCTAGGTACTCAGGAGGCTGAGATCTGAGGATTGCGGTTCAAAGCACTAAAGAACCTAAGACTCTTATCTCCAAATAACCACTAGAAAACAGGAAGCGGGGTTGGGGTTGTGGCTCAAAGGGTAGAGTGGTAGCCTTGAGATGAAGAGCTTAGGGACAGCGCTCCAGGCACAGAGTTCAAGCCTCATGACCGACAAAAACATAAACATAAATAGATGATAGAAGATACATATGTAGGGACATAACTAGAAAATAATATGTTGTTTCTGTTCCTATTGGTTGGTTGGTTGGTTAGTTTGGATGTTAAGGATGGAACCCTAGGTCTCCTGTCATTAAATACATTCTGTCACTGAGCTACACTTCCAGCCTATGAACTAATAAGCTTTTAGTATTTATTACCTTTGTATTCAATATAACTTATTTCATAATATAGTTATTTATTTGGGTTTGTTGATCCAGGAGCTCAACTCAGGGACTAGGCACTGTCCCTAAGACTTTGTGCTCTAACACTTTGAGCCATAGCTTTGCTTCTGGCTTTTTGTCGGTTAAGTGGAGATTAGAGTCTCATGTACTTTTCCATCCTGGCTGGATTCAAACCACAATCCTATAATCTCAGACTCTTGAGTAGCTTTGATTACTGGTGTGAGCCAGTAATCATTATAAATGTATATAGTAATATTACAATTTTAATTTGAAATTTTAATTTTAATACACTTTTAGACTTTAAAAAAGATTTTAGTAAGGCTGGGTTTTAGCTCTGAATAATGAAACAATTGAATACAGCAAAGTGGGAAGAGCCAGCTACTTGGGGCCAGGAGAGTAGCCTAGTGGTAGAGTGCTTCCCTAGCATGCATGAGAAGCCCTGGGTTCAATTCCTCAGCACCACATGCACAGAAAAAAACAGCTGTGGCACTGGGGCTCAAGTGGTATAGCACTAGCCTTGAGAAAGCCCACAGTGCCCAGGCCGAGTTCAAGCCTCAGGACTGGCACACACACATACAAAAAGAGCCAGCTGCTGCACACCAGCCACCTGGTGGAAGCTTGGGTATGGCAGGCTGTCGTGGTCCTGTCTACATGCTGCTTCAGTCCTTCTAACACCTTCTCCCGCTCCTCAGCCACCTGTGCCAGAAGCTACTTCTTTGTTTTCCGCCACCACTTCACTCTCTTACACTGCTACCCCATCTCCAGAGCTTAGCCTTAATCTTGTCACATTTTCTCCGTCTTTATCCATCTCTCTGTCTCTCTCAAGCCAGCTCTGGGGCTTCAACTCATGACCTCACTCTTGACTAGAAATATCCCAAATAGAGATCTCTTCACAAATTTAACTTCACATATTCACTAGTTGTGTCTCAATCTGCATATCGCCAATTAACTACCCCCCTCAAAAAAAAAAGCCAGAAGTGGAGCTGTGGCTCAAATGGTAGAGAGATAATTTTGAGAAAATAGCTCAAGGACAATCAATACTTAGTCCTTGAGTTCAAGCCCCAGGATCAGCACACCAAAAAAAAATAAAAAGACAGAAGATAGAAGGAAGAAAGGAAGGAAGGAAGGAAAGAAGGAAGGAAGGAAGGGAACTTACTCATTGGTTAACACACTAATTGTCATGCCTCCAACTCCTTTTCTCTCTCCTTTCTTTCTTTCTTTCTTTCTTTCTTTCTTTCTTTCTTTCTTTCTTTCTTTCTTTCTTTTTCTTTCTTGTCAGTTGTGGGGCTTGAACTTTGGGCCTGGGTGCTGTCCCTGAGCTCCTCAGCTCTACCATTTTGAGCCACAGCGTCACTTCCGGTTTTCTGGTGGTTAATTGGAGATAAGAGTCTCACAGACTTTTTTGTGCCCGTGTGGCTTTCAATTGTGATCCTCAGATCTCAGCCTCCTGAGTAGCTAGGATACAGGCATTAGCCACTGGATCCTGGGCTAGTTTTATGGCTTTAAGCATTTCCCAAATGCCAGATGAATCCCCAAAGGTGATACTTGTCTTGATGTTTGGGGTCCTTTCTTTTCTCTACCAAATAAAAAAGTATGAGGCAGGAAAAGAGTGAGCAAAGGTGTTTAGTTGAAAATGACAGTAAGGAGAGAGCTACTGGTGGGCTGGTACAAGTCCTCAAACAGGCCTCTGGCTTAAGGCCACCTTAAGACATATGAGAGCTTGTTCACCTGTTTGCCTAGTGAGAAGAGGAGAAATGGTATGGGGGAGGAGGAAAAAAGGAGGGGAGGAGGAGGAGAAGGCAGACTTCTCAGTCTGAGACCAAGAAAACGGCTCAGAAATTAGTAGAAGATATAGGCTAGTGTGGTCACTCTTAAAAAAAAATACATTTGGGGCCGGGAGTTTGGCCTATTGGTAGAGTGCTTGCCTAGCATTCATGAAGATCCTGGTTCGATTCCTTGGTACCACATACATAGAAAAAAGCAAGAAGTAGTGCTGTCTCAAGTGGTAGAGCTCTAGTTTTGAGAAAACCCAAGGACAGTGCTCATGCCCTGAGCCCAAGCCCAGGACTGGGGGAAAAAGAGTGCATTTCTTTTTTTGTTGTTTTGTTTTTGCAAGTCTTTGGGATTGAACTCTGGGCCTGGGCACTGAGCTTCTTTTGCTCAAATCTAGTGCTCTACTATGTGAGCCACAGCGCCACTTCTGGCTTTTTCTGTTTATGTGGTACTGAGGAATCGAACCCAGGGCTTTATGCATGCTAGACAAGCACTCTACCACTGAGCCACATTCCCAGCTCCCAAGAATGCATTTCTTTTTTTCTTTTTTTGGTCAGTCATGAGGCTTGAACTCTGGGCCTGGGCATTGTCCCTGAGCTCTTCAGCTCAAAGCTACTGCCCTATACTTGAGCTAAAACCCCACTTCTCGTTTTCTAGTAGTTAACTGGAAATGAGTCTCAAGTTTTTTAGTGCCCGGGTTGGCTTTGAACCTCGATTCTCAGATCTCAGCCCCATGAGTAGCTTAGATTACAGGTGTGAGCCACCATGCTGGGCTTGCATTTCTTTTGGGACAATGAAACACTTTCCTTCACTCTCTCATGGTCTTCTCACTCATCCCACTCACAAGTTGTACAGTTCATTTTCAATAGTGTCCAGTGAATACCACTTCTGCATTTGTTCATTTTGTCCCACCACTTGTGCCTTACCTTGTTGGGGTTTTTAGTCCTCAATCCCTCCCAACTTGCAGGAGGGATAGGGAGAACATACCCCGAACAGGACGAGCCCAGAAAGGAGAGGGCCGACTGACCACCTGCACCCATCCCCCCCCTCACTGGAGGACAATCAGACTAGTCAAGGCAGGAACTGGTTTATCGAGGAAGTCCATTCAGCTAATATAGGGTGCAGGAGCCTATTAGTACAAAGTGGGGCAGGGCGGGGGGAGGTAGGTAAAGAAGGGGAATCATGTGCTGCCTGAGAGGGCATAAGTATTCAGAGCCAATCCCAGAGGTAGCCTTACTTTACATCACAAACCACAGCCACTCCTTCCAACTGGGCGACAAGCACCATCTCATCCTCCTTTTCTACAGCATAAGTTTCCATTTCACTGATGTGACATGCCCTACATTAGCTTACACTCCTAAACACATATGGGATCACTCTTTTATAGTCTCTTTAGGCAAGTCTCAGCTGTTCTGGTAACTGGTTGGGTCAGTACCTCACACCAAAGGAAAGGGAATCTGTGCCCTGTCTAGGTCTGCTCCCAGGTTATCAGGAGCTTTGCCATTATCTTGGCTTCCCAGGGTCTTTAGGAAGAAGGGGCATTATCTCTACTGGGCCCCTGTCTGTTTGCCGAAGTTTCCATAAAGAGGAGAGTGTCACTACCTCTCTCCTGTTACTGTCTCTCCTTATCTGCTAGTCTTTCCCCCTTTGCCTTACTTCCCCCCTCCCTTCCATCCCTCTCTCTATTTTGGGGTGCTAGGCATTGAACTAGGGCCTAGTGTATGTTAGGCATTGCTCTCCCACTGAGCTACATCCCAAGCCCCAATGATGCCATTATGTTTAAGGGTTCTGAGCACTATCCAGTTTTGATAGTGTCTAGGGTTTCTGGAACCAGTTGTCCCATGGAAATTGACGGCAAATGTACAGCATTGTAGTAAGCATATTGCCTCTGCAATATGTGCAGACTGTGTGCTCAAAACCTCCACTAGCCTCCACTAGCTACAGCTACGAAACTGAACAAATCAATTCATCCTTCTGATACTTCTACAAAAGGAGGTAATAATTGTACTAACTTCATAGTTTTGTTTTTGTTTTTTTGTTGGTCATAGGGCGTAAACTCTGGGCCTGGGCATTGTCCCTAAGCTCTTTAGCTCTAGGTTACCACCCTACCCCTTGAGCCACAGCGCCACTTCCTCATAGGGTTTTTGTAAAAATAAAATCAATTAGAACATTCTCTGGCTAGCTGATCCTGGCCAATAACAAAGTACTTGGTCCCTTAGGGCTTCCAAATCTCTCCTCTCCAAGCCTGATAGCGCCATAAAAATGCTTAGGGAATTTGTAAAGCAGGGACAACAACCAAAATGTTTTGGAGGACATTGTGATAATTGATATTTTAAAGAATTTCATCAAAATAGTCCTCATAGGAAAAATATGAACTTGGTTAGACTGAAATGGTTACCATTTTTTTTTGCTTGGCATAATTTTACGCTGAATTACATATTGGTAATGGTAGGTTAGGAGTGAGGTAAGGGGGAGGGAAGAGCATTTTTTGCCAGTACTGGCACAGGGCCTGGGCACTGTCCTTGAGTTTTCTCTAGGCTAGCACTCTACCACTTGGGCCACAGCACCACTTCAGGCTTTTTCTGTGTCTGTAGTACCAAGGAACCGAACCCAGGGCTTCGTGTATGTTAGGCAAGTACTCTACCGTCAGGCCACACTCTCTGCTCAAGCATGCATATTGTTTTCAGTGCTTAGTACTTTTAAGTCTTGGTCTCAGACAATCCCAAAGGAGCTTTGCTTCTCATCAAGCCTGGAAAAGATGTATCATCTACATCCTTCTTCAAGAGATGTGGGAACTGAGAGCTCAAAGAAGTCAAGAGACTGGTCCAAGTTCACATAACTAATATGAATGAGGCTGCATGGGAGCCCAGTCAGGCTGATGTCAGAGCCTCCAATGAGGAGGAGGGGTTGTTGTTTGTGGCTCTGTAGGGGAGCGGGGGAGGGTTCCATGCTTTTGTACATTGAATGAGGCAATAAGGGGCCCCTCTTGGCAGGCCCCCGGGGTAACTGGCCCAGAATGCAAAGATGGCTCTCAGAGCCTCCCTCTGCCTTGGGGGCCATATGTTTGCAATCAATGTGTATATGGCTGGTGGGGGAAGGTCTGTCCTGGCCAGTAGCCAAGCCAGATGTTTGCTGTGTGGAATTCCATGCAACACACAAACCTCAGTAACTCCTCAGTGTGCTGGGAATTTTATATGCTATTGTTATGAGCAGCTTCATCCTGTAACTCAGAAAGTTTCAAAGGTCCTCTGGGCCAGCACTGGTCCAAGACAGAGCTGGAGAGGAAGAAGGATGACCTCCCGTCTTTTTACCCTTTCCTGTTGGGGCCTCCTTCCTTCTATTTCTTTCCATCACAGGTTCTCCTTACCCAGAGCTCCAGTGTTGTAAGGCGAGAATATACAGGAGCCATTCTTTGCCAGTTCAAATCTTGGAATCTTTATTAAAAGGCCAGTGATGGCATGGCTTATTGTCCTCTCAAAGGCCAGCAGCCGGAAAACACACTCTATACAGTCAGGAAACAGGCCAGAGATGACAGAAACAACAGATACAATACCAACAGGCCAATTCAGCTTCCATGGAACATCATGATGATCGGAGAACTGCCAGGAGACAGGACACAGGACATGAGCATGGCAGCATGGCAGCACAGCGCCATGTTCAAATAGACTCGGGACAGGAGGGTGGGGGTCACAGGAAATTCCCAGTCCCAGCTACTAGACTGACAGGCCTAGTAACCTATCCTATTTCAGCGATGCGAGGTACCACCCACCACCTGGGGGAGGGGGACTTCACCTTCCTCCACCTGGAGGACCACAGGCAGACCCTAAATCTCCATATGTAAAGCTTTGTTTTTCTCACAAGCAGGGCCCTCCCTGCTCATCTTGAGGCTAGGCATCTGAATTTCATGAATAGCCTGTTTGGCTTTTCAGCAATGGGTGGAGAATTCCCTCCCCCCAGCAAGAGGCGCCAGGATGGCTGAGAAGTCCCCAACCCCTAGAACCTGGGCAGACACTGGAATGGCTGTGACTTAGGTTCAGGCACCTTACTTTGTCATATCCTCCTCCATCCTTCCCCATTCCCTATTGTTCCACTAAGTACTCCAAGCCACTGGCTCTCTCTCTCGGGAAAGTATGGAACAAGAAGCCCTTTATCTGCTTCAGTATCTTACACAATCCTTTTCAACCAATGAAGCCTTTTCTGTCTTAGATCCGCTCTGAAGAGTCTCCAGCTTCCTGCAGGTCAAGGAAGAACTAGTACGTAGGGAGCACTATTCTATACATATTATGGAGTTGAGTTTTTCATCTAATCATCTCTTTAAACTTCACAAGTCAGCACCCAGGACTGAGGCGGGAAGACTGAGCACAAGAGTTTGAGACCAGACCCAACAACAGAGCAAGACCATAACACAAAACAAATTAAGCCAGACACCAATGGCTCACTCACATCCAGAATCCTGGCTACTGAGAAAGCTAAGGTCTGAGGATCCACAGTTCAAAGCCAGCCCAAGCAGCAAAGTCCATTTGACTTTTATTTCTATTTAATCACACACAAAAAAGCTGGAAATAGATCTGTGATTCAAGTAGTAGTGTGCCAGCCTTCAGTGAAAAAGCTAAGTGAGAGTACCGTGGCCCTGAGTTCAAGCCCCAGTACTGGCACAAAAAAGGGAAGAATTCTCTCTGCCTACCTTAAAGCTGTAATACCCACCTTCTGCCTTTAAACATGAACTCAAACTGTAACTTTTATGTCCCTAACATGCCAACTTCACTTCCAGTTCTCAGCCTCAGAATCAAGTGAGTCAATGTACATTTTTTCCAGTCCTGGGACTTGAACTCAGGGCCTGGGCACTGTCCTTGAGCTTTCTCAAGCACATTCTATCACTATGAGCCAAAGTACCACTACCAGCATTTTTTGTAAATGCGGTATCAAGTAATCAAACCCAGGTCTTCATGCATGCTAGGCAAGCACTCTACCACTAGACCACACTTTTGGCCCACATGTCTGTATATTCTATCCTGTTGGGGATGTCTCTCAAAAATTCAAATGGACATATTCAAACATATCTAATGCTTGTGTGTGATAGTGCTAGGGTTTGAGCTCAGGATTTTTTTTTGCCAGTTCTGTGGCTTGAACACAATGCTTGCTTACTGTCCTTGGGCTTTCTCAAGGCTAGCACTCTACCACTTGTGTCACAGCACCACTTCCGGGTTTTTCTGAGTATGTGGTAATGAGGAATCAAACCCAGGGTTTAGTGCATGCTAGGCAAGCACTCTTACCACTAGGCCATGCTCCTGGCCCCAGGATCTGGTTTTTGTCCCTTAGCTTTTTCCTGTCTAAAGCTAGTGCTCTACCACTTCAACCAAAGCTCCACTTCTGGCCTTTTGGTGGTTAATTGGAGATAAGGAAGAACATTCAAGTTTCTAAAACAATATGACGTAGTCCTCTTCAATATGTAATCCAGAAAAGTCATCTCTTTTTGTCTCCTCTATCCTCATACTTGAAACTTCAGACCTGGCAAGGCCCACTTGCCTGGTATGCCTGTCTCCCTCACTCTCTTCCTCTCCAAGTCCCTTCTCCTTCCCCCACCATCCCCTCTTTCCTGCCAGGGCACAGGCTATAATCTGAGAGGGGAGGTAATTATTGCGAGCAAATTGGAAGTTGTTTTTCACAGGACTATGTCTCATGCAGGTCGATTTGTATGCTTTCTGGGCACTTGTGACCCTCTATAAATGCCATAGCAACCAGCCCTGGCACCATCAAGCTCAGTGACAACAGGAGATTGGGCAGGGAGCCAAGCTCTGAGCACTGATGTGCCAGGCACTGAGATGCATAGAGGCCATTGCTTCTACAGCCCTGACCACTCTGTGCCTCTGTTGTCCCTGCAGTAACACAGGAATAATAACCCATTTTCATAATAACCCATACCCAGCAGAGATGAGCTGAGAGCCTGAACAGTTTATAAACTGTAAAATGAAGGCCAGTTAGTATAACCTGGCTGTTATTATAACTATTGTTTTCTTGTGTTGCTGCCTTTCTCTTCACCCCAACTCTCTGCTTGGAGCCACAGACTGCCAGATTCCCCTTTATAGAGGCAAGGTTCCTGCTAGCCCTCCTTTATTTCCTGCAAAAAATCACTGCCGCTGAGACACCTTTAAAGGAGGAGACCCACAGAGACACCACAAGCTCATCATGTGGGGGTGGAACCACTGATGCAATTATATTCATTTTGCCTTGCAGACATTCAGACTGGTTGGGGCAAGGCCAGCTGGAATTAGTGACAAATTTGAAACAGACAATATTAACAAAGAAAGGCTGTTACTTGCAATGAATCACATTAATTCAAAGGTGATCATTCAAAGACAACTCCCTGAATCAAATGGAACATCATTTAATGAATAAGTAAGACTTTTTGCTAATTATTTGGATACACATAGACCTCACCGCAAGTCCTTAAGATCAGTTTTGCTCCTGTCTGGAAAGTAGAAAAATAATTCACTTCTTCTCTAATCCCTTCTCTCTTTTTTTTTTTTTGGCCAATCCTGGGGCTTGAATTCAGGGCCTGAGCACTGTCCTTGGGCTTTTTCCTCAAGGCTAGCACTCTGCCACTTGAGCCACAGTATCATTTCTGGCTTTTTCTATGTATGTGGTATGGAGGAATTGAACCCGGGTGTTCATGCATGCTAGGCAAGCACTCTACCACTAGGCCAAACTCCTGTCCCTCTAATCCTGTCTTTTCTCTCCAAATCTGAGAGCTTCGCCAGGAAAAGGCCTGGAAAACAGAAACGGGTTATTGAACAACTTATTCACTACCAAGATTTTTTTCAGCACCTACTATGTGCTGGAAGTATTGTTGCATGTTGGATACAGACATGGAGCTGGTGGTATGGTAGATGAGAAGCAAAGGGAAGTGAACTGAGAAATGGTTATTTCTATCAGAGCACAGCTAGTTGCTAGTGGCTCACACCTATAATCTTAGCTATTTAGGAGACTGAGATCTAAGGATTGCAGTATAAGTATGTGCCACCACGCCCTGATTCAATACTCCACTCTCAACTGTGGTTAGAACAACTAAATACAAGTTCAGTAAGGAAATAATGCCATCATGGACTGGCCATCATGTTAGGAGAAAGATGTCCCAGCTACACAGAAGTCTGAGATCTGAGGACTCTGGTTCAAAGCCAGCCTGAGCAGGGAAGACTGTGAGACATATATCCCCAATAATTTACCCCCCAAAAAATAGACAGGAAATGGAGTTGTGTCTCAAGTGATAGAGTGCGAGCCTTTAACAAAAGAAGCTCAGGGACAGGACCAAGACCTGAGTTCAAGCCCAAGGAGTAGCAAAAATCAAAACAAACAAAATACAGACCACCACCACCACCACAAGAAGGATCAGAAAGACACATATACTTGTATACAATAAGTTTAAAATTCTAGTGAGTAATAAAAAGCATACAAGTAGCAGGGGTCTCTGTTTTAGTGGGACTAGGAAGGTCTCATTGCATTTTTTTTGTGCCAGTCCATTGGGGCTTGAACTCAGGGCCTCATGCTCCTACATGGATTTCCCTCTCAAGTCTGGAATTCTACATTGTGCACCACAGCTCCACTTTCAGTAATTTGCTACTTAATGGGAGAGAAAAGTCTCTTAGATTTCTCTGTCTTGGCTGGCCTCAAAAAAGATCCTCAGAGAATTGCCTCCTGGTTAGCTAGAATTATAGATATAAAACACTGGCACCTGTCTCTCTGAGGAGTAGTATTTCAATGCATGTGAATGTCCATGGCTGGAAGGTATTTTACGAGCAAGGGGGTGATTTGTTAGAGTTCCTGCTGGTTATCTGCCTGGCTTCTGAGCTCTATTTTGAACTGTTCTTTTATGCTGATGGAGTGGTTAAGCCCATTTTTCAATTTTTGGTTTTGTTTTTTGGTCGGTTGTGGGGCTTGAACTCTGGGCCTGGGCATTGTCTTTCAGCTCAAGGCTACCGCCCTACCCCAGCTTGGCTTTGAAGCGGGATGCTCAGATCTCAGCCTCCTGAGTAGCTAGGATTGCAGGCCTGAGCCACCAGCACCAGGCCAAACAGCATTTTTTTTTGGCAGTCCTGGGCTTGAGCTCAGGGCCTGAGCACTGTCTTTGGACTTTCTCAAGGCTAGAGCTCTACCACTTGAGCCTCAGCACCACTTCCGGCTTTTTTCTATGTATGTGGTACCGAGGAATGGAACCCGGGTCTTCATGCATGCTAGGCAAGCACTTTAACCACTAGGCCAAACTCCCGGCCCCCCAAACAGCATTTTTTGTGCATATGGTATTGAGGAATCGAACACAGGGTTTCATGCATGATAGGCAAATACTGTACCACTAAGCTGTAATCACAGCCCACAGATGAAATTCTTCTTGTACAAGTTATCATTTTTTTCTGTCCCAAACTCTATTTTGGTTAATTGGAGATGAGTCTCACCGACTTTTGTGCCTGGGCTGGCTTTGAACAGTGATCCTCAGATCTCAACCTCCTCAGTAGCTAGGATTACAGGTGTGAGCCTCTGCAGCCGGTTCCAGGTTTTCCTTTCTCCATTCTAAAACAGCTTTAATTTTGTCAGTTCTGGGCTTTGAACTCAGGACCTGAACCCTGTTATTGGGCTTTTCTCAAGGCTAGAGCTCTACCACTAGATCCACAGCACCACTTCGGGCTTTTTTCTATGTATGTGGTGCCGAGGAATGGAACCTGGGTCTTTGTGCATGCTAGAAAAGCACTGTATCACTAGGCCAAACTCCTGGCCTTAAAACAACATTTTTGGTTGGTCATGGGACTTGAATTCTGGGTTTGGGCACTGTCCCTAAGCCCTTCAACTCAAGGCTAGCACTCCAACATTTTTGACCCACAATGCCACTTCTGGTTTTCTGGTGGTTAATTGCAGATAAGAGTCTCATGGACAATCCTGCCCAGGCTGGCTTTGAACCGGGATGCTCAGATCTCACCCTCCTGAGTAGCTAGGATTACAGGCATAAGCCACAGGTCCTGGCTCAATTAACATTTATCTCTTGTACAGCTTGACTCTACTCCTTGACTGGGTTCTATCACCTAGAAATGATGTGTATAGAGATTAGGACATATTTTCATGATAGAACAAGCTATATCTTAGATATATATCTGCTTTTAGCAATTATCCTCAGGCTACATACCTTCTCACTGATAGCAAAATTCTTTTTTTTGGGGGGGGGTCTTGGGGCTTGGACTTTGGGCCTAGGCACTGTCGTTTAGCTCCTCAGCTCAAGACTACTGCCCTACTCCTTTAGCCACAGCCCCACTTCACATTTTCTAGGGATTAATTGGAGTCTCACGGTCTTTAGTGCCCAGGTTGGGTTTGAACCGTGATCCACAGATCTTAACCTCCTGAGTAGCTAGGATTTCAGGCATGAGCCACTACAACCAGCTTGCAAAATTCTTAGCAGCCTGGGCAACCATTCATTGTGGAATTGGTCCTATTCTCATGAATCTGCAATGAATTTGCTGCAGGATCTTGCAGACAGCAATTCATTTCCTTAAGCCTGGGTTCCTGTAAATTAATAAATGACAACACCTTGTGGAGCAACGGTCCAGCATCAAGCAATTGTTCATGAAGCATGCTGGAAACCATAGGTCTGGGAACAGAGGAGCTATGCTAGGAGAGGGGATCCCTTTCTTGGGACTTGCCAGGTTCTTGCATATCCTGGTGTCATGTATCTATCACTTTTTTTGCCAGTCCTGGCTTGAACTCAGGGCCTGAGCACTCTCCTTGGGCTTTTTCAAAGCTAGCACTCTACCACTGGAGCCACAACACCAATTCTGGCTTTTTTAAAAATATATGTGGTACTGAGGAATTAAACCTGGGTCTTCATGCATGCTAGGCAAGCACTCTACCACTAGGCCAAACTCCCAGCACCTGTGTCTGGCCCTTTTAACCACAACTTCAGAGGTCTAGAATGCTCAAGATCTATGACCTGTGCTGTGGCCACTCTATACTTCTTGATGAAGTGGAACAAAGCATCCCACAAGGGCCCCTAGGCTCTTTAAGTTCACAGCAGATGGCCGGCAAGCCAGTTCTCTGCGACATACAGTTCTTGACTCAGAACTCAGCAGAGAGCCAATGACATGAATGGGCTCTAGAAAAATTTAATCCTTATCGTTATTCCATTCCCCAATTGCCCCTAAAACCCTATAGCTTTTACTGTCAGGAACAGTGGCTGGGATTGGGCATGCTTGGTCCTCTCTGCTTCACTGTTTCCTGGTCCCTACTGTGGCTTTGGAGGTTCCCCAGTCTTCAACCTAAGGCTTCATTCTAAGTCAAATGTAGTATCCATTGTACCCTTTTTTAGACTAAATTAACAAATCATCCACTTGTTCTTCCAGTCACCTAATCAATAATTATTTACCAATATGTGTGTAGGTCTCGTGTGAAACTCTGTAGAACTCTAACTGTGAAAAAAAGAAAGACATGTCCCTCATAGAACTCCTATGGTAATGAGGGAAAACAGTCACGTTACCAGAAAGTGAAATTCCACGGACTCAATCCAATGATAAAGGTAGGATGTGAGAGAGGAGGGTATAAAGAAGGATCTGGGCCATTCCTGGAAGAGGGGAGACTTGAGCTGAAACAAGAAGAGTGTGACATGGTGAAGCAAAAAGCAAAGGAACAGGTGAGTCGCACTCATAATCCTAGCTACTCAGGAGGCTGAGATCTGAGGATCATGATTCAAAGCCAACCTGGACAGGAAAGTCTGTAAGAATCTTATCTCCAAGTAACAACCAGAAAAGCAGAAATAGATCTGTGGCTCAAAGCAATAGAGTACTAGCCTTAAGCAAAATTGCTCAGAGACAGCCCTGGCCCTGAGTTCAAGCCCCATAACTGACAAAAATTCCAGATGTGAAGATGTGGTTCAAGAGGTAGAGCTATAGGAGCTGGGAGCATAGCCTAGTGGTAGAGTGCTCACCAAGCATGCTCGAAACCCTGGGTTCATTCCTCGGTACCACTTACACAGAAAAAGCTGGAAGTGGTGCTGTGGCACAGTTGACAGAGCAGTATCCTTGAGCAAACAGTGTCCAAGGACAGTTTCCAGGCCCTGAGTTCAATCCCGAAAGCAGGTACAGGAAAAAAAAAATAGGACCTGGCCGCAATGCCTCAGGCCGGTAATCCTAGCTACTCAGGAGGCTGAGATCTGAAGATTGTGTTTCAAAGCCAGCCCCAGCACTAAAGAACATGAGACTATTATCGCCAATTAACTCCTAGAAACTGGAGTGGCTCTATGGCTCAAGGGGCAACTCAGTAGCCTTGAGCTGAAGAGCTCAGGGACAGTGCCCAGGCCCAGAATTCAAGCCCCATGTCTGGGGAAAAAAAAGGAAAGGAAGAGATTCCCATCCTGAATGAGGAGTAAGTGAGGTCAGGAAACAAGATCTGGGTAGCTGGAAATGGTTCTTTTTTTTCATATATTTTTTATTTTAATTAAAAGAAGGGTTACATTATATTTGCCGGATAGAAGGTACATTAATCCACATACATTGATACCCTTTCTCATGTCTTGGTCCCTATTTCCCTCCCCCCCACCCCTACCTCTCATCTTGTTTTCCCTCCTTCCCTATCCAATTTCAAATAACCAAATAGGAATATATCCAATATATCAGATAACAAAGTAAGATACTGTAAGAATATGAGATAATCAAGGGATAGCAAAAGAGATGAGAGATAACATAGTACATTAAGGGCAACAATCACTCATTAGATGGCTTTTGTTTCTATATCCTAGAGGTCCTTTCATTTAGTGTCATACTATATGGCCTTATGAATCTAGGTTTTGCTCTATTGCAAATCTCTGCTAGGAGAGACCAAGGTTTCTACTGATTATGCAAATGAGGGAAACCATTGAGCCTATCTTCCTTTGAGTCTGGCTTACTTCACTTAATATGATTTTTTCCAAGTCTGGAAATGGTTCTTTTTAAGAAGAGAATGTCCAGGTCCGGGGTCTCCCACCTGTAATCCTAGCAATTCAGGAGGCTGAGATCTGAGGATTGTGGTTCAAAGCACAGAAGACTATGAGACTCATCTTCAGTTAAGCACCAGAAAACTGGAATTGCTGCTGTGGCTAAAAGTAGTAGAACACTAACCTTGAGCTGAAGATCTCAGGCAGAGTACCCAGGCTGAGTTCAAACTCCACAACCCCAACCAAAAAAAGAAGAAGAAGAAGAAGAAGAAGAAGAAGAAGAAGAAGAAGAAGAAGAAGAAGAAGAAGAAGAAGAAGAAGAAGAAGGAGAAGGAGGAAATGGTTGTATTTGGGATGCATTTTGGAGGTAGAACACTCTTTATCTCTTATTTTTTTCGCCAGTCCTGAGCTTGAACTTAGGGCCTGAGCACTGTCTTTGGGGCTTTCTCAAAGCCAGAGCTCTACCACTTGAGCCACACTGCCACTTCCAGCTTTTTCTATGTATGTGGCACTGAGGAATCAAACCCTGGTCTTTGTGCATGCTAGGCAAGCACTCTTACCAGTTGACCAAATTCCTTGTCCACCAATTTGTTATTTAAGTCCAAAATTCACATGAGCAGATGACATAGGAGACAGTTGGGAGGTATTGAGAATGAGTCCTATGGTCTAAAGGGCAAGGACAATGCTTTGCTCTTGGGAGGGGCACTGCCCTTTCAAAAGATTCCCTCCCTACTCTTTGATTGTTTCACTCCAACCTTGGGAGGCAGATTTCATTAAAGATTTTCAGGGCCAGGAGTGCTTGCCTAGCATGACAGAAGACCAGGTTTGATTCCTCAATACCACATACATTGAAAAGCCAGAAGTAGTGCTGTGGCTCAAGTGGTAGAGCACTTGCGTTGAGAAAGTCCAAGGATAGTGCTGAGGCCCTGAGTTCAGTCCCTAGGGCTGGCAAAAAAAAGACTTTTCGGTTTAGGATGGAGAGCTTGCAGATAATAGAACTCTTAATTTCCTCCTTTACCTCATTTCCTGTCATTCCACTTCATCCTGGCCTGACTTGAATTATTTCCAATTAGAAAACGAACCGTCCAACAAAATGAATACCAGGAAACTGGCACTTGAAAAGTATGGGGACGGGCCAAGGGAAGGGGGTAGCAACATGAAGGGAGGAAGTGGGGAGATGTATTATACTCAATGTTTATCCTATGAATGTAAGAAAACTGAAGGGAAGGACAGAAAATGATAAAAGGGGTGAATCAAGATGCATTGCATTAATAAAGTAATTTGTTGAGTGGTAACTCTTTTGTACAACTATTAAATATAATAATAATAATAATAACAATAATAATAATAATAATAATAATAATGGAATTTAGCTCAAGGGCTAGGCAAGCTACCACTTAGAAAATTTAGTTTATGGCTCCCCCTGCTGGTAGAGTTGGATATGACTCCCAGCTGTTCATTGCCTTTTCTTTATCTGCTTTCCCTGAACAATGTCTCCCACTCTCCCAGAACCCTCTCATCTCAACCCTCTTCTCCCTGCTTTAAAATCCCATCTGCCTTACAAAAGCGCTAGCTGCAAGTGAGAAGGGCTGCCTGGATATCTGGAAGCACTGATGAAACTTATGTGTGTGTGTCAGGGGGAAGGGGAGTTGTCAGTCCTGGGCACTGTCCCTGAGCTTCTTTTGCTCAAGGCTAGCATTCTACCACTTGAGCTACAGCACCACTTCCACATTTTTTTGGTTAGTCTTAGTGCTTGAACTCTGGTCCTGGGCATTGTCACTGAGCTCTTCAGCTCAAGGCTAGGGCTCTACCACTTAAGCCACAGCACCACTTCCGGTTTTCTAGTGGTTAATTGGAGATAAGAGTCTCACAGACTTTCAAGCCCAGGCTGGCTTTGAACTGGGCTGCTCAGATCTCAGCCTCCTGAGCCGCTAGGATTACAGGCCTGAGTCACCAATGTCAGCCCAAACCACATTTTTTGTTCATATGATACTGAGGAATCAAAAACGGGGCTTCATGCAGTTAGCCAAGTACTCTACCACTAAACCACATTCTCAGCCCACAGATGAATTTCTTCTTCTCCAAGTCATTTTTTTCTATCCCAAACGCTATTTTGAGAGTGTGTGTATGCTTGTATTGGGGGCTCGAAATCAGGGCCTTGCACTCTCACTTGGCTTTTTCAGTCATTGATGGTGCTCTACCACTTGAGCTATGCTGCCCTTCTGGCTTTTAGGTGGTTAGTTGGAGGTAAGAGTCTTGCAGATTCATCTGCCCAGACTGATTTGAACTGCAATTCTGAGATCTCAGCCTTCCAGGTAGCTAGGATTATAGGTATGAGCCACTAGCACCTGGCAGGAAATTTATTTTTACTCAGTTTCAGAACTTTGGCTTAGCCCTGTGTGCTTGAGCAGATCATCATGGTTCTAGGAACTTGCAGGGGTTACCATTTCTTTTTTTTCTTTTTTATTGAAGAATTTATTAACATTGATTTTTACATCAAATCATTTTTTTGCTGGTCCTGGGCTTAAGCTCAGGGCCTGAGCACTGTCCTTAGATTTTTTCTCAAGGCTAGAGCTCTCCCACTTGAGCCTCAGCACCACTTCCGGCTTTTTCTAAGTATATGGTACCAAGGAATCAAACCCGGGTCTTTGTGCATGCTAGGCAAGCACTCTAGCACTAGGCCAAACTCCTGGCCCCTCAAATCATTTCTTAACCTAGGTAAAGCATACACTTTTGTTGTTGTTATTGTTGTTCATGGGGCTTGAACCCTAGGCCTGGGCACTGTCCCTGACCTCTTTAGCACAGTTCTATCACTGTACCACTTGAGCAGCAGTGCCACTTCTCACTTTTTTTTTTTATGTCATCCCATCCTTTGCTTTCTCCCAGTTTTCAGCTTCTACCACTGCCCACAAGTTACATAGGTCATTTTCCACAGATTATAGTGAATAGCATAACTGCATTGATTCATCCTTCTTCCCTTCCTTTATGAGCCCCCTGTGACCCCCTAAAAATATCCCAGAGCAAAAACAAACACCATCACCAACAGGAACAACATAAACCTATGTTTGAGTTACTCCATTTTGAGTTTAACTGCCAAAGCAAAATGACTATATTTTGTTTATATAAGTAAACAATCACCATCTGCCAGCACAGCATGAGGCATAAACTGATAGGCTTTGTGCCAATAAATAATTATATTTGTAGAAATACCAAAACCAAAGAAAAAAGTATATCAATCATGTCATATGTATAACACCTTGGGTTATACATCACCTGGAATTATAGAAAGAAAAAGTATCTTGAAAATGAGATAGGGCAGACACACTCACTTGATCATTTCTCATGAGTCAAAAAATTTTCCCTGTGGGAAGTGGATGAATCTAGATCGAATCATGTTGAGTGAGACAAGTCAAGATCAAAGGAATAAAAGGCACATGGTATCCTTAATATGTGGCTATTAGATCCAAACAGAACAAGAGTGAGTACTCAATATTTGCATACCCAATGCTATGGACATGGTACTGGAAATGTAAACACAACTACATAGACAGAAAAACTTATGACTCTATAGACATAATGTTTTATTGCATAGATTGATATGTATCTATGACCTACAAACCCTCAGCCTAATTTTAATTATGTTCTAAAATCTAAGTGCCTGTGATTGTATATAGAGACTCCCTTCTTGAATACGTGTTTGTTAAATACGTCATTTGAAATAGGATGTAAAAATCAATGTTAATAAATTCTTTCATAAAAAATAAAAAAATATGAGGAGGACAAACAAAAGCCCAGAACATTGCTACCTTGAGAATTATGCCTACTGTGGACATTCATTTGTTATTCATATTGCCAGATATGCAGCCAGACTCAGAGTTCTGTCCTCAGGGAGTGTCTAGTCTACTACATTCAACACAGGAGTCTGGTCCCTGAGCACCTGGGGAAGCCTTTGGATTTCTATGGTATCCCAGGCTTTGATCACAAGCCTGGGGGTGGGGGTGGAGGATGGCTGGTTGTGAGAATTGATTGTAAAAGGCAATTAAGGGTCACATTACTGACTTCTTCCCTTCTCGGGTATATTACTGTGGGCTCAATTTTTATTGTGTTTTGTTTCTATACCAACCTGTATAAAATAGCCTAAAGTTTAAATGGATTTGTTGCTTAAATTTCAAATAAAAAAAAGAAAAAAAAATTTCCCTGTGGGGCCGGGAGTTTGGTCTAGCGGTAGAGTGCTCGCCTAGCATGCACAAAGACCTGCGTTTGATTCCTTGGTACCACATACATAGGGAAAAGCCCAAAGTGGTGCTGTGGCTCAAGTGGTAGAGCTCTAGCCTTGAGCAAAGCCCTAGGACAGTGCACAGGCCCTGAGTTCAAGGCCAGGACTGGCAAAAAGCATTGTTCCTGTAATCTAAGTGCTGGTAGGTCACACCTGTAATCCTAGCTACTCAGGACGCTGAGATCTAAGGATTGAGATTCGAAACCTGCCCAGACAGGAAAGTCTATGAGACTATTATCTCCAGTTAACTACTCAGAAAATAAAAACGGAAGTGGTACTGTGGTTCAAGTGGTAGAGCACTGTTAAGGGGAGCAGTGACTGGAACCATCTTGAATGCGCTAAGAGCTCCCTGCCCCAGTGTGTAAGGCCAACAATGATAAAGCAGCCCAGCCACCTTTGTCCTTCTAGGGAGGGGCAACCTTATTCCCACTCCCCATGAGGTGGGATATCCTCTTGGTTTGGGGGGGCTGCTTTGTGGGGAGACCTTCCCAATTCGCACGCCAACTCCAGCTAAGGTGACAGGTAAATTCAAACACTGGGCTGTAACCCTATTGGCTACCTGCATGTGGCTGGAGCTGATTTTATGGTCCCTCTGTGTATGTAACAATCCCATCATCCACCTATATCCGCCCAGGCTTGACTACATGGTTTTTGCCCTTAAAAAGACAGCGTGAGAACCGCTCGGGGTCACAGTGTCAGCTCCCGAGTCTGCACTGCATCCCTAGCCATTCAGTTCACCATCTACTTCCCCAATAAATTCACCTTTTTATATGAGACTGTCTTTGTGTGGTGGACTCTGGTGGGATGTGGAATCCCCTCCTCCTGACCCATAACAAGTACTAGCATTGAGCACCAAGAGGCTCAGGGACAGCATCCACGCCCTGAGTTCAAGCCCTAAGACTAGTAAAAATAAATACACACACACACACACACACTGTCACTGTGAAACAGGATGGCAGCCAGCCCAAACAGGAAGGTCTGTTAGATTCTTACCTCGAATTAAGCACCAAAACCATTGGAAGTGGAACTGTGGCTCAAGTGGTAGGGCCCTAGCCTTGAGTAAAAATTTCAGGGACAGCATTCAGGCCCTTAGTTCAAGCCCCAGGACCAGATCTCTGCCATTCTCCTGCACTTTCAGCTCGAGTAAAATTTTTCCTGTTCCCAATACACAGTCTTCTTAAAACTGACAATCAAAACTGCCTGCCAGGGGTTAGGAGCATGACCTAGTGGTAGAGGGGTTGCCTAGCATGCACAAAGCCCTGGGTTCGATTCTTTGGTACCACACACACAGAAAGAGTCAGAACTCATGCTGTAGCTCAGGTGGTAGAGCACCAGCCTTGAGAAAGCTCAAGGACAGTGCTCAGGCCCTGAGTTAAAGCCCTTGGCCAGTCAAGAAAAAAAAAAAAAACTCCTCCCACCCTGACCTGCATTTTTCAATTCTGCACTATAACAGCTATGCAACTACGGTTCATAATTTTCTTTTTATTTTTTTGTGGGTGGTGGGGCTTGAATTCAGCCTGGGCACTGCCCCTAACCTCTACAGCTCCAGGCCCTATCCTTGAGTCAAGCCCCACTTCCCGTTTTCTAGAGGTTAATTGGAGATAAGAGTCCTTTTGTGCCTGATCTGGCTCTGAACGTTGATCCTCAGATCTCATTCTCCAGAGTAGCTAGGATTACAGGTGTGAGCCACCAGGCCTAGCTACATTTCATTTTTCGGATGAGGTTAGCCCTTCTCTCTCTAATTCCCAGTTGTCAGAGACTCTATCTCCAATTAACCAGAAAAGAGGTAGAAGCCAGGCAGTGTTCAAGACCCATGACCTCACCCTACCCCACCCCAAAAGGAAAAACAAACAGCTGGAAGTGTAACTTATGACTTAGTGAAAGAGTACCAGCTTTGAGCACAAAAGAACATAATACTCCAAGTTCAAACCACAGTCCCACAAAAAATCACATAGTCAGCAAAGTTTTATTTTTGAAGCAGTATAATATATTTTTTGTTTTTTTCCTATTTTGCTTCAAAAGGAACAAAAAATTATCATCAATCTTTGATAAGTTCTGCATATGCCACAACCTCCAGAAACTGTACACATAGATCTAACATATATATATATAGATAGATATATACATATACATATATCACATAAGTCAAATTGACTTCATGCTTTACTTTAGTAAAATAGGGGGAAAAACCTCACTAAAATTGGCACTAAAGTTGTTTTAAGTTCTTAATAGCAAGAAGATACATCCAACTATAAGCAGAAGGAACACAGTCATAACACATATTAGATAAAAATTATTTCCTTTATATAATCAGCAATGAGTAACCCCAGAGGTAGTATGGCAAAAATGAGCATGGATCCTATCTGGTCACAAACAATGAAGAAATTAAATTCATTTTTTCCTATGGTTTTGACCATAAATTGCTATACATAGAGGACCTGAATAAAAATCACTTTCAGCAGAAATCTTGGCCCATTAATTCAACTGACATATTAATTTACAACTGTAGATATAAAAATGTAAATTATAAAATTATGTTAAGTTTGAAATGGTTTTAATCGTATTTATTAAAAATATTTACATTTCCCAATACTGACTTGAGAAAACCCCTTGCAATATAATTCTACTCTAAACTTTTATTTACAAAATGAGGCTCATTTAGGAGATTTCAATGACTGCTATACTGAAAATTACTTACATTCTTTAAAATATTTTTATACTTTTCATATCAAAGATAGTTTATATTGGATTATCTGAAACCCAAAAGTGCCCACAGATGAGCTTCTTTCATTAATGCTTGGAAAGCACTGTGAAAATGAAATGTGCTGTTAAGTGTTATCATCTCACCTAAATTTTGGCTTACACTGTGTGCACAATGTGAAATAAACACATATGCAGCATGTCCATGTTTTGATATGTATTTTTTTATTTCCCTGCAGTTTTCACTTATCAAGAACAAGTAACAGGGAAAGTTGTCTGAACTAGTGCATAAACAAATATTCTGAAACACCACTACACGTATCTAATTTGCAAGAACTGTATAAAAAAGTTACTAAAACACTACAGTATGAAACTGTCCACCACTTATAGTGAGACTTTTCCCAAGTGGTTACTTGCCTTGTAGCCACAGGAAAACTCTCCAAAATTAAAAAGACAATCTTGCCACAACCCTCCCCCCCTCCCAATACCTGGGATGACTCCATACCTAGACTTCCAATAATTATTGCAATGATATAATGCAATACTTACCTGGTAAATATCATTTATGTGGTGTGTGATAGTTTTCAAGCCAGTTAAAATACTCAGTCTTCAGATAAAATGTAATCCTTGCAAAATTTCCATGTCTGCACAGTTTAAGTGTGCTAGATGCATAATTTTTCCTAGTCCGTTTTTTCTGTGTAATTATTTTTTTATAAACTGATATTATAAATAGAAATATACATTCAAAATATATGGAAAAGTGAGTTACTACATTAAATTTGCATGCATCGATCCATCCCTTTCCCCTGCACAGTAATAGAAAATACTATTTTGCCTTGAACTTCATATTTGACAATGAAATGCCATTAAAGTATTTACCAAAAAGTCCATCTAGTCAAATTGTGAAACAAAATGAACCAAGTGAATACAGTTCCTTTACAAAAAAATTACAAGAATTTCATTTCCTAGCTATGAATCTTTAACTTTTTAGACACAAAGTTGGATTTATTTTTTAAAAGATACAAAACATGGCAAAATAAAGTTAAAACAAGTGATGCAGGATCCCATTCCATGCTCATTATCCCATTAAAGAATTATTTTTTAAATCCATTCAGTCATAAATTTAAGTGCAGAAGCATGATGAACATCTACTTTTCAAGTAACAGAATAATATTGATGACAGATAAACTATTTTATAAGGTAGTGATTTTCTCAATTTTACAAAATATACATCATATATGGATTTAACATCCAATACAGTATAATATTTTTATTACGCCAGAGTGTGGCCTAGTGGTAGAGTGCTTGCCTAGCATGAATGGAGCCCTGGATTCAATTCCTCAGTATCACATACACAGAAAAATCCAGAAGTGGTACTGTAGCTCAAGTGGCAGAGCTCTAGCCTTGAGAAAGCTCAAGGGCAGTGCCTAGGCCCTGAGTTCAAGCCCAAGGAGTGTAAAAAATGTTTATATTTTTCTTCTTTTTTTGGCACCAGTCTTAGGGCTTGAATTCAGGGCCTGGACACTGTCTCTGAGCCTTTGTGCTCAAAGCTAGAGCTCTATCACTTCAATCGTAGCTTCACTTTTGGCCTTTTTTTTGGTGCTTAATTGGAGATAAGAGTCTTGAGGACTTACTTGCCTAGGCTGGCTTTGAATCACAATTCTCCTATCTCAACCTTCTGAACAGATAGCATTGCAGGCATGAGCCACTGGAGTTCGGCTATATTATTGGGAATTGAACTCTGGGCCTGTGCATTCTCCCTGAGCTCTTCAGCTCAAGGTTACCACCCTACCCCTTGAGCCACAGAGCCACATCCCCAGCTATACTATTCTTTATATGCCTGATTTTAATGATTTATATGCCCACTGTTAATGACCCACACCTATAAAACTAGCTATTCAAGAGTCTGAGATCTGAGAATCAGCATTCCAAGCCATCCTGGGCAGACAAATCTAAGAGACTTACCACCAACTAACCAGTCTGGAAGTGTGGCTCAAATGATAAGGCACCAACCTTGAGTGGAAATGCCAGGAAAAGCATGAGGCTCAGAGTTAAAGCCCAAGTACTAGCACAAAAACTAGGAGCCAATGGCTCATACCTGTAATCTTAGCTAGTCTGGAGACTGAGATCTGAGGACTGATGTTTAAAGCTAGCCCAGGCACTAAAGACTGTGAGACTCAGCTGAGTACAGTGACTCTTATCTCCATTTAATCACTAGAAAACGGGGAAGTGGGGCTGTGGCTCAAAGGGTAGGGCTGTAGCCTTGAGCTAAAGAGCTCAGGGACAATGCCCAGGCAAGTTCAAGCCTAGGGGCCGGAGTTTGGCTTAGTGGTAGAGTGCTTGCCTAGCATGCACAAAGACCCAGGTTTAATTCCTGGGTACTACATAACATAGAAAAAGCCAGAAAATGGTAATGCGGCTCAAGTGGTAGAGCTCTAGCCTTGAGAAAGCACAAGAACAGTGCTCAGGCCCTGAGATCAAGCCCCAGGACTGGCAAGCCTACAAAAACAAAGTCTCATGGGGGGCAGGAAGAAGTGTGGCCTAGTGGTAGAGTGCTTATCTAGCATGCATGAAACCCAGGGTTCAATTCTCAGTACCACATATACAGAAAAAGCAGGAAGTAGTGCTGTGGCTCACGTGCCAGAGTGCTAACCTTAAGCAAAGGACAGGGACATGCCAGGCACGGTGGCTCACACCTATAATCCTAGCCAATCAGGAGGCTGAGATCTGAGGATGAAGGCTTCCAAGCCAGCCTGGACACTGAAGTCCGAGAAACTCTTATGTCCAAAAAACCGGAAGTGGTACTGTGGCTCAAGGAGTACGGCAGTAGCCTTGAGCTGATAGTGCACAGGCCCAGAGTTCAAGTCCCATGACCGACCACAAAAAAAAAAGTCAGGATTTGTCTGCTCTGATTGGCTTCAAGATCCTCAGATTTCAGCCTCTTGAGGAGTTATGATTAAAGGTGTAAGTCCCCGGCACTGGCTCTCCAAGTATTTTTTTTGCCAGTCCGGGGCTTGAACGCAGGGCCTTAGCACTGTCCTTGGACTTTTTCAAGACCAGAGCTCTACCACTTGAGCCACAGCACCACTTCTGGCTTTTTTCTATGTATGTGGTACTGTGGAATCCAACCATGGTGTTCGTGCATGCTATGCAAGTACTCTAAACCAGGCCAAACTCCCAGCCTTCTCCAAGTATTTAAATGATTATGGCAGACCTCAAGCCAAAGCACAATTAGGGATTACTTCCTTAGACTTCAGATGAAGTTTGATGTTTTCCTTTTCTTTTCTCTCTCATTTTTCTTTTTTAGACTGGTAGTCAAACTCAGTATCTGACACTAACCTCAAGGTATTTCTTTTGAAGCAATGACTTACTACATAGCCTTGTTTGTACTTGAACTCATTACTCTCCTGTCCCAACCCCTCAAATAGTGCAATTACAGGTATGCACTACCATATCCAGTTGGATGAATTTTTTAAATATATTTTTTATTGTAAGGGTTACATGGTATTTGCCAAATAAATGGTGCCTTAATTCCCACACATTGATACCCTTTCAGATGTCGTGGTCCCCATTTCCCTTTCCCCCTCCCCCACCCCTCATCTTGTTTAGATAGATGAATGTTTTTGTGCTGCTATCCATCTTTTTCCTTTCTGTAGAAATCTAACTCCCTCCCTCCCTACTTCCTCCCTCCTCTGCCAGTCCTGGGGCAAACTCCTGGCTTCAGAAATCTCTATTCTCTATTCCTCCTACTTATCCTTTGCGTTGTTGAGGTACTTGGGTGTTCAACTTGCCCTTTTTTTTTCTGTAGGTCATGGGACTTGAACTCTGGGCCTGGGAACTGTCCCTGAGCTCTTCAGCACAAGGCTACCGCCCTACCTCTTGAGCCACAGCGCAACTTCCGGTTTTGTGGTGATTAAATGGAGATAAGAGTCTCACAGACTTTAGTGCCTGGGCTGGCTTTAAACCACGATCTTCAGATCTCACCCTCCTGAGTAGCTAGGATTACAGGCGTGAGCCACTGCGCCCGGCCTATCACCGACATTTTATCTCTTAAAGTATGTGGATTCAAAGTATTCTCAGGACCAGGAACTGACGGGAGCCGTAAAAGGAAGCAATAATGGGTCCTCCGCCATTCCAGCAATAACTAGTGCGTTCGTGTGTACGGGTACGTGCGCGCGCATCCCCACCTCGCTCGCCCCACCCCCCAGCATTTTGGTTTCTACCGGTTTGAAGATCCAATGACGTGGTCAACTAGGCGCCGCGCAAACACGTCAACGTCCAGTTTCCCCGCATACATAGGCGCAGGCGCAGGCCCGTGACCGGAGCGGGCGGAGCTCTGACGTCAGCGCAGGAGCGTGGGCGTGCGGATTGGTTGGCCTGGAGGCAGAGGGTTGGCCCTGCTTCTGTGCGAGGGAACAGAGCTTCCGTTTGAGGTTAACGAGCGAAATTCAAGCTGCACATCTGACGGAAAACGAAGTTTGATAATGGAGGAATCCCAAAGATCCGCGGCAATACAGAATTTGAGCTCACAACAGGCTGACCGTTATCTGAGGTTTGTTTGGGCTATTGGGGCAGGTGTAGTTCGTAGGGATTTGTCCTCGGTTTCCGCAGAGGGGGTGGCCGAGCCTGGTGGGCTGCTTATCCGCCCTTCCGAGTCGGGCATGAGAATCGACTGCGTGCACGGATCACATTTCTATCCTAGGGAACCCCGGTACTCCTACGTTTTGTAGGTGCAAGAGCTCTAGCATTAGCTTCTGGAGACTCAGAACTTTAAGTGGTTAAACCCTTTGTAAATCTTCCTATCCGAATAAGCCCCGAGACTAACGTATACAGAGATGAATAAAAACAGGGCCCCAAAATGCTCCGGTAGTGGGAACCGATTTATTGTAATGTTTGACAAGTACTTTAATTTTTTAACAGATTTTTTATTAAAGAATTTATTAACATTGTTTTTTTACATCATATTTCAAGTGACATGTTTAACAACTATTCAGAAATCACTGGGCACTTAGATTTTAGAACATAATCAAAACTAGGCTGAGGTTTGTATGTCATAGATATATATTAATGTATGTAATAAAACATGTCTATAGAGTCATAGATTTTTTTATGTCTAGTTGTGTCAATAACTGAGATGATTTTAATTTAATGTTTTTGCTAGGGTGCTATACACAGGGGTTGCAATTACATGTGTAAAGTAGTGAGTAAATTTCTTCTTTTTTAAAATTTATTTGTTTATCTTTATTTTTTTTGCCGGTCCTGGGCTTGAGCTCAGGGCCTGAGTACTGTCCTTGGACTTTCTCAAGGCTAGAGCTCTACCAATTGAGCCTCAGCACCACTTCTGGCTTTTTTCTATGTATGTGGTACCAAGGAATCAAACCCCGGACTTAGTGCATGCTAGGCAAGCACTTTAACCACTAGGCCAAACTCCTGGCCCTTAAATTTGTTCTTGAACACTCCCCCCTCCCATGTTTTTCTGCCACTTGCCCACCCTCCACCCCCTAATTTGTTTACTATGCTGGGCTGAGCGTTGGTATAAAGGTGAGAATGAATATCTAAATAGAAAAATCAGTGATCAAAGGAAGACTGACTTCACCAAAGAAGGAAATATGGGAATGATATGCAAAAATGCATAATCATTTACCTGATTGCTAAGAGTGCACTCTAGGGGATATAGAGATTATGTATATATTATATATATATTTCTTTTTGGCAGTCCTGGGGCTTGCACTCAGGGCCTGAGTACTGTCCCTGGGCTTTTTCCTCAAGCCTAGAGCTCTGCCACTTGAGCCACAGCACTTCTGGCTTTTTCTATGTATGTGGTACTGAGGAATGGAACCTCAGTGTTCATGCTTGCTAGGCAAGCACTCTACCACTAGGCCAAACTCCCACCCCTGTTTTTGTTTTTGTTGTAATTTTATAATATAACATCAAATTTATTATCTTTGTTTTAAAATGTATAGTTCAATAGTATTCACTACATTCATATTATCGTGTAACTCATCTAACTCATCTCCAAGCTTTTTATTTTTATTTTTTAAAGAAAATTGGAAAATAGAGCTGTGGCTCTAGCGGTAGAGTGGTAGCCTTGAGCTGAAGAGCTCAGGAACAATACCCAGGCCCAGAGTTCAAGCCCCATTACCCACAAAAAAAGAGAAAGAAAAATCCTCAGGCACTGGTGGCTGACTCCTGGTGGAGGCTGAAATCTAAGGATCTTGGTTCAAAGCCAGCCAGGGCAAGAAAGTCCATGAGATATTTATCTTCAATAATCCACTTAGAAAATGTCAGAATTTGCTCTGTGGCTCAAGGAGTAGAGTTCTATCCTTTAGCAAAAGAAGCTCAGGGAGGGCCGGGAGTTTGGCCTAGTGGTTAAAGTGCTTGCTTAGCATGCATGAAGACCCGGGTTCGATTCCTTGGTACCACATACATAGAAAAAAGCCGGAAGTGGTGCTGAGGCTCAAGTGGTAGAGCTCTAGCCTTGAGAAAGTCCAAGGACAGTGCTCAGGCCCTGAGCTCAAGCCCAGGACTGGCAAAAAAAAAAAAAAAAAGAAGCTCAGGGAGAGTGCCCAGGCTTTGAGTTCAAGTCCCATGACCAATAAAACAAAACAAAACCCCCTCTTGTTTCCATTTCTTAGAGTTCATTTCCATAGATATGATTTTATATTATATACACATTCCATTTTTTTATTTTGCAAAACTAAAATTATAGCAGGTAAACAAGTTCCATAATATCTTTTTTTTTTGGTCAGGATAATGTATAGAGTGGTTACATTCGTCAGGTGCATTACTTCTCGCATTGATACCCCTTCTCATGTTTTTGTCCCCATTTACTTTCTCCCACATCCCCATCATAATATCTTGAGAGTCTGTGTATGTTAGTAGAGTATTCACATTACAGACTAAATCTTCAGACATGCACTGCTAAGTGCTCTACCATTGAGCCACATCCCCAAATCAGTTTGGACCATTTTAGATTCAAATGACAGGCTGGGAGTATAGCTCAGTGGGAGAGCACTGTCCTAGCCTGAAAGATCCCTGGACTTGATCTACAGCACTAAACACCAAAACAAAACGAAACAAAAAACAAAGACATTACAAGCTCTACCATTTGAACAACAGCACCACTTCCAACTTTTTCTGTGTATGTGGTATCTGGAAATCGAACCCATGGCTTCGTGCATGCTAGGCCAGCCTGCTACCACTAGGTTACAATCCCAACCCTGAAAATTGCTTTTGTATGTTTTGCACATGATCTCTGCTTTGCCTTTTTGCATTTATGTGTGCATGTTCATATGTACGTATATATGTATGTATGTATATATGTGTATATAGATGCCAGCAGATGGGCTTGAATTTAGGGCCTGGATACTGTCGCTTAGCTTTTTTGTTTATTGCTGGTGTTCTACCACTTGAGCTACAGTTCCACTTCCAGCTTTTTTTTTCTTTGCTGATTAACTGGATTCTTGTGGGTTTTCTTGCCCAGGCTGTCTTTGAACTTTTAACTCTTAGCCTCCCCAGTAGCTAGTATTACAGGTGTGAGCCACCATTTCACATTTCAGCTTATTTTGTTCAGTCCTGGGGCTTGAACTCAGGGACTGAGCACTGTCCTTGGACTTTCCTCAAGGCTAGCACTCTACCAATTGAGCCACAGCACCACTTCTGGCTTTTCTATGCATGTGGTACTGAGGAATTGAACCTGGGTCTTTGTGCATGCTAGGCAAGCACTCTACCACTAGGCCATACTCACGGCCTTTTTTTTTTTTGGTCTTTTTTTTTCTTTTTTTTACAAGTCTGGGAGGCTTGAACTCAGTGCTTGAACACTGTCCTTGAGTTTTCTCAAGCCTAGAGCTCTACCGCTTGAACCACAGCACCATTTTCAGCTTTTTCAATGTATATGGTACCAAGGAATCGAACTCAGGTTTTCCTGCATGCTAGCCAAGCAACTCTACCAGTAGGCCAAATGCCCTGTCCATATATTTTGGTATTTTAAGAAATCTCCAGCCAGAGCCTAGCGCTGGGGGCTCAAGCCTATAATCCTAGTTACTCAGGGGCCTGAGATCTGAGGATCATGGTTCAAAACCAGCCCAGGCATTAAACTCCAGGAGACTTTTTTTTGCCAGTCCTGGGGCTTGAGCTCAGGGTTTGAGCACTGTCCTTAGTATGTCTTAAGGCTAGTGCACTACCAGTTGAGCCACAGCACCATTTCTGGCTTTTTCTATGTATGTGGTACTGAGGAATTGAACCCTGGTCTTCATGCTTGCTAGGCAGGCACTCTACCACTAGGCCAAACTCCTGGCCCAAGGAGACTTTTCTCTCCACTAAAAAATACCAGAAGTGGCGCTGTTGCTGAAGGGGTAGCGTGGTGGTTTTGAGCTGAAGAGCTTGGGAACAATGCCCAGGCCCAGAATTTAGACCCCATGACTGCCTTCCCCCAAAAAGACATGGACATTCTCAAAACAGAGAGATTATTATCAATATCAACAATAGAAAAAGTATATCCCATTTCTGTAAACATTTTAGTTTTTGACTTTGGGAAATTTTTTCATTATTATTTCATTTTATTGTCAGGATAATACCAGAGAGTTTGCAGTTAACATTTGTCAGATAACGGGTGTATTAGTTCTCCAACCTTGATACCCCTTTGAAGTTTTTGTCTCCCTTTCCCTCCTGTAACCTACTCCTGACTTTGGGAAATTTTAAAGATGCCAGTATTTTCATAATTAATTTTTTGCCACTCCTGGGGCCTCAACTCAGGGCTTGAGTACTGTCCATGGGCTTTCCTCGAGGCAAGTGCTCTACCACTTGAGCCACAACACCACTTTTGGCTTTTCTATGTATGTGGTACTGAGGAATTGAACCTGGATCTTTGTGCATATAGGCAAACACTCTACCACTAGGCCTAACTCCCAATCCCCTCATAATTAAGTTTTGAAAATGTGTAGTGTCCTAAAGTGAAAGACATTAACGAATATTTCTTTTTTGTTGGCACTAGAGCTTAAAGTCCAGGCCACTTACTTGCTAAGAAGGTATTATACCACTTGAGTAATTTCTTCAATCTTTGCTTATTTTTCAGATGCAAACTTTTTTTGTGTGTGTGGCCAACCCTGATCTTTCAATACCTCTTGTGTGGCTAGAATTATAGGCCACAAATGCCTGGATTTTTTTTTAAGAGGACAAGGCTGCTTCTGGGGCTTGAATTCAGGACCTCACATTCTCACTGGACTTGCTTGCTCATAGCTTATGCTGTACCACTTGAGTCATATCTCCAGCCTAGCAATTTTTTTTGCCAGTCCTGAGCATTGAGCTCAGAGCCTGCACACTGTGCTTGGGCTTTCTCAAGGCTAGAGCTCTACCACTTGAGCCTCATCATCACTTCTGGCTTTTTTCTTTTTTCTTTTTTTTTTCCAGTCCTGGGCTTAAGCTCAGGGCCTGAGCACTGTCCTTGGACTTTCTCAAGGCTAGAACTCTACCACTTGAGCCACAGCACCACTTTTGGCTTTTTTCTATGTATGTGGTACTAAGGAATTGAACCCGGGTCTTTGTACATGCTAGGTAAGCACTGTACCAGTAGGCCAAACTCCGGCCCACTTTTAGATTTTTGTAGTTAATTGTAGACAAGAGTCTCACAGATTTTTCTGCTGGCTTCGAACTGCAGTCCTCAGCAGCCTTTTGAATGGTTAGGATTACAGGAATGAATCAGGAAGCTAGCTTAATTGATAGTTTTTTATATATACATATATATGTATATATATTTAAATACAAATGCATATATATTTACATTAATTGTTCAGAGTAAGTGGTTTCATGACATTTACATGCATATATAATGCACTTGGATCATATTTTATCTCTACCATTCTTGTCCCCCTTGCCCAGCTATGTACATTTTTTTTTTTGTCATACAGCATCTTCTGTCACAGTGATCTTGGGCACACAGTTTCATGTTCTCCTTTGGTGATGCCTGCCCACCAGCTCTTCTGTTGTCTATTCAAGCTCTCTCATTTTTTTTTCTTTCACCTACTCTTCTCTCTGACACTCATCTGTTCAGTACTACATAATGACTCACTGTTTATTTTCTCTGCCATCCACTAGCTCTGTCATCTCAACCTTTTTTTTTTTGCCAGTCCTGGAGTTTGAACTCAGGGCCTGGGCACTATCCTTGGATACTATTTGCTCAAGGCTAGTACTCTTCTACTTGAGTCACAGGACCACTTCTGGCTTTTTCTGTGTGTGTGTGGTACCTAGGAATTGAACCCGCACCTTCATGCATGCTAGGCAAGCATTCTACCATTAAATCATCTTCCCAGTCCATGAATATTTCTTCATATGTCTGTTGGCCATTCTCAGTTCTTCTGAGAAGTCTCTGTAAGTCTTTAGCCTGTCTCTTAATTGAGTTGTTACTCCTTTAAGAGTTTATTTTTGGAGGGTTTAATTTTTGGTTGCTCAACCTTTTTTTTTTTTTTTTAGAGGGTTCATTACATGGTGGAGGAGAGGACAATTCACATGGAGGACAGAAAAGAATAAAGTAGTAACAAAGAGCCTGATAGAGGATTAACCCCAGTGACAAGTTACCTTCAGCTAGGCCCCACTTATTAGAGGTCTCCCACCTTATAAAATTTTCTTCAGATTTTTTTTGAGCACTTTTGCTCAGATTTTTTTTGCCAGTTCTGGGGACTAAACTCAGGGCCTGAGCATTGTCCTTGGGTTTTCTCAAGGCTAGAGCTCTACCACTCGAGCCATAGCACCACTTCTGACTTTTCTGTGTATGTGGCGCCGAGGAATCGAACTGGGGTCTTCATAAATGCTGGGCAAGCGCTCTACCATGAGGCCAAACTCCCAGCCCCCCAGCCCGAGATTTTGAATCTTATCATTGGATTAAACTACTCATTAGGTCAGAGCTCTTAGGATCTAATTGTCCTTAGAAATCCTTAGAGGTATCCCTTAATAATGATCTAGGTGTTTGTCATTCTGCAAAGCTGATAGTGGTGGCTTGCAATCCTAGCTACTCAGGAGGCTGAGATCTGGGGATCAAGGTTCAAAGCCAGCCCAATTAACCACCAGAAAACCGGAAGTGGTGCAGTGGCTCAAGGGGTAGGGCAGGCAGCCTTAAGCTGAAAAGCTCAGGGACAGCACCCAGGCCCAGAGTTCAAGCCTCACAACTGACCAAAAGAAAAAAAAAGCTGATAGTCTATGAACAATGTTCAAACACTAGTAATGGAATCACTCTTTTTTACACAGGAAGGTTGGAATACACTAGTTATACGATAGGGGAATTCACTGTGACATTTTTTCTTTTTTTTTTTTTTTTGCCGGTCCTGGGCTTGGGCTCAGGGCCTGAGCACTGTCCCTGGATTTTCTCAAGGCTAGTGCTCTACCACTTGAGCCACAGCACCACTTCTGGCTTTTTTCTATGTATGTGGTACCAAGGAATTGAACCCGGGTCTTTGTGCATGCTAGGCAAGCACTTTAACCACTAGGCCAAACTCCCGGCCCTCACTGTGACATTTCTATAAATGCATATAATATATTGAAATCAACCTTTATCACTTTTTTTATTAAAGAATTTATTAACATTGATTTTTACATCGTATTTCAAATGACAAGTTTAACAAACAAGTGTTCAAGAAGGGAATCTATATACAATCACTGGCACTTAGTTTTTAGAACTTAATCCAAATTAGGCTAAGGGTTTGCATGTTATAGAAACATTAATTTATGAAATAAAACATTATGTCTATACAGTCATAGGTTTTTATGTCTATATAGATATGTTTGTATTTCCATTACCATGTCCATAGCATTGGGTAGGCTAATATTGAGTCCTTGCTTTTGTACTCTTTGGATTAACCTTTATCACTTTTATCCCCTCTTCCTTCTAAACCAATTTCTACAGGCTTCATTATTCTGTTTTCAAACATGCAAGTAAACTAATTCAATCATATTTATCCTCTTTTAATCAACCTTACCCCTCCCATGAAATCTGCCCTATAGTTAAGCCAGTTTTACTTTCCTGAGATTCCTTTTAAGTGAGTATCAGTTGTACCATTGAGTCTTTCTCCATAGTGTTTCAGATGTGTTTCCCTATATAGCTTTCTCTTTTCGGATCCCTTCAACCATCTATTTTTTTTTTCTTTTTCAGCCAGTCCTCGGGCTTGGACTCAGATTTGGGCACTATCCTTGGACACGTTTTTCTCAAGGCTATCACTCTGCCACTTGAGCCACAATGCTTCTTTTGGCATTTTCTGTGCATGTGGTACTGAGGAATTGAACCCAGAGCTTCATGCATGCTAGGCGAGCACTCTTATCACTAGGCCAGGCTCTAGGTCCTGATCAATAGCTTTTTTTTTTTTTGCCAGTCCTGGGCTTGAGCTCAGGGCCTGAGCACTGTCCTTGGACTTTCTCAAGGCTAGAGCTCTACCACTTGAGCCTCAGCACCACTTCTGGCCTTTTTTCTATATGTGGTACCGAGGAATCGAACCCGGGTCTTCATGCATGCTAGGCAAGCACTTTAACAACTAGGCCAAACTCCCGGCCCCTGATCAATAGCTTTTAACTGATGTTTCTTATGGTATTTTCATACATGTGTTTTGAAATTATCCACCATCTTTCTGTTTGGAATCACTTTAATTAAACCTCCATTATCTCAATATGCAGCATTTTACCCTTTTCCCACCCCGCCCCTGGTTGGTTCTGGGGCTTGAACTCTGCACCTGGGTGCTGTCCCTGAGCTCTTAAGCTAAAGGCTAGTGCTCTACCACTTGAGCCACAGCTCTACTTCCGGTTTTCTGGTGGTTCTTTGTAGATAAGAGTCTTGGACTTTCATGCCTGGGCTGGCTTTGAACTGAGATCCCCAAGTCTCAGCCTCCTGAGTAGCTAGGATTATAGGCATGAGCCACAAGCACCCAGCTTCTCTTAATTTCTTTACATCTTCTAGAATGTCAGTTTTAACACCCTTTCATATCACTAGGTACTCTGGGCTATTGATTGAGTCCTTTCCCTGTTGTTCCTCCACTCAGATCCTCATTTCCTATCTATATAGCTTCAAGTCCAGTCATACAGGTTTTGTGTTCTCTCCTTCTCTCTCCCTCACCCTCCCTCCATCCCTCTCTCCCTCTCCCTCCCCCCCTCTCTCTCCCTCCCTCCCTCCTTCCCTCCCTCCCTCTCTCCATCCTCCCCCCTCACACACACACACACACACACACACACACACACACACTTCATTTTATTTGGTTTATCAGGTAGGGAGAATATTGATTTCCAACAGATATCACCACACTATTTCCTTAAGCCTGTGAATCAATCTTTCTTTCTTTCTTTCTTTCTTTCTTTCTTTCTTTCTTTCTTTCTTTCTTTCTTTCTTTCTTCTTTCTTTCTTCTTTTTCTTTCTTTCTTTTTCTTTCTTTCTTTCCTTCTTTCTTTCTTTCTCCTTCTTTCTTTCTTTCTTTCTTTCTTTCTTTCTTTCTTTCTCCTTCCTTCCTTCCTCTCTTCCTTCCTCCTTCCTTCCTTCCTTCCTTTCTTTCTTTCTTTCTTTCTTTCTTTCTTTCTTTCTTTCTTTCTTTCTTTCTTTCTTTCTTTCTTTCTTTCTTTCTTTCTTTCTTTCTTTCTTTCTTTCGTCATGAGACTTGAACTATGGTCCTGAGCATTGTCCCTGAACTCTTCAGTTTAAGGTTACCACCCTACCACTTGAACCATAGCAGCCACTTCCAGTTGTCTGGTGATTAATTGGAGATAAGAGTAACACAGACTTTTTAAAGCCCAGGATAGTTTTGAACCATGATCCTTAGATCTCAGCTTCCTGAGTAGCTTGGATTATAGGTGTGAGACACTGTGCTTGTGGATGTTACTTTATATAACAAGGAAGATTTAAGGTCCAAAATAGAATTAAGTTTGGTACTCAGCTGACTCCAAAATGGAGAGTGTCAAGATAATTTCTAGAATCCTTTAAAAGTGGAAGAGTGGTGGAGCTGGGAGCGTAGCCTAATGGTAGAGTGCTCACCTAGCATGCATGAAGCCCTAGGTTTGATTCCCCAGTACCACAAACTCAGAAAAAAACCCAAAAGTAGCACTGTGGCTCAGGTGGCAGAGCACTAGCCTTGAGCAAGAGTGTCCAAGGACAGTGCCCAGGCCCTGAATTTAACTCCGGAACTGGCAAAAAAAAGTGGAAGAGGAGTACAGAAAAGATCAAAGATGAGATTCAAGTACATATTCCATGTGAGGCCCCTAAAGGTAGAATGGTTCTCTCCTAGAGCCTCTAGAAAATTCAATCCTGGGCTGGGAGTTTGGCCTAGTGGTAGAGTGCTTGCCTAGCATGCACGAAGACCCGAGTTCAATTCCTAGGTGCCACATACATAGAAAAAAGCCAGAAGTAGTGCTATGGCTCAAGTGGTAGAGCTCTAGCCATGATAATTCCAAGGACCCTGCTCAGCCCTGAGCTCAAGCCCAGGACTGGCAAAAAAAAGAGAGACATAAAAATATATAGTTGTTCCTTGGTATCTATAAGATCAGTTGTAGGACCTTTTCTGATCTTATGGATACCAAATTAGCAGGTGTTCAAGTACCTTATATAAAACAACACAGTATTTGCATTTGTAACACATATGTATTCTCCTATATCCTTATAAATATCTAGGACAGTGTAAGTGCTGTGTATATAGTATTATACTGTACTGTTTAAGAATAAGGAAAGAAAAGAGCCTATATACTCAGTACACACAGTTTTCCAAAAATATCTGTGATTTCTAGTTTCTGAATTTGAAAATGTAGAACCTATGAGTTTGGAGAGCCATTTGAAATTTGTTCACTTTAGTTTACTCTCTTAGTAATAGCAGGATGATGATGACGATGATGACGACGACAGTGACAGTGATGACAACAACTCACATTTTGGGGTTTGAATTTGAGGCCTAAGCACTGTCCCTGATTTTTTTTCACTCAAGGCTAGTATTTTATTTGAATCACAGCTCCATTTCCACCCTTTTTCCCCTGGTTAATTGGAGATACGATCTTAATAGGCCCCTAGCTTTTTTTTAGTAGTTTATTGGAGATAAGACTTTCATGGAGTTTCCTGCCTGGGCTGGCTTCTGAACCATGATCCTCAGATCTCAGCCTCCTGAGTAGCTAGGATTACAGGCGTGAGCCACTGGTGGTACCCAGCTAATATGTTCCTTTTAAATTTTTATTTTAAGGGGCTGGGAGTTTGGCTAGGATGCACAAAGACCCAGGTTCAATTCCTCGATACCACGTATGTGGGAAAAGCCAGTAGTGATGCTGTGGCTCAAGTGACAGAGCACTAGCCTTGAGAAAGCCCAAGGACAGTGCTCAGGCCCTGATTTCTGCCCCAGAACTAGCAAAAAAAGAAAAAAAAGAAAATGCCAGATACAGATATATTTGTCATTTCTAATTCCTTTTTATAAAGTCAATCACTTTTTGTTTTCATTTTTTCTGTTTTTATGATGCTGTTCCTGGGGCTTGAACTCAGTGCCTGGACATACTTGCTTTGCTTTTTTGCTCAAAATTGTCACTCCTCGCACTGGAGCCACTGCTCTATTTCTGGCTTCTTTTTGGTTGTTAATAGATAAGAGTCTCGCAGACTTTTCTGCCTGGACTGACTTTGAATCATGATCCTCAAATCTCAGTCTCCTGAGTAGCTAGACCAGAGTGAGTACTGGACTCAGCTGTCAATTACATTGCTATGAAACACATAATTCATTTCTGATTTTCTTATGGCTTTACTGACTTTCCACAGACTAGAGATTTGCTTGCTAATGATCGCTAGTTGCTAAAAAAAACCTGGGAATTTGGTTTTAAAAAATGTTCGTTTTACATGTATGCAGAATGTGGTTTTCAAAAATAAGCAAAAGAGAGGCTGAGAGTGAGGTGTAGTGGTAGAGTACTCACCTAGCATGCACAAAGCCCTGGGTTTGATTCCATGTCACCACATACACAGAAAAATTGGGAAATGGTGCTGTGGCTCAAGTGGTATTACACTAGCCTTGAAGAAAGCCTAAGAACAGTGCCCAGGTCCTGAGTTCAAGTCCCAAGACTGACAAAATTAAAAAAAAAACAAGCAAAAAAATTCCCAGAAGGGGCCTGGGAGTTTGGCCTAGCATGCACGAAGTACTGGGTTCGATTCCTCGGTACCACATACACAGAAAAAAGCTGGAAGTGGTGCTGTGGCTGTAGTGGTAGAGCACTAGCCTTGAGAAAGCCCAAGGACTGTTCAGGCCCTACGTTCAAGCCCCAGAACTGGCAAAAAATTCCCAGAAGGGCAGGTACCTTGGCTTATTCCTGTAATACTAGCTACTCAGGAGGCTGAGATCCGAGGATCTTGGTTTGAAGCCAACCCCAGGCAAGAAAGCCCATGACACTCTTCTCTCCAATAAGATACTCAAAAAAGCCAACAGTGGCGCTGTGGCTCAAGGGGTAGGGCAGTAGCCTTATGCAAAGGAAGCTCAGGGACAGTGCCCAGGCCCAGAGTTCAAGTCCCAGGACCAGCAAAAAAAGTGTACAGTAATCAGCAATTGTGCAGTTTCAGGTGCAGTTGAGAATTTGGAAATCTTTGGGCTGCAATTGTAGTGAACCCTATAGGTAAAATTTGTAATGCGTGCATACTTTTTCTGTAGGGGGTAGGACTCAGGTTTGATCTCATGGTTTCTCACCATTTCAATCATACTTGCAGTCCTTTTGTACTTTAGTTATTTTATATATAGGGTCTGTTTTTGATAATGGGCTGGCCTGACCACAGTGTTCCTACTGTTGGACTCTTGTGTATCTGGGATCACCACACCCAGCTTGTTGTTGTTGTTATTATTATTATTGCTGGTCCTGAGCTTGAACTCAGGGCCTAGGCACTGTCCTTGCATTTTCTCAAGGCTTGTGCTCTACCACTTGAGCCACAGCACCACTTTTGGCTTTCTCTGTGTATGCCGTACCGAGGAAATGAACCCAGGGCTTTGTGCATGCTAGTCACCCAGCTTATTATTTTTGACCTGCTTTTTTTGTCTGGTCCTGGGGTTTGAACTCAGGGCCCGGGTGCTGTCCCTGAGCTTTTTTCTCAAGGCCAGTGCTCTACCATTTGAGCCACAGCTCCACTTCCAGCTTTTTTTGGGCAGTTAACTAGAGGTAAGAGTTTCTCAGGCATTCATGCCTAGGATGGTTTTGAACCATGATTGTAGTTTTTATTTGTATTTCCCTAGTGAATAATGATATTGAACATATTTCCATACATTACCCATTTTTATTTTTTTATTTTTTTTGCCAGTCCTAGGGCTTGAACTCAGGGTCTGAACACTGTCCTTGGGCTTTCTCAAAGCTAGTGGTCTGCCACTTGAGCCACAGCACCGCTTCCAGCTTTTTCTATGTAAGTGGTACCAAGGAATCAAACCCGGGTCTTCATGCATGCTAGGCAGGCACTGTACCACTAGGCCAAGCCCCTGGCCCCATTATTTTTAAATTTTTGATGACCATCGTGCCCGGCATGGCTTTGAATTGTGATCCTCAGATCTCAGCCTCCTTAGTAGCTAGGATTACAAGAGTGAGCCACTGCTGGACAATGGTTGAGCTGAAGATGTCAGGAACAGCCCAGGGCCAGAGTTTCAAGCCAAATGACTGACTAAAAAAAGTTAAAGCCATACTTATTTTATTTCATTTGGATTCTGTCTGTCTCTGTGTCTGTGTATGTTGGTTGGTCCTGGAGTTTGAACTTAGGGCCTAGGTGCTGACCTTGAGCTTTTTTTGCTGAGAGCATTTGAGCCA
This sequence comes from Megascapheus bottae, assembly GCF_031878675.1. Taxonomy (NCBI): domain Eukaryota; kingdom Metazoa; phylum Chordata; class Mammalia; order Rodentia; family Geomyidae; genus Megascapheus; species Megascapheus bottae. The sequence goes on from NC_143547.1 coordinate 39,472,929, forward strand.
CAGTTCCACTTCAAGCTTTTTTGGAAGTTTATTAGAGATGAATCTCATGGACTTTCCTGTCTGGGCTGGCTTTCAGCTGCAGTCAGATATTAGCTTCCTGCATAGCTTGGATTGCAGGTGTGAATCACCAGTACCCAGCTGAATCTTCTTAGGGTTTTTTGTTTGTTTTTGTTTTGTTGTTAATTTTGGTCAGGTATGGGGCCTGGGGGCTGTCTTTTTTTACTCAAGACTAGCACCCTACCATTTTGAGCCACAGCCCAATTTCCTGGTTTTGAGTGGCTAATTGGAGATAAGAGTTTGATGCACAGGGCTGGGAGTTTGGCCTAGTGGTAGAGTGCATGCCAAGTATGTACAAAGACCCGGGTTCAATTCCTCGGTACCACATACATAGAAAAGGCCAGAAGTGGTGCTTAGGCTCAAGTGGTAGAGCTCTAGCCTTGAGAAAGCCCAAGGACAGTGCTCAGGCCTTGAGTTGGGGCCTCAGGACTGGCAACAAAATAAAAATAAAAATAATTTGTTGGGCCTCCTAACAGAACCAGAAAATGGATTGTGGGAACTCAGCAGTCTGCATTCTAGCAAGTCCCCCAGGATAATGTATAGAAACTTGGGAATCATTTTTAAGCACTCTACAGAGTTATATTGCCAGCCCATGAATCCCTGTTAAAGGATTAGCTTGGGGGCCAGGAGTGTAGCCTAGTGGTAGAGGGCTCACCTAGCATGCACGAAGCCCTGGGTTTGATTCCTTGGTACCATATACACAGAAAAGGCTGGAAGTGGTGCTGTGGCTCAAGTGGTAGAGCAGTAGTCATGAGCAAAGCCTGTCCAAGGACAGTGCCCAGGCCCCGAGTTCAAGTCCCACAACTTGCAAAATTAATTTGGTGGAGGGAGAGGAACACATACCAGGAGGAGGGTGATGATGTGAGTCTAAGTTTTAAGGACACTGAGAATCTTGAAACCAGAAGCTTACAGTAAATGGGAGGCAGGCAGCAATAAGTATTTGGGGAAAAGTTGTCAACAGTTGCTGGTTATGAAAGAGAGGGCAGCTAGGCTCAGCATCTTAAACTTTACAGGCCATGTATCTGCCTGCAGACATGTTTTTGTTTAACAGGTTTATTTATTGAATCCACATACTATATATTTTGCCCATTTATAGTATATTTATATAAACTCACTGATTTGTAGTATATTCTGAATCGTACATATTTCACCACAGTTAATTTTACAATATTTTCATTACTTGAAAAAGAATTCCTTGCCATGTAGCCATAACCCCTCCAGCCTCTGGCAACTACCAGTCTACCTTCTTGTCTCCATGAATTTGCTTGTTTTAGATATTTCATCTAGATAGACTCATAAATTATATGGCCTTTTTTGCCAGTCCTAGGTTTGAGCTCAGAGCCTGAGCACTGTCCTTGGACTTTCTTAAGGCTAAAGCTCTACCACTTGAGCCACAGTACCACTTCCAGCTTTTTTTCTCTGTATGTGGTACTAAGGAATCAAACCCGGGTCTTTGTGCATGCTATGCAAGCACTCTACCACTAGGCCAAACTCCTGGCCCCAAATTATATGGCCTTTTTATGACTGGCTTCTTTCTTTGGTATAAGGTTATAATGTTTTAAAGGTTCATCTGGTTGTAACATGAATCAGTATTTCATGATATTCCATTCTATGGACATAGCATATTTCTTATCACCTCACCAGTTGGCAGACATTTGCATGGTTTCCCAAATATGGCTATGAATATTCCTGTACAAGAGTTACTGTGTACAAATTCTTTTATTTATCATATAGCTTTTCTGCTAGATTTTCCCAAAGAAGCTGTACTGTTTTACATTGCCACCAATTATTGAAAATTTTCCTATTCTTTCTTCAACATTTTTCCTTACTTTTTTTGGTTGTAGTGGGAATTGATGACAGGGCCACACATGCTGGCCAAGCACTCCTTGAGTGAGCTAAATTCCTAGCCCCAATTTTTTCACTTTTTATTATATAATCTTCCTTGTTTGGGCATAGTGACTTATGCCTATAATACCAGCTATTTCAGGAAGCAAATTAGGATTTTGGTTGGAAGCCAGCCTGGGGAAAACAGTATTTTATTTCAATGAAAACTGGATAGGATAGCATACACTTGTTATATCAGCTATGGAGGAGTTATAAATAGAATTGTGATCCAGACTAGCCGTAGCAAAAATATATTGATATTCTACCCCCGAAAAACTCAGGCATAGAGTATCTTCCTACTGCTCAGGAGGCCCTGAATTCACTCAGGTACCACTATATATATTCTTCCTAGTGGGTATGGAAGGCAGATTATCTCATGGTTTTAGTTGGCATTCATTTCCCTGATGATTATGATGTGGACAAACTTTTCATATACTTATGTTAGCCTTTTTTGGGGCGGCGGTAATTGGGCTTGAATTCTGGGCCTGGACATTGTCTCTGAGCTCTTCTGCTCAAGGCTAGCGCTCTATCACTTGAGCCACAGCACCACTTCCAGTTTTCTGGTGGTTAATTGGAGGTAAGAGTCTCATGGCCCTTTTGTGCTTAGGCTGGCTTTGAACCTCAGTCAGGTTTACAGTACATAGGATTACAGGCATGAGCCACAAGTGCCTGGCCTTATATTAGCCTTTTTAAATGTAATTATTGCCAGGTATCAGTGGCTCATATCTGTAAATCTCCTCAGGAGGTTGAGATTTTAGGATCAGGTCCAAAGTAACTCAGGTAGAAATGTCCAAGGGAATCTTTTCTCCAATTAACCAGCAAAAAATAGAACTGGACTGGAGGTATGGCACAAGTAGAATGTCAGTAGCAAGTGGAAAAAGCCACGTAAGAACACGGAGCTGTGAGTTCAAGGCCTGGCACTGGCACCAGAAATTGTAATTAATACATATAGTAAAGCCCATTGTGATTCACCAATATTTCTATAATACATATATCATGTAATGGTCATGTTCATGCCTCATTCTTCTACCCTGTTACCCACACCCACACTGTCCCTCCAACTCATTCCCAATCCCCAATATCTTGTAGTTTCATGTCTTTTTTTTTCTTGATTGGTTTTTATGTTCAGTATTCGTCTTTCTGTTTCTGACTTAGTTTGCTAAATGTTAGAGGATTTCATGCTACACTATTCAGTGTGTGTGTGTGTGTGTGTGTGTGTGTGTGTGTGTGTGTGTGTGAGAGAGAGAGAGAGAGAGAGAGAGAGAGAGAGAGAGAGCGCCCTGAGGTTTGAACTCAGAGCCTGGGTGCTATCCTTGAGCTTCTCCCCCCATCCCCCTCCCTCCCTCCCTCCCTTCCTCCCTCCCTCCCTCTTCTCCCCCCACCCCGTTCCACTACCTCCCTCCCTCCCTTCCTTCCTTCCTTCCTTCTCCTTCCTTCCTTCCTTCTTGCTCAAAACAAGAGCTCTACCACTTATGCCACAGCTCCACTTCCAGCTTTTTGTGGTTATTTGGAGATAAGAGTCTCCTCTCATACTATGCTGCTTAGGGTAGCTTCAAACAGGAATCCTCAGATCTCAGCCTCCTAAATATAGTTAGGATTACAGCCAGCATTATTATTATTATTATTATTATTATTATTATTATTTCTTTTTGGTCCATCTTGGGACTTGAACTCTGGACCTGGGTGCTGTCCCTGAGCTCTTCAGCTCAAAGCTAGTGCTCTACCACTGAGTCACAGCACCTCTTCCCTTAAAGCAGAAGGAATTTTTTTTGTGGGTCATGGGGCTTGAACTCGGTCTGGGCGTTGTCCCTGAGCTCTTCAGCTCAAGGCTACCGTTGAGACAAGCCCCACTTCCCGTTCTCTAGAGGTTATTTGGAGATAAGAGTCTCTGGTCTGGGGCTGGGAGTTTGGCCTAGTGGTTAAAGTGCTTGCCTAGCATGCATGAAGACCCAGGTTCGATTCCTCGGTACCACATACATAGAAAAAAAGCCGGAAGTGGTGCTGAGGCTCAAGTGGTAGAGCCTTGAGAAAATCCAAGGACAGTGCTCAGGCCCTGAGCTCAAGCCCAGGACTGGCAAAAAAAAAAGTCTCTGGTCCTTTTGTGCTCAGGCTGGCTTTGAACCTTGATCCTCAGATCTCAGCCTCCTGATTAGCTAGAATTACAGTTGTGAGCCACCACACCTGGCACAGAAGGCATTTTTTTTGCCAGTCCCGGGGCTTAAACTCGGGGCCTGAGCACTGTCCTTGAGCTTAAGGCAAGTGCTCTACCACTTGAGCCACAACATCACTTCCAGCTTTTTCTGTGTTTGTGGTACCAAGGAATAGAATGCGGGTCTTTGTGTGTAGTAGGCATGTAGTCTTATAACTACGCCAAACTTCTGGCCCAGCATTTTTTCAATACATTTTTCTGTGGATGAGCATTAGGCTGATTCTATAACTTAGCTATTATAAGTAGTGCCTTGGTAATCATGAGTGTGCAGGTGTTCCTATGGTAAACTGACTTGTATATACCCAGAAACTATACAACTGGATCATAGGGTGTTTCTAGTCTTTATTTTTGTCATAACTGAGGTTTGATGTCAGGTCTTGCACTTCCTATGCAGGCATTCTTTTTATTTATTTATTTATTTATTTTGGTCAGTTGTGAAGCTTGAACTCTAGGCCTGGGCGTTTTCCTTAAGCTTTTCAGCTCAAGACTAACGATCTAGCACTTGAGCCACAGTGACACTTCTGATATTCTAGAGGTTAGTTGGAGATAAGAGTCTCATAGACTTTTGTGCCCAGGCTAGCTTTGAACCGTGATCCTCAGATCTCAGCCTCCTGAGTAGCTAGGATTATAGTTGTGAGCAGGCATTCTTGACTCTAGCCATACCTTCACTTCATTTTTTTTTTGCCAGTCCTGGGCTTGAGTTCAGGGCCTGAGCACTGTCTTTGGACTTTCTCAAGGCTAGAGCTCTATCACTTGAGCCTCAGCACCACTTCTGGCTTTTTTTTTCTCTATGTATGTGGTACCGAGGAATCGAACCCGGGTCTTTGTGCATGCTAGGCAAACACTCTACCACTAGGCCAAACTCCCGGCCAAACTTCCAGCTTTTCCTATGTAAGTGGTACTGAGGAATCAAACCCTGGTCTTCCTGCATGCTAGGCAGGTACTGTACCACTAGGCCAAACTCCAGGCCCCATTATTTTTTAATTTTTGATGTTTTCTTCCTCCCTCCCTCCCTCCCTCTCTTCCTCCATCCCTTCCTTCCTTTGCACAAGGTCTCTTACTATGTTTGCCTATGCTGGCCTAGAAGCCTTAATTAATCCCCCAGTTGCTAGGATTATAGATATATGCCATCTTCTGTGCTAATCTTTCTCATCCTGAATTAAGGATTTTGACAGTACAATTATAGTTTGGGCTCAGAAATGGACCCTAAAGCTTTCCTAAATTAACTGTTTAACCTGTTACCTTTTTTCCTCATTTCCTAATTGTGTGTATATGTGTGTGTGCGCGCGCGCCTGTATGTGTGTGTGCGTGTATGTGTGTGTGTGTGTGTGAGAGAGAGAGAGAGAGAGAGAGAGAGAGAGAGAGAAAGAAAGAGAGATCTTTTTCTAATCATGTGTGATGCTTTCTTTCTTTCTCTCTCTCTTTTCTTTTTTTTGTTGGACTTGAACTCTGGGCCTGGGTGTTTTCCCTGAGCTCTTCAGCTCAAGGCTATACCCTACTCCGTGAGTCCTTGAGCCACAGGGCCACTTCCAGTTTTCTGGTAGTTAATGGGAAATAAGAGTCTCAGGTCCTTTTGTGCCCAAGATGGCTTTGAATTCTGATCCTTAGATCTCAGCCTCCTGAGTAGCTAGGATTACAGGCATGAGCCTTCGTGCCCGACTTCTTTCTCTCTCTTTTTTAACAGTGCTGGGGATTCAGTCCAAAGCTCTGTGAATGCTAGGCAAGTGCTCTACATTGAGTTTCATCGTTGGTGCCATGTAATTTTTAAATTTTATTTTTGTAGATATGTGAAAGAGGCCAAAGAAGCAGCTAAGAATGGAGATTTGGAAGAAGCGCTTAAACTTTTCAGTTTGGCCAAGGACATTTATCCCAATGAAAAAGTGATGAGCAGAATCCAAAAACTACAAGAGGCCTTGGAGGAGCTGGCAGAAGAAGAAAATGATGAATTTACAGACGTGTGTAACTCCGGCTTGCTGCTTTACCGAGAACTACACAACCAGCTATTTGAGTATCAGAAGGAAGGCGTCGCTTTCCTCTACAGCCTCTATAGGGATGGAAAGAAAGGGGGCATCTTGGCTGATGATATGGGATTAGGGAAGACTGTTCAAATCATTGCTTTCCTTTCTGGGATGTTTGATGCTTCTTTTGTGAAGCATGTGCTGTTGATCATGCCAACCAGTCTCATCAACATATGGATCAAAGAGTTTGCCAGGTGGACTCCAGGAATGAGAGTGAAGACTTTTCATGGCCCTAGCAAGGATGAACGTATCAGAAACCTCAGGAGGATTCAACAAAGGAATGGCATCATTATCACTACCTACCAAATGTTAATCAATAACTGGCAGCACCTTGCAAGCTTTAGTGGTCAAGAGTTTGTGTGGGACTATGTGATCCTTGATGAAGCACATAAAATTAAAAGCTCATCGACCAAGACAGCGGTGTGTGCTCGTTGTGTCCCTACAAGGAATCGCCTCCTCCTTACAGGAACTCCAATCCAGAATAATTTGCAAGAACTCTGGTCTCTGTTTGACTTTGCTTGCCAAGGGTCCTTGTTAGGAACATTAAAAACTTTCAGAATGGAGTATGAAAACCCTATTGTTCGTGCAAGAGAGAAGGATGCTACCCCAGGGGAAAAAGCCTTGGGACTTAAGATCGCAGAAAACTTAATGGCAATCATAAAACCCTATTTTCTGAGGAGGACTAAAGAAGAAGTGCAGAAGAAGCCAAGTGACCCAGAGGGGAGACCCAATGAGAACACTCTAGGCGTCAATCCCACTTGTGAAATGCCTTCCCTTTCCAGGAAAAATGATTTAATTGTTTGGATACGCCTGGTACCTCTCCAAGAAGAAATTTATAGGAAATTCACATCTTTAGACCACATCAAGGAGTTATTAATGGAGTCTCGCTCACCTTTAGCTGAACTAGGTGTCTTAAAGAAGTTGTGTGATCACCCTCGGCTGCTGTCTGCACGGGTTTGTGGTTTGCTGAATCTGGGGAATATCAGATTCTCTGCTCAAGATGTAAATGAAGGGTCTTCCGATGTACACAACATTGATCATATCACTGACGAAACTCTGATGAATGAATCTGGAAAAATGATATTCCTCATGGACCTGCTAAAGAGACTTCGAGAGGAGGGGCATCAGACTCTGGTGTTTTCCCAGTCAATACAAATTCTAAACATCATTGAACGCCTCTTAAAGAGTAAGCACTTTAAGGTGTTGCGAATTGATGGCACAGTAACGCATCTCTGGGAACGAGAAAAACGAATTCAGTTATTCCAACAAAATAAAGAGTACTCTGTTTTCCTGCTCACCACTCTTGTAGGCGGTGTTGGCCTGACATTAACAGCAGCCAGTAGAGTGGTCATTTTTGACCCTAGCTGGAACCCTGCAACGGATGCTCAAGCTGTGGATAGAGTTTACCGAATTGGACAGAAAGAAAATGTTGTGATTTATAGGCTAATCACTTGCGGGACTGTGGAAGAAAAAATATACAGGCGGCAGGTTTTCAAGGACTCATTAATCAGGCAGACAACGGGTGATAAGAAGAATCCATTCCGCTATTTCACCAAACAAGAATTAAGAGAGCTCTTTACAATTGAGGATCTTCAGTACTCTGTAACCCAGCTGCAGCTTCAGTCTTTGCATGCAGCTCAGAGGAGATCTGATGAGAAACTCGATGAACATATCACCTACCTACACTCTCTGGGCATTGCTGGAATCTCAGACCATGACTTAATGTACACACATGATGTATCTACTAAAGAAGAGCTTGACGTGATAGAAGAATCTCAGTATATTCAACAGAGAGTTCAGAAAGCTCAATTCCTTGTTGAATTGGAATGTCAAAATACAGTGGGAAAACAAAGCCATGAAAATGAGGAGGCCTGGCAGAAAGCATCTGCACTGTCTTCTAAAAAAGAGAGGAGATGCACTGAATTGCAGAAACGACTACCTCAGCCTTCACCTTTTATAACTACTCACTATACCCAGGAAGAGAACATCAGTTCTCACATGGCAAACATAAGCCTGGATGATCAGTCCCAAGAGAGTGAGCCACAGGAAGATCTTTCCAGTGTTGCAGTCACTGCTGCCATGATGCAAGATGACAGTCACCCATATGAAAATAAATTTGATGCTGACTCCGCAACTACTGTATCCATGGGAGTTGGAAGTGCAGAAGGAATGTGGACTGCATCTTCGTGGGGAACAGCAGAGGTCAGTGCAGTTGAAGAGGAGGCTCTGCAGAAGGAGGCATTACAAGAGAGGCCACTGGGGAGTTTGGATCCTTTACTCGGTCAATCAGTCAGACCAGAAGCTGAGCCTGGGCCAGATCTAGAGCTACAGGATAGTGAGGTCTTACACAGCTCCAGTCCCTGGCCCATTAATCCTATGACAAAGGAAAATAAATGTGAAGAATCAAATACCTCCATTAAAATAGCTGATGACAGCTTGTCTGCATCTCACAGGATGCTGCAGGTTTCTCAAGGAAATGAGGCCGACACAAAAGAAAATCCTTCAGAATCTTTACCACAATATATATGTGATTTCAATCTCTTCCTGGAAGACTCTGCAGACAATAGACCAAATGTCTCCAGTCAGTCTTTGGAGCAAGTTGGGAAAGAAGAGAGCCCATGTGGCCCTGCAGTTCATTCCAGAGCAGAGTCAGTGCCTAATATCAGTTCAGATTCTTGTAGGCAAGATGACCCAGAAGAAGCAGTTGTTCTTGTTAAAACCAGAAGAAAAGCTAGAAGGATTGTTTCAGATGATGAGGATGAGGATGATTCTTTTAAAGGTGCTTCCAGTACAAGTCCGTTCAGCACATCTCCCTTTGAATTCACATCTATGAAACAATTTGATGCTTCAACTCCCAAAAACAATAGCAGTCAATCCGGAAGGTTCTTTTCACCTACAATGCCAGAGAATGCGAATAAATCCAGCACGTCTAGAAGATCACTGGCTTCTAGGAGGTCTCTCATTAATGTGGTTTTAGACCATGTGGAAGATATGGAAGAAGAACTTGGCAACCACCATGACGAGGGAGGCGCTGCTGCTGATTCCCAAGGAGACGCTAGCAGTGATGAGTGCACAGAAAAAGATCCTCCTAGTGAAACACTGCCTTCCAAAGACAAGTCCAGCGAGCTAAAGATGTCTGAGCCTAGCTCTTCTGCTCTGCAGATCTCTGCTGCTGCTGCTGCTGCTGCTGCTGCTACTGCTGAGCCTCTATATGGTGAACCTTTAGTTGATTTGCCCCAGGAGAAGGTAGTAGAGGCCGCCAATGACTACGAGACTCTTGTGGCTCGTGGAAAAGAACTGAAAGAGTCTGGGAAAATACAGGATGCCCTAAACTGCTTTGTTAAGGCACTTGACATAAAAAGTGTAGATCCTGAAGTCATGCTCATGACTTTAAATTTATATAAGCAGCTTAACAATACTTGAGAACTTGATAACCTGTTTGCTTCATTTTAAGGTGAAGCTGATTGTATACAGTGATTTTTGTGTGGTTTTGTTTTTTTCACAATTAGGCTTTTTGAGCGCTTGAAGCATTCATGCTTAAAGTAAGAAAGATTTCAAAAAGGAACTTTACCTCTACCCTGTGGTTCTTCCCCAGTTAATAATTCTGGTTTCCATGTACTAGATTAAACTTTTTTTTTCACTTCAGTATTTTTCGATTTTTCTTATAGGCATACTTAATAAACATACTAGAACGGAGGCATTTTATTCAAGTTTTACTTTAGTGGATATTTAAGGTTTTTTGTAAAATTATTCTGGAAACTCAGTTTACTCCAAATGGAATCATCATTTGGTTATCCATTCAGAAAAAAATTAAAGTTACTTTTCTGAAGTTTTTTTTTCATTTGATTTCTTTTACTGAGATGGTATTGCACGTGCACGCAGAAGCTGTAGTGAAATTCAAGTAGGAGCTTGTTATTAGCATTCCAGATCTAAGGCATCCCTGTTAACATTTTCTTTAATGCTTTCAGTGTAACAGCACAAAAGGTACTGGTACTGGCATTCTCTGCTGCTGGCAGCTTTCCCTAAAGTCATTTGAAAGATCAGTTAGCCATTCTCCACTCAGTTTACCTTTTCTTCAGCACAGCTCTGCTTGTGTTTGGACACATACTATCATGTTGTCTTTGGTTATCAATCAGGAAGGATTTTGATTCCCTGCCACCAGAGAAGGGAGAAAAAAAAACTATTTCTTCTCAGGTACCAAGGGTATATTGAGTACTCTACACTGGATTCTCATTTAATCCTTACTATAATCCTTCAAGGAAAAATAAAATCAAGCTGGGAGTTTGGCCTAGTGGTAGATTGCATGCCTCCCATGCACAAAGATCCAGGTTTGATTCCTCAGTATCACATACGTAGAAAAAGCCGGAAATGTTGCTGTGGCTCAAGTGGTAGAGCCTTGGAGAGAGTCCAAGGACAGTGCTCAGACCCTGAGTTCAAGACCCCCAGGACTGGCAAAAAAACAAGACAAAAATGTGCTATCCCTGCACTTTTTTTGTTGTTTCTAGAGGTTGATTGGCGATAAGAGTCTCAGGTCCATTTGTGCCCAAGCTGGCTTTGAACCTTGATCCTCAGATCTCAGCGTCCTGAGTAGCTGGGATTACAGACGTGAACCACCACACCTAGTTTTTTTTAATCTGTTATTTTTAATTTTTGCTGGTTCTAGGGCTGGAACTCAGGGCCTGGACACTGTCCTTAAGCTTTCTCAAGGCTAGGTCTCTACCACTTGAGCCATAGCAACACTTCCAGCCCTTTCTGTGTATGTGGTATCAAGAAATAGAATCCAGAGGGCTTTGTGCATGTTAGGCAAGCACTCTAACACTAGGCCATACTCCCAGCCTGTTGCTTTTTTTTTTTTGCTTTTATCTTGTATTACCTAACGAAAACTCACTATAATGTATGGAACCATTATTTCTTCCAGTACTGCCCACAGTCGTGTGCCTAGGTCTTTAATGCCCACTGGAGTACTTCATTCTAAGCTGAGTCTCTCCAAACTCAAATACTTTGGGTAGGTTTTCTTTTTTTTGGTGTGTGTGTGTGTTTTAGGGGTAGTTTTTTTGACACACCAGAGAGTGAACAATTAGGGACTATAAGATACTTTTTTTTTTCCAGTCCTGGGCTTGAGCTCAGGGCCTGAGCACTGTCCTTGGACTTTCTCAAAGCTAGAGCTCTACCACTTGAGCCTCAGCACCACTTCCGGCTTTTTTCTATGTATGTGGTACCGAGGAATCGAACCCGGGTCTTCATGCATGCTAGGCAAGCACTTTAACCACTAGGCCAAACTCCCGGCCCCAAGATATTTTTTTTTTTGCCAGTCCTGGGCTTGAGCTCAGGGCCTGAGCACTGTCCTTGGACTTTCTCAAGGCTAGAGCTCTACCACTTGAGCCTCAGCACCACTTCCAGCTTTTTTCTATGTATGTGGTACCGAGGAATTGAACCCGGGTCTTCATGCATGCTAGGCAAGCACTTTAACCACTAGGCCAAATTCCCGGCCCCCCTAAGATATTTTTTTTTGTCAGTCATGGGACTTGTACTCTGGACCTGGGCACTGTCCCTGAGCTCTTCAGCTCAAGGCTACTGTCCTAGTCCTTGAGCTATAGCACAACTTTTGGTTTTCTGATGATTAATGGAGGTAAGAATCTTACGGACTTTATTGTCCTGGTTGGTTTTGAACCGTCATCCTCAGATCTCAGCCTCCTGAGTAACTAAGATTACAGGCGTGAGCCACCCAGTGCCTGGCTAGTTTCATTTTTTAAGTAGATATGATTCAGATTAACTAGCCATTGGTGATTAATTCAGTCTCTAGCCTTGAGGTTCAGCAGCCCCACCTCTAGTTGAACCTTGGGTCTTCTGGTTACCAGTCTGGGTTGTCAAACTCTTCACAAGCCTCTAGCCATTAGCTATCTCAGCAGTATACTGAAAAGAAATACTAGTCATCACCATTAGCCTACACCTATAATCCTTGCTACTCAGGAGACTCAGATTTGAGGACTGATATTCAACACCAGCCTGGACAGGAAAGTCCATCAGATTCTTATCTATGGGCATGTGGCTCAAGGTGCAGAGTTCCAGCCTTGCCTTGAGCCAAAAAAAGCTGAGAGAGCTAAATAAGAATGGGCCACATTCAAACTCCAGTACAGGTGTGTGTGCACTCAGGCATGCAAACACACATGGAGCTATGTGCCAGGAACCAAGGACAAAGACCAAATTTTTCTTTAACACCCCCTACATATGAAACCTCCAATTCTATGCTCCTGAAAACTTCAATTTACCATCTGTTCCCATGATAGCAACGATTCATGTTTTGTTCACTGCAATAACTCTTAACGCGTAAAACAACATATTAGGGGACGGATGTTGAATAGCACAAGGATGAAGAGTCACTCAACAGTTTTTCTGCCAGTACTACAGCTTGAACTCAGCATCTGGGCACTGTCCTTGAGCTTTCTCAAGGCTACCACTTGAGCCACAGTAACACTTGCAACTTTTTTGTTTATGTGGTACTGAGGAATCAAAGCCAGGTATTTGTACATGCTAGGAAAGTATTCTACCACTAGGCCAAACTCCCAACCCCAGCAAAGGTTTTATTTTTTGCCAGTCCTGTGGCTTGAACTCAGGGCCTCAGCGCTGTCCTTGGGCTTTGCTCAAGGCTAGAGCTCTACCACTTGAGCCACAGCACACTCTGGCTTTTTCTGTATATGTGGTACCGAGGAATCGAACCCAGTGCTTCATGCATTCTAGGCAAGCACTCTACCACTAGATCATACGGCCAACAAAGGTTTCCATGAGTACCTCCTTCCACCTAAGTTGTGAGGACAAGACACTACCTTCAATGTACCAGCTAAGAGTACTAGACCACAAACACATGTGTTAGAGTTCAGGACTATAAGTGCCTACAAGCAGCTCTACCATGTGCTGAAAATTCAAAGGAAAGGCTTGCCTAGGCATGGCCTGCCTAGGGACCAATGCAGGTAGCCACAATCTTGCAGCTCAACATGGACTATACCAAGAGAGCTTCTCCTAAGTCCTGAGACCAATGGGTCCAACAGTGACTTCAGGCCTGACAAGTCTCTTGTTCAAAGACAGAACTTCCTGCGTTCATGATGGACATGAGAATTAAAGGGAAAAAAAACTCAAAGCATCTACTCCCTGTCTTCAACGTAAAAGAAACAGAATCAGTAGGTTCCCTAGGCTGGCCTTGAACTCTGGGCTCAAACAAGTTTCTAGAACCTCCTGAATAACTAGGACTGTAAGATGTGCTCTATTGCTCTTAGCTAGTTATTTCCTATTTTATCACATTTGAAAGTGGCCTGCCTGTAAATTTAACTAAAATACCCACTATTAGTATTAAAGTTGTTTGCAGCCCAGGTGCTGGTGACTGGCCTGTAATCCTATCTACTCAGAAGGCTGAGATCTGAGGACTGTGGTTCAATGCCAGCAAAGGCAGCAAAGCCTGTGAGACTCTTCCCTCCAATTAAGCACTAAAAAAGCCAGAAGTGTAGCTGTGGCTCAAGTGGTGGAATGCTAGCCTTGAGCAAAAAAGCTCAGGGATAATGCCTAGGCCCTGAGGTGAAGCCCCAGGATGGACACACACACACACACACACACACACACACACACTTGAAGCTGAAATTTAAACAAGATGTTTGATGATATAAAACTGCTAATGGCTCACGCCTGTAATCCTAACTAGTCAGGTGGCTGAAATCTGTGGATCACAGTTCAAAGCTAGCCCAGGCATGAAACTCCATGAGACGCATCTCCAGTTAGCCACCAGAAAAATGGAAGTGGTGCTGTGGCTCAAAGTGTTAAGAGTGCCATCCTCGAGCAAGGAGCTCAGAGATAGTGCCCACGCCGAGTTCAAGCCCCATGACCAAAACCAAAACAACCTTTAATAAATGCAACTGTTGGAAGTGGCGCTGTGGCTCAAGCGGTAGAATGGTAGCCTTGAGCTGAAGAGCTCACAGATAGTGCCTAGGCCCAGAATTCAAGCCCAATAGATAAATAAATAAATAAGTAAAGCAAATGTGACTTGTATTTTAATGTGATGTGACTGAATCTTTGTTTATTTTAACAGGCGAGGACTGTTCAGTGAGGAACAGCGAGGGGCATAGATCTTCCTGCGTGATGGGAGGTTGTGCTTGAATATTTATTTTTGAGAATGCTAATGTAACACTGAGTCATTAATTCAGTTTGAGTCTGAGTCTACTCCAGCATGACCCCTGTGGGTTCCCATAACAATGCAGGCAAAGAGCTGTAACTTTCAACTTTTTCAGTCCTTTCCATTATGCACACATATATTTGTGGAGATTCAGCTCTGCTTTATCTCTCTCTCCCTCCCCCCCTATCACACCCAGGGCCTATGCATGCTAGATAAACTCTTAGCCCTTGAGCTACATCCCATCCCATCAGAATGCACTTTGTGTTCCAAAATGTACTAAGACAAGGCTTTAGGAAAAATACCCATATGATAAAATATTCAAGAGATTTTTTTCTGTACTGGTACTGGGGCTTTAACATGGCCTGGGTGCTACCCTTTATCTTTTTTCCACTCAAGGCTAGTTTTCAACCACTTGCACTATGCCTCCACTAGGGCTTTTTGCTGGTTAGAGACAGTCACGTGGATTTTTCTGCCTGGGCTGGCCTTGAATTTTAATCCTCAGATCTTAGCCTCCTGAGTAGCTAGGATAACAGTAGTGGGTCTCTAGGTGGCTAGCTTCAATGATTTTTGGGGGGGTTGGTCTAGGCACTGTCCTTGGCCTCTTTAGCTCAAGGCTTTCACTTTACCACTTGAGCCATAATACCACTTCTATTTCTGGGTTTTCTGGTGGCTAATTGGAGATAAGTGTCTCCCCGACTTTCATGCCTGGGCTGGCTTTGAACCACAATCCTCAGATTTCAGCCACCTGAGTAGCTAGGATTACAGGCGTAAGCCACTAGCGCCTGGGAAAGCAATGGTTTCTAAACCTGAGGCTTCTGAATAGAATCTGGATATCAAATTTGGATGGGAAAAATGTTAACATCTTAGCTGGGTGATGGTGGCTGGCTCATGTCTAGAATCCTAGCTACTCAGTAGGCTGAGATCTGAGAATCGTGGTTCAAATCTATCCTGGGCAGAAGAGTCCTTGAGACTTATCTCCAATTAACCACCAGTAAACCAGAAGTAGTAGAGTGCTAGCCTTGAGCAAAAGAGCTTAGGAACAAAAGAGCCTTGGCCATGAGTTCAAGCCCCATGAGCCAAATACAGTTACCCTCTTTTCATCTACTATCTGTATCTACAGTTCAGAATTTTCGTTCACTATGGATGTAGGCACCAAACTGGAGAATTACTGGCCATGCTTAAGACTTTGCTGCCAACAGAAATTGTACTTGATCATTTGTGTAGGTGTCTCAAAATAACTACTGATTACATGCTTAGCATGTAAGCGGTCCTAGGTTCAATCCTCATCACCAAAACATTAAGTCACAATTTTTTTTGCCAATCCTGGAGCTCACGGACTTTCCTGCCTGGGCTGGCTTTGAACTACAGTCCTCAGATCTCAGCCTCCTGACTAGCTAGGATTACAGGTGTGAGCCACCAGCGCTCAGCTTAATTGCTATATTTTTAGATAGTTCATGGACTTTGTAGTCCCTGCATATCATATCAACATTATGAGAAAGGATCTATGAATGTGGACACACTGCCACAAGACTCTGGGAAACAAAAAGTTAAGACTCCTCATGCAAGGGCCTGAGGTCAAAATTTTCCTTCCTGTCTGCCCCCACTCTGGATGCCATTCCCAAAGTGTGTTTTGTATGAAGGATGATATTAGGACCATGTGTATGGTAGGTAAGTGTTCTACCACTAGACTCCACTCCTAGCCCAGTGCATATATTTCTTTTCTATCCAAATGATAGAGACTTAATGAGCCATAATTTACCATCTATTGAACATTTAGTTTGCTTCCAAGTAATGATGTCATAAATATCCTTACACCTTTTATATATGATTATACTCATGATGGTTAGTTCCTAGAAATAGACTTGCTGGGCCAAGAGTCTATAATTTGACTCATTGTCCAGAGGCTCTAATTATATCCTTATCATTAATGAATACCTATTCACTAGTGTGAATATGGTCACCAGCAATAGGTTAAATGTCTGGAACTGTACCAATTTGGTAAGAAGTAGGGTTTTCATTTAAAATTATTTTTCTATAAGGAATGCTTGTTGTCTGAACATTGAACTTACTGAGATGAAACCTTAGTTAAATGCATCTGCTATAATGTGCATAAATCTGTAGAAATCCTTAATTTTTCCCCCTCTACCTACTCCCTCAGATTATTAGTTGCCAGCCAAAAGCTAGCTTCCCAAAGGGAAACTTGGTATGAGAGGCTCATTGCTTCCTATTTGCTGTTATTGCCCTCTCCCTAGGTCACAGGACTTAGGCTATTTCTCTGGCATGCCTTCCATCTCCTTTTTGGTGACATCCATGCAACAAACATTCACATGCAAACATGCAATCCTGATTGGCCAATGTCTTGAGCATAACTTTCTTTTTTTTGTGCCAGTCGTGGGGCTTGAACTCAGGGCCTGAGCACTGTCCTTGAGCTTTTTCCTCAAAGCTAACACTATGCTACCTGAGCACAGCACTTCTGGCTTTTTCTGTGTGTGGTACTGAGGAATCGAACCCGAGGCTTTGTGCATGCTAAGCAAGCACTCTACCACTAAGCCATACTCTTGGCCCCTGTCTTGAGCATAACTTTGTAGCTCAGTAGCATCTCTTGTTATATAGAAAGCCTCAAGATTTTCAGAATATATTAGTTTACAGATACTAAAATTAAAAAGAGTGTGTGTGTGTGTGTGTGTGTGTGTGTGTGTATGTGGTGTGTTTGTGTGTAGGCTGGTACTGGGGCTTGAACTCAGGGCCTGAGTGCTTTGCCTTTACTATTTTTTTTTCTGCCACTGGACCTCTTTTTGGTTAATTGGAGAGAAGTCTCATGCACTGTTATGTCCAGGATGGCTTTGAACTGTAATCCTCATTTCTCAGCTTCCTGAGTAGGTAGGTATACAGACATGAGCCACAGACAGGTATTCTATTTGTTTATTTTGCAATGCTGGGGTGAATCACCCCCACCTACCACTGTATCCCTGGATCTTTTTTTTTTGCCAGTCCTGGAGCTTGAACTCAGGGCATGGGCACTGTCCTTGGGTTTTTCTCATGGAAAGCACTCTGTCACTTGAGCCACAGCACCATTTCTGGCTTTTTTCTGTGTATGTGGTACTAAGGAATAGAACCCAGGGCTTCATGCATGCTAGGCAAGCACTCTACCACTAGGCCACGCTCCTGGCCTTAACCCCTGGATCTTTGAGTGTGCTTAACTAACTCATTAGAATCTAGGTGAATACAGTTTTTTCACTTTTTTTTTCTTTTTGGTGCCACTCCTGGGGTTTGAACTTTGGGTGTTGTCCTTGAGATTTTGTGCTTAAGACTTTCACTCTATCATTTAAACCACAGCTTTATTTCTGGCTTTATGGTTAATTGGACAGAACAGTGTCATAGACTTCTTGCCCTGGCTGGCTTTGAACTGTAATGCTCCAATTTCAGCCTCTTGAGTAGCTAGGTTTACAGGGGTGAACCTCTAGTATTTGATTTCACTATTTTAGGATCTTTTTTCTCTCCCATTTGATTTCACTATTTTAGCATCTTTTTTCTCTCCCTTTATTTCTGGGGTGGAGGGTTGACAGGGTTTCATCATTGGAATGCAGACTAGTCTTGAACTCATGATCTTCCTGTTCCAACCCCCTGCCCCCGAAAGTATTGGGATTATAGGTGCATACTAAGAATACTCAGCTTATTTTGAACTTTATCTGTCACACTCCCATACTTGTTCAGTGGGGAAAATCTCACAGAGTCCTAAAGCTCCGTAGGTGCTCAGAAATTTCCAAAATGGGAATTTCAGGCGTCTAGGCAAAATTAGCTTCCTATATAAGATGGAATAATATATACATAATGTCAGATGTAGCTGAGAGAGACCACACAGTTGTATCAGAGCTGGAGGCTCAAGTGGCAGTGTTTTATTTTTGAAGCAGTATAGTATATATCCTTTAAATACCACATTTTTTTTGCCAGTCCTGGAACTTGGGGTCTGGGCACTGTGCTTGGACATTTTTTGCTCAAGCTAGTACTATGTCACTTGAGCCATGGGGCCAATTCCAGCCTTTCCTGTGTATGTGCTACCGAGGAATCAAACCCAGGGCATTGTGCATGCTAGGCGAGCACTGTACCACTCGGCCACACTCTTGGCCCAATTAAAAATTGTAAAATATATACACATAACATGCTAGCCATGGGAGAATCATAATACCCACATACTGAGGATGAAGGAGTCATGTTTTCATGTGGATGTTTGTCCCTTTACTAAGCAGTTGGTGAATGGCTGCTTAGTTTTTTGTTTTTTTTTTTTTACCAGTCCCAGGGCTTGAAGTCAGGGTCTAACACTGTCCTGGGGCTTGAACTCGGGGCCTGGGCACTGTCCTTGGACACTTTTACTCAAGGCTACTGCTCTGCCACTTGAACCACAGCGCCATTTCCAGCATTTTCTGAGTATGTGGTACCAAGAAACAGAACCTATGCCTTTCTGCATGCTACGCAAATGCTCTACCACTAGGCTACACTCCCGGCATGTCCTTGGGCTTTCTCAAGGCTAGAGCTCTAATAGTTGAGCCACTCCACCCCTTCTAGCTTTTTCTATGTATGTGGTACAGAGAAATTGAACCTGGTTTTCTTTTTCTTTTTCGGTTGGTCATCAGTCTTGAACTCTGGGCCTGGGCGCCATCCCTGAGCTCTTCAGGTCAAGGTTACTGCCCTACCCTAGAGCCACAGTGCTACTTCCCATTTTCTTGTGGTTAATTGGAAATAAGAGTCTCAGGTCTTTAGTGCCAGGGCTGGCTTTGAATCTCGATCCTCAGAACTCAGCCTCCTGAGTACCTAGGATTACAGGCATGAGCCCAACTATTGAACCTGGTTTTTCATGCATGCTAGGAAAGCCCTCTACCATTAGGCAAGCCCCCAGGCCTCAGGGTGCTTAGTCTTTTTTTTGTGGGTCATGGGGCTTGAACTTGGCCTGGGCATTGTCCCTGAGCTCTACTCCTCAAGGCTACCTCCCTGCCCCAAGGATTGGGTGTTGTCCCCAAGCTCTTCAGCTCAAGGGTACCATCGTACCCCTGAACCAAGCCCCACTTCCTGTTTTTTTTTGCCAGTCCTGGGCTTGAGCTCAGGGCCTGAGCACTGTCCTTAGCTCTACCACTTGAGCCTCAGCACCACTTCCGGCTTTTTTCTATATATATGGTACCAAGGAATCGAACCCAGGACATTGTGCATGTTAGCAAGCACTCTACCACTAGGCCAAACTCCCCTACTTCCCATCTTCTAGTGGTTAATTGGAGATAAGAGTCTCAGGTCCTTTTGTGCCCGGGCTGGCTTTGAACTTTGATCCTCAGATCTCAGCCTCCAGAGTAGCTAGGATTACAGAAGTGAGCCACCGCGGCAGGTCTGAGTTCTTTTTCTACAGAAAGATTTATTTTATTTCGTCATTCATGGGGCTTGAACTCCCAGCCACTTGGACACTGTTCTTGAGCTTTTTCAGTCAGGGCTAGTGCTCTATCACTTTGAGGCCCAGTACCACTTCAGTTTTCTGATGGTTAACTGGAAATAAGGGTCTTAAACTTTCCTGCCCAGGCTGGTTTTGAACCATGAGTCTCAGATCTCAGTTTCCTCAGTAACTAGGATTACAGGTGTGAGCCACTAGCACCTGGTTCAAAAATGTTTATTAAAAATGAAAGGAGTTAATGTTGAATGGCTCCTAGGTGACATGTATGTTGTTACAGAATGCAACTACTACTACCTATCTGGTTAATTGGACCCAAACCAGTCTAAAATGATTATCATATACTAATCTTTCTAATACTCAATAGTTTTAGTTGGCATAAACAGTTTGAGTTGAGGTCTGTTCCCCCAAAGATGGTTTCTGAAATAAAATGAGTTATACTTGGGAGGAAGGAGAACACATTAAAAAGTATTTGACTGGGCTGAGAATGTGGCTTAGTGGTAGAGTGCTTGCCTAGCAGGCAAGCCCTGGGTTCGATTCCTCAGTACCACATACACAGAAAATGTCAGAAGTGATGCTGTGGCTCAAGTGGTAGAGTGCTAGCCTTGAGCAAAAAAAGAAACAGGGGACAGTGCCCAGGCTCTGAGTTCAAGGCCCCGAACTGGCAAAAAAAAGCATGTGACTGAAAACTTATTGAAATCTATAATAGTATATACTGCCCTATACAGACCATGTTTTCTACCTATAAACCCAGACTAACAGTTTACAGAGTATAAGTATTATTTGACATCTTTAAAGAAAAAATAAACAAAATGTGTGAAACTTATTTAGTTGTATGATTTTATTTTTTCCCTTCAACCATGATAATATGGTATCCAAATTTTGTCTTAATTGGTGGGTCTGTATATACAGGCTTATCCATCCCACTCACAGGCAAGGCAAACGCTGCGTCTTGAAACGGTCCCACCATAGACCCTCTGCTCATCCAGCCCAAGTCGCCCTGCAAAACCCAAAGACAACATGATATAGCAAATGGTCTTGAAATGGGATAAGTTGTCCTGTAGCTTGGGGGAATTGCCCAACATGAAGCTTAGTAGGGTTATTCAGTTGGGCTATGTAAGAGCCCATTAAGGACAAACCAGAAGTCATCTAACCATTGGCTGGACACAAATACTTGCAATAGTGTGGAGTTAGCTGCTACGGTTTGGTTATATTTACATTTAGATGTAGGTGATTTTTATTATAATGGGGATATTTTTTTTCTTTTCTGTGGTAATTGGAATAGAACCCAGCACATCACATATCCCAGACAAGTGTACTACTACTGGACTTATATTCCCAGCCCCATGGTCAGACATTTCTGCTTTTAAGATCTGCACATTGAGATATGGCTGAAATTAACAGCAGAAAAATGAAATAAGCCCCGCTTTTGTGATGCTAAGAATCAAATGTAGGACTTTATGTGCATTATCTACTCCTGAGATCTCCCTGGAGCTTAAAGACAGATTATCTTTGCCAGTCCTGGGCTTGAGCTCCGGGCCTGAGCACTGTCCTTAGACTTTCTCAAGGCTAGAGCTCTACCAATTGAGCCTCAGCACCACTTCTGGCATTTTTCTATTTTCTGGAATTGAACCCAGTTCTTCGTGCATGCTAGGCAAGCACTCAACCACTATGCCAAACTCCTGGCCCAAAAAAGACAGAAAAAAAATTTTTTTGCCAGTCCTGGGCTTGAGCTCAGGGCCTGAGCACTATCCTTGGACTTTCTCAAGGCTAGAGCTCTACCACTTGAGCCTCAGCACCACTTCCGGCTTTTTTTTTCTATGTATGTGGTACCAAGGAATCGAACCCGGGTCTTCATGCATGCTAGGCAAGCACTTTAACCACTAGGCCAAACTCCCGGCCCAAGACAGAAAATTTTAAATGCTAACAACAACATACCCCTTGCCTGGCTTTATCTTCACTATATTGGGTGGCTACTTCATTGAATCTCATTCCAGACTTTAACTTTTCCATGGCTTCCATAATTTTGCCATGCTTTTCACACAAAATGTGTCTGACCTACAAGGGAAAAAGAAAGCATGTTCATGTTAAATTTTCGAAACCCAAATGTTTTCTTTCTATACACCAGTGACTTTTGGATTATCTCTATCAGTAAAAAAACCAACATATTAACTCCTAATAATTGAAAATCATGCAAATCTACCCAGTTGGGTGATCATTATATACTTGTTTCCCATCTGAAGACATCTCAAAACCCTAATTTAGATGGAAAATGGGCACCTGGCTGTAGACCTCTCTTATCTTTTACTATGTACCTCAAGGATAGCAGGGGTGAGGAAAATAACACAGAGAGTCTTGGTCCTGAATCCAATTCTAAGTCTGACAGATGGTCATTGTTTTGGCAGTACTGAGGACTGAACCAAGAACTTCTCTTGCTAGACAAGTGTTCAACCATTTGTGTCATGTGTCCAAGTATCTAAGTATTTAGACCTCCAAGTATTTCACCATATACACTGAGATAAGCATACCCAATGCTCACTTAGGACTTCAAAGAAAGATAATGCAACAAGCATCCCAGTAACTGTTGGCTATGATTTCATCAGCATGGGGGGCGATATCAAAAACCTACTAAGTAATATTTTAATCAAAGATACTTTCTGTATAAAGCCATCTCATTTTTTAACACTGAGACGTTATTGCAGATTGCATTTTTCTTTTTTGAGGCAGTATTTCTACATAGCCTGTGTTGGCCTGGAATTTTCTATATGGCCTGGGTTGGCCTTGAACTGGCAATCCTACTGCTTCAGCCAGGTATACAACACATCTGGCTTCAAATATTAGAATACTTATAACTATAGCATTATTCCATTTGACCTATGTTTATATAAAGTAGTGGTTTAAAAAATAAAACCAGTATCTTGTTGGGCATCAGTGGCTCACTCCTGTAATCCTAGCAACTCAAGAGGCTGAAATCTGAGGATCACAGTTTGAAGCCATCCCAGGTAGGAAAGCCTGTTAGATTCTTAACTTGAAAAAAGCTAGCAGAAAGTTGGAAATGGAGCTGTGGCTCAAGTGATAGAATGCTAGCCTAGAGCAATAAATCCCAAAGAGAGTATCCAGATCCTGCTTTCAAGCTCCAGGACTGGCACCAAATAAAACAAAACCTCTCCCTTTAAATTTTCTTTTGTCTTTTCTTTTGTGGGTCATGGGGGTGGAACTAGATATGAACCTCAACTAGCAGATCTGATCCTCCTGAGTAGTTAGGATTATAGGATTGAGCCACCAGTGCCCAACCAGAACACCTCTTTTAAGTGGTATTTTAGATACTAAAAAGTCAGCTCTCATTAAGCCCTAAATAACCAGACATCCCCCACCACCAATGCTAGGTTGTAGGAATGTTTTGTGAAAATTTTTCTTTGGATATGAGAATTCACTGGTCATAGATGTCCATACAGAAAAGAAGGACAAGATCAGAAGAGCACATTTATGCCTCCTATCTTCTTCTCTCTAGAGCCAGGTGCCCTGAACAGAAAGGTGTATAGAACAGCTCCTATGTCATTATTTCATATTCTGCTCTTCTATCTGTCTTGCTTACTCTCACTGAGGTATATGAATGAGTCAAGCTATATGTTCCCATATCCTGGCTAACACATGGAAATCATCATGTTCCTTAACACAAGCTGCAAAGTTCTGTTTTCAGACTGAATTTTCTCATAGCAGACACCTTCCAGAACTACATTACAAACTTCTTGTAACTATGACCTTATTTTTATTTTTATTTTATTTTTGCCAGTCGTGGGGCTTGCATTCAGGGCCTGGGCACTGTTCTTGAGCTTTCTCAAGGCTAGAGCTCTATCATTTAGCCACAGCACCACTTCCGGCTTTTTTCCCCTGTGTATGTGGTACTAGGGAATCGAACTCAGGCCTTTTTGCATACTAGGCAAGCACTCTGCCACTAGGCCATGCTCCCAGCCCTTATTTCCTTATTAATTGTTTCCTACCCCTATTTTCATGGTCAGGGTACAGAGTTACAAGCTCACCAGTAGGGAGCTTTCTAATGAGACCTGATTATTCGACAGAAGTGCTTTGAACACATACCTAAGCTCTTGATTTCATAAAGCAGTACCTTTTTCTAAGAAAGCATTTCCTAAGATCATCTAAGTTAATATATTTTATGGAACAATAGTCAAAGTATGAAGAAATTCTGAATGCCTGAGACAAAGCACTTGTGAAAATATTTTACATCACTTACCTGTCATAAGAAGGACTGGGCTTGTTTTCTAACTGTGTCATCTTGGTTTTATGTGCTAGATTAGCCTCTAAGATACAGTTAAGCATAAACTGAGAGAGAGTGAAAAGGTGCCATTGTTCAAAAAGAAAGGCACTCACCAGGTGCTGGTGGCTCACACCTGTAATCTTAGCTACTCTGGAGGCCGAGATGGATCATGGTTCAAAGCCATCCCAGGCATGAAAGTCCATGAGACTCTTCTCATATCTCTAACCACCAGAAAACCAGAGTGGCACTGTGGCTCAAGGAGTAGACCGCTGGTCTTGAGCTAAAGAGCTCAAGGACTGTGCCTTGGCCCAGCACCAGAGTTCAAGTCCCACAACTGACTCCCCCCACCAAAAAAAAATCAGGCCAGGCATGATGGCTCACGCCAGCAATCCTAGCTACTCAGGAGGCTGAGATCTGAGGATCAAGGTTCAAAGCCAGCCTGGGCACAAAAGGGCCTGAGACTCTTATCTCCAATTACCTTGATACCACATTCACAGAAAAAGCCAGAAAGTGGCACTGTGGCTCAGGTGGCAGAATGCTAGCCTTGAACAAAAAGTGTTCAAGGACAGTGCCTACGCCCTGAGATCAAGCCCTAGGATTGGAAAAAAAGGATATCATAGATTTTTCTGGGGGCTGATAGCCCACCCCAGTAATCCTAGCTACTCAGGAGGCTGAGATCTGAGGATCATGACTTAAAGCCTGCCCAGGCATTAAAGTATTAAAGTCCATGAGACTCTTATCTCCAAGTAACCACCAGAAAACCAGAAGTGGATCTGTGGCTAAAGGGGTAGAATTCTAACCATGAACTGAAGAGCTCAGGGACAATGCCCAGGCCCATAGTTCAAGCCCAAGACCAACAACAAATTTTCCTGCCCAGGCTGCCTTTGAACTGTCATCCTTAGATCTCAACTTCTTGGAAAGGCTAAAATTATAGGTGTAAGCCATCAGTGCCCAGCTCATACTGTTTTTTGTTTTTTGGTTTTTTTGGGGGATAGTCCTGGGGCTTGGACTCAGGGCCTGGATGCTGTCCCTAAGTGTGTTTTTTTGTTTTCTGGGTTTTTTTTGTGATTACTTGGAGATAAGAATCACAGATTTTCCTGCCTCTGTTCAAACTCTGATCGTCAGGTTTCTGCCTACTGAATAGCATGAGCAAATGACACCTGGCACTCACTTGCGTCTCTTAAAACAGTAAATGTGTGCCCTACACAAACTCTTCCCAGAAAATGGACACATAAAAGAGTTTCCCCACAAAACATGCTCTACATCCAATTTCAAATCCTACCTTCTAATTGTAGAACGTTAATCTCTTACAAATTTCCTGCAACTTACAAATTCCTACAACTTTGCTTTTGACTACCCATGGTTCTAAGAAGTAAAATCCTCAAGAATCCATTTAGAATATATTTTGCTAAAGAATATATTCATTCATTGAACACCAGGAAGGGGAAACTTGACTTGTTTGGGGGGAAGAGGAAGGGAAAACAGACAAATGGAGAAAGGAACTGTGAAGAAATGAACATATGTGGAAATGGAAGTATTTGAGGGTACTGTTGGTAGTGGGAAAGATGGGGAGAAAAACAGAAGGAGTGACACTGATCAAGATGAACTGTACTCACAATCTGACTTATGGACTCAAAACTCCTTTGTACAACTACTTAAAATATTTTTTTTTTTGCCAGTCCTGGGCCTTGAACTCAAGGCCTGAGCACTGTCCTTGGGCTTTTCTCAAGGATAGCGCTCTACCACTTGAGTCACAGCACCACTTCTGCCTTTGTCTGTGTATGTGGTACCAAGGAATTGAACCCAGGGCTTCATGCATGCTACACAAGTACTATACCACTAGGCCATGCTCCTATACCCTCATGCTGCTCTTCGTATGTGCCAACATACACTCATGCACACACTCGTGCACACACACACACACACACACACACGCAGAAAAAATGAGGGTATATATATATATATACACACACAAAACATACATGCCCACACACATACAGCAATTAATATGTTATATAGGGATAAAAAAGGAACAAGTGAATTAACTCACCTTTACTGCATTGCCACCACCTTTGGGGCCCTGAGCTTTCTTGTCAGCACTGTCGCTTCCAGAAGCTGCACCCCCTTTGAAGAAGAGATGACAGGTTCTTATTTAAACTGTATTTTGATCTTTATAGAAAGGCCTAATCCACAGCACATGCTGATACCTTCAACCACAGGTACAGGCTTCAGAAGGGCAGTCTGCCATACTATACTACATCAAGCCAAACCGAGGAATTGAACCTGGGTCTTCATGCATGCTAGGCAGGCACTCTACCATTAGGCCAAACTCACAGACCCTAAAATATTTTTTTTTGCCAGTCCTGGGCTTGGGCTCAGGGCCTGAGCACTGTCCTTGGGCTTTCTCAAGGCTAGAGTTCTACCACTTGAGCCACAGCACCACTTCTGGCATATTTTCTATGTATGTGGTACCGAGGAATCGAACCAGGGTCTTCGTGAATGCTAGGCAAGCATTCTACCACTAGGTCAAACTCCCAGTCCCTTAAAATAAAAATTTAAAAGGAACATATTAGCTGTACCATCAGTTGTTCATGCCTGTAATCCTAGCTACTCAGGAGGCTGAGATCTGAGGATCATGGTTCAGAAGCCAGCCCAGGCAGGAAACTCCATGAAAGTCTTATCTCCAATAAACTACTATAAAAAGCCAGGGGCCAGGAGTTTGGCCTAGTGGTAGAGTGGTTGCCTACCATGCACAAAGACTGGGTTCGATTCCTCGGTATCACACACATAGAAAAAAAGTCGGAAGTGGTGCTGAGGCTCACGGTAGAGCTCTAGCCTTGAGAAAGCCCTAAAACAGCGCTCAGGCTCTGAGCTCAAGCCCAGCACTGGCAAAAAAAAGCCAGAAGTGGCACTATGGCTTAAGAAGAATGCATGGCTTGAGCAGAAGAAACTCAGGGATAGCACCCAGGCCCAGAGTTTAAGCCCAGGACTGGCAAAAAACAAAAACAAAATAAAAAACACATTCCTGTCCCAAGTCTAGGATTCGGTTAACACCACCTCTTGATGTCTTCCTAGGAAAAGACAACGGCATTCAGATTAACAAGCACAAACAGTATCTTCCAATTTACTGCTGATTTCTGCATCATAGGCAGTATTCATGCTATTAGAGGTTGGTGTTCCTTACAACTACAGCTGGCCTGAGCACTCATCTCAGTTCAATAAATGTATCCTCAGTCACTTAGATTATAGGCACCAAAAGCAGAAAGCCAAGTCAGCCAGAAGCTAGCTTCCCAAAGGGAAACTTGTTATGAGAGGCACATTGCTTCCTATTTGCTGTTACTGCCCTTTCCCTAGGTCACAGGACTTAGGCTATTTCTCTGGCATGCCTTCCATCTCCTTTTTGGAGAACCACAGTCCCACTTCCGGTTTTCTGGTGGTTAATGGGAGATAAGTGTCTCACAGACTTTAGTGCTCGGTCTGGCTTTGAACCTCAATCCTGATTTCAACCTTCTGAGAAGCTAAGATTACAGGTGTGAGCCACTGCGGCCAGCTCTGAAAGACTTCTGTTTTGTGGGTCATGGGTCTTGAACTAAGCCTGGGTGCTATCCCTGAGTTCTTCAGGTCAGGGCTACCACCTTACCCTTGAGCCACAGCCCCACTTCCCACTGTCTAGAGGTTAATTTGAGATAATAGTCTCAGGTCCTTTTGTGCCCTGGCTGGCTTTGAACTTTGATCCTCAGAACTCAGCCTCCTCAGTGGCTAAGGATTACAGGCATGAGCCACCTCGTTGACTTCTGAAAGAACCTTGATTCCAACTAACAAAAAACTAAATGTAGAGGTGTGGTTCCTCCAGTGGTAGAGCAACAATAGTGAGTAGCAGAAGTAGAAGGCACAGTGAGAACCCGAGTTCAAGCCCCAGAACTGGCCCACAAAAATAAAAATCACCAATAAGTGCAATTATCTCCATCTTAACTTTTCCGTCACTGCAATGTGGCTTCTGCCTTTCTCACTCCACTTGTGCCCAAAGCCAGTTCTAATTTCTAAATCTAAATAGGTTGTTGGCAGTCCTCAACTTATTTGGTGATTTTGCCATGGTTCAAAAGGACATTTATTCCTCCCACCTCCACTTTTTTCGAGGGGGGAGGGGATAGGGCTCATTTTGTATTCCAGGCTATTCTTATACTTTCCATTATCTTGCCTTAGGAGTATGCCCCTTCACCTAGCCCCACACCTTCTTTCTTTCCTTCTTTCTTTCTTTTTTTGTCAGTCCTGGGCTTGAACTCGGCCTCAGCACTGTCTTGGGCTTTCTCAAAGCTAGAGATCTTCCACTTGAGACACAGCACCACTTTCGGCTTTTTCTATGTATGTACCGAGGTATTGATCTGGGGTCTTCCTGCATGCTAGTCAAGCACTCTACCACTACGTCAAACTCCTGGCCCCATCCTCTTTTCTTTTCTTTTTTTTTTTTTTTTTGCCAGTCCTGGGCTTGAGCTCAGGGCCGGAGCACTGTCCTTGGACTTTCTCAAGGCTAGAGCTCTACCACTTGAGCCTCAGCACCACTTCCAGCTTTTTTCTATGTATGTGGTACTGAGGAATCGAACCCGGGTCTTTGTGCATGCTAGGCAAGCACTCTACTACTAGGCCAAACTCCCGGCCCCTCTTTTTTGTTTTGTCATTCATGGGACTTGAACTCTAGGCCTGGGGACTGTGCCTGAGCTTTTCAGCTCAAGGATACTGCCCTGCCCCTTGAACCACAGGGGGTTCAGAAAACTGCCACTTCCAGTTTTCTGGTGGTTAATTGGAGATGAGTTTCACGGACTTTTGTGCCCCAGCTGGCTTTGAACCGTGACCGTCAGATCTCAGCCTCATGAGCAGTGAGGATTACAGGCAGGAGCCACTGCACCTGACTGACTTACTTTCTTTAAAACAATTCCTTAGGTCTCGGGACCATCTTTCCTCTGCAGTCCCTTGTTCTTTGTTTCCTCTGGGTTCCCATAACCACTGTGTAGTTCAGGTCCCTACCATCTCATCAAAATTACTGCCACAATGTCAAAGGTTTTCCTGGCTTTAACTAACCTTCTTAGTATCATGCATCGCATTCTCCAAGACTCAGTGTGTTTCTGTATTAATGCTCACTACTAGGTCTTGAGGTTTTTCTCCAGTTATACCATACTACACAAACTGTGATATTTTTCACCTCAGACCTACTTTGGCTGCTGGTCCCTCTAGCTGGTATGCTTTATCTTATGCCCATTACCCATCCTGACCTGCCCAAATCTTCACCAGGGAAGGTTCCCTTTTGTCCTCTGGTTAGATGAAGCACTTCTTCAGGTTCTATAATATCCCATATGTGTCACGCAGACTTCATTTAACAGAGTACTTTGGTTATTAGAAATTTTTTCCACTACTTTGGGAGTTCATTAAGAGTATAATCAGTTATTCATTCATGCAGTACTGGGGATTGAACTTTTGGCCTTGCACTTACTAGGCAGGCATTCTACCACCTGAGTCAAGCTCACAGTCCTATGTGCTTCCGTTCATTTTCCAATTAGATATCCCCCTTTTTGTCTAGGATGGGCCTTACATTTCAATTCCCTGCACCTCCCTCGAAGATGGGATTACAGGTGTGGACTACCACACTGGACTAGGTCCTTTCTCAGAGCATAGCATGGTGTCCAACACATTTTTGTTCAATATAAGAAACTGGCCCTTCCTTGATGGCATGTCGTTCTGTAAGTATTAAAGGAATCCTTAAGGGCAATAATTAATAAAAGTTTCATGGGGCCGGGAGTTTAGCCTAGTGGTAGAGTACTTGCCTACCATGCACAAAGATTCGGGTTTGATTCCTTGAAACCATACCACATACATAGAAAAAAAGCTGGGAGTGGTGCTGAGGCTGAAGTGGTAGAGTTCTAGCCTTAAGAAAATCCAAGGACAGTGTTCAGGCCCTGAACACTGCATTGGCAATAAATAAATAAAAAGTAAAAGTTTCATTCTATTTCTTGCTCTTGATAAGCGTTTTTTTTTTCTGCAGTTCTGGTAATGGAACCTAGGACCCTGCACATGCTAACCAGGCGCTCTCTCAGACCAGATTTATGCAAAAATGTGTGTATGCATGTCCTCTCTTGGTTTTTTTCTTTAAATCTGATGCTCTAGAGTTGAACCTTAGACGCACTTCCGGAATTTTGGTAGTTAATTGGCGAAAAGAGCCTCGGACCTGTCTGAACCGATTTGCTTCAGAGATCCTTCTGCATAGCACCCAGCTGAAAAGATTTTTTTTGGGGGGGGTGGTTATGGGGCTTGAACTTGGCCTGGGCACTGTCCTTGAGCTCTTCAGCTCGAGGCTACCGCTTTACCCTTGGGCCAAGCCCCAGTTCCCAAATTCTAGAGGTTATTGGAGATAAGAGTCTCAAGTTCTTTTGTGCCAGGGCTGGCTTTGAACCTTGATCCTCAGATCTCAGCCTCCGGAGTAACTAGGGTTACAGGCGTGAGCCATCGCGTGTGGTACAAGATTAAGTTTTACAGGTGTAATATCCTCCTTGAAACAGCAGACTCAAGTTATCGCCTCTGAAAAACTACCCCTACCAGCTTCTACAACCTACAGGATGGTATCTGCCTCGTATTCAACTCTATGTATAGTCCTCCACAGCTCCGGTAGCCCCTTACTCATCTCCCCTAAGCAACCCAAGAGTCACCTAGGTAACTCCAGACATTGGTAGCAGCTTTGTGACACCACTGGTCATCTGCTGCCTCCTTTCCAGACCTCAAAAGTTTGCCCGTTCCCTTCCCTGTCCTCCACCGCTCTCACTCCTTGGTAGATTTTTGTCGTCTCTACCTTTTCCCCCTTTTCCAGAGCCACTTTTTCCTTTAGGCGGCATCTTCTAAATTCGCTGTAGAACCTCCAGTTGCTCCGGAAGAATAAAAAGCCCTTGAAGCTCTAATGGAATGTCCTAAACAATGCCTGAAAAAAAGACATAGCAACCAATGCTTTCTGCCTTCTCTCCGGAAACAGGCATCGCCTGGGCCAGGCCCAGTCCTTTGACTCCTGGACCTATGAGGTTTAAGATGTTTGACCAGTTAGAAGCTGCGTTCGGCGTAGAGGGGCGGAGATAAGGGTAGCGTCTGGACAGGAAAGACCGCCTCTGCGTTTTTTATTTGTCACTTGTTTCACACGCCCTTGTTTGCCCCAGCATCCTGGCTCCTTCTGCTCCCCTCCCCCAGCCTATTTCCTCCACGCGTGCGCAGTTCAAGACGCAGGCCTCTGCAGTCCCTTGGCATTGTTTCTGGCCAATCCCGCGGGGCCGCCAGACAAAGGGAAAGCACGGAGAACTGTGGTAGTGGCTCGCATTCCACTCGTCTCCTCCCACACAAGCTTGCTCTCCCTCCATGGTGTTTTTTTTCTTAAAAAATTGTTTTGCGAGCCAGGAGTTTGGCCTAGTGGTAGAGTACTTGCCTAGCATGCACAAAGACCCGGGTTTGATTCCTTGGTATCACATATATAGAAAAAAAAAGCCGGAAATGGTGCTGAGGTTCACGTGGTAGAGCTCTAGCTTTGAGAAAAATCCAAGGACAGTGCGCAGACCCTGAGTTCAAGCCTAGAACTGGCAAAAAAAAATGTTTTGCAGCTGTAGATGTTCAAAAGGTGTTTTGTGTGTGTGTGTGTGTGTGTGTGTCTAACCACTCTTCCTCTTGGACTCTGCAGAGACTGGGAGGCACACTTCTCAGTAGAATACTGCTGAAATAAATGTTTGTTTGCCAAGCCTGGGCTTGAGCTCAGTGCCTGAGCACTGTCCTTGGACTTTCTCAAGGCTAGAGCTCTACCACTTGAGCCTCAGCACCACTTCCAGCTTTTTTCTATGTATGTAGTACCGAGGAATCAAACCCAGGTCTTCATGCATGCTAGGCAAGCACTCTACCACTAGACCAAACTCCCGGCCCGAAATAAATGTTTTAATCGCACAAAAAAGGTGCTGGTGGCTCATGACTGTAATCCTAACTATACAAGACACTTGAGATCTGAGGATCGTAGTTCGAAGCCCATGTGATTACCAAATTAACTACCAAAAATCTGGAAGCAGACCTGTGGCTCAAGTGGTAAAGCATAAATCTTAGGTTTAGAAAAAGCTCAGAGGGGCCGGGAGTTTGGCCTAGTGGTTAGAGTGCTTGTCTAGCATGCACGAAGACCCGGGTTCGATTCCTCGGTACCACATACATAGAAAAAAGCTGGAAGTGGTGCTGAGGCTTCGCTAGCCTTGAGAAAGTCCAAGGACAGTGCTAAGGCCCTGAGCTCAAGCCTAGGACTGGCGAAAAAAAGAAAAAGCTCAGAGACAGTACCCACGTCTTAACTCCATGCCCAGGACAGGCACACACACACACACACACACACACACACACACACACACACACACACACACACACACACACGGTAACAATTTGTATACAGGTAAATATCCTTAAGGAGGGTTACAGTCTAACATGAGAAGGATTCCTTTTTGTAATATCATCTACTGGAGAATAGCTCTCTCTGTGGCACAGTTTGCTCATCTATGAAATGGAGTCAGTAATAGTATCTGTTTACAACGTATTAAAAACATTAAAAAATTAAAATAATTTATATTTATGAAACACATAAAACATGATTTTAAAATTGTGCGGGGGAGCTGGGTACCATGGCTCATGCCTGTAATCTTACTTAGGAGGCTGAGATCTAAGGAACCCTAGACTCTTATCTCCAATTAACCTCTAGAAAATGGGAAGTGGGACTTGGCTCAAGCGTAGGGTAGAAGCCTTGAGTGGTGCTGTGGCTCAAGGGGTAGGGCAATACCCTAGAGTTGAAGAGCTCATGGACAGTGCCCAGACCAAGAGTTCAAGCCCAGTGACTGACAAAAAAAATTGTGTGGGGTCCAGGACGATGGCCTAGTGGTACAGTGCTTGCCTAGTATGAACAAAGCCCTCGGATCGATTCCTTAGTACCACACATACAGAAAAAGCCAGAAGTGGTGCTGTGGCTCAAGTGGCACAGCAAAACTGCTCAAGGA
Organism: Megascapheus bottae; assembly: GCF_031878675.1. NCBI lineage: Eukaryota > Metazoa > Chordata > Mammalia > Rodentia > Geomyidae > Megascapheus > Megascapheus bottae. The sequence goes on from NC_143547.1 coordinate 39,505,997, forward strand.
TTGCGCCCAGGCCCTGAGTTCAAGCTCCAGGACTGGCAAAAAAATTAAAAAGTTGTGCGGAATATGATGCTTCTTTCTCCTTATTCACAAGTCCTCCCTCCTCCATGACAGCCAGAAAGGTAGTTCATCCAGTTCAGAGTTTTGTGTTTTTGTTTTTGCAGTATTGCTGACCAACCCCAGGGCTCAACCCAGTACCAGTAGTTCATGTCTGTAATCGTAGCTACTCAAGAGGCAGCCTGGGAAGAAAAGTCTGCGAGACTCCCATTACTAACCACCAAAAAAGCAATAAGTGGAGCTGTCGCTCAAATAGCTCAGGTGGTAGAGCACTAGACTTGAGCAAAAAAGGTCAGGGACAGTGACCAGGCCCTAAATTCAAGCCCCAGGACACTTTCTCACCCCCCCAACACACACAAAAAAATCATGGCCTAATGACTGCCAGGCAAGTGCTCTACCACTGAACTACTTTTTAGGTCAGACCTTAGATGCTTTCACCCTTCAGACAAGGTCTCACTATCTACTCAGGCTGGCCTAGACTTCTTGCATCCTCTTGCCTCCCAGCTGCTGGGATTACGGATATACACCACAAAGTTCAGCTAGAGTTTATGCTTTTCTTGGTCAGTCAGTACTGCTGTGTGAACTCTTGATCTTTTTACTTAAGACTGGTGCTCTACCACTTGACCTATACTTTTGACTTTTTGCTGGTTAGTTGCAAATACAAGTCTCACATAATTTTCTGCCTCAGATATTTATTTTTATTGGTTGTGGGGCTTGAACTCTGGACCTGGGCATTGTTCTTGAGCTCTTCAGCTTGAGGCTACTGCTCTACCACTTGCGTCACAGTGCCACTTCCAGTTTTCTTGTGGTTAACTGGAAATAAGGGTCACATGGATTTAGTGCCCAGGCTGGCGTTCAACCAGGATCCTCAGATCTCAGCTTCCTGATTAGCTAGGATTACAGGCGTGAGCCTCCATGCCCAGCTACCTCAGATATTTTATTGTCAGTTATGAGACTTGAACTCTGGGCCTGGGTTTTGACCCTGAACTCTTCAGCTCAAGTCTATCACCCTACCTCTTGAGCCACAGCATCATTTCCAGTGTTCTGGTGGTTTATTGGAGATGATTTTCACAGACTTTAGTGCCCAGGCTGGCTTTGAACCGTGATTCTCAGATCTCAGCCCCTGAGTAGCTAGGATCACAGGTGTAAGCCACTGGGCCTGGTGCCTCAGATATTTTTAAACTGTTATTATAAAGATGATGTACAGAAAGGTTAGTTGTCCTTGTCCTATCTATCTTTGAACCTCAATTGTCAAATGTCAGCCACCTGAATAGTGTGAAGTAGCTCTGGATGTTGGGGTGCTTCATAGAAATAAGGATAGCAACTCATCAGTTTACGTATGCAGAAAGGTGAGCCATCAGTCAAAAATTGATTGTGGGGGCCTGGAGTTTGGCCTAGTGGTAGCGTGCTTGCCTAGCATGCATGAAGACCCAGATTCGATTCCTTGGTACCACATATAGAAAAAAAGCCGGAAGTGGTGCTGAGGCTCAAGTGGTAGAGCTCTAGCCTTGAGAAAGTCCAAGGACAGTGCTCAGGCCCTGAGCTCAAGCCCAGGACTGGCAAAAAAAAAATTGATTGCGGATTGAGATTTCATTCTTGAATACTTGTTTGTTAAACTTGACATTTGGAATATGATGTAAAAATCAATGTTAATAAAAATATTTTAATAAAAAAAGAATAATAAAAAAATCTGGCAAGTAAGCACACAGAGCAGAACTGAGGAGGCTCTGCCCCTCTGCTCACATTGGCTGTGCTCAGGTACATAATCTGCAAAGGATGTGGCTTAATTAACAGGATGTAACTAAAATTCAAGGAGCTGGTAACAGGATGTCATAATTATACTGCACAGGAAAAAGATGTATGTAACTAAAATGTAGTTAACAAGGGCCAAGCCACCTGGCCAAAGTAGAACCCTTCAAAAATTCTCCTAAGATTAACAAAAAAGAAGCAAGCTACTTTGCCAGAAAAGACTCTTTTCACTGTAGCTAGGGTTACAGAGCTGAGTTGTTTTGGGTCAGTTGTGGGGCTTGAGCTTTGTGCCTGGGCACTGTCTCTGAACTCTTCCAGTCAAGGCTAGTGCTATAACTCTTTTAAGCACAGCATCACTTCAGGTTTTCTGGTGCTTAATTGGAGATAAGAGTCTCAAGAATTTCGTGCCTGGCTGGCTTTGAACTAAGATCCTCAGATTTCAGCCTCCTGAGTAGCTAGGATTACAGGCATGAACCACCAGAACTCGGCAGAGAGGAGTTTTTGAATATAGTCTTTCCTGGAATTGAGAGTGCCTCATGCCCACACCAAGAGGTGAAGTATTTCTGAGATTGTACTCATTCCCAAATCAGACACAAGAAGGAGCCCTTTTATACAGTGCTGCTAAGACTTCCGGGCATATATCTTATTTCATATCGGGAAACTTATCCATTGGTGCAAGAATCCCTGCTCCCTGATATCTGAGCTGGCTGCAATCCCTGTACTCACATTCAAGGTCCAATTGGGAGACAGAGGGTTAAAAATGACAGTGTTGTCTCACATTCATGGCGGGGGGGGGGGCAGGAGGCCCCTTTAAATCTGCTTTTTTCCCCCCTTTGACCAGTGATGATGGCCATTGTAGAGTAGAAATAAAACAAATGAGGGGCCGGGAGTTTGGCCTAGTGGTTAAAGTGCTTGCCTAGCATGCACGAAGACCCAGGTTCGATTCCTTGGTACCACATACATAGACAAAAGCCGGAAATGGTGCTGAGGCTCAAGTGGGAGAGCTCTAGCCTTGAGAAAGTCCAAGGACAGTGCTCAAGCCCTGAGCTCAAGCCCAGGACTGGCAAAAAAACAAAAAAACAAAAAAAACAAATGAGAGCTCAGATCCTAATGAACAGCCAGCAAGAGAGCTGTATGTGGGGCTGCATACCTGTGATACTTTCTTATAACTCTAGAAATGTATAATAAGCCAATGCCAGATCCTGGTGGCACACACCTGTAATCCTAGCTACTCAGGAGGCTGAGATCTGAGGATGAAGGTTCAAAGCCAGCTAGGACAGAGAAGTCTTGGAGACTTTTTTTTTTGGCCAGTCCTGGGCTTGAGCTCAGGGCCTGAGCCCTGTCCTTGGACTCTCTCAAGGCTAGAGCCTCAGCACCACTTCCGGCTTTTTTTTTTCTATGCATGTGGTACCGAGGAATCAAACCCCGGTCTTCGTGCATGGTAGGCAAGTACTCTACCACTAGGCCAAACTCCCGGCCCCAGTCTTGGAGACTTTTATCTCCAGTTGACTACCCAAATGCCAGAAGTGGAGCTGTGGTTTAAGAACTAGAAAATTAGCATTGAGCAACCACCACCACAACAACAACAAACAAACGAACAAACAAAGGACAGGGCCCAAGCCCTGAATTCAAGCCCCAGGATGGTGCACACACGCACACACATACACACACACAACACACACACACACACACACACACAAAGGTACATAGAGGCACACACACGCATGCACATGCACATACACAGCCACACATTTGCATTTCTTACAGAAGCAAGAAATGTTATTTGTAAAATAAACAACAAAAAAGACCATTGCCATTGAGGGTTAAGTCTGCACCAGACAGTGGAGGCTGACTGTGGAGGAGGCTGCTAAGCACAGTGACAAATTAACTGAAGAGAGAGCGGGGGAACAGGGAGGAGGAAGATGCAGCCTTGAAACCATGGAAACATCTGCTCGAGTGTATGATAACTCAGCCAGTAATGGCTCCACTTGTGTTTTCTACTAATTATCTCCTCAGATGCAGGCTGCTATACATTATTTAAATCTGAAAAATCAGGGAAGGTAACTAGCAGACCCCTGCCCAGAACAGAGGTTCACAAGCTTTGGCCTACACCCCCTGTCCCATCCCCCTTGCTGCAGTGTCTTTCCTGTTTAAGATATTTTGCACAGAAAAGCTGGAAGCAACCAGACACAGACATCTAGTTGATCAAATTAATAAGTGGTCAATATAGAGAGAACACTGGGGCCCAGACTCTGGGGACAAGGGAAGAGAAATGTTGTTTTTCAAAATTGAAACTAGGAGGGGGTAAAAGTCAGAAATGTTCTAGTGAGGCTCTAAGTGCCTCATTTTTCTTTATTTTTTCCCCTTTTATTTTGTATTCTTTCCTTTGTCTCTCTCCCGCTCCCTCATTCCCTCCATCCCTTCCTTCATTTTTCTTCCCCTTTCTTTCTTTCTCGCTTTCTTCCCCCTTTTATTTTCTCCCTCCCTCCTTTCCTTCATTTCTTTCTTCCCTTTTCTTTCCTTCTCTTTTGTTCTCCTTTTCTCTTTTTCTCCCTTTTCCCCTCCTTCCCTCCCTCCTCCCTCTCTCTGTCTTTTTTTTTTTCTTTCCCTCTATTTTTATTGGTTCCAGGGCTTGAAATCAGGGCCTCAAGCCCTTGCTTAGCTTTTTCACTTATGTATGGTAATCTACCACTTGAGTCATGCTGCCAGTCCAACCTTTTGTGCGAGACCTGGGGCTTGAACTCAGGGCCTGGACACTGTCCCTGAGCTTTTGTTTTCAAGACAAGCTCTCTACGATTTGAGCCACAGCTCTACTTCTGGCTTTTTGCTGGTTAATTGTGGATAAGAGTCTCATCTGCTTCCCTTTCCGGGCTGACTTCAAATAGTGATCCTCAGCTCTCAGCCTCCTGAGTTGCTAGGATTACAGCACCCAGCTCCTCTAGACTTTTTGCTGGTTAATTGGAGATGAATTCTCTCAGATTTGATCCAGTTGATTTTAAACTGATCTTAGTCTTCTTGAGTAGCTAGAATTACAGGCTTGAACTACAAGCACCAGGCAAATGATTAGTTTTTCATAAGATGGTTCAGAGAAGACTCTAGCCATGCTTTTCAGGCATTGTCTATGCAAAAGAAGCACAATTTCTGATGAATTTATTTCAGAGGCAGTATTTATTTGAGACACTAGTAAAACAAAATTAAAAAATGACAGATGTATTGTGAGCCACAATTCCTTTCAGGTTTTTAATTTTGCTGTGTTTTCTGTGTGTGTGTGTGTGTGTGTGTGTGTGTGTGTGTGTGTGTGTGTTTAGTGCTTGGAATTAAACCTAGGGATTCATGCATGCTAAACAGCAACTCTACCACTGAGCCAAATTGTAATTTCCACAACAGACTTATTTGCAAAAATAACACTGTTCCAGCTTTAGAGCCAAGGAAGTAGACTCGTAGAAGTTAAGAAACAGTGGCTGGGAGTATGGATTAGTGGTAGAGTGCTTGCCTAGCTTGCACAAAGCCCTGGGTTTGATTCCTCAGTACCACATATACAGAAGAAGCCAGAAGTGCTGCTGTGGCTTAAGTGGTAGAGCGCTAGCTTTGAGCAAAAGAAGCTAAAGGACAGTGCCCAGGCTCTGAGTTCAAGCCCCAGAACTGGCAAAACAAAACAAAACAACAACAAAAGAAATCAAGAAAACTTCCTTGGTAGGCTTGGTGAAGTCAGATCTAATACAATCTCTACAATGCCATATTATCAGATTTTGCCATTCCTGAAAAGAAATTAAAAAACCCCTAAACTCTTCTGTTTAGTATGCACTTTAAACAAGACCAATATCCCAGGACCATCAGATCTGTCAGTATCATTCTGTGTAGGAAGCTTAAGGGTCAAATATACCCCAGTGTGGGACATAAATAAGTTATCTTTACTTTGTTTTTATTTTTTTGCCAGTCTTAGCCTTGAGCTCAGGGCCTGAGCACTGTCCTTGGGACTTTCTCAAGGCTAGAGCTCTACCAATTGAGCCTCAGCACCACTTCTGGCTTTTTTCTATGTATGTGGTACCGAGGAATGGAACCCGGGTCTTTGTGCATGCTAGGCAAGCACTCTACCACTAGGCCAAACTCCAGGCCCCCCCTTTTTTTTGTCGGTCGTGGGACTTGAACTCTTGGTCTGGGAGATGTCTCTGAGCTCTTTAGCTCAAGGCTACTGCCCTACCCCTTGAGCCACAGCACCACTTCTGTTAAGGGGAGCAGGGAGTGTTAAGGGGAGCAGGAACTGGCGGCATCTGGAATGCCTAAGAGTTCCCCCGTCCCATTGTGGAAGGTCGACAATGGTACAGCCCAGCCACCTTGACCTCCCCCCCCCATGAGGAGGGACATCTGGTACAGCCCAGCCACCTTTGCTCTTCTAGGGAGGGGCAACCTTGACCTTCTCCCCACCCCCCATGAGGAGGGATATCCGCTTGGGTGGGGGTGGACCTGCTTTGTGTGGAGACCTTTAAGGTGATAGGTAAATTCAAACACTGGGCTGTAACCCTATTGGCTACCTGCCTGTGGCTGGAGCTGGCAATGGTCCCTCTGTGTATGTAACTATCCCATTGGCCACCTGTGTGGCCAGGTTTGACCCCATGGGTTTTGCCCTTAAAAACCCAGCGTGAGAGCTGCTCGGGGTCACAGTGTCAGCTCCCGAGTCAGCACTGTGTTCCTGGCCAGTCAGTTCACCATCTACTTCCCCAATAAATTCACCTTTTTATATGAGACTGTCTCTGTGTGGTGGACTCTGGTGGGATGTGGAATCCCCTCCTCTTGACCCCATAACAACTTCCAGCTTTTTTCTATGTACATGGTACCGAGGTATCAAATCCAGGCCTTCGGGAATGCTAGGCAAGACCCTACCACTAGGCCAAACTCCTGGCCCCAAAGGTACCATTTAGTGGGATGCAGGATCTCAAAGAAGTTCAGGTTTGTTAGGATTTCATAGCTATTGTTTGCAGGTACGGGAGCTCAGTGGCCTGGCAGCCATCAAGGGTGCTTGTCAGGTGGATGCTGGTTGGCTGGTGGGCGTGGCTGTGGGCGGGGTCGGAGAGAGCTGGGTGGCCCTTATAAACTCCTTCCTTTGCCAGTTCTGCCTAAACCAGATTGCCAATAGTAGATTCCTGTGACGATGGCACGAGCGTGGGCACCACGAGTGTGGGAACCCTACTGTTCACTACCACATTCGATTTCCCAGGGCTGCTATGTAGTTAGTGTTAGCAGCCAGTGCCCAAGCTTCAACTGGGTATTCTTTCCAGCCTGACATATTGCAATTTCTTAATTTTCGCTTCTATAATTGGCGAAAAAAATGGCCATTCCGGTTTTAAAGTTAAATATATCTTTTCTCATTAGGGAGAGTAGACATTTTCCCATATGTTTGCCTCCTGGTAGTATTTCTCTTTGCTGCTCATTTTTTTCTTATTATTGTGCAAGAGAATTTTTGTCACAGCTGCAAAGGCTGGTGACAGGACCTACTCTGATGTGCTCTGCCAAGCAAGGAGGGATAATGGTTGACACTGCTGCCCACATACTTCTTGGGAAATTGGAAGTGTCTCAGAACATTATTATTATTATTATTATTATTATTATTATTATTAAGCTTGAAGCCCGGTGCGGTGGCTCATGCCTGTAATCCCAGCTATTCAGTAGGCTGAGCTCTGAGGATCACAGTTCAAAGCCCGGGCACTAAAGACTGTGAGACTCTTCAATTAACCCCTAAAAAATCCAGAAGTGGTGCTGTGGCTGAAGGGGTAGGGCAGTAGCCTTGAGGTGAAGAACTCAGGAAAATGGTCCAGGCCCAGAGTTCCAGCCCCATGACTGACAAGAAAAAAAAAGAATCAGGCTTGAATTTCATACCTCATTCTCAACTGCCTTTTTTTTTTTGGCCAGTCCTGGGCTTGAGCTCAGGGCCTGAGCCCTGTCCTTGGGCTTTCTCCAGGCGAGAGCTCTACCACTTGAGCCTCAGCACCACTTCCAGCTTTTTTTCTATGTATGTGGTACCGAGGAATCGAACCCGGGTCTTCGTGCATGCTAGGCAAGCACTCTATCACTAGGCCAAACTCCCAGCCCCTGTGATCCTACTATTTATGCTTTCCATGTAGCTGGGATAACAGATTTGCATCACAATGCCCATCTATTGGTTGATATGGGGACTCTAAAATTTTTCCTGATTTGGCCTGGAACTTTGATCCTCCTTATTTTTTTTTGCCAGTCCTGGGCTTGAGCTCAGGGCCTGAGCATTGTCTTGGACTTTCTCAAGGCTAGAGCTCTACCACTTGAGCCTCAGCACCACTTCCAGCTTTTTTCTATGTATGTGGTACCAAGGAATTGAACCTGGGTCTTTGTGCATGCTTCACAAGCACTCTACCACGAGGCCAAACTCCCGGCCCCTGATCCTCCTTATTTTAGTCTCCACAGTAGCTGAAATTACAGGTATGAGCCACTATGCCTGGCTGGGATTAAGCACCTTTTTGTGTGTGCGCGCACGCGCGTGTGTGCGTGTGTGTGTGTGTGTGTGTGTGTGTGTGTGTGTGTGTGTGTGTGTGTGTGTTGGCTATCCCTGAGCTCTTCAGCTCAAGGCTACCACCCTACCTGCCGGGGCCAACCGGCAGCAAACCAGGGTTCGCAGATTGGGGTTCCTGAAATAGGGGACAAGGACGAGGAAGAAAAAGAAGAGAGACAGACACACCGGGTCCGGGATGTCCGCAGTCCAGGCGAAGACTGCCGAGACTGCCGCGTTTATTTTCCACTCCCCCTTCTTCCCTCCTCCTCTCCCAGGGAACCTCCAGGTGTTACATTCATATGGTAATTCTCAGGTCATTTACATAGAATAGGGCCAGAAAGCAATAAGACAATATAGCCATCGTCTGATGCAAGTCAAGGTACAGTTTGATTCCACTCTGGCTCCCAACACCTACCCTTACGCCCAGCCCCACTTTCCATTTTCTAGAGGTTAATTGGAGATAAGTCTCAGGTCCTTTTGTGTCCAGGCTGGCTTTGAACCTTGATCCTCACATCTCAGCCTCCCGAGTAGCTAGGATTACAGGCCTGATCTACCACGCCCGACTCCCTGAGCTTTTTTGTTCAAGGTTAGCCTTCCTCTCTTTGTGCTGCCACTGTCCTTGAAGTCAGGGCCTGGACACTCAGCATTTTTTTTTTTGCTCAAAGCTAGTATTCTACCACTTAAGCCACAGCTCCACATTGGCTTTTTGATGGTTAATTAGAGATAAAAGTCTTTCCAAGTAATTTGGCCAAGCTGGCTTCAAACTTTGCTCCTCAAATCTCAGCCTCTTTAGTAGCTAGGATTATGGGAATGAACTAATGGCACCTGGCTTGAGAGGGCTTTCTGTTTGAGTAACTGGGACTATTAGTCCTGAGACATAGGGCTCTATGGCTACTAATGAAGAAGATAGGGGTGGGAAGTAGCCTAGAGCAAAGTGGAGAGTAGGTATGACTAGTGTGCAGCCAATCTGGTGAGTCCTAGCAGCAATGTCAGAAAGTTGAGCCCAGTCTCCACGACAGCAGGCCTGCTATCTGCATTGGTCAGTGCTTTACACCCGCACCTAGGGCTCTTCCTAGCTTACAGTTGGAGTTCATCACGTATCTGTGTTTAGAAGAAATAAAGAAGTGGGTGAATTCACACACAGAGCCCTGTCTGTGGTCAGTGCTTGATCGTTACTAATACCATTTTTAATCACAGAATTTTAAGATGGATTCATTTAGCCATTTGCTTGAGTCACATGATGAGATGCCTTCAAAACAATTTCCTAATGGGGCCTGTGAAACACAATAATCTAATTGAGGTGGCTAGCCTGTGCCCCAGGGTGGTGGTGATAATTGAATAAAGCTGTCAATCTCATCAAATGAACTACAATTGGTCTAGAGAATGGAATAGATGAGTTCTATAAAAAGGGATAATAAATAAAACAAGAATTTGGGCCCAGGTGCCAATGGCTCATGTTTATAATCTTAGCTACTCAGGAGTTTGGTATCTGGAGGATCACATTTTAAAGGCAACCAGATAGAAAACTTGGTGAGACTTTGTCTACAATTAACCAGCAAAAAGCCAGATTCAAGGCATGGCTCAAGGAGTAGAGTACCCACTGACCAAGAAAGCTGAGCAAGCATAAGACTTTAAGTGCAAATCTCAGACTCTATAAAAAAGTACCAAAAGGGGGCTGGGAGTTTGGCCTAGTGGTAAGAGTGCTTGCCTAGCATGCACGAAGACCAGGGTTCGATTCCTCAGCACTCCACATACATAGAAAAAGCCAGAAGTGGTGCTGTGGCTCAAGTGGTAGAGTGCTAGCCTTGAGAAAGCCCAAGGACAATGCTCAGGCCCTGAGCTCAAGCCACAGGACTGGCAAAAAAAACAAAAACAACAACAACAAACACACACACACACACACACACACACACACACACACACACACACACACACACACAAAAGTACCAAAAGGGCTGGAAGCGAGGCTTAGTGGTAGAATGCTTGCCTAGCATGCATGAAGCCCTGGGTTGGATTTCTTGGTACCACATACACAGAAAACACCCGAAGTGGTGCTGTGGCTCAAGTGGCAGAACTCTAGTCTTGAGGGAAGCCCCAAAGACAGAGCTCAGGCCCTGAGTTCAAGCCACAGGACTAGCAAAAAAGTACTAAGAAAGTAAGTACTTGGGTTTAGCACATACATGTTATCCCAGGTAGATACTCATGAAGCATTAGTTAGAAGACTGAGGTCCAAGGCCAGACTGGGTAAGAGTAATACATCCAGTCTGGATCAAATGAACTAAAGGCTGACATGTGAGTCACACCTGAAACCCAGCTAGTTGAGAAGTGGATATCTGGAGCAATTCTGTTTCAAGCTAGTCCAGACAAAAAGTTAGCTAGACCCTGTCTCAACAAATATTCTGAGTATAATGGTTTACACTATAATTCCAGCTGCTCAGGAGGCACAGATAGGATTGTGATTTGAGACCAACCACAAGGTAAATGAAACAAAATGGTATACCCTCTCCCCTCAAAAAATAACTGAAAGAGAAGTCCGGTAATATGGCTCATATAGTTGAGTGTACCTGCTTAGCAAAGCAAGAGTTCCTGAGTTGAAACTCTAGTACCACCACCATCAGTAAGTGTGTAGCATAATGCTGTATATGGGAGAAAGTGTCTGTGATGAACACAGAACCTTGTCGCTGAGATCTCCCCTTAAGAAAGAACTTCTTGCCCAAGTACTGGGGGCCCTGTTAACATAGAACCTGCTCCAGCTGTCCTCTCCTTCAAGAATGTCTCAGCAGTACATAAACACCTCACTTAAGATCATGCCCTTCAAAGGTGGTCCATTGGAGCAGGGTATGGAAGTCTGTTCTGTCATCCAGTCACTATAGGATACATATTGCATTCTCTGTCTGTCTCTGTCTGTCTCTCTTTTCTCTGTCTCTCTGTCTCTTTCTCTCTCTCTCTCTGATGCTTGGGATTGAGCTTCTCACACAGGCCGTATGTCCCACCACTGAGCCATAACAAGTCCCTGAGTCGTTTGAACTGCAGAACTTGCCATGGAATGCACTTTGTTGCTGCTTTCTCCTGACTAATCCAACTTTACTCTCTTTTCTTCAGTTCTTTCCACACATATGGATCCCCCCTCCCAGGACCTCTAGCCAGTAACTGCATCTCAGTCCCTTTCCTAGGGAAACCAACCCAAGACTACACCTTCAGGGAATGAAAGTAGTTGGAGTCACTGGCTCAGAAGTGGGAAGCCTAGGGGAGTTGGGGAGATTCTGTGCATCCATTTTTTTGTGGTGTTGGTCCTGGAGCTTGACCTTAGGAGCTGGGTGATGTCCCTGAGCTCTTTGTGATCAAGACTAATGCTCTACCACTTAAGCTAAACCTCTACTTCCAGCTTTTTTGATCCAGAATTGGAGATGAGCCATACAAACTTTTCTACTTGAGCTGGCATCGAACAAGATCCTCAGATCTCAGTATCCCGAGTAGCTAGGATTACAAGAATGAGCCACTGGCACTGGTTCAACATGGTACTCTTGATGATGTAAGTGAATTCCTCAGCCTTGCATTTGTATGTTTGCTCAAAGGTAACCGCATTCCTTTATTAGTATACCAGAACTTGTCTTCTATACATATTTGACAAGTTTGACCAGTGTGGGTCAGTCCCCAGAAGAATCAACAACTCAGTGCAGTGGTTATAAGAGGTTTTGATGTTTTGAGTTAGCCAGACATCCAACTGCAGGGTCTTGTTGAGGGACCACTTGCCATAAAGCCAATTTGCAGCCACCTAGGCTCCTTTTCTGACTTCCCCTTTCTTTAAACATATGCTATCTTGATGGAGCCCTGACTTTTCTCCTTTCTAGTTTTTGTCTTGGTGTCTATTTTCAGTTTTGCAGATATTTTTTTTCCTTTTGAAGACTGTGATTTGAATTGCAGCTCACAATTACAAGAGCTCTACCATTTGAGCCATGTCCCTAGCCCAATTTGGTTATTTTTGCCTAGGATGGCCTTGATGCAGACACTACTATATAAGCTTATGAGCATGCCACCCTGTCCAACTTTATTGATTGAAGTGGGATTTCATGGATTTTTGTGCCCACAATGGCCTTGAAACATGATCCTCTCAATGTCAGCACCAAAAGTAGGTAAGATTATAGGCACTAATCACTACTCCCTGATTTTGGTTATATCTATTTGGTTGTGGTCATCTAGGGACATCAGCTAGCCTGTTACATCTGCCCAGGAGAACAGCCCTTCCTGACTCTTCATTTGCCTGAAACCAGTAATCCACCTGACTGACAATTACCTGACTGTGAGTCAGCAAAGAACCCTAGACTCTGAAGGAACGGCCTCATCTGCTGATGTCACTTCCTGAACCACCCAGGCCACGACTCTCTCAGACAGTGAGAGGTTCCCCAGGCTCTGAGATCGCTTTCTCATTAGCTGTAGCCCTGCATCCTGCTTATCCCAGTATAATCCAGCTCAACATAAATTCCTCCCTCTTTTGTTCTTCCCTTCTCTCTCCACATACTTCCATCTCCTGGAGGCAGGAAGTTTGCTCCCCCCCCCCAATAAACTCCTTTCTGAATGAACCGTGTGGCGATTTCCTTTCAGCAAACTTTACTAGGCCAAGTGAGATATGGACGTGAGCTGCAAGGGTCATGCCGCTTGAACTCTGCCTGGGTGCTGTCCCTGAGCTCTTCAGCTCCAGGTTACACACTACTGTGTTACCTTCCCACCCCCACCCCCACTACCTTTGAGCCAAGCCCCACTTCCTGTTTTCTAGAGGTTGATTGGAGATAAGAGTCTCTGGACCTTTTGTGTCCTGGCTGGCTTTGAATCTTGATCCTCAGATCTCTGCCTCCTGCCTGAGTAGCTAGGATTACAGGCATGAGCCATCTCGCCCAGCTCAAATCTCTTTTCAGATAGGATATGGGGGATAAGAATGTGGTTTCGTGGTAGTCTGCTTGCCTAGCATGCATGAAGCGCTCTGAACTACCTAAACAGGAAAAGCCACATGTATCTCTGTGGCTCAAGTGATAGAGTGCTAGCCTTGAGCAAAAGAAGCTCAGGGACAGTACCCAGGCCAAGTTCAAGTCCCAGGACTGGCATAAAAAAGAGATAGGTGTTTACCTTCTTGTAGGTAGAGCTATCACTGTCTGCATGGTGGGAGCATACATTTTTATTGGGTGGAAGTGATCAGAAACACTTGGTGGCTTTGCTCCTGGACAAACCCAATATGGTGTCCCTTTTTGAGTGGTTTTCTGAGCAAGGGAACAAAGAAGGAAGACTTTGCCAAAGCCATCTTCTCTTGTCAGGAATGACCTGTCATGTTTCCACCCCTGATTGGCTTTATGAACAGCAGAACTTGAATGGTTGAGGTGAGGTCTGGGAGCACAAATAATGTGGACATATGACTTAAGACCAAGGTAGGTAGGCTGGGCTTCTCAAGACATTGTGGGCCACGAGTTTGCTCAGGGTTTTCAGAGTTCTGTGACCATCACCCACAGTGTACATGAACTGCATTGGAGGCCAAGGGGAAACTTGATGAGGCTTCCTAGCTTCATTTGCTTTTAGGTATCTGCCTGTAGTTGACTTTAAAAGTGAGGGATTTTAGGCGGGTGGCTCATGCCTGTAATCCTAGCTACTCAGGAGGCTGAGATCTGAGGATCAAGGTTCAAAGTCAGCCAGGACACAAAAGGACCTGAGCCTCTTACCTCTAATTAACCTCTAGAAGATGCGAAGTGGTACTTGGCTCAAGGGAAGCTCGGTAGCCTTGAGCTGAAGAGCTCAGGGACAATGCCTAGGCCCAGGGGTAGGGTGGTAGCCTTGAGCTCAAGGACAGCACCCAGGCCGAGTTCAAGCCCCATGACCTACAAAAAAAAAGACAGATTTGAGCCAGGTGCAATGGCTTACACCTGTAATCCTAGCTACTCAGTTAGAATTGGAATGCAGTGGTACAGCACTTGTCTAACATGTGCAAAGCCCTGGATTCCAGCCCCAGAATTGCTACAACCACTACCATAACAACCAAAAAACCAACACTTTTTTTTGCCAGTCCTGGGGCTTGAACTCAGGACCTGAACACTGTGGTACCAAGGAATAGAACCTGGGTCCTCATGCATGCCCAGCAAGCACTTCTTCAGTAGACCAATCTCCCGGCCCAATAGTCACTAATTTTGGAGACCAGGCAGCTAAATGATATATTATTAGTCTACCTGTAGCTTTGCTGTAGGTCATACCTGTGACATATAGATCACGAGAACAATGGATGCTTACTTTTCAGAGACCTGAAGGTCCCTTCTGTGCACCACCTCCTCACTGGTCCTCAGTTGTTCAGTGGGTGACCTGTCTCCTTGTGGTGGACAATAGTCTTTTTTTCTTTTTTACCAGTCCTGGGGCTTGAACTCAGAACCTCAGCACTATCCTTGGGATTTCTTAAGTAAGGGTTGTGCTCTACCACTTGAGCCACAGTACCACTTTTCTATGTATGTGATACTGAGGAAGCGAACCCAGGGCTTTGTACATTCTAGTCAAGCACTCTACCACTAGGCCGCTCCCAGTCTGAGCACACCATGTTTTGTGAAACTTATCTGGGTGAGTGGCAGGCTGTACAGGCTGTTTGGGGATACACACATGGGCACAGTGGTAAAAATGTTCTCACCAATAATTTTGAGGGCCTGAATATAGCCATTTGCCCACAATGAAATGCAGACAGTGAAACAAAGTGCTTTTGACAGAAAAAAAAGTTTATTTTAAGAAGACACAAACAGCTCTAGCTATATAAAGAATACAGTTCAATTGCTGGTAGCAAGCCAGTAAGGAATGCTTTAAAAAGAAAAAAAAAAGAGAGAGAGAAAGAACAGACAAGAAAACCCTTTGCAATAACACTCCACAGAGGGTTCCCTTCACTTTGCGTTGGAACCCTTCAAAGACTTGGATCATGTTCTCTACCAGTTGCTGCTGCTTCTAGAAATTTCACTCACAGTCCTATCGCTGGGGGTGGGGGAGGGGGGCGTGGCCTCAGCTGAGGACACTTGTCTATTAGCTCCTGGTTCCTTGCTTGTGTTTAAGGGCAGATAGGAGCTCAGTGAGCACCTAATGCTACCATGGATTGGCAGCCACTACCCGGGTCTTCAACTCTCATTTGGCCTTTAGCAAAGGTAGTCCTTGGGCTCCTTTTAGGATCTGTGGGTAACCCAAATTTCCCTTCCTAATTCTGGCAGTCATTTCCTGGGCGCTTTAAAAGAGAAACAAATCTTTCAAGTTACTTGTGTCTCTGATTTTTTTTTTAAATCCGATTTTAGAAAGTGGTTAGATCCCTGGGCTCAAATGACAGAAATCAAGTTAAAGGTACTAAAAAGCAAATTTACTAGGCTCAAAAAAGTTACACCTTCAGGGCTTGTGTTTAGGTGGTAAGTCCTTGTAGAATTAAGAGTTCTGGCTCAAGGTATAGTCATCTATCTGTCAAGTGTCACAGAAAAGACTCTTTTCAAATGACTTCATGGACAGGTTTCAAAGGACAAGAGAGAGGAGATGACTCAGGAACTCTCAGACCCTTCTGGCCCAGCCGTGTGCCAGAGAGCCGAGAGTGCTGGCTGGTGCTCACAAGTGTGTGTATGTGTGTGTAGTTTGTTAGGTAAAATGACCTTTACAGTCCAAGTGGAGAAACCTCACTTCACACAGGCACACAGCTTCTCATCTCTCCTGCAGCATGGCGGGTGCAGATGGAAGCTGGGAAGAGAGAGAAGTAAAGTTTTTGAGAATCACCTTAGAGGTTTCGAAAACAGCACATGGTGATTTGCTAATGTCTCCTAGCTGTGGTGCTGCAATGCACCCTTAGGTGCCTAGCATGAGGGTTTAGCAGTCCAGGAGGGAGGCACCTCATAGGTTTTTCTTGTGAGGACTGAGTGTGCTGTCGCGCACTAGGTACAAACCACATGCACAAATAGATACACACAGTCAGGCGCTAGAGGCTCACTGGAATCCTAGCAAGTCAGGAGCCTGAGATCTGATGATCATGGTTAAAGCCACCTTGGGCAGGAAAGTTTGAGACTCTTATCTGCAATAAACTACCAAAAAAAAAGCCAGAAGTGGAGCTGTGGCTCTAGTGCTAGAATGCTAACCTTGAACACAAAAGCTCAGGGACAATGCCCAGGCCGTAAGTTCAAGCCCCAGGACTAGCATGCACACAGAAAAATGAAATAGATAGATATTCAGGGTCTTAAAACCAGCTCTTGGAACCTGAAAAGCTGATGATGATTTCTCTTGGAAATCATAGATTGGACTGGAATCTAATGGCCCAACCAATATTACCAACCTTTTCAAGGCCAACTTGTGATGGCAGTGTGAGACAGGACAGGGTATCCCACGGTGCTGGCTGGCCAGGGGCTGGGGGGTGGGGTGGGAAGGGGAGCAGTCACAGGACAAAAGAACTGAGAATATTCAGACTCCCATTCTTTCCTGTTAGCGGATCTCAAACTTGGGGAAGCAGAGGCCATTGAAATGACAAGGACCAAATCCAGACAAGAGAATAAGAGAATGAGACAAGAGAATAAGAGAATGAGCATTTCTACACTGAGGTAGTCAGTAATGAAAGCGATTGTGAGAGCAAGCTCCCAAAGGATGCCTTACTGAAGAGTAACATATTTAGCCCATATCTGCACCTGCCCCTGTGCAATCAGACTGGCCCAATATCTCCAGAGATATAAGGCAGCCACCCCTCAGCATGTGGTCCACAACCCACTTATTACATGAGTCAGGTTGCAGAATTGCCTGTCCCCAAATACTCTGGATTTAGGGGTCAGCAAATCCTGACAAGTGGGCTAACTTCAGCCCAAGGCTTTGCATGGCCTATGGGCTAAGAATGGGGTTTCATGGTTTTCATGGGTTATAAAATAACACACACAACAAACAAAACATAAAACAACAACTCTCTGGCCCTTTGCAGAAACCTGTGTTAATCCCTGGTATACATGATAGAGAAAAATCCTCCCGAACTCTAAGGAGAATCCTCACAACATGTCTGAAAAAAGAAAGCAGAGGAGGTTGTGAAAAAAATCGGAAATAGAAAGAACTAGAAATACTACTCACAGGATTAGCATAGCACTCATGTTGCCTTGTTTTCATCCACAGAATAGTGACGTATACGTGAACTATGGAAGTAGGCCCAAGAGTAGGTAAAGAGAGTTAATTAAGGAACACTAGGCAAAGAACGTTCTGGAAGAGAGATTTCATGTAGTATTCAGCATTGATTAGGAAATCTTGTTACTGTCTGACAAGATGGAGAGGGAGTTTGAGCCCAGGGATTGAGTAAATATCAAGCCAAGTGAAATTTCTTGAATATAGCTCATGAGTACTTAACCATATGAAGACTTCTCAAAAAGGATTAGAAAGGGCAGGTTGTAGTAGATTCTAAAAATGTTAATATTGGTTTGCCCTACTTTAACTAAACATCAAATATAAAAGTTTGTATTTAAAAAATAAGTAGAGACATTAAGGGACAATGACAATAGGCATCTTGATTTTTTAAAAAGAAGTTCCCATAAGATTCTGTTATATTGAGAAACTTCCCAACTAAAAATAAAGTTTGATCTATAAAAATCCATTCTTTATACAACTTTTAGGGAAAAGATTCATTGTACGAAGTAGGGCACAGATACTGAATATGGAGGAAAATTGGAGTTTTTAAAGTGAAATCAAGTTTATCTTTGGATTCATGAACTAAAGAACTTAGCACATTTTGGTAAAGCATGTGTGTGTGTGTGTGTGTGTGTGTGTGTGTGTGTGTGTGTGTGTGTGTGTGTTCATTGTTATACCTGGAAATTCATGAGTCACAAAAGTAGAAGCCAGCTGTGAGTTTTTTTTTAAATAACTACAATACTTTCAATGACAAAATACTCAGCCCAGAAACAGGAGACCTGGAACTGGGGCTAGGTCCTGCCTCAGGATTACTGAATTTAGGTAAAGCCACTAGACCTTTCTGGGCCTTAGGTTTCCTCATCAATGCAATGAGACAAGTTGGTCCCTTTCATTTCTAACGTTCTGTGGCTACAGATAAATACAGAAATAAGATAAATACAATCTAGAAGTAGGAAATATTCCCCCCAAAGGAGTCAGTAGAAAAAAGTAGCAATGAAATATAATAAAAAGAATAAAATTTTAACTACTAGCCAGAGTAAATATATCTCATTTAAAAATGAATGGTAAGGTTTGAAATTTACAGTTCATTAGGAGACATGGAAACGCACATATTGATACTTTTCACCATCTTACACACCTGGAGGAAGGAATGGGTTTGAGGTGACAGTACACTGAGCGCAATGCCATATTTGCATGCATAACATTTTTATAAAATCAGACATTTAAAAAAAGCTCAAGACCACATAGGAATAAATTTCTATAAAGCTTGGCATTACAAAGAGGCTAAGAAGGGTTAACTGGGTGTTCTGGTTTCATTTTTAGGGATTCATTGCTTCCAAATTCTACCCCTTAATCTTAAAATCCAAGACACTTCTCTCAGAGTTCCCGTAGACACAGGCCATGGTGAAGGTGGGTATTTAAGGGAGGGCAATTCCAAGCAAGCCCAACACCTTTCCCTTTTCTCTACTTCTGAACTAAATAATACTAGGGAATTGGAGGTGTGGCTCAGATGGTAGAGTGCCAGCCAATCAGCAAAAGCAAGTTCGAGTCCCGGTGGTTTCAGATTAAAAAAAAAATTAGGGCAAATGTGCTTTCTAAGTCAAATCAAAAGTTTTGTAGCTTGAAGAAGTTGATTTAATCCAATGATTTTTTTTGTGCCTGTCATGGGGCTTGAACTCAGGGCCTTGGCGTTGTCCCCCAAGGCTAGCACTCTACAACTTGAGCTACAGCACCACTTCTGGATTATTGGTGGCTAACTGGAGATAAGATTCTCACAGACTTTGAATTGTCAGTCCTCAAATCTCAGCTTCCTGAATAGCTAGGATTATAAGAGCGAGCCACCAGTATCTGGCATATACGTACACACACACACACACACACACACACACACACACACACACACACACACATATATATATATATATATATATATATATATATATATATACATACCAGACAAATGGGTGCCTGACCAAGGTAATTGGCATCCATCTCTTGGCCAGAGATTGACTAATTACTATAATGACAAACTGAACAGTGGGAAAGGTTCAGATTGCTTAGCTTGTTGTGGCTATAGTGCTTCAGGTGCTTGAAGGAGTAATATCATTTTCTCTTTCCCTTTCCCACTCACATTCTACCCAAGGATGCTGTTGTTGCTGGTCCTGACACACTACAAGAACCACTGATCTAGAGTTGGGACTTGATGGCAACGTATAGACTTCTTTCCCATGATCCACTACTCATGCAAAGTTCTTTTGGCTGTACTTATGAAAGTGCCTCAAATAGGAATTCGTAACTATTGACTACTATAGAGTGCAGAAATCTGTGTAAAGTATTCTAGAACTTTGCTTATTTCATATCATTGTTTAAATCATTCTACTCAGTTTTCCCTTTGACAAAGGCACTTCTTTGTACCTCATTCCCACACTCTGGTCTTTTCAGATCCTTAATATCTTTGTCACTTCTAGCTGAAATACATGCAAAAGCTTTGGAGGAACTGGGGCTGTGGTATAGACATGGTCTCATTCTCTCACCAAGTTGCAGTGATGGTGTAGAATGGAAAGAACATGGGGGGGGCGGTCAGGGACTGAGGCATTTAGATTCCATAGAGTTGTTCCAACATGTTTAGTAATCACTGGACGACTGATATCAATTGGACACAGATAAGACAGTTTCACCTTTCACAAACAGGACATTTTTTTTCACAAACTCTTTAAATTTTTCTGTTTTTTTTTTTTTACTCAAATGGTAATTCATTGTACTTATGGAACCATGTTAATGTACACTATGAAGGATCTAGGCTTTCTCAGTAGCTTTCCAGTAGCCCATCCTGAGAGCTGACTTGCACTGAAGATCTGGATAATCTGACCATCAGCTACGAACTACCATGATTTCCAGAAGATAAGGACATTTTCACTACTCTGCAGGGAGCTGTCAGAGAACCTGGCCTTTCCGTGGTACAAAATAGACTTGTACAACTAGCTGATGCCTAACATTCTGCAAGCAGTACTTCATTCCTTTGGCTTAAGGCTTTCCCCCTGTTAAAATACAAGCAACCCTCAAGAGAGGTAGCATTAAGCCTCATCATCTTAAAGTAAATGAATATATCCCTTTCCTGAGAGCATGTTTTTCTTAGAGAGCAGGAAAAGAAAGTAGGAGGCACTGAGGAGAGTCGGTGCTGGGATATAAGGACTAGGGAGCATGGAGTTGAAAGAGACAGGATTACAAGATAGACTTCCACCTTTCATTGCTTAGCTACAGGTTATCCTTGGCAGGAGTGGCAGGGGAACACCACTGAAACAGGTATAGAGCAGGTTACTCAGAAATCAACTCTGCTTTCTAATAATACTGAAGATTCTTTAATGCATAGGCATACAAAGGCTTGTTGCAATAAATGGAAAAGTAGCAATAAAACATTTGGTGTGACGATAGGGAGTCATCTCCCCCAAATTAGAAGAACCACACATGGAAGAAGAGAAACTTAGGATACTTTACAGAGTGCAAATCATAGGGCCGGGACGAGGCTAAGGCACTTGCAGGGCCCTGAGAGCAGGCGCCTCCTTACATTTTGTGCCCTTGTAGGCTCCTTGGTAGCCTCACCCTAGTCCTGGCCCTGGAAAATCATATTAAAGTGAAAGCTCACCATTGTCAAACATGTAAAGCTGAACCAGTGAGAAACAGGGCATTGAGCTGGAACTTGTCCTTTTCCTTACTAGCTCAGGATGAGAAAGTAGGCAGGTGCTTGGGCAGATATGCTCAGAGACAGAAACACAGAGATCACAATCAGATATGTTACTGAGCTTGTTAAAGTGGGTGTCAGACAAAATTCCTTTTTTTTGTCAGTCTTGGTGCTTGAACTCTGGGCCTGAGCGCTGTCCCTGAGCTCTTCAGCTCAAGGTTACCGCTCTACCCCTTGAGCCACAGTGCCACTTCCAGTTTTCTGGTGGTTACTTGGAGATAAGAGTCTCATGGAATTTAGTGCCCAGGCTGGCTTTGAGCCTTGATCCTCAGATCTCAGCCTCCTGAGTAGCTAGGATTATAGCCACTGTACCTGGTTCAGGCAAAATTGTTGTTGGAAGAGCTTTGGAGACTCTCATAGTCATTAGTTACAGGACCAGACTGGTTTATCAAAGTGTGATTATTAAGCTAATGTGATCTAGCTGACTGCCCGTGACCTTGCCTCCTTCATGTGGTTGAAATATTGACCACAGATGAAGTCCATGGGTGTTGAGATGTGGGAACAACTCAGGGTCAGGTGAGAGGTCCAGGCAGGCCAAGTAGTACAGGCAAAGGAGAAGAGTCACCAACCAAGCCAACCTTGGTACTGACACTAACTTGCTTAATACCATGAAGTACAAAGCCTCTACTTCTGACTAGATTGAAGCCAGTCTAGCTGCTATTGGTTGGAACTGGAGGACAACAAAGGAAAAGGAAGGTCTTGAAGTGGAAGCTGACCTCCTGGGGTCAAGTTCATTCTCTCCAACATCTTGTATATTCTACCTTTACAGATTAGTCTCATCAATATTTGCACGAGGATAGTGGTGGCAGGATTCTCTGAAAGCTTTCCTGAACAGGGCCTGTTGCTTCTCTTCTCCAGCCTCAGTAGACACAGGTGGCCCAGAAGTGCCTGGGTACGGGAAAGAGCTGGGGTTATGCTAATCCAGGGCACAAAAAGAGGTTGAGTATTAGGAGTAGGAAAGGTGCTTGGTGTTATGTTAATCAGTACCTGATAGTTTTTTAGTTCGGGTTCCTTTGGGACTAGGTCCTCTTGTTGCAAATAATATTTGTTGAATTAATATTTTCAGTTTTAGCTATTATGTCTAACTGTACAACCTATGCCCCAAAACCTCTGCCAATGGGGACACCACTGGGCATTTGAGAACCATAGTGATGTTGCAGAAACTATTCTAAAACTTACAGGCAAGAAAGCATGAGGGAAAGAGTGACATTGTCCAAAAAGAAATGTACTCTTCACCAGACTTATGTTACTGTAACCCCTTGGTACATCACCTTTATAATGACAACTTAAAAGAACATCCAGGCAAATAGTTTTATAGAGGAAAGCAAGAATGCAGGTGATGGAAAAACATCGAAGTGTCTAGGCATTCAGCTTTAAAGCTTCCAGAAAAATCAGCAAAAGTACCAAGTCTTAGACTATATAAGTTCCATACTCACAGACTTGAAAATTCAGCTATTCATAATGGTTTCTAAGGAACAGTCCCTGGCAGCTCTTCACGTTTGTGAAGCAAAAGCACAAGCTCCTCCATTTCCCTACAGAGAACCATGTTTCATCTTTTGGAACTCTGAGTCCAGGGCAGATAAGTGAGACATTCCTATACAAATGAAGGCCAGGAACAAATCTTATTTTACTTCTGGCAATCCCCACCTCCCCACACCCCACAACTTGTTTAAAGACCCTCAAACCAAATAATTCAATTACTTGCAAAAGCAGCTGATATTTCCCTAGATGTTTGTTAAGTGGCTTCTTTCTAAAGGAAAGTGCTGATTGCCAGGCAATTGGTAGGTTTGGCCTATTCCTTATTGGTCTAGAATTCAGAACCAGACCAACCAAAGATCTAGGCCTAAGGCTTCTATTTCAGCTGTTTTGTTTAGCTAGAGCATGGGCAGTTGAACTAAGAGCTTGCTTCTCATTGGTGGGGAATGTGGTTAATCAAAATAGAATAAGACTGAAAGTCTTACTGTGGCCTCTCTCCCCCCCCATGCCCATCCCCCATCCTCCCCACCCCCTGCCCAGGAAGTTAACCAATCTGTGGGGTCAAGGAAATTTTTTTTGTGAAGTAGGTTACACTTTTTTTTTTTTTAAGTTTTCCTTTTGACCTCTTGAGACTAGTAAATATATTCCCAACACTGATAAGGACAGTTTTCTTTGTTCAATGCTTCATCTGTTTTGCCCCCAATTCTTCCCGCCCTCCCAGAAATCAAGCATATGGAAATCAGGTGAACCATTGTTCTTGCTTTGCTTCGAAAATTGAGACAAGTAGTTAGCGCCTGTTAAGAGTTGGAGGGGAAGGAATCGCAATGATTGTTCTGGAACTCTTTCAGTATTCCATTTCCCCAAGTTCTTACATTCTCCTCCAACATGCTGAATTGAAAGTTGGTCAAATAGCAGCACATAAACTGCAAAAAGTAGCCCTTTTGTGTGTTATGGGCGATTGCAATTTGTAAGGCTGCCTTTTTGACTTGGGTAGATCTTTGTAGTTTATAGGTTCTTGATTTTTGGAACAGAGTCAGAGGACTTCCTTTAAACAAAATGTTGCCAGACATGATCTGAATTGAATATGTGGGGTAAGATGACTTACTTTCTATCCTCTTTGAGCCTTTGATGATGCTCATCCTTCACCTAAGTACCTCCTGTAATGAATGCTATATGGAAATGAAATAAGTTCTTGAAGTGCAGCATGAGCTGGGCACAGATCTGGGCTATCCGCGACGACAGACATTTGAAGGACCTCAAGGAGCATTTGCGAGTTTTCTTGGCTAGATCAGAGTGAACACATTCCTTGGTTCATTCATTGGCTGAGTTTGATTCATCCAAAACCACCCAGTCCTGCTCTTTTCTAGATAATGGTGGGGATGGGGGAATTTAAAAGTTTATTGAGACTCATCACCCTGATCTCCGCATAGACAATCAAACTGAAAAAGGCATGAAGTTTCAGGACAGACTCACATTCATATTTTGCACCACAAAAGCCATCCAATCAACCTCATGCCAAAATAAGAGCACACCTGTGTAACTCTCACTAGAAGACAGCCACACTGTGGTTGAGGAGGCTTAGGTGTCTTTCTGTGACCCTACCCAGGAGAGTAGATAATTGACAATGACGCCTTCTGCCCCCCTGCCCCTATTGGGCAGGCCCCAGTCTGCTCTCCCATCGTACCCCTCAGTGACAGGAGTCAATGGACATAGCAGCCAGGACATTGACTGAAAAGGTGGCATACACCCCCTCGCGTCGGGATTTCTTCTTAGTTCAAAGCAATGGGGGAGAATAAAGAACTCTCTAGTCAGTCATGACAAGGATGTAAGAGTGGAAATGCAGAATGTCTGACGACTTTTCAAGTGCCTGATGATCTCAGCTCTTGTTGAATTGGCCTCTTTGCCATCCAGAGTGCGAGTTAATGTAAAAGAAATGTAGGCTCTTTTTGTTATGCTTGGGGTTCCTTTCTAAACCCATTTCTCTTCCCACTTCTTGACTCAAGCCTAGTAAGCCCTGCTCCTTGAAGCTGGGCCTTATGTACTGGGGTTGTCGGTGGTTTCGTAGTCTTTTGAAAACTGAGCGATGATTCGTCGAGCCAGTGGGTTAGTGGTCTTCAACAGCTCAGCAGCCGAGGGGCGGGACCTGGGAGTTGCTTTACTTCCCTTCTTCTGGAGCAAGGCCTTGAAATCATCATTTCTACCAGCATCGAGGCTGGTGCTGCCGCTTGGTCCTGAGGCAGTGGCAGAAGACTCACTGATGGGAGAATCGGCTGTGTTTTTCACTGGCGAGTGGGAGCTTGGCCTGCTGCCTGTAAAGCCCTCTCCGGGCTCCTTCCAGCCAAGCAGCTTTCTTTTGGACCTAAATAAGAGACGATCTGGTCTGAATAAATTCTGGGAACAAACATTTAGCAATGCTTTGCACAACTCCTTGCCTAGGGATGTGCTTGTAAACATGCATACGATAAGCCTTGCAAGCATAGCATTGATCAGCTTCCTGGTTGCACTCGCTCCTGCCTTTCAATTCCCACAGCTGGAGTCACTTGACTAGTGCCTGCAGGGTGAGTCCTACCAAGCTTCTGGGACCAGGACAAATGCATGGAGTTGAGGCTAAAGGCTTAGATTAGGTACTGATTCTGTTCTGAACTGGTGTTCCAGCTCCAATAACTGGGCTCTTAGATCCAGGTTCCCTGTCCCTGAGCCCCTGCCTCGTACCCCTGTGCCCCATCTGCTCCCCCTTTGCCTGAGTCCCTGCTTTGACTTGTTGCCCACTTTCCCACATTACTTCTTGAGATTTTCGTGCTACAAGGAATTCTATAAAGGGTTAAATGTCTCTGTCTGCAGACAGAGCTGTGAGAGAGCAGATGGAGCCACAATAGGCCAAGCGGTTGCTAGGAGACATGGGGCCTCTCTCAGCACCTGGTCCTCCCTCTTCTCCCCTCCTCCACTTTACCCAAAGACGTCAGTGAATTTGAGATGTGAGGCCCCTGACAGGGCTCACATACGTGGTATTTGGACTCCACTTGCAATTCTAATGGCTGCTTAGAGATAGCAGTTTTTCTTTAAGTAAAAACAGGAAATGCAATTGCAATTAGAATCAAGGAACAAAAAATAGACCAGACCTGTGTATCACAGTAAACAAATCTTCAGTTGTGCGTGAAGCCACAAACACGTCATCCTCCTCCTCCGCAATCCATTCAGCTGTTTTATCACTGATTAAACTTTTCTCTTCAGTGCTTGGTTCCACAGCACTCCCTAGGCATAAGAACCAGAAGGAGTGACTTTTGACCACAATGGATAGGGCAGAGCAATCCACTCTCATGCTAGTTCATCTGTTTAAAGCATCTCTGGAAGGGTAGCATGGAAGGGATTTTTAAATGTCTCCATTTTGAAAAGAGAAACATGAAGTTCTGAAGCCCTCAGTGGAGTGTGTGTGTGTGTGTGTGTGTGTGTGTGTGTGTGTGAGAGAGAGAGAGAGAGAGAGATAGAGAGAGAGATAGAGAGAGAGAGAGAGAGAGAGAGAGAGAGAGAGACAGATATCGAGAGACACAGAGAGAGGAGAGATTGCCTGGAGTCTTTATTCTCACTAACAGGTGGTATGAGCATGTGCTTTTTAATTTATATGTTTGTTTACTTGATGCTGGAGATGGAATTCAGGGCCTTATCCATGCTAGAAAGCTCTCCCACTGAGCTATACTCAATCTCTTTTGTTTAAAATACACAACATGGGCCTGGGAGTTTGGCCTAGTGGTTAAAGTGCTTGCCTAGCATGCATGAAGACCCGGGTTCGATTCCTCCGTACCACATACATAGAAAAAAGCCAGAAGTGGTGCTGAGGCTCAAGTGGTAGAGCTCTAGCCTTGAGAAAGTCCAAGGACAGTGCTTGGGCCCTGAGCTCAAGCCCAGGACTGGCAAAAAAAAGAATAAAATAAAATACACAACACACACACACACACACACACACACACACACACACATATATATATATATGTCATGACAGAACACACACACATATATACATATATATATATGTACATATATATGTACATATATATATATATATATATATATATATATATATATGCCATGGGGCTTGAACTAGGCCTGGGTGATGTTCCTGAGCTCTGCAGCTCAAGGCTATTACCCTACTCTGAGCCAAGCCCCACTTCCCATTTTCTAGAGGTTAATTCAAGATAAGAGTCTCAGGTGCTTTTGTGCCCGGGCTGGCTTTGAACCTTGATCCTCAGGTCTCAGCCTCCTGAGTAGCTAGGATTACAGGCGTGAGCCATCGTGCCCGGCCACAACATATACATTAAAAAAAAGCACAAGTCCTAGTGTCAGTGGCTCACACCTGTAATCATGACTACTTAGGTGGCTGAGATCTAAGGATTTCCATTTGGAGCCAGCCCATGCAACAAATCTGGAGAGACTCAGCTCAAATTAACCTCCAAAAAACAAGAAGTAAAGCTGTGTCTCAAGTGCCAGAGGACTAGCCTTAAGCACAAAAGTGAAGGGACAGCACCTAGGCCATGAGTCCAAGCCTCAGGATGGGCACAAAAAAACCCCCACAGACCTGAGGATGAGTATCAATAGGAGAAGGTGAACAAGAATAAATATGGTCCATTAGTTTATTTGTATATAAGAGCATGGAACAAGCCGGGCATGGTGGCTCACACCTGTAATCCTAGCCAAACAAGAGGCTGAGATCTGAGAATCGCAGTTCAAAGCCAGCCGGGCACGAAAGAATGTGAGTCTCTTTATCTCCAACCAACCACTAGAAAACGGGAAGTGGGACCGAGGTTCAAGGGGTAGGGCAATAATCTTGAGCTGAAGAGTTCAGGGACAGCGCCGAGGCCTAGAGTTCAAGCCCCATGACCCACAAAAAAAAAGAAAAGCAAAAGAAAAAGAAAAAACATAGAACAATGAGAAGTGTTGAAATTGTTTTAAGAAAGGGAGTATAAGGGAGAATGATAAAGGTGGTCAATTTGATGTGTACATGAATAGAAATATCACAACTAAACTCCCTTTGTACAATTTAATGCTAATAAAAACTTTAATTATAAAAAATAACATGCCAGAGTTAATAAAAAAGTATCACTGAGTTGCAAGCAATCTAAAGTAATGACGCTTACCCAGCAGGTGAGATAGGGACTTCTTTGAATCTCAGAGAGCCCATGGAGTCTTAGAAAGTATATTCTAAAATAATTTGTGGCTTTGATGTGTTTGTTTGTTTTAGTTACAATGATTAAATCTTCAATTAACTGCCAAAAAACTGGAAGTAGAGCTGTGGCTCAAGTGGTAGAGTGAGAGCCTTGATCAAAAAGTTAAGGGACAGTGTCTAGGCTCTGTGTCAAAGCTTCAGTATCAGTACAAAAAAAGAAAGAATGAAAGAAAGACTGAAGTAGTCTTATGAGTTCAGGAAAAACTAGCCTCATACCATCCAAAGTAGTGAGCTCCCTTTCCTTTGGAAGGCTCTGGGAAAGGATGGATGCCTTCCAGTCTGCCATAGCACTGGAATGTGTTCTGTGAGGGTATTGAGTCACAGGCATGAAACTGAATTTAGTGCAGCTAATCCAAAGTACTGAGGTGGAGTTCAAGGGCAGTGGATGTATACCAGGTGAAGTAGACAGGGTTCTGAAGATCTAAGGCCTAGCTTGCTTCAATCACCTAGCACTTGAACCAGTACTTGGCATTGCACATGTGTATGTCCTAGGTGCAGTAAGGGAGACCTGTGGTTCCTGTCCAGAGGAATTCACAACCTCAAAAAATGCTCCTTCTTCTTGGCCATGGATAACGAGGACCATTCTGAAATGACTGCTACTGTCTCTGGCATTCCACTCTCATCCTCACCCGCCCTCCGATGATAAGAAAAAGGTGACAGCCAGTTTACTAACCTGGAGACTGCACCTCCCGATCCCTGTCAGCCTGAGTCACTGAAGTCATCCTTTCACCAGGAGATGGAGGGTCATGGTGAGAGAGAGGATGCTTGCCATCTTCCTCCAAGGTGATGATGGGACTTAGAGGCAGCCTCGTATCTGTCACATAGGCCTCTAGCTGAGCTCCAGGGGAGGTGAGAGGCAGATACAGCACGCTGGGCTTTTTTGGTACCGGAGGTGGAATCTTGCTGGTCTTTTTCTCAGCTTCTTCCTGGCTCTGGAGGCTAATTCTTTGAGGCAATGCTTTCCCTTTGGGGCTCTCATCCTCCATACTTGCCCGGGGAGGCTGTTGTGTTCCTGAGAAGAAAGCACCAGAGGAACTGGCAAAAGGCGTGAAAGGAAGAGAGGAGGGGGTAGTTGACTCCCCTGGGCTTCGTCCATCAGGGAAGTTGGAGGACTTTGGTTTCCTCAACACTGTGTGGCTGTCTTGAGAGAGCGGTCTCATGTGTTGAACAGAGCTCTTAGGGGTCACCGCCAAAGTAGTTGAAGTTAGTGGATATTCCTCAGGGACTGACGGCGGCTTGTGGATCAAGCTTGGAGGCCTTCGGGCCAGAGGGGGCTTCTCAGCTACAGGAGGTTTCACTTTTCTCTCAGGCATGGTGAAGACTTCTTCTGCTCCCGGTTCCTCTGGATAGTCTGGGCTCTCAGCGTCATCTTCTGGCTCAGATTTGCTGACTGATCTCAGGCGAATGGAACGAAGGTCAGACTGAGTAACCATGGGCATGATTGGCTGGTTGGGGCTAGTTTTCTGGGCCAACTTGGCTCCAAAATTGGTATCAGAGTGATGGCGGCTCACCTTGGCTTTGCTGCGAATGGAGATACTCATCCCAGATAGATCCAGGTTGGCCGGAGAGGTCAGTGGTAGGTCAAATGACAGGCGTGACTTGGAAAGCTTCTCCATTGGTGATGTTGGAGGCAGTGATGACTTTCTCTCAGGTACTACAGGACGTACTCGGATGCTGCTGCTTGGAGCGGGTAAGTGGCCCAAGGTCAAGGACATGGAGACTGTGGGTGTAGGTGTCTCTGACTGACTGGAATATCCGCTGGAAGGTGACATCAGTCCTGTGGGCCTTCCTGGGGAGGAGACCTCCCTAGCCTCCACCTCAATGGAGAGTTGGGAAGGTGTCGTGGCTCTGGAGGTGGAAGGTGAGGCAAGAGACTCCGAGCTGCCCTGAACTTGAGTGCACTCGATGACTGTGGTGCCAGTGGCAGTGCTAGAGCTGGATAAGGACTGATAGGTGTCACCAGACTTCCAGTCAGTAAGATACCAGTGGTGGGAGAAATGAGTACCTTCTGGATCTTTGGGGGTTGGCACCGCTGGGTGACCCTGAGCATCTGGGTAGGGTGAGTGATGATGTCCTTGATGGTCTAAGGACAGGCAAAGGCTTCTAGGCCTTTGATCCTTGGGCAATGCTGATCCACCTTCTGGCAAGAGGGTAGGCTCATCTTTGACCAGAGAGACACTGCGCATCGGTGGACAAGGCTTCTTTTTGGCCTTCTTGAGTGAGATGCTTTTGGACCTCTGCCTTCTGTGCCGGGCCTCTTGCTCAGCATTCAGTGACATAATGTTATCAGCACTGTTACTGCCTTCAGAGCTTGTGCTGGCATACGGCAGGGCACAAGCCTCGCTGGCCTTATGCTCTTCCACATAGCTCCCTGTTGTGGTACCTGAGTCTGTGGGCACGGACAGCGATCGCTCCCGGAATCTGTTGGCTCCACCTGGGCCTGTCTCTTGCCTTAAAGTACCACTGGTGAGAAAGCCAATTTTGGGAGGTCTTCCTGGCGCTTGTCTTCGTTGAGTAGGATGCTCTGAATATTTGGTTACCCCACTGCATCCTGCCGGGTTATCACGAGTGACAAAGAGAGTAGTAGCCTCCTTGGGAACCAGGGGTGGGAGGGTGTTCACCCAAGAATTCCCCAAGGAATGAGCTTTTCCATTTTCATTGACTGGATTACTCTGGCTGTTGGCACTTGGAGTCATATAGGTAAAAGCATCTCCCTTCCAGGAAGGGGAGAATGTTGATTCTGTGGGTCCATTGCAAGAACCGGGGACACTATAAACCATCCCCATACTCTCCATGCTGGGAGGGTTGGGATCTCCACGTGCCTGGTGAGGGTCTCCGGACTCACTGGAAGGATTTCTCAGTCCTGATGAGGTCAGATTTGGAAATCGTGCTTCTTGCCCGATGGTAACTCTCCCATGAATACCTGGTGGAGCTGAGAGGCTGGGCTTGGCATCTGAGGTGGCAGTGAGGGCCACACTGTCTGAGGGGCTGTTGCTATGACCTGGAGGAGGAAGGAAAACACAAGAGCATTAGTGGAGAAGCAGCAAGCGATCCTTTCCACATTGGATGTTTTGAGACAGGAGTGCTTTTTTTTTTCTTTTCAAAGAAGCATTTGCCAATAGCTTTGTCAGATTTCCTTGGTTCTTCCTTCTCACAGATGAGGATGCTAGGAGACTTGGTCTTTTGCCCACTACTACACAATGAGTCACAGGGTGCCCTTGGATTGGCCAGCTGACTGCCAAAATCTTCTCAGCTCTGATGATTTCTTTCAGAGTCCACATGTTATGTGGACTACCTTACACTCAACCCTCCACCCTCTATCCTCTTTCCCTTAGGCTCTTTGAACCATCATAAACATCACTCAACATCAATACTGAGGTGACAAACTCACTTGTAACCCTAGCAGTAAACCTGGAATCCATCATAATGGAACACTAAGTGCTCAGCTGTGATTCTGGCATCTGTTCTATTTTTTTTTGGTTAGTTGTGGGGCTTGAACTCTGGACCTGGGTGCTCACTGTTCCTGAGCTCTTCAGCTCAAGGCTACTTCCTTAGCCCTTGAGCCACAGCCCCTTTTCTAGTGATTAATTGGAGATAAGAGTGTCAAGTTCTTTAGTGGTCAGGTTGGCTTTGAACCGCAATCCTCAGATCTCAGCCTCTTGAGTAGGTAGGATTACAGGCTTGAGATGACACGCCCGGCTCTGGCATCAGTTATTCTTTACCTTCAAAATATACCTACCAACGTGATGAGACCATTCTGATGATCCCAATTGCAAGAAGTTTTTGCTATACAGACTGTTCTACCATCATTATTACTGCTATCTATGATTATTATCACTGTGATCATAATTTAGACTAACAGACACCATTTATAGAATAGCAACTATATCTCAGCCACAGACTCCACAGTAGCTCTGAATCCTCACCAAGACTCTCCTGGGTTATTATCATTATCTTCACAACAGGTAGATGATGAAGCTGGGGCTTACAAACTATGTAACACTTACACCCATTTTTCTTGGGTCGAGTATTTCCTTCTTTCTTTTCAGTGATGGGGATAGAATTGAAGCCCTCAAATATGCTAGGCACATGTTTTACCACTGAGTCACACCTACGTCATGATCTATGCTTTTTGGAGAGCAATGATCTGTTAAGATGGTAGGGCTTTTTTTCCTGCCATTCCTGGGCTTGAATTCAGGGCCTGGGCACTGTCCTTGAGCATTATCAAGGCTAGCACCCTACCAGTTGAGCCACAGCATCACTTCTGGCCTTTTTTGTTTATGTGGTACTGAGGAATCGAACACAGTGCTTCATGTATGAGACAAGCATTCTAACACTAGGCCACACTCCTGGCCCAAGATGGTAGTTTTCATCAAGATCCTCTCCATTATCTATGTGCATAAAATTGGTGCACCTGGTTATATTAAATTTTCAATGGAAAACAACCATGCGATGACTTTATTAGCCTATTCTTACTTAGTTGCTGGCCTTGACCTTGGTTGCCCTTCACCACACTGGCATTCTCAGAAAATTCAAAGCCCCATTCCTCTGAATTATTCTTGTTCCCCATCCCTACAATGTGACTAAATGGCAGGGATAATTAGAACAGTTGAGGGGAAGGGTTCTGGGGAGAGGATCAGCCGCGTTGGGGTCACCTTGTTCTTGCTGGGAAAAGTTAGAGATTCCAATAATGGTCCGCCTTCGCCTCAGGGTGGACTTGGGGTTCACAGCTGTCTCTGTGTTAAACAACGAGTGTCGCAAACTTGCATGTTTATCAAACTGCTGCCCTGTAGCCAAAATAAAGACACTTGGTGCATCCTGGTTTCTGTTTAAAGTATAATGGAAACGGGCCTTAAGTAGAGAGAAGGGATGATGGCAGTAGCATAAGCATGAATAGCATCAAGGTAGATGGCACTTCAAACTCATCCCTCCCAATTAGGTGTTGGGCACACATACTAGGTCTCAGAGGTACACCCAGGTCACCTATAAGTTTTCAATCCTGACTTCCTGCTGAAATGAACAGAAAGCTTTGAAGCCCCTATAGCTGGACTTCAGAAGACTGAACTCTCTGGGAGTAGGGCCTAGGTAGCAGCGATGTTTAAGAGTCTTTAGGTGATTACTTAGTTGTATAGCCAGAAGAAAGAAACATAAATACAGAGTACTAGGATGAGAATAGATTTACTGCATGTGATCTTTTCTTTTCTTTACCAGTTCTGGGCTTGAGTCTCAAGGCTAGAGCTCTACCACTTGAGCCTCAGCACCACTTCTGGCTTTTTTCTATGCATGTGCTACCGAGGAATCGAACCCGGGCCTTTGTGCATGCTAGGCAGATCTTTTTCTTTTTTCTTATTTTTGCTTTGCTGGGGATGGAACATATGGACCTAACTAAGCCACACCCTCAACCCTTGGTATTCAGAAACAGGGTCTCTCACTATGTAGACCAGACAGGCCTCAGAGTTGCAATCCTCTTGCATCAGCTTCCCAAGGACTGAGATTGTAAGCTACCAAGTCCAGTTTGGTTGTGATCTTTTCTCGAGGGAAAAGGGAAGCTTGTAGTGTCCAAGCTGCCCCGCTGACTAACACTTGGTTACATTCTACTAAAATTGGCTGCTTCATGGGATGTGAATCTCTGTTGCTCTTAAAAGTACTGGTTCAGCTTTTGGCTCCGGAGAACTTACTGGGAAAGTGACAAGGTGAGGTGGGATATGCAGCCAGTCATGTATTTGGTTCACTTCCCTGTTTCCCAATCAGCAGCTGGCTGGACAGACCCTTCCCTTCCAGCTTCATTGCTACATGCCTCACTCCGTAAGTTAGCTCTTTGGAAAAAACTCAGAAACATGGGCTGGGAGCATGGCCTTGTGGTAGAGTGCTTGTCTAGCATTCAATTCCCTGGTACCACATACATAGAAAAGGCCGGAAGTGGTGCTGTGGCTCAAGTGGCAGAGTATTGGTCTTGAAAAAGCCCAAGGAGAGTGCTCAGGCCATGAGTTTAAGCCTCAGGACTGGCAAAAAATAATAACTCAGGAACAGCCTCATTTAGAGGAAGAGATATTTAGAAAATGAATATCCAATATCAGTTTGCAAGTCTCTTCTCTTATGACTTGGCATACTTCCCTAGCCTATGGACTCTACTTCATTGCCTGTCTTCTCCTTTATTCATTTTTGGTCATGGGGCTTGAAGTCTGGACCTGGGCTCTGTCCCTGTAGTCTTCAGCTCAAGGCTAGTGCTCTATCACTAGCACCACTTCTGGTTTTCTGGTCGTTAAATGGAGATAAAAGTCTCATGGACTTTTTGTGGCTGAGCTGGTTTTGAACTGCAGTCCTCCAATCTCAGCCTCCTGAGAGCTAGGAGTATAGGTGTGAACCACCACACCTGGCTTCTCATTTTTCTAGATGAATAACAGCAGTGGATAACAGCATATTCAAGGAGCATTATCACATATGGTCAGAGCTGTTTTCCCTTACCTTGGCCAACTTTTTCCAGCATTGCAAAGTCAGTGCTGGGTTGCTGGCTCCCTGTAAGTCCCTTTGGACTAATAAAGTTTGGATTTCAACAGGTCCCTCCCTGTCTCCTTCTCAGGGTCTGGAAGCTGTTTCTTAGCTTTTATCCTTAAGGCTGGTGCTTTACCACTTAAGCCACAGCCATACTTCTAGCTTTCTTGAAGCTGATTGGAGATAAGAACCTTTTTCTTTGCCAGTCCCGGGGCCTGGGCACTGTCCTTGGGCTTTCTGAAGGCTAGGACTTTATTATTTGAACCACTTTACCACTTCCAGCTTTTTCTGTGTATGTGGCAGAGAGGAATCCAACCCATGGCTTCGTATATGGTAAGTAAGCACTCTACCACCAGGCCACACTCCTGGTCTGAGATAAGAGTCTTACAGGACTTGACATGGGGAGAAAAATGAATTGGACATAGTATACCACATGTCAACAGAGTCATAGCCAGCTGGGTTACATCCATTGTCTCCATATTCTCCAGGTCATCCTTTAGTATGTCTGGTATTTTTGGCCTTCATCCCTTTCTCTATCTCCTGTTTCCGCTTTTCGTGTGTGAAAAACTTGCCGAGCAAGTTGAAGATTGGATATTTAGTATCTTAAGAACAAACTAAAGAGAATCTACAAATTTTGTTTCCATATAAGCTTCTAAGGGCATTCAAGTTCCTAACATTGTGGAACATTCTGTTCCACAGGAGTGAAAGAAGAGCAGCCACAGCCCCCTCTTTTGCATGCCTATCGTGACAGTGCAGGGTGAGCTGATAGCAAGGAGAATGGCCCTCCCTCCCTCCCCAGCAGCTGGTGCAAGTATATTCAGAGGATGGTTTGTGATGGCATGGAGAGAAGCAAATAGATGATGCTAAGTTAACTCTACCAGAGATGTTGATGGGCACAAGATCAGATTGAGTGGAGCAGGGCTGAGGCCACCACTTCCCTTCCAGGATTGGCATAGGGAAGGGGCCATTCCAGGCAGTTGGCTTGTCGACTGGAGAAAGGCTCAGGGGGGTCTCCAGGGCTCTCACACCCTGGATAGTAGTCTCATCCTTGCTCAGCTGTCGATTTGTGGTCTGTTGGGAGAGAGGGTGATGTTTGAAAGGGTTTGCTTCTGACATGATGAGTGCTCTCACAGGATGGCTGTTAGGCAGTGATTCAAGGCTTGATCTGGGAGGCAGGAAGCAGGGCTAGGTTGCCCAGCTGGGCACCTGCTGTACAGGGCTCATTCTGGCAGGGCTTTTCTTTAGCTCTGCACGTGAACTGAGGCAAGCAAGCAACTCCAGATGGGAATGAAGGCATTGCAAGGTTCCCTGTCAGTAGGTGTATGCTGGCTCTCCCAGGTTGGGGAAGAGGCAACTCACCATCAATACAAACTCCAGATGCCTGGCAGACTGGGGCCTTGGGCTGGGAGTGAGCTCAGGGGACTCATCAGAAGAACGGAAGGTCTGCCCCAGAAGTCTGGCTTCGGAGTACTGTTCCTCATATTCTTCTGAAAAATAGCACAGTGGAGACACACTCTAGGGGGCCATGGGCAAGTGCTAGGATGAGGAGGACAATAAAGCCAGGGAGCTGCACTAGCTGCTAGACCTGACTCATATTGCTTCACTGGATTGCTTTCCTGGTGTCACAACCACTTAGATTTGGAAGTGAAAAAGTCCTGCGTCCGAAACAGCCAGAGAAAGAAAGAAAATGAATAAATTCAAGCCCACATTGCTTTGGGGACCAAGCCCTTATCTCTATGGCCTGCAACATAAGTTCTCTACATAGATACACAAGATGATGGTCCTTCCTTCCTTCCTTCCTTCCTTCCTTCCTTCCTTCCTTCCTTCCTTCCTTTCTTTGTAGCTCTTCAGATTTTCTGCAACACTATCAAAGAATGGATTTGTATGAAATCAAGACTTTGTACTGGGAAATTGTCGGGAGATTTCTCTTTAGGATCAAGATTTTTTTTTAACTTTTAAGAAAGAATTTTTTTTAAATTTTAAGAGAGGGATCTCACTATGTAGTCCAGGCTGGACTTGAACTTGTGGTTCTCTTGTCTTAGTCTTTCCAGTGCTGACATTATAGGCATGCACCAGCAAGCCCAGCTGCAAG
Organism: Megascapheus bottae; assembly: GCF_031878675.1. Taxonomy (NCBI): domain Eukaryota; kingdom Metazoa; phylum Chordata; class Mammalia; order Rodentia; family Geomyidae; genus Megascapheus; species Megascapheus bottae. The sequence continues at coordinate 39,542,466 of NC_143547.1, forward strand.
AACTCTTACTTGAATTTTTGTAGGTTTGGTTCCACTGTGGGTGGCATCAGGCCTAAGAAAGAGAGAGAAGATAATTGCACAGAAGAAGGTGAAGTTCACGGTCATCATCAGAGAGTAAGAAGGATGAGGAAGATTTGAATGGGGTTGACTGAGTGATGATTCAGACAAGAAGAAAATAAGTAAAGAATATTCATGGCTGTATTGTACATTTGAACAGATATTTAGAATCATGGAGACTTGGGCTTGTTCTCGGGGGTCTCCAATTTAACACTCTGCTTTGTACTCAGATCCCTCCTAAGAGGTTTCTCCAGCTTAAGTGCACACACCTGAAGGGGAGGTGCTTTCCTCCATTTCCAAAGGTGCCTTGCTGCCTGTATGGACAGTTGAGGGCTGTCAGACATATCAGAAAAGCTTATTCTTATCTGGAGGCAGAAGCTTTCTACCTCAGGGAACCTACTCAATGGCCTTAACTTTGTCTCTGGCAGCAGCACAAATCATACTGACTGTATGTGTGGTGGCACTTGGCTATCTAAACACAAGGCTCATGGTGTTTCTTGACCTCTTGCATCTCTAAGATTATCCCTATTCAGGCAGGCCTGTGGGGGTTATGGTTGTTGGCAGTCCAGTTGGAAGGTTCGCCTGGCACCTTTGGGGGGGGATCCATCTCTATGCCAGATGCTATTGGAAATCCAAGGGTAGTAAGAAGTTGTTCATTTGTGAGGTGCTTAGAATGGACTCCAGAGCACCCTGGGCATGCTAACTCAACCACAGAGCTACATCCCCAGATCAGAGATGTGATGTACTTGGAGAAACTTAGTCTGGCTAGGAGGACAACATAGGAAACGTTGGGTACTATTTATTGGCTTTAATATTGGTGAGACAGTAGCTACCCAGGAGGTATGTGGGCAAGCCTATTGCAGGAGCAGAGTGAAGCCCAGAATTGGAAATCTTGACATCGATGGTCCATTTGTCTTGTGGTGCCAGGATTCCAAAGGCAGGGGCAACTGTGACAAGGGAGAGGTCTGGAGACATCTGTGTTCCACAGGTGGGATTTTTCCGAAGCACCCCTGCTCACTCTGAGAAGGGCTTGACTTATTGCCCTATCTCAGCCTCTACCCCGTTCCCTCAGTCTACGGAGCTGAATAATGGGGGAAGGGATGGACAAACTTGAAAGCAAAGTCATTTAGAATCATCAGTATGGAAAATGGAAAAAAAAAAGATAGAAAATGCATTTTGATTTTCGGTAGGTTTGAAACGGTTTTGTGTTTTATTTTCTCTCTCTCACTGGTACTGGGACTCTTTCTTCATGCCTCCCTTCTGCTGCTGTGCTGTTCAGTTGGCCTTTGGGCTCTGGCAGCAGCCCCCCTCCCTCTCAGTACCTTGTAACAGGCTCTGGAGATTGAGCTGCGCCTCGCGAAGCAGTTCCTCTACACTCGGGGGCCTGCCCGAGGAGAGGAACACGTTCACTGGCTGTTGCCATGACGACCTCGAGTGGGCTGTCGCTGTCGAATTTTCCCGACCCGAGTTAGCTGCAGCTAGGGAAGGAGAGAGTCAGTGAGAGGCACAGGCGAGGGAGCAAGGGGGGCGAGGGGGAGCAGCGGCCCCAGCCAATGGGTGTCCATGATTCTCGAAGATCCGCCCTTCAGGGGCGTGGCGTATGTAGATGTCTGGCTGGGTTTAAAAGGCCCAGGAAATCGCGCTCCGCAAGATTTTTTTCCTCGACAGATCCTGCCGCAGTCCGCTCCCTCCCCGCTGTGCCGGCCTCGGTGCTTCCGTACTCCTGATCGCAACCTGGGCTGCTGAGTCGCCACGTCAGTGTCCAATACCTCGCGCCTTCTGGTCTGCTCTGTCACCTGCCTTTTCTGAACCCAGCCAACGAGGTAACGCGTCTGGGGCCGAGCGGCGGGGCCCTGCGCCCCCAAGCTCCCTAGGTGCCTGCCCCAGTGGGTGTGGCCCGGCCTCGCTGTGCCCCTCCGCCGCATTTCGGTGTCCTCTCGCCCCTTATCACCCCATTTCGGCCTCCTCCGGTGGCCCTTAATTCCCTGCCCCCTCCACTGCTAGAGCCTTACAACCCCTGAGCTAGTCGAGATGTCCGAGGCGGCAGGAAATCTCAATAGCCTCCGCATGGCAAATGTAGCCCTACAAGAAGAATTAAATGCCCTTCGTGGGGAGAATGCCAGTTTGGGCCTGCAGCTCGGACGAGCCCTGGCCGAGGTTAATTCTTTGCGGAGTAATGTCTCAAGCTACATCCGCTGGCCAGTGCCCATAGTGCCTGTCCTTACTGAAGAGAACTTTGAGTTCCCGCTCAATGAAGCCGACCCCACTCCCGAGGAAGAAGTGCCCTTCTTGTGCTGGCCTCCCCCCCGCACGGATCCAGAGTATGTCTCAGATGATCTTTTGATTAACGTGGTACAGGATTACACCAACCCAGACGGGTCCACTGACCCTCCTCTGTTAGTCACTTCGCCCCCCTCTGAGCTGCTGTGCACGGTGTCCAAGGAGCCGCCCCCGCAGACTGTTCTGCCACTCCTGGAGCGGCCTGATATAGAGCCTTTTGCAGGCGACCCAGTCTATTTGGCTGAATTTCTGATGCAGTTGGAGACCTTTATAGCTGATCATGAGGATCATTTCTCTGGGGATGATGAAAAGGTGGCCTTTCTAATCTCCTATTTCACAGGGGAAGCTAGGGACTGGGCCATCTCAGTCACCCAGGAAGGAAGCTCCCTGCATGCCAACTTCCCGCGCTTCCTAGATGAAATCCGGAAAGAATTCTGTGGCCCCATCCCCCCTCGGGTGGCCAAAAAGGCCATCCGCAGGCTCAAGCAGGGAGACTGTACCCTGGGCAGCTACGCAGATGCATTTCAGTTTCTAGCCCAATTCTTATCCTGGGATGACTGTCGCCTCCAAAACCAATTCCTCAAAGGCCTGTCAGAATTTTTCCGAAAGGAGCTTTTGTGGTCCACTGAAATGGCTGACCTGGATGAGCTGATTCTGGAGTGTGTGGAAATAGAAAGGAAGGTACGTGTACCCAAGCCAGTCTCACTTCCTGGGGTTCGCAGTGTTTTCTTCCCATTTACTCCCAACCCTAATGAGGATGACCATGAAGACGAGGAACACTACTGTGAGGATGAGGGTGAAGAGGAAAGTGCTAACACCATTTACCTGAAGGACATGGGGAGCCACATGAGGGTGTTCCACCAGGACATAGACGAGGAGGAGGAAATGAGAAAGGAGGAGGAAGAAATGAATGAGGAGGAGGAGGAAGATCAGGAGGAGGAGGGGGAAGAGGAGGATGAGGAAGAGGAGGAAGATGAGGAGGAGCTAAAACTGAAAGAGGAGATGAGGAAGAATATGGTGGATGATGATAATGAGGATGAAGATGTAATTGAGGTTGGGAGCCAGGATTCAGAGCAGGAGCAAGAGAGTGTGGAGATCCATTACTCAGCCCACCATCATCATTACCACCACTACCATCATGGCCTACCAGAGGAGCTGATGGAGATGGAGGAGCCTGTCCTTGTGGACACTTCAACCCAGACTAGCTCCACAATTGCCTACCATGCTGAGAATTTCCTGGACCTGTCACCTCCCATAATCCATTCCAGCAGACGAAGGAACCAGAATCGAGTCCCACTTCTAGAGGGCCTGCCAGGTACCAATTCTCCATTTTACAGCTCACCACCACTGATTCGCCGTGCAGGTCGCTTGGGTCAACGCCAAATTCGAAGACGCCCTCCAGTGCTGTTCCGCCTCACTCCGAGACAGGGGGGCCACCGAGCTGCTCGTGGCCGAATTCGCGTGTGAATGCGGGGGTGAGTTGGCCACCCACAACACACCCTTCTATTGCGTCCCCTGCCCCTGCTATTGCTGCCAGACCTACCCTGTCTACTGACCAGTCCTCATAGGAGTTCCAGGCCCGCAGAACCTGAAGAAGACCTGCAGATATCCAGGCCGTCTTGCAATCCTGATGGGAGAGTGACATGTGTGCAAGCAAAGTCACCTGGGAAAGGCGAGGTCAGCAGTAACTGACCTCTTAGGCTCAGTCCAACTAAAAGCTGCAGAGCAGGTTTCTGGGCCTCGCTGAACTGGTCACCCCTTTGTGTTCCCTTCTAGTTGTTCCAAACCCTCGCCTCTCGTGACGTTCTCTGCCCTGTGTACTACAGTATTATCCTGATCAGCTGACTGAGACTTCACCCAATGCCTCACTGATCTGCCCCAATGATTGAAGGGACAGGCTACACTGAACTCCCAAAGCCGCTGTGGCCACTCACTAGGTAGAACTGATAGCAAGCAGGATGGCACCAGGAAATATACCTAGAAGCCCACATTTGTGTCACGCCACACTTTCAGCCAAAGGTCTGGGAGAGAAACGTACAGTGAGAGTGTACAAGGCTGCAGGCCAAATGGACACGTTGACTGACACTTATTTGCATCTGGCTGACGATGGCAATTACCTCCTCTCAAGTTTCTGTATCAAGGCTCTCAGACTAGCTTGTCCAAACTTAGGGCCTTCTATAATCCCACTGCCCTCCTGGACACCCTTCTGCTCATGGAGCACAACACAACAGTCTCCACTCTTTTTCTTGATGCTGCCTAAAAGCATAGACACTTGGGGGGTGGACAAGAAGGAGGAGGAAGAAACTGTATAATTCATTTCCGATATTCCTAAGCGTGACTCTTGCCTTAGGGACAGGGTCCTCCTCCCCCCTGCCAGGCCTTGGACTTGCAGCCCCCAGCCAAAAGCCTGTGGCAGGAGACTGTCTCCTTAGGGTGGTCCTGGCTATAGAGGGAGGCCTTACTGGTCTTTCCCTCCATGACAGCTAGAGAGAGAGAAAGAGAGAGAGAGAGAGAGAGTCTACGACCTGCTCTTAGTTTCCACCAACTCTAAGGATTCCTTAGATCTGAGAAGAGAGAGGAAGGTTGGTGCTAGAAACTACATCACTGCAGCCTTGTGGCCAGACACGTTCATGACTCTTACTTGAGGGTCAGTCCCCCAGTCGACTGCTGTACTTTATTTCACAGCATGGCTTAAGGAATGTCTGCCTTGTACGCAATCCTGTGGTTTCCAGGAGCAATTGTAGATGCCTTTATAAACAGACCTGCTGCTTACCTTGGGTCCAGAAAACACTGCTCCTGCAGTGAAAACTGCACATTTACTATGTCACTTCTGGTCATAAAATGCCAGCAGATCTACTGCTGGCCAGGCTTGCCCCTAGACACTGAACTGTCTGCATAAGTGCAGCCCAAGTGTCTGGCCAGAGGGAAGAAAATATAGTAAATGGAGTCTCTGTTCCCCGCTGGAGTCTGACAGATAACCTCAGCCCAGCCTTAGGATTTGGGGCCTGGAGGCCAGAAGAAGGAGCTGGAGGAAGAGGAGTCACAGAGAGACCCAGTCCTCAGACTGGTTTTGGGTGAGATCTCTGATCATCTGTAGGAGGTAAGATTCTCGTTTGTTTATCACTTGTTTCCCAATCTGGAGATCAGTGGAATTAGGTTCCTCTAACTTGTTGCTGCCTTTTCAAAAGGTCTCCCAAAGAGAAGAGTAACATATAGAATATATGGAAAATAGAGAACACTCCCAAGGACAAAATATACTCCCATATTCAGAATCCCATCCCATAGATGGCAATATTTGCCTTTATGCCTTTCTTTCTAGTATATTCTTTCAAAGTTGAATCATCTTGCTAGCTCTAGCTCATCAGCAGAGTTTAAAATGGCTGCCACCTATGCAGTTCAGCAAACTGAACTATTACGACGCATCTTATTCGACATTGAAATCATCTGTTTTCCCCTCATTCACTCGAGAGCAGGAGTGAACAACCTTATGAAGATGCTTTTGTCTATTTTCTTTTTTTTCAGCTTATTTCCTCAGGTGAGAATTCCAGAAGGGGAACTGCTATTCTTCAAAGCTGGGGACCCTGTGTGCTGATGTCATCATGCTGGCCCTGCTGTCCATGTACTTGTGGAAACATGCAAAGGACAGGTGCCTTGCACCCTCCTCCAGGGACCCCTTAGCACAGCACAGGCCCTGCCTGTTCCCATGGTGCTTTTCACCCTGAACCCACATAGCCTCAGCCAGGGAGATAGCAGATGAACAGTGAGCTGATATCCAGACCTCTGGGGACAGAGAGGCCTTGGATTTTTCTTGGACTTTCTTCCCCTTTCCCAGATCTTCAATACTTGTTGTGATGTGACAGCCACAAGAGCTATAAGAAGAACTTTGGGCTTTGGGTAATTCCTTGGGTTTGAAAAAGGGATGGGGGTGGGTGGGAGGGTGGGAGGCTGGGAGGGTGGGTGGGTGGGTGAGTGGGTGGGTATTGCATGCAAGGGGATGGGAGCAACCCAAGGATTCCCAGAAGCTCAGGAAGAAACCACTTTGAAACAAATATGTTATCGTAATTCTTGTGTTTTTGGTGTATTACTTTGTTGCAAAGATAAGAAATTGCTCTGTATGCTAAAGCTTTCTCTCCTCAATAAAAATATAAAGGGTGTGTAACAATCGTGTCCACCTGTGTTATTGAATTTGTTTTTGTCGGTCGTGGGGCTTGAACTCAGGGTCTGGTCACTGTCCCTGAGCTTTTTCATTCTACCACTTTTAGCTACGGCTCCACTTCTGTCTGTATTATTGAGCAAGCATACTTCAAGACCAGTAGGCAGCAGGTGCTTATTATCTAGGCACCCAGGCAGGAGCTGAGCTACACTGGAGCCTTGACATCTTGGATGAGGCCAAGGTAGGCTCAAGGGACCAGTCTAAATCCTGTACATAAATGGGTAAGAGGGAAGATGTTGGCGGGTGTGTGTGTGTAAAAATTCGCACATGCATGCGCATGTACACACGCACGTGAATCCCCCCATCCCACACGGAGGACTTGGGAGTGCAAGGAGGGAGGAAAATCAGGGAGGGAAGGTTATTTCACTCTTGGACAGTAGATGGCGCCATAGGATGCCAGTAAGCTAGTTGTTGCTGATTTGGATGCAGATCCCCAGAGCAGTTCACACAAGGACCCTGCCAGCAAGATCTCCCTGTTCCTGGCAGACTGTGGCTCAGAAGAAACTGAATTTCATTCTAGGACTTGCTCAAGTTTCCCAGACACAAATGGGACTTTTCTTTTGTTCTGGAGGAGAAGGTGGGAATGAGTTCTAAATAGTCGTGAGTGCACTTCAAATCTATTAACATGTTTCAGCCTCATAAACATCCTAGGGTGGTAGGCCTTATTTTCTCCCTTCCCTGCACCATCTCCTAGATAAATATATTGCGGCTTAGAAGTCATTGCCCATAGATGTCATCTAGGACTGTACACAGCTCTGCCCATTAGCTCCAGAGACCCAGCCCCACTCAGTGTCCTACTGTGTTTTTTTTTTTTCTGCCAGTCCTGGGCTTGGGCTGAGGGCCTGAGCACTGTCCTTGGACTTTCTCAAGGCTAGCACTCTTCCACTTGAGCCTCAGCACCACTTCCGGCTTTTTGCTATGTATGTGGTACTGAGGAATCAAACCCCGGTCTTCGTGCATGCTAGGCAAGCACTCTACCACTAGGCCAAACTCCCGGCCCCTGTTTTGTTTTGTTTTGTTTTTTTTTTTTTTAACAGTGTTGGTATCCTGGTTCCTTTGTCCCTGCTTACTCCTTACTTTAGGATTCCAGTGAAAAATAAAAACACCTAGTTTCACAGGCATATATGCCTTGGCCCTCTGAGAAGAAAGGAGGGTGGGGGGAATCAGTACATTTCTGTATAGATGTCCTGCATTACCAGAACCATTTAGCTAGGCAGGTACTGCTGAGACTGGTCCACTTCTGTCTGTATTATTGAGCAAGCATACTTCAAGACCAGTAGGCAGTGTCAGAGATACTAGGTTCCATAGGCAAACCTAAAACTGAAGGCTAGGGAGCCAGTCAAAGGGCAGTTCTGTTCTTTAGGGAAGCTCCCAGGTAGCCTTGCCAAGTGACAGGGCTTGCCATGGGGTGACTGGGCCTTATGGGGAGAGGAAGGGTTATAGGGCAATGGCTGTCGCAGTGATCAATTAGGCTCTGTTGAAGGCTTCACAGGGGTGGGGGTGGGGGGGTGAAGGGGCTGGAGGGAAAGGGGAATCAGAAAGGTTCCAAGCTGCTCTAAAACTTCTATTGATGTCACAGGTTGGGGTAAGTGAGTCCAGGCTCTGCAATGGCCAATCAGACCAGGTGTGCTTAAACTAATAAAAAGATGATGCGCCTACCCCAGTCTTGCAGCCGTGAGCACAGTGGGAGCAGGGAGGAAAGTTCAGCGTTCCAATGCAGTCTTCCTACTGAGTCCATTTGGCATCTTACACAGTGCCCGCCCCTCTTGAGTCACACCTTCCTAACTTGTTTAGTCAACTTGAGTCTACAGAATTACAACAGGTGGTAAGTATGCTGTAGGATCTCAATACTAGTAAAATAACTGAATGGACAGGGGGAGAGAGCTCTGGGTGAAGACCTAGAGGTAGCCTGTTAAGGACATCTGGGGATGGAATAAAGCTTAGAAGAATAGAAGATTCCACCCCAAATGAATCAGGAGTCAAAATACCTCTTTTACCTAGATGGTCTAGAAAACCAAGTGTGTTTACACTCTGCATGAGTGAGTTAGAAGAATGAATGAGACAAGGCTGAGCACAAACTCACGAGAAAGAGCATATCTAGATGCTGGTGGCTCATGACTATGATCCTAGCTACTCAAGAGGCTGAGATCTGAGGATCATACTTCAAAGCTATCTGAGGCAGGAAAGAGTGTGAGACACTTATTTCCAATTAACTACCAAAAGGCCAAAAGTGAAGCTATGTCTCAAGTGGTATTGTGTTAGCCTGATCAATAAAAAGCTCAGGGACACTAGCCAGGTCCTGAGTTCAAGCCATCAGAGCCACACAAAAGAAAGGAAGGAAGGGAGGGAGGAGGGAAGGAATGAAAGAAGAAGGAAGAAAGGAAGGAAGTGAGGGAGGGAGGGAAGAAAGGGAGGGAGAGAGGGAGAGAGAGAGACGGAGACAGAAACAGAGAGACAGAGAGGGAGAGAGAATGATCATGGTGTATACCAATAGCCTAGTGGGCTATCCAAGATATTAATGCCTTCCTGAGCTGCTACCATTGTCCAGAGGTGGAAAGTTTCCCTGGGGTCCTGGCTACCCAGTCTCCAGGTACCAGATGGCACCCCACAAGAAACATTTGCCTTCCACGAGTAAGAAATTATCAGAACATAAAGGAGAGGTGACTGATGAGAGCAGAAAAAAGGTGACAAGGATGGCTAGATTCCCCAAACCCTCTTCTCAAGACATGGAGGAAGGCAAAGCAAATCTGTGCTGCACATTCCCCTGATCTTTTTAATGAGGAAACAGGAGTCTAATAAGGTCAACTGGCTCAAGGTCACCCCAAACAGTCTGACATCCAGTGTCTGTGCTTCATACCTCTTTCCTCATCTGGGCTCAACAGATCAGAATGATCAAGAATTGCATTTCTTGTTGTTTGTGGTGGTGGTCACAGGAGCTTGAACTCTGGGCCTGGGTGCAGTCTCTGAGCTTTTCAGTTCAAGGCTAGATGTATATATGTATATCTAAGTACGTATCTCTGTGTATGTGCAGTATAGTTTGATGTGAGCGCACCCTAATTAGACACTTTCTGACACCCCCCAGAGAAAGGTTGCCTGAAAGTGTGTGTAGATGTCTGACCCCCAGAAGCCAGGTCTACTGAAATAAAAAACTGTGCCCCTGATGGCCAGATTTGATTCATGGGGCAAGAGGAGGGCCAGCAATTACAAGATTATTCCCAAACGGGGGAGGTGGGTGCCACTTCTGGCTAACACTTCCTGTATCCTTCCAGACAGTGAAAACTCAGCAAGCCACTTCTCCCCAGGGACTCCAGGGAGAAACACAATGCCCAGAGTTTTCAGTTGCCTGGGTTGCCTTGGTAACGGTAGGACCTACTAAGAAGAAAACAGTCTCTTAAAGGCTTAAAAGGGTGGATATTTCCTTTGACAGAGCAGGCCCTGACCTGTTCCCTGCATCCCCCTCCTCTTCTTGTCTGCCACCCACCAACATGGAAGCTGGGCCCCTCACCTCAGCTGATCTCCTCAAGGGGGTGGGACAGATGGTATAAAAGAAAGTCGGGTCCTGGCTTCTCCAGGGGAGAAAGAGGCTGATATGCAATATGCCAAGTCCTGGCAAGTGGCTCTGTGTGGCCCAGGAAAGCCATGCCTTTTTTTTGGTGGTGGTGGTGGGGAACCTGAGGACAATGGAACTCAAGGAAGGCAGTGTCCTCAGCAGTTCCTGTCTGCCTTACTACTTGCTATGCAGGGATGAGACCTTTTGGGTAACAGGAGCATGTAGAGGGTGGATTGAAGTTTCAGTCATTTTCCTCTGTCCCCACCCCACTTCAGTTTATCTTCCTTTTCCTTCTGGATCACTGAAGTAGCTTACCCTATCCTTAGTCTATTTTGCCTCCTATGCCTCTATAATCTCTATTTCTTTGCATCCATTCACCTTCCATTAGCCTGGGTGGGGGGGTTGCAGGGGTGCGTGTGGGGATGCTGTGGTCCTCTGAATTCATAGATTTGGTCTTCAATGGATGTCAATGGCCTTTCTTCAGTAGAATGCTTGGGGACCTGATTCTGGTGTCCTTCACAATCTGCTCATGAATTACCCATGCTGGCGAATCTACTCAGGCCATGTTTTCCTTCCTTCTTTCACTTGTCCTAACTCCAGACACTCTGAATTCCTTTCTTTATCATCTAACCAGGCTTTTTCATGTCTCTGGGCTTTTGCACATCTCATTCCCTGAACCTTAAAAAGTCATAAACAGCTAGGCACCTACTGATTCATGCTTGTAATTCTAGCTTCTCAGAAGGCTGAGATCTGTGGTTCATGGTTTGAAGTCAGCTGGGGCAGGAAAGTCTGTGGGACTCTTGTTAATTACCAAACCACCAAAAAGCCAGAAGTGGAGGTGTGGCTCAAGTGATAGAGCACGAGGCTTGAGCAAAAAAGCTCAGACAGCACTCAGGGCCTAGGATCAAGCCCTAGGACAGTCATACAAAAATAACAAACAAGCCGGGAGTTTGGCCTAGTGGTAGAGGGCTTGCCTAGCATGCACAAAGACCCAGGTTCAATTCCTCGGTACCACATACATGGAAAAAGCTGGGAATGATGCTGTGGCTCAAGTGGTAGAGCTCTAGCCTTGAGAAAGCTCAAGGACAGTACTCAGGCCCTGAGTTCAAGCCCCATGTCTGGCAAAATAAAACAAAAACAAAAACAAAAAAACAAAACAAAAACCCCAAACAAAAACTATTTCAAAGCTGAGCACAGTGGCTCATGTCTGTAATCCTAGCTACTCAGGAGGCTAAGATCTGAGGATAGTGGTTCAAAGCCAACGGGGCACTAAAGTTCATTAGACTGTTATCTCCATTTAACTACCAGAAAACAGGAAGTGGTGCTGTGGCTCAAGGGGTAGGGTGGTAGCCTGAGCTGAAGAGCTTAGGGACATCGCCTAGGCCCAGAGTTCAAGCCCCATGAACAACAACAACAAAAATATTACAAACATACCAATATAGTGACACATGCATGTAGTCTCAGCTACTGTAGACTCAGCTACTTCGGAGACTGAGGCAGGAGGGTCACTTAAGCCTAGGAGCTCAAGAGTAGCCTGAACAACACAGCAAGACCCTTGCTTTAGGAAAGGAAAGGACAGGACTGACAAATACTTCTGGCTCTGCTCCAACTCCAAGATTTAATTGAAAGATTTCTTCTAGTTGAGTTCTGATGGCTCATACTTGTAATCCCAGCTACTCAGGAGATTGAAATCTGAGGACTGAAGTTCAAACACAACCTGGGCAGACAAATCTGAGAGACTTTCATCTATAATTAACCAACAAAAAGCTAGAATGAGAGGCATGGCTCAAATGATAGAGTATGAGCCATGAACAGAAAAAGGTAAGCAAGAACTGAATGCTCTGAGTTCAAGACTCCATTCTTTTTTTTTTTTTGCCAGTGCTGAGCTAAAGCCCAGGGCCTGAGTGCGGTCCTTGGACTTTTCTCAAGCCTAGAGCCCTACCACTTGAACCACAGCACCACTTCTGACTTTTTTCTATGTATGTGGTATCAGAGGAATCGAACCCAGGTCTTTGTGTATTCTAGATTAAGCACTCTAGCACTAGGCCAAATTTCCGTACCAAGACCCAGTTCTGACAGATAAAAAAGAAAAATAAGGAATAGAGAGCTGAAGATGTCCCATGTCATAACACAAGAATGCAAATGGTTTTGAACCCTACAGTGAAATACGCGAAGTCCTGTGGTCTGCATGAGAGTCCTGTATGAGAGCTGGGTATAGTAATACAGGCTTGTAATTCCAGCATTTGGGAGGTTAAAGACAAAATGATCATTAAGTTCCTAGCTACACAGCAAGATCCTATTTCAACAAAAGAAAGCCAAACAAAAACAAAGCAGTAAGGGCTGGGCCATGCCTGTAATCTCAGCTACTCAGCAGAGAGAGAAAGGGAAGCCGGTTCAAGACCAGTGCAGGCAAAATGTTACGGAGCCCTTATCTCAATCAACAAACTATGCATGGTAGTTTATTTTTGTATTCCCACTACAAAGGAGGTATAGGTAAGAGGAACATGGTTCTGGGCCGGGATTTTGGCCTAGTGGTTAAAGTGCTTGCCTAGCATGCATGACGACCCGGATTCGATTCCTTGGTACCACATACATAGAAAAAAGCCAGAAGTGGTGCTGAGGCTCAAGTGGTAGAGCTCTAGCCTTGAGAAAGTCCAAGGACAGTGCTCAGGCCCTGAGCTCAAGCCCAGGACTGGCAAAAAAAAAAAAAAAGAGGAACATGGTTCTATGCTGGTCCTGAGCAAAAAATAGGTGACTCTACCTGAAAAACAAGTAAAGCAAAAAAGGACAGGGGGTATGATTCAAATGATAGATCACATGCTTAGCAAGTGTGAAACCTGAGTTCTTTAGAAAGAAAAGAAACAAAATTAAAAAGCCCAACCAAGTTTCAGGATAAAGTCTTCATTTTCGTAGGGCATATACTCCTCTGACAGTTTAGTGAAACCTTTGGGCCCCTTCTCAAAAAAAAAATATTCACATGCATAAATGAAAATACATAGAATTACAAATGAAATCAATCATATTGAAATCATCGCAAAACCAACTCATTTTGTAGCCACATATATCATTACTAATGTATTAATCACAAAAGTATAGATGAGAAGCATTAAGTTGATAGATAGTTTCCTTTTGAAGATGCAACAACGGTAATGTGATTTAACGATTCTGGTGATTTCTGGTGATGATAAAGTCACAGATATTAATACTTTTTCTGTTGTTAGTGCTAGGGCTTGAACACAGGGCCTGAGCTCTGTCCCTGAGCACTTTTGCTCAAGGCTAGTGCTCTACCACTTCAGCCACAGCTCCACTTTCAGCTTTTTGGTACTTAGATATAAGAATCTCATAGACTTTCCTTCCTGGGCTGGCTTGGAAGGGGAACTGAGATCCTCAGATCTCAGCCTCCTGAGTAGCTAGGATTACAGGTCTGAATGAGCCAGTGGTGACCAGCTTGATACTGTTAATACTTTCATAAATTTCTGCTTATATTCCTCACTCGAGGAAATGCTTCAATTTCTGTTTGTGGTTCGTGGAGAAAACAATCAAATCACTTTTGAATCCAGGTTCCTAGCAGTCCCCAAACAAAGCTAGAAGTCAATGGAGAGCTGTTGAAGATGCTTTGACCCAGAGTGTTAGACAAAGGACAATGGGCTGTGTGGACAAGCTGGGGGCTGGCAGAATTACAAGTGTGTGGTTTCTCTTTCAAGAGCTGTTTACAGCAATCGGGAAGTCTGGCAGCCTCTTCTTCCTCTTCATCCTAAATCAAGTGTGGGTGTGGGTGTGTGTGGGGAGTGATGGCAGTGCAGGGAGGGCTGTTATACTTGGTTAATGTTTCAAGCCCACCACATACTCATTCGAAAGACAGATTTTTTTGCCATTTACATGCCAGGGAAATATTGCTGGGGCTTGCACCATTTTTAAGTTGAGAACTGTTTTGTAGGGGCCACTGATTTCTCATCAGTCTAGAAATAATCTTGAAGTGGATTTATTACTGGCCTTGACATTTTCTGAACTAAGTAATGTTTTACTCCAGTACCCAAGCCATACTTGGGGATTGCAAGCGAGGGGGTGGGGAAGAGTACCAACTCAGCCCAGGCACCCCAGAATTTTCATCATAATCAGTATTTATGCCAAATCTTAAATGATTTTTCCTGACTTCCTGACTTACCCACCTGTCAGCTGAGTCCCTTGCTGACCCGAGCAGTATGGTTTGGGCTGTGATCAAGGAGACATATGGTCAGAACAGCAGGAGGACTTGGCTTGTTTTATTGCCTTTGACCCCACTCAGCACTCAACTTGGCCAATTCTCATAAAGACCACGCCCCCACCTTCCCAAGATGCTTTGCTGGAGGGTCAGGCACATGACCTGCACCGGCTTCCTTCTGCTCTTCTCCAAGACTTCATACATACTCAGAAATGAGCACAACTTGGTTGGGGGACAAGCTGCAGCTTGATTCCCACAGTGAGAGGTTAGAAATGTGACAGCCTTGTGCACTGGAGCCATTGGCTAGTAAAGAGGCTAATTTTCAATGGAATCTGTCTCAGCAGAGAGAACAGAGCAGTATGCACTGGGATTCAGGCTGACACTTTCACATACAGGAATGCAAAGGAGACAACTTATTTTCTTTAATAAAAAGACATACATGCAGCCAGGAGTGGGCCTACTGTAGAGTGCTAGCCTAATGTGCATGCAGCCCTGGGTTTGATTCCTCGGTACCACATACACAAAGAAAGCTGTAAGTGGTGCTGTGGCTCAAGTGGTAGAGCTCTAGCCTTAAGAAAGCTGAAAAACAGTGCCCCGGACCTGACTTCAATTCCTAGGACTGGCAAAAGAAAAGACATATATACATGTTCTTAATTTCTGAAACATAGGTAGAAGGAGGCTGAATGGGAATTCAGAAAAACCTGAATTATCTAGATTGGCCAAGAATAAAAGAAAGAAGCATCACTACAATCAGAAAGGAAAGAGAGGACATTATAATTGATCTTATAGAAAAAAACTCCACTAAACCAGGTGCCGGTGGCTCACATCTATAATTGTAGCAACTCTAGAGGTTGAGATACAGAAGGTCACATTTTGAAGCCAGTTTGGATAGAAAGTTGTAAAATTTCATTCTAATTAGCCAGCAAATCTGGGGTAGATATGTTGCTCAAGTTAGGTAGAAGTGTTGTTCAGTGAGCAAATAAGCCCATCAAGTGTGAAGTCCTGAGTTCAAGTCTAAATGCTGGCCAAAACCAAACCAAACCAAACCAAAAGATTAGGAAGCAAACTACAAATGCAAAAGTTATATTTTCTTAAACCTAGGTACTCAACATTTCTTTGTGTCAGTTGTGGGATTTGAACTCCAGGCCTGGGCACTGTCCCTGAGTTCTTCAGCTAAAGGCTACCACTCCACCCCTTGAGCCACAGCTCCACTTCCAGTTTTCTTGTGGTTAATTGGAGATAAGAATCTCAAGGACTTTTTACTGCCTGGGCTGGCTTTGAACCTCGATCCACAGACCTCAGCCTCCTGAGTAGCCACCATGCCTGGCTTGTAATCAACATTTCCAAAATAAAACCCCTTTAGTTTGAGCCAAACATTGATTAGGAATTGGGATGGGGGAGGGAATGGTTACCACTAGGTAAATAAAGAGTACCACTCTAATGAATTTGGATAGTTGGGAAAACTAACAACTGATTCATTGCAATAAAAAAGAAGAAAAATGCACCAAATAAATTTTGAATGTAGTACCCTTTTAACCTTATAGATGTATCTTCTAGTACACTTCTCTTGAATGCCAAGCAATCAGTACTGTACTGGTTCCTGCAGTTGATATTCTGTTGCTTCTACAATATTGATTCCCTTCTTCATCTTTACGATTCTTGTTTAGCTATCTATATCCCATCATTCTCTTTTTTCATATACTTTTTATTATAATTAAAGGAAGGTTACATTATATTCACCAGATAGAAGGCACATTACTTCACAAACATTGATACCCTTTCTCATGTCTTGGTCCCCATTTCCCTCTCCCCACCCCCACCCCTCATCTTGTTTCCCCCCTTCCCTATCCTATGTCACATAACCAAATACGCATATATACAATATGCGTATTTGAAATACTGTAACAGTATGAGATACCCAAGGGACAGCAAAAGAGGTGAGAGATAACATAGTACATTAAGGACAACAATCACTCGTTATATGGCTTTTGTTTCTATATCCTGGAGGTCCTTTCATTTAGCATCATACTATATGGCCTTATGTATCTAGGTTTTGTTCTATTGTAAATCTCTGCTAGGAGAGTCCAAGGTTTCTACTGATTATGACAAATGAGGGAAACCATTGAGCCTATGTTCCTTTGAGTCTGGCTTACTTCACTTAATATGATTTTTTCTAAGTCTTTCCATTTCCTTACAAATCACTCCATCATTCTCTAACAGTACCATTAGTGAGTTAAAATAGCTGGACTCACCTGCAACCCAATACCCCTACCTGTGATTTGTCAGAGATCCATGAGTGTATTCATCATTAGGCATTTCCCTGATGATGATTTTATTGGCCAAGAATTAAGTCCATGAACAATTTTCCCAATTAGATTGCAAAGAAAATCTATTCCATGGTTGGAACAATTCAGTGGTATCTTGTATTGGTTATACACTATTAAGAGTATATTTCACAATAGCTGCAGTGGACAGACATTTTGGGGGTATAAATGATGAAGCTTGAGGGTAAAGCTGACACCTGATATAGAGAGAGGCTGGCAAAAAGACTGTCAAAGCAAAGGAATCAGATATTTTGAACCAGGCACCAGTGGCTCACGCCTGCAATCATTGTTACTTAGCAGGCTGAGCTCTGAGGATGGCGAGTTTGAAGTCAGCCTGGGCAGAAAAATTCTTGTGAGACTCTTCTCTTCAATTAATGACTCAAAAACTGGAAGTGGTACCATGACTCAAGGGTATAGCATTAGTTTGAGCACAACAATGTTACTGGACAGTGCCCAGACCCTGAGTTCAAGCCCAAGGACTGGCAAAAAAAAGAGAAGTCAGAGTCTTTCCAAATATGCCTGATTTATTGTATATGTCTGGGCTTGATGTTATTGTTTAACAGTTTAAAGTAAACGCTTCCTTTTTTTGTAACTAAGAGCATCTTAACTGATACATTTCTGATGCATAAAATATATGACCTTTAGGAAAAAAGAAAGCAATCTACTACACACAACTGTATGACAATGAACTAGAAAACGTTCATAAAACTGCTAAATGTCCAGGAAGACACAAACCATCAAAATGACTGAGAAGTAAATGGAAATGCCAAATAAACCCACAACAACAAGGGATTGAATTAATAATCAAAACTACCCACAAAGAAAAGCCCAGACATAGATGGCTTCACTGGTAGAATTTATCAAACATTTAAAGAATTAATGCCTATTCTTTACAATCCTTTTCAAAATATAGAGGAGGAGTTAATACGTCTCAAGTTATGCACTAGTCCTGTTTTACTGAGATACCGGTAATAACAAAGACATCAAAGGAAAAGCTCAGAGCAGTACTTGTTATAAATAGATGCAAAATCATCAACCAAATATTAGCAAACCAAATCTAGCCATATATAAAAAATTATATATCATGACCAAGTGAGATTTATCCTAGGATACAAGGTTGTTTTAACACTGAAAATCAATGTAATGCATTATATCAATAGAAAAAATACAAAGATACGGTCATTTTAGGAGATACAGAAAAAGTATTTATAAAAAGAAAAAAACAATCCAAGATGAGTTCATGGCAAAATACATTCAACAAATTAGAATAGACAGGGACTTCTTCAATCTGGCAAGTACTATGTATGAGAAAGCCACAATAATGTCACATTTAATAATAAAGCATTGATTTCCCCCCCCCTAAGATCAGGAACAAGACAAGAGTGCCTATTCTTACTTCTTCTATTTAACATTGTACTAGAAGTTGTAGCAAGATTAATCAGACAAGAAAAAGAAATAAAAGGATGTACTTCAGAAGTGAAGAAGTAAATTATTCCTGCAGAGATGTCATTATCTCATACAGAGAAATTTATAAGCATTCTTTTGAAAACCTATTAGAATTAATAAATATGTTTAGTAAGGTTGCAAACAATGAACTTATTATACATACTTGCTACATACTTGTAATAAACAATTCCATTTCCAGTATCTCAAGAAAATGAATATACACGAATAAGTTAAACAAAAGTCATATAAAACTTGTACACACTGAAAGCTATGAAAAATGAAAAAACTTAAGGATTGAAACAAATTGAATGATAAACCATGTTCATGGATCAAAACACAATATTGTCAAGATATTAATACTTAAGTTGATCTATACATTCAACATAATTCCTATCAGCCTGTCAATTTCTTGGTAGAAATTGACCAAGTGATCCTAAAATATGTGGAAAATTTAACAATCTCAAAAAGAACAGATAGATGACTCACAATTTTCTATCTCAAAATTTATACAGAGCTACAATAAAGAAATTAATGTTGCTCAGAGAACTTAAAGGAAAAAGGGTGAAAAAGTGCAGCAGTGGACTTGATGAAAGTGGGTGGAGATGGGAGGGAGCAACTGGGAGAGAATGAGGGAACAGAAGACACTGTACAAAAGGACATGTACTTATTACCTGACTCATGTAATTACAATCCCTCTGTATATCACCTCTATAATAATAATAAAGTACATTAATTTAAAAGAGCTAAAAAAATAATGTTGCTAACCTAAGGCTATGTAACAGAATTGAGAGTTCAGAATAAGCCCATAGATCTCTGATCTGTCAATTTTTAAAAAGGATAATCACTTTCAATGGAATAGTCTTTTTGTCCATTAGCTTACATTAGTTATACAAGGGGGAGATTTAAAATTACAAATTTCTGTTACAAATAATGCCATGAAAAAAATGGATATACAGTCTACAAAACATAAGACGATACTTGATAATCTGCAGCACACAAGAAAATACTAGAAAAATCCTATGCCTGAAAAACATTTGTGTCTAGAGTATTTAAATATCTTTTACAAATCAATAATAGTAAGACAAATAATCCAAGTCAAAAATTAGCAAAGGAGGGCCAGGAATTTGGACTTGTAGTAGAAAGCTTGCCTAGCATGCAAAGCGGGGGGGCAGGATCATGGCCTAGTGGTAGCATGCTCACCTAGCATGCACAAAATCCTGGGTTTGATTCCCCAGAACCATGTATACAGAAAAAGCCTGAAGCGGTGTCGTGGCTCAAGTGGTAGAGTGCTAGCCTTGAGCAAAAGTGTGAAAGGACAATGCCCAGACCCTGAGTTCCAGCTCTGGAGTGGCAAAAAAGTGGCAAAGGATCTAAAAGAAATTTCTCCAAATAATATTCATACTTGGTCAACAATCCCATGAAAAGATGTTCAACCTAATTAATTATCAAAGAAATAAAATGGTAATAGGATACCACTTCACACCACTAGCGGAGCTATAATCAGAACATGCATGTGTTGGTTGGGATGTAGACAAAATAAGATCCTTCATATTAGATGGTGAGAATGGTACAGCTATTTTGGATGAGTTTGAAAGCACCTCCTAATCTTAAACAAAGTTAGCTTTTGGCTCAAAATTTTCAGTCCTAGGTTATATCTAAAGCACCTGAGTTCACTCACACACACAAACACACACCCACAAGTTACATAAAGCTGGGTGCCTGTAATCCTAACCACAGAGGAATCTGAGATCTGAGTATCACGATTCAAAGCCAGCCCTGGCACGAAAGTCCATGAGTGTCATCTCCAATTAATCAGCAGAAAACCACTGTTGAGCTGTGGCTCAAAGTGGTAGAGTGCTAGCCTTGAGCTGAAGAGCTCAGGGAAAGCACTCAGGCCCAGAGTTCAAGCCCCATGACCGACAAAATATAAAGATCATTAAAATTTGTATATCCAGTATATCCATATTAACAGGTATAAGACTATTATAAACAGTGAAAAGAAAATATATGGCAGAGACAAGCACCACATTCAAACCTTAGTAACTTTTGCTTGCGTGTCTATGCTCTAAGAGCAATAGTTTAAAAGGGAAAAGTGGCTGGGTGCCAGTGGCTCACACCTGTAATTCTAGCTACTCAGGAGGCTAACATCTGACAATTGCAGTTCAAAGTCACCCTCAGCAGAAGTCTGTTGGACTCAGAAAAAGCCAGAAGTGGTGCTGTGGCTCAGTGGTAGAGTGCGAGGCTTAAGCACAAAGAGGCTGTAGGACAGCACCCACGCTCTGAGTTCAAGCCTAAGATTGATACAAAAAAGGGGGAAATCAGGGCTGGGAGTTTGGCCTAGAGGAAGAGTGCTTGCCTAGCATGCACGAAGACCCGGGTCCGATTCCTTGGTACTCCATACATAGAAAAAAAGCCTGAAGTGGTGCTGTGGCCCAAGTGGTAGAGCTCTAGCCTTGAAAAAAACCCCAAGGATAGTGCTCATGCCCTGAGCCCAAGCTCAGGACTGGCAAAAAAGGAGGGGGGGACCAGGGCTGAAGCAACACATGTGGTAACACCACCCACTCACTCCAATTATTTGAGCTAGATCTTGGTGCTGAAATCATCTCCCCTGGCTGGAGTGTCCTCTTGTAGGACTTCACAGCCCAGCCAGGCCCCAGGAACCGGTGGCTATGCAAGGGCACGATGGAGCAGAAAGCCCACTGGCCTACTATGTTTCTACAATTGCAAGTGGAGCTTTTGCCACATAATTAGATGAGGCATTACCACAGCAGCTACAGAGGTCACACAGCTTCCAAGGATGGGTCCATCAGCCAGACCCATACTTACTCCCAGGGATCCTCCCTGGGGCCAGCTATCCTTGCTACTGCTCTTTATTTGTTGCTTGTGGGACTTGAACTCTGGGCCTGGGTCCTGACCCTGAGCTCTTCAGCTCAAGGCTACTGCCCTACCCCTTGATCCACAGTGCCACTTCCGGTTTTTTACTGGTTAATTGGAGATAAGATTCTCCCGGACTTTTTAGTGCCTGGGTTGGCTTTGAACCATGATTCTTAGATCTCAGCTTCCTGAGTAGCTAGGATTTCAGACGTGAGCCATCAGCGCCCGGCTCTTGCTGCTGTTTTTAACAGTAGTTAAGTTTAGTCTGTTCTTTTCTCTCCCTTTCTAACCTTGATGGACCTTGAGCTGTTGGCTGCTCTAATGTCATCCAAGGAGCACAGAACCCCTCTCTAGCCCCTGAGTGGGAAGTGGACCCGAGTCCTCTGTTCATTGCTTACCCACAACCCATTATGCTTCTTCAGTCCAACAGAATTTAATATTGGAATCACAAAGACAACCTCATTTCTGAAGTTTATAACTTGAGAATTATCTATATTTTCATCTAGTTCTTGTGTAAATATGTTTATACATAAGTACAGTAAAGAGAGAATTTTTTAGTAGTGTGTGTGTGTGTGTGTGTGTGTGTGTGTGTGTGTGTGTGTGTACGCTGGTACTGAGGCTGGTACTAGGGGCTTCAGGCTTGTACGGCTAATTTGTCCACAGTTGGTACTCTAGTACTTGAGCCACATTCAGTCTAGCTTTCTGATAGTTATTTGGAGATGGACTCTTGAATACTTAATCTGCCCTGTCTGGCTTCAAACTGTGATTCTCAGATTACAGGTTCTAAGTATGTAGGAGTACAGGCATGAGCTACCACTGCCTGACGTTTTTGTGTGTGCATGTGTCAGTATCAGGCCTTGAACACAGGGTTTGAGCTTTCCTGCCAAAAGGTAGTGCTCTACCCCTTGAACCACAGTTTCATTTGTTTCTTTTGCTCATTAATTGTAGATAAGAGTCTCATTGAAGCCAGGTGTCAGTGGTTCACGACTGTAATCTCAGTTACTTGGGAGGCTGAGATCTGAGGATCACAGTTCAAAGCCAGCCCAGGCATGAAAGTCCACGAGACTCTTATCTCCCACTAACCACCAGAAAACTGGAAGCGGTGCTGTGGCTCAAGGGGTAGAGTGCTAGCCTTGAGCTAAAGAGCTCAGGGACAGTGACCAGGCCTAGAGCTTAAGTCTCATGATGGATGACCACCCCAACAAATGTCTCATTGAATTTTTCTGCCCAGGGCTTGCTCTGGTTTCAACTCATGCTCCTCATGCTCGTCAGCCTTTTTGAATAGCTAGGATTACAGGCATGAGCAACGAGTGCCTAGTGGCTTTTGTTTTTCTAACTTCTCAAATCACAGGAACTTTATGATCTAGTTAGAATTACACGAATCACTATCATGCTGATAGAGAAGACATAAGTCCCAGACTCCATTATTTCCCATAATAACAGTTGGTAACCTTTATACATACAGAACTTCCAATGTTTCAGACATGGCCCTAGTTACAAATTTAATCTCTAGAACAACCCTATGAAGCAGTGCAATTAGTTCTATCCTAAGACACTGAATGGTGACAGGGCTTGTTCAAGGTCGTCCTGCTATAACTCAGAACACTGGGACCAGTGCTTATGCTTAGAACTCTTCCAGCAGGATAGCAAACTTTAGTATGCATGACAATTACTTGGGGAAGACAAAATATATGGCCTGATGATGTAGCTGAAAGTAGAGCACCTGCTTAGCAAGTGCCAGACAAGCACACAATGCTCAGCACAACTTGCAGGTACTCCAGTTGAGGAAGAAATTTGTGTTACTGGAATTTGTGTGTCTAACAGTTTCCCAAGGAACTCAAAACAAAGGTTGCTTCTGCAATGGTCAAATTTTGAGAATTACTAAGCTATTTTGCTGTCCATTCTCCAACAGCAGAGCACGGGTCAAACCAGTACTTGCAATATCCAGGAAGGTAGCTCGATTTGTCATCTGCCTCACCCTTGAAGAATGTCCCTTGAGCAGCTTCACATCAAGGGCGTAGTCTTATTCACGCCAGCCTCAGACTCAATTAGCTAAATGCAATCCCATCCATTAAAGGCACTGATAAATCAGTCCCTGGCTGTCAGGCTGGCCCAGCTGCGGTTGAATTAATGCTTGTGCTGTCACTTGTCTGGTGCCTGCAGCCAATTGATCTCACAGGTTAATAAGATTAACTCAAGATTAACTCAGCCAGACTGCCTGCAGCCTCCTCTGTTCCCCAAAACTTAAGGAGGTTCAGGCTTGTCCTTGACATAAGAAAGTTGTTCCTCTCTAAAGAGAGCATCATTCTTGGAGAGTAAAGGCTCTTCATTTGATCCGGAAACAAATTGCTGACAAGTTTGGGTGGTGTCTGCCCAGGGAAACAGGGCAGCAACTTGGTTGGAAACATCTGGCTTTGAGACACTGCTTCAATGTGACCTAGCCTGTCTTCTCTGAATTGAAGTTTCCTCATTGATAAAACAGCTCCCTAGGGCCGGGAGTTTGGCCCAGTGGTGTCCAGCATGCACAAAAACCCGGGTTTGATTCTTCACTACCACATACATAGAAAAATCCAGAAGCGGTGCTGTGGTTCAAGTAGTAGAACTCTAGCCTTGAGAAAGTCAAAGGACAGTGTTCAGGCCCTGGGTTCAAGCCCCAGGATTGGCAAAAACAAACAAACAAACAACAACAACAACAGCTCCATAGTGTGTTTCCAGCTGGTGTGGATGCCCAGCAAGAAAAGGATCATGGGCTCCACAATGATGTTGGGGATCTTGCATCCATGATCCATCGGTAGCTTTCAAAACTCACTATCTGAGGGCTGGGAGTTTTGCCTAGTGGTAGAGTGCTTGCCTAGCATGCAGGAAGACCCGGGTTTGATTCCTCAGTACCATATACATACAAAAAAAGCCAGAAATGGTGCTGTGGCTCAAGTGGTAGAGCTCTAGCCTTGAGAAAGCCCAAGGACAGTGCCCAGGCCCTGAGTTCAAGGCCCAAGACTGGCAAAAAAATTTACTATCTGAGGGCACAAATTCTGGAGATCAGCGTGGTAGATGCTGCCAGGTTTACAATGAGTCTCTCTGTCTGTCTGTCTCTGTCTCTCTCTGTCTGTCTTTGTCTCTATCTCTGTCTCTCTCTCTCTCTCTGTAATAGTGTAGCTCCAGTGGTAGAGTTCCAGCCTTGAGCAAAAGCCGAGTCCAAGACCCTGAGTTCTAGCCTCAGTACTAACATTAAAAAAAATAAACAAAAAGATTCAGGGCTGGGAGTTTGGTCTAGTGGTAGAGTGCTTGCATAGCATATACTATAAGCCCTGGGTTCGATTCCTCATACCATATATACAGAAACTAAAAGCTGGAAGTGGTGTTGTGGCTCAAGTTGTCATGTGCCAGCCTTGAAAAAGTCCAAGGACAGTGTCCATGCCCTGAGCTCAGGCTCCAGAAATGGGGAAAAAAAGATTCACAATTCAAATCCCTTGGGCTAGGGAACCCTTCCCCCAATCTTCTTAATATCTGCCTGTGGCCTTATGGCCTTGTTCATCACGGTGATCACCTGTGCTAGCCAGTCCTCGGAGTGGCTGTTTTCATGTGCCAAACCAAGTTCTACCTCAGGGACAAACGACTTACTTTCTTAACTGGCAGAAAGGATATTTTCTTGTTAATCCTCTTTGGGGATTGCCTTGTCAAATGCCACTTCTGCTTCTCCAGCAGCAACTTCACCCCAACACAGAGCAATTTTGGGGGATTGGCTCAGCTCCATAGCTTCCTAACTGGCTAACAGAGGCCCTTGCTGGGACAGTGTGGCAGTTTATGTAGTCCTAATTCCTCCACTATTGCTCCCAGTTGAGGATCCTAAGCACTCCCAAACAAACTTCCTGCACACTAAAGTTGGTTTTCTCGGGTGTCCACCTACCCTTGGCCCTTTACAGGGTGAAAAGTGAATTGATACATTTTGCCAATGGCCCAGTATATAGCTCAAAGATATTGCTCACTGCGCCTCTACTCCCTTTACCAGCTAATGGTTTGTAAGCGATTTCTCTTTTTTCATATATTTTTATTGTAATTAATTGAAGGGTTACATATACTTTCAGGGATCATTTCTATAGTATGCGATTTCTCTTTTTTAAAAAATCAACATAGGGCCGGGAGTTTGGCCTAGTGGTAGAGTGCTTGCCTAGCATGCAGGAAGATCCACGTTCCTTTCCTTGGTATCACATACATAGAAAAGCCAGAAGTGATGCTGTGGCTCAAGTTGTAGAGCACAAGCATCGAGAAAAGCCCAAGGACAGTGCTCATACCCTGACTTCAGTCCCCAGGACTGGCAAAAAGAAAAGATCAACTTGACTGGGAGCCACTGGTTCATGCTTGTAATCCTAGCTACTCTGGAGGCTGAGATCTGAGAACAGTGACTCAAAGCCAATGTATAGATAAGTCCATGAGACACCTATCTCCAATTTGCCACTAAACAACTGGAGGCCTATAACCCTAGCAACTCAGGAGGCTGAGATCTGAGGATCGCGGTTCAAAGCCAGCCCCGGCACTACAAAGCCTTGAGAATCTTATCTCCAATTAATCTCTAGAAAATGGGAAGTGGGGCTGTGGCTCAAGGGTAGGGTGGTAGCCTTGAGCTGAAGAGCTCAGGGACAGCTCCCAGGCCAGCCTTTGAGCTCCATGACTGAACCAAACCAAACCAAACAAAAACTAGAGGTGAAGCTGGGGCTCAAGTGCTAGAGTGCTAACTCTCAGCAAAAAAGTAAAAAGGACAGTGCCTGGGCCCTGAGTTCAATCCCCAGTATTGGCACATACACAAAACAATGTCAACAGAGCACTTTTCTATTATACTTCTCTGTTGATTCTTATTTCAAAACCAAGACATGCTTTTCGCAGTTAAAAATGAGAACATACTAAGTGGAAGAAGACTAACGTGCACAGTCCCCCTATCAAGACAAGTATTGCTGAGACCTTGAGTTTATCTTTTTGGATGTTTTCTTAGACTACACAAAGATAGGAATCCTACTGTAAATATTTTCTTGTTTAGTTAGACTCTCACTCATGCCAGTAATCCCAGCTACTTGGGAAGTAAAGATGGGAAGAGCTCGCTTCAAGGCCAACCTGGGTAAAAAGTTAATGAGAGTCTATTTCGAAAACAATCTCACTGTAATGTCATACACCTATAATCCCAGGTATTAGAGAGGAAGAAGCAGAAGGGTATAGTTCAAGACTTTCCCTGAACGAAGTCAAGAGTCTATATGAAAAACAGCTAGAGGGCCAGGAGTTTGGCCTAGTGGTAGAGTGCTTTGCGTAGCATGCATGAAGACCCGGGTTTGATTCCTCGGTACCATATACATAGAAAAAAGCCAGAAGTGGTGCTGAGGCTCAAGTGGTAGAGCTCTAGCCTTGAGAAAGTCCAAGGACAGTGCTCAGGCCCTGAGCTCAAGCCCAGGACTGGCGAAAAAAAATAACTAGAGCAAAAAGGGATAGCGACATGGCTAAAAGTAGTAAAGTCTCAAATTCAAACCATATTACCATCCCCCCCCCCAAAAAAGGGCTGATCTTGGTGGCTCATGCCTGTGATCTCAGCTACTCAGGAGGCAGACATGGGGAGGATCTAACTTCAAGAATAACCCAGGAAAAATATAAGAAATACCTCAAAACAGCAACAACAAGGATGGATATGGTGACCAAGGCCTATCATACTAACCACTTAGGAGTCATAAGCAGAAGAAATGTGGTCTAGAACTGCTGGTGGGAAAAAAATGAGACATTTTCTTAGAAATAACCCAAGTAAAATGGGCTGATGCCATGGCTCAAGTGCTAAGTGCAACTTCCTAGGAAGCATGAGACCTAGACTTCAAATCATAGTACAGCAAAAAGAAAAGAAATTAGTAGAAAAGCAAAGCTGGGGACTGGTGGCTCATGCCTATAATCCTAGCTGTTCAATAAGCTGAGATCTGAGGATCACGGTTCAAAGCCAGCCTGGGCTGGAGATTTTTTTTTTGCCAGTCCTGGGCTTGAGCTCAGGGCCTGAGCACTGTCCTTGGACTTTCTCAAGGCTAGAGCTCTACCCCTTGAGCCTCAGCACCACTTCCGGCTTTTTTTCTATGTATGTGGTACCGAGGAATCGAACCCGGGTCTTCATGCATGCTAGGCAAGCACTTTAACCACTAGGCCAAACTCCCGGCCCTGGGCTGGAGATTTTTTTTTGAAATATTAGAATTTTTATTCTGTGCTATATAAAATACGCATGGTTCTAGTACATAAATTGTTTCCACTTTCATAAAAGAAAAAGACAATGAGAAAATGGTTTATAAATCTCTCAGTCCAACTTATAAAAGATTGTTACCGAAACTAATCAGTACTTGAATGTACAGCCAACTTTGAATATGTATGGATTATACCTAGGAACTAGAATTTACCCAGATGTAAGTTCTGGCATTTGTTCTTAATGGCACAATATATCAGAGAACACTTGGCTTCTACAGTATTGAGAAATTTGAAAACAAGCCTCTGCCTCCATGGGGGGAAGGGGGGAAGGTGTGCAGGCAAGAATATCCTGTACATAATCAGCATCGGAATAAAAAACAAAACTTCACAGTCTGATTTACCTTTATCAAGATAAAATAATTATCTGCTAAATTTGCAGGAAAGATTTTGACTCTATGGGTTTGTTTTTGTTTTGTCGGTTATGGGACTTGAACTCTGGGACTAGGCATTGTCCCTGAGCTTTTCAGCTCAAGGCTATCCCCTTGAACCACAGTACCACTCCTGTTTTTCTTGTGGTTAACTGGAGATAAGAGTCTCAATGGACTTTAGTACCCAGGCTGGCTTTCAACCGTGATCCTCAGATCTCAGCCTCCTGAGAAGCTAGAAAACCAGGCATGGGCCACCGTGCCCAGCTGTAATTAATATAAACACAACATTTTTCATGACTGTCATCTGTTTGGGTTTTACAAATACTAACACAAAATATGTTCAATTGGTAGAAGTCCATGGGCTAAAGAAAAAGAAATTGAATATAAAATGTTTACCACCTTTATCTATTCTAATGTTACATCAGGCATCGAGACCTAATTGGCTTCTTGTGCCTAACATCATGAACACAACTCAGTCTTCTTTGAAATTTTGTTTCTCAGTAGCAAATGTGGATCACTGTTTCCTGCCTTGACGTACAAGATCACTTCTTCCAATTTCTATCATTCGTTCTTCCCAAGATTTCATTTCATTATCATGACGAATTCTATCATCTTCAGAAAGCTGAAAATACACCTGCTTTTGAGAATCAGGAATATTTTCCCACATATCATTTAAAGTCCTCAGTTTTTCCTTATGTTGTAAGCTTAACAAGTTTTTTTGGGTTTTCCAAAACATGTTAACTCCCTCTCTTTTTTTTTTTTAAATCAATGCTTTCCTTTTCAAACGTCTTTGTTTGATTTCTTTTTCTAGAGAAAGCAACTGAGTTGGAGTAAGCTGTTCTTGAATTCTGTGTATTTCTTCTTTGTATATTTTCCAATCTGCCTTATAAGCATCTTCATATTTTTTTCTTTGACTCAGGAAGTCCCCACCATGCCTCTGCAATTTGTCGAATTAGTTCTTTTTTTTTCCCACATCTGGGTTCTGAGCTCTAAATACTGGTAGCTGTTCTTGAGAAAACTGAAGGAAGTCATAGGTTTCTTTGGATAACTACTCAAAACCATTTTTGGAAAACACACACAAAACACTGTGGAGCCCCCACAGGGCCGACTTGAACCCACACTCAGGACTTGTTACCATGCCCGCCACTCGCAAGGCACTATCTGGAGATTTCTTATCTCCAATTAACCACCAAAAAACCAGAAGTGGCTCTGTGGCTCAAGAGGTAGGGCAGTAGTACCCTTGAGCTGAACTGCTCAGAAACAGTACCCAGGTCCAGAGTTCAAGCCCCATGAACAAAAAAAAAAAGAAAGAAAAAAAGAAAAAAGAAAGAAAAAGAGCGAAAGAAAGGAGAAACCAGAAAGGGTGAATGTGATCGAAGTACATTATATGAGTTTATGAAAATTATTACTATGAAACTCCCATACTGCTCAATTAATACATGATTTTTTACAAAGAAATTAAGTCTAGGGTATATGGCTCAAGTAGAACATTACTTGCCTGGGATGCACAAGGCCTTGAGTTCCAGCCCTAATATTGTCACAAAAAAGTATGAGATTTATTCTTTACCAGAAGGAATGATTTGAAAGATTTCTCGCCACAAATTAGTGGGGAGAATTGTTAGGATATGCCCAGATGAAACTTCATCCATTAAAAAATGTAGAAAGAAAACCGAAAGGAGAATATACACATATGGAAAAAAAATAATTGTTAGTCATGTATCCAGTAAAAGATCTGTCTAAAGTATCATAAAGAACTTTCACTTTGGGTGCCAATGGCTTACACCTGTAATCTAGTTACTCAGAAGGCTGAGCTCTGAGGAGCCCAGCTGCAGCCCTCAGTAAAGTCCATGAAACTCTTATTGTCAATTAACCACCAGAAAGCCGAAAGTGGCCTGGTGCCACATCTAACTTATAGGAACTTATAGTTCTGTGTGTGTGTGCGCACACATACGTTGACTTGAACTCAGAGCTTACACTACTTAATGTCTGCCTTGTATTGGAATGTAAGGCCCTAAAAGTCACAGACAGCCTGTTTATTCTGATCACTGGTATATCCACAATTAGTAGAATGTCATACATGCTCAGTAAATGCATGGTGAATGAAGAATGAAGGAACTAGTACAAGATACTACCAGAGTACTACTTCTGCTGAAATTCTTCATCTTTGTTTTTTTTTTTTATTTTCCTTTTCTTTTTTTTGTTTTTAAATTTTATTTTCTTGTTAGGGTAATGTGTAGAGGGGTTACAGTTACATTCGTCAGGTAGTGCGTGCATTACTTATCACACATTGATACCCCTTCTCAGGTTTTTGTCCCCGTTCCCCCCC
Organism: Megascapheus bottae; assembly: GCF_031878675.1. NCBI lineage: Eukaryota > Metazoa > Chordata > Mammalia > Rodentia > Geomyidae > Megascapheus > Megascapheus bottae. The sequence goes on from NC_143547.1 coordinate 39,572,363, forward strand.
TTTCTTTTTTTCATATATTTTTATTGTAATTAATAGAAGGGTTACATGATATTTGCCAGATAGAAGGTTCATTACTTCACATGCATTGATACCCTTTCACATGTCTTGACCTTCTTTCTTTTCTTTCCTTTTTCTTTCTTTTTTTTGCCAGTCCTGGGGTTTGAACTCAGGGCCTGAACACTGTCCCTGAGCTTTCTCAAAGTTAGCATTCTACAACTTGAGCCACAGCACCATTTCTGGCTCTGTCGTGTGTGTGTGTGTGTGTGTGTGTGTGTGTGTGTGTGTGTGTGTGTGTGTGTGTGTTAAGGAGGAATCGAACCTAGGGCTTTGTGCATGCTAGGCAAGCACTCTACCACTAGGCCCAACTTTTGGCACCTCTCTTTTCTTTTCTTTTCTTTCTTTCTTTCTTTCTTTCTTTCTTTCTTCCTTCCTTCCTTCCTTCCTTCCTTCCTTCCTTCCTTCCTTCCTTTCTTTCTTTCTTTCTTTTCAGTTTCAGGGCTTGAACTCGGCTTGGGTGCTGTCCTTGAGCTCTTTCTGCTCAAGGCTAGTGCTCTACAACTTTGAGCCACAGAGCCATTTCCTGTGTTCTGGTGGTTAATTGGATACACAAGTCTCATGGACTTTCCTGCCCTGGTTGGCTTTGAACTGCAATACTCACATTTTAGCTCCAGAGTAGCTAAAATTTCAGGCTTGAGCCACTGGCACTCGACCCACCCACCCTTCCTTCCTTCCTTCCTTCCTTCGTTCCTTTTAAAAAGGGTCTTACTACATATCACAGGTTTGTCTAAGAGGCACAGTCATCCTCTTGCATCCATTTCCTGGCTGCTAGGATTTCATACAGGCACCATCACACCCAGTTCCTGCCAATCTTCAATTTAGCTTTTGGTAGTTTACCACATGGTTTCAGCTCCTACTCTATCATCAGAGACCTAGCACACTGGCTGAAGTCCAAGATACAGGGGGCTGTGGCTGCCAGTTAGCTTTGGTCCTTCCCACTGGTTGGGAATCACCTGAGGGGATGGGGCTATAGGCATTATCTCTACTGGGAGAGAGCCTTCCTAGCAAGTACAAAGCCCTGAGTTCAAATCCTAGTACTGTAATTGAGAAAACAGAGTAGTTATTACTGTTTTAATTTTAGCTTTTCTGTCTTGCCCTCCTTCCAGAAAGCTGAGCGGTTCCTCTTGCCATGGAGTGCAGCACCCACTTGCTCACATGCATTTTTTGGGGGGAGGATGCTGGCCCTCTGGGATGAAGGTCTTCCTCAGTTACCTTTGGCTTGCATGCTCCTTGATGGTTTCAGCGTGCATCACCACAGGGAGCACTTGGAGAGTGGCTTTTTGCCACTTTGCACAAGGCCACCTGGGTGAGGTCCTCAATTGGCCTTCGACCCCATTGCCTAGGCAGAGCCAGGGGCTGGGGAAATATATCTACACATTGTTTGCCAGTATCTGGAAAATTCTCAGTCCCCAAACATTGCACATAACCTCCACGGCCAAGTTACTTTCCTAATTCTGGTTGCCATGACAACACGACTTAATGATGGAGCAATTTTTTTTTCTTAAAATAATTCAACCCGTTTCCATATCAACAGGGATTTATTTTGGTTCCGCACACAGAGAGGGCTTGATAGCCAGCACCTGGCAGCCCCTTCTGTACCTAAGGAGGAAGTGAGATTTCCAGGAGACCATTTGAGACGTGGCACAGGGACCTTGGTATGCTGATGTGGTCATGCCCTTGTGAAGAAGATAATAGTGTGGGCATCTCATGAGTTCCTCTTTGGAGTTGTTGAGGTGAGAGAATGAAGAATGAGGAATTAACAAGCTTGTGTGGGTCTTTCTCAAATTCTAGGACTTATATAAACAAATGTCCTGGGCTGGGAGTGGTAGTGCACGTTTGTGATCCCAGCACTTAGGAACTAAGGGAGAAAGATTGAGAGTTTAAAGACATCTTGGGCTACAGAGCAACCCTGTCTCAAAAACCAACAACAAGGGCTGGGAGTTTGGCCTAGTGGTAGAGTGCTTGCCTAGCATGCATGAAGTCCTAGGTTCTATTCCTTGGTACCACATACATAGAAAAAGCCGGAAGTGGTGCTGGGACTTCTATGGTACAAGCCTCGAGAAAGCTCACGGATAAATCCCAGGCCTTGAGTTCAAGTCCCAGGACTGGCAAAAAATAACAAAATAAATAAATAACCACAACAAAACAACCTGTCCTACTGTGGGGCCTCCCTCACAAGATCACGGGCCAGGAGGCAGGAGGCAGGGCTGCAATACAAGTGATTGTCTGTGTCTAAGCTAGCTTTAGACAACAGTTCCTTCACCAACTAACTCAATTCACCAGGCATTACTGAAAAGCTACTAAGATCATCCCTATCCACATGATTGAGGGTAGAAAAACAAACATGTATCCCTACCCTTGGGGAGCCTCGATGTGTTGGTGATAAATATTCCACATGTATGGAACTCCTGAATCCCCAGTGGAGCTCATTATAAAGCACGATGGGCTGCACTGGGTAGTGTTTGTGTGTGTGTGTGTGTGTGTGTGTGTGTGTGTGTGTGTGTGTGTGTGTGTGTGTGTGCGGAGAGTGTTATGCGGAATTCTGCCTACCTCATATGCCCCCAATCCTTCATGGCTCACTTTAAGTAGCCAACAGCTAAGGCAATCCAGATACTGGTGGGCAAAACAGGAAATATTTTCCTTTCTTTTCCCAGAATCCTTTGTGGGATGCTCTGTTCTGTGGAGCTCAGCTATACAGTATGTCTACTGGAATGAGCAACTGCTCTCTGAGCAGGCAAGTCTGCTTTGCTTTCTGCGGTACTTCTCTAAGTCTCTGGGGGTTTAATAAATAAGGAGGAAAAGATAGAGCTGCCAGGGTAGTTAACAAACCCAGCTGTCTGGCTACGAGGCCAACAAATTGCTGAGGAAGTCTGAGTCCGTGATCTGAAAATGCCTGCGAATTCACAGCCCTGGACTTTCTCAGTAAACATTGTGCTTCAATGCATACTTTGGGAGTGTTTCATTCTGAGGGAACCACATAACCCTGCAGTGAAATCTCAGTCTCTTCCTGAGTCCCAAGAACTTGAGCAAGTCATGCCACTGCTAATGCCTCAGAATGGGGATGATAATTACATCTCATTTATAGGAATGGTGTGTGTGTGTGTGTGTGTGCGTGTGTGCAGCAATAATGGGAACTTGAACTTAGGCCCCTGCACACTAACTTGCCTTTTTTACTCAAAGTTGGCACTCTACCACTTGAGCCATAGTTCTACCTCTGGCTATTTGCTGGTTGATTATAGATAAGATTGTCTCATTTTGCCCAGGATGGCTTCAAACTGCAATCCTCAGATCTCAGCCTGGTGTGTGTGTGTGTGTGTGTGTGTGTGTGTGTGTGTGTGTGTGTGTGTGTGTACACATATCTGTCTGCCTATCTGTCTGTCTGTCTGTGTCTTGAACTCAGGGCCTGGTTTCCGTCCCTGAGCTTTTTGGTTAAGGCTATTATTTTACTGCTTGAGCGACAGCACCACCCAGTTTTTGGTGGTTAATTGGAGATAAGAGTGTCACACACTTGCCTGCCTGGACTTGTTTTGAGCTATGATTTTTAGATCTTAGCTTCCTGAGTATCTAGAATTATATGCATGAGCCACTTGCACCCAGCATATCTCAGCCTCTTGACTAACTAGAGATTACAGGCATGAGCCATCAACCTCCAGTAATAGAAATGTTCTTTTTTTTCGTCGGTCATGGTGCTTGAACTCTGGGCCTGCGCGCTGTCCCTGAGCTCTTCAGGTTAAGGCTACCGCCCTACCCCTTGAGCCACAGCACCACTTCCGGTTTTCTGGTGGTTAATTGGAGATAAGAGTCATGGTCTTTCATGCCCGGGCTGGCTTTGAACCTTGATTCTCAGATGTCAGCCTCCTGAGTAGTTAGAATTAGAGGCATGAGCCACCACACTCAGTAAAATGTTCTTTAAGATGAAATGAATTGTTATTTGTAAAGGGCCTGGCACATAATAAGAACCAAAATAATGACTTCATTTGTTCAACAAATACTGAACCCTATCTGAGCACAGAACATATTAACACTGGGGATTTGCCAATGAAGAGGATGGACGCTGCTGCCCTCATGGAGATCACCTCATCACTGACAAGAGGTAGACTACAGGCAGCCATAGAGTGAGGGGATACAAAGAACGTACTTGTCAGGAGAAATGTAAGTGCAAAGGCCCTGTGGTGGGAATTGGAAGCCTGGCTGTAGGAGCTAGTGTGCATCAGGCTGTGAGAGAGGGGGGCTTGTTATCAAAAAATGCCATAGAGGTGGGCAAAAACCATACTCCTTGAAAGTCTTGGGTCAGATGCTCGCAACTACTGAAAGCTATTGAAAGGTCTGTGGTTTGCGATACAAATATGACGTGACTGCTATTCTTCATGGCTCACAGTGCTAGGAACCTCATTACCTAGCTTTCTCCTCAAGTTTCTTGAACTTGAAAGCTCATTGACATCAAGTGTACGTGCACAAGGCCCATGCCCTGTAGTCTACTACAGTTAGCTGGGGTAGACAGCACAGGTCTGGGTTCAAGATTTCCTCTTCCAGCCTGTACGAATAGTTCTGGGGGCAAACTACATAGGTTCAAATTCTTGCTTCCCTTATCAGCAGTGTGGCCCTGGAAAAATCATCTCAACCCTGCGCATCTCAGCTTGCTCACCTGTGCAATGGTGTACAGATGATCTACTCACAGCAGTTGTGATGATTAGGTGAGTGACCATGACAGAATTACATTAGCTCTCCCCCCCCCCCCCCCCCGGCGCGTACAAAATACAGCCCAGAGCTTTGTAAGCCAAGCAGCAGGTAGGTGATATCTTTGGCTTTGTGACTGGATGGTTAAAGGATAGTGAGTGCTGCCAAGGTCTCAGAACTCCAGAAACAGGGTGGTTACCGTGGTGATCACAATCAGAGCGAACATCAACTTACCACGGTGTGCAGATTTTCCCTTTTCCCTTTAGAAAAGTCCCTCCAGAACTTGTCCATCCGATCTTTTCAATTCCTCTCAAATCCTTTCCTTTTTTTTTGCACACAATGGCTATGTCCCCAAATGAAAGCCTCTTTGTTGTCATGTAAACAGTTGCAAGCCAGGTGTTGGTGGCTCATGCCTATGATCCTGGCTAGTCAGGAGGCTGACATCTGGGAAATGAAGCTTCACATCAGTCAGGGCAGTAAGGTCCATGAAACTTTTATCTCCAAATAACCAGCATAAATTAAAAAAAAAAACACTGGAAGTGGAAGTGTGATTTAAGTAGAAGAGCCTTGCATAAAACAGGCAAGTGAGAGAGCGTGTCACTTAATTCAAGCCTGGGTAATGGTGTATGCATATACAAACATGTACACACACACACACACACACACACACACACACACATGTTGCAAGAACTTCCTACTTTCCTTTCTCAAATCTTAGGCTCCTAAAATCCAGTCCCCACAAATCACATCAGGTCATTTTTTTGTGTGTGTGCTTCAAAGTTAATGAAGGAAGAAAGCAGCTTGGAGAGCCCCCCCTCTCCTGCCCCAGCTCTTCTCTGGCCCTATCGTGCTGCTTCTACCATCCCACCCCTTTCTGCACCTAGTAACAGTTTATCCATTCTCTTAGGATCTCTGTAAAGGTATCCTAAGTTGATCCAATTTCAGTTTGTCATTCCTTTCTCCTAAGCGCCTCAGGAATGTCTTCTCCTTATTGGTGCTCTTGGGTCCTTGTCTTACACCAGGTAGTGACCCTCAGAGGGCAGACAGCAGCCCCGAGAGCAGAGCAACAACAGTGTACATCATCGCAATCCTGGCATTTAAGTCTGCTACGTCCAGGGACTCTGAGCATCTGCTCCCTGTGTCCTACCGGGCATTATGCAGGAGAGATGTAGGTTGGAGTCTAAAGTTATGAGTTGAACTGGAAAATCATCAACCCTCCCACAAGGGGGCAGCACTCCTCATGGTTAGCTGATGCCTCCATTGCAATCCTCAAGACTTTTAAAACAACATCATTGGGAAGGGGTGGGGATGGGAAAGTGGGACATGAGTAAAACATAAGAAAGTGTGGCAGTGTTCAAGAAGTAATACACCCACTACCTGAAGAATGTAATTGTAACCCCTCTATATGTCACCTCAGTAATAAAATACAATAAACGAAGGACATTGGCAACTAACATGTTAGTCATTATTTTGGTAATGCAGATTGATCCACAGGTTTTGCGCATGTTAGGTTTGTGTTTTCCCACGGACTGAACTATATTCCTAGATTTTTTTTTTTGCGCCAGTCCTGGGTCTTGAACTCAGGGTCTGAGCACTGTCCTTGGGTTTTCTCATGCCTAAAGCTCTACCACTTGAGCCACCGCACCACTTCTATGTTTTTCTATGTATGTGGTACTGAGGAATTGAACCAGGGTCTTTGTGCATGCTAGGCAAGCACTCTACATCTAATCCAAACTCCTGGCCCTATCGCTAGATTTCTTTTTGTGCTAGTCCTGGAACTTGAACTCAGGCCATGGGCATCATCCCTGAGCTTTTTTGCTCAAGACTGGTGCTTTGCTTCTTAAGTCACAGTTCCACTTATGGCTTCTTGGTGGCTAAGAGTCTCTCATACTGTCCTTTCCTAGGTGGCTTTGAACTGCGATCCTCACTTCTCAGCCTCCTGAGTAGCTAGGATTACAGGTGAGACTCACTGATACCTGACATCCCCAGATTAAAAACACTTTTGTGGTGGGTTTTAATGTGAGTCTTCCAGAGTGGTACTTTATCATTTGAATCAGCCCTTTTTGGCTTCATTATTTTTCAAGTAGTGTCTTGCCTTTTGCCCAGGCTAGCTTCCTCTATTTACATTTCCCTTGTTGCTTTGATGTCAGGCGTGTGCCACTATGCCCATTTGTTGTTTTTTTTCCTCTTTCGGTTCTAGAGTTTGAATTCAGGGCCTAGGAGTGGCACTCTAATACTTGAGCCATGACTTCAGCCTTGCTTTATGTTGCTTATTTTGGAGATGGGTTCTTTTAGAACCTTTTTATTTTATTTACTTATTTATTTTTTGCCCAGAGGTGGCCTCAGATTATAATCGTCCAGATCTCAGTGTCTTCAGTAGCTAGGATTATAGGCATGAGCCACTCATGTCTGATTTCACTATACCCAGAATTTTTATTGGTTTATAGGCGATCTCATGAGAATATTTTGCCTGGACTAGCCTTTATACCACACTTGGCATATCAGTTTGCAAATTAAGAACCTTTGTGTGTGTGTGTGTGTGTGTGTGTGTGTGTGTGTGTGTGTGTGTGTGTGTAATGAAGAAAAGAAGAAAGGAAAGGAGAAAGGAAAGAAGGAAGGAAAGAAAGAACGAAGAAATCAAACAATGTATCTGGATTCAGGTTTCCTATTAAGCTACTCTACATTTCAAACATCGGAGAGAATTTATTCCTAGTCAGTTCAGTAGCTATTTGCTTTGCCTTTTTGGTTCAAGGACATGAAAGCAAAAATCAAAAGTCAAGTTTTTCCTGTTTCTTCTTTTGAAAATGAAGCTCAACTTCCTTTTACTTGGTGGCTCTAACAATATCAGGTCTTCTGGCAACCCACATGCTTTGAAAGCAGAGTAACCACAATGTGGTGACACCCTCGCTTTGAGATGTGACTCACCCCAGAAAGGAAGGCCATAGAGGACACACAGCCTGTTTCTGTGGTGGTGGATTTGCTTAGCCTGACAATCTTTTATGCACAAATGGCACAGAGGATGGCAATGGTTTCATTTTTGTGATTTCTCCCATCCCATGCCATCTAGCTGCACCCCAAATGAGAGCAGCTGGAGCTGTGAACTCTTAAGGATTCCTGTTCCTTTCAGAATCCGGATGACTTTCCCCTGTGATGGGGGTGGTTGGGGAATCCCATAACTTCCTTGGTGGGATTACCCAGAGGCCTTCAGGAGAAACTTGCATTTCCTGTAGGGCTGGCACAGCAGCTCCTCTGCTGTGCCTCATTTAGGGTTTAAGACTAAGTCTTTTTTTTCCCCAGCTGGCAGGGTGTTGGTGGAGGGCCCAGAGTGGAATCAGTCTCCAAGGTCACCCACTTCCCTGGGGAGAGGCTGCATCCAGAATCACAGTGTGAATAGAGGACAGGCCTGGCTTCTTGGTCTCAGTGGGGATCGTGTGAAGAACCGCTCAAGCTCCAGAGCTCCTCACTGAGTGGGAATGGGTTGAGGCCTCTGATCTAACTACAGTGCAGTTCAACTCCATCCTCTGACAAATCCTGCTCTCCACTCCTTTCAGGGACTGTGGAACAGTCTATGTTGTAGAAGAAGATATTCTGTAACAAGTTTGCATGCTTATCTTGTCTCCTGGAGAAGCTAGTCTATAGCAGTGCCTTGCCTTGGTCTTTTTTCTATAGCTACCCTCTCTCTTGGGTGACTGCAATTATTCTAAAGGATTCTAGGATCATCTGGAAGGATGACTCCCAAATCTTCTCTGTTGCCATGGCTGCTATGCTCCCAGTCTGCTCACTTGCATCTTCCAGAGCCTGGGGACCATCTTTACCTGGGTGCCTACTCTTTTCAGTCTTAAATTTACTGCATTAAAGACAGAACCTTCTACTAGTGCCCTAATCGTCTCTTTCTCTGACTTGTCTATTTCTGTCTGTGCTGCCTCCATCTTCTAGATCCCAGGCTGGAGAGCTCAACACTGTCACCAGCAGCCTCTTGCTTAGGCTCCTTTACTATCACCTTCATCCCCACACCTTGTAGTGTCCTCTGTCCCCAGAGACCCCAGTAAGCCAGATACCCTGCCAAACCTCGAATCTAAGATTTCTTAACAGTTTTTGTGGCTTGGATTCTTTTGGGAATCTGATGAACCCTATGGACTCCTCCTCAATGTTTATTTCTTTATTATGTTACAAACAGAAAACAAACACATTGGTTAACAAATGAAGACACTTGGATTCAAAATGAACACTATAAATGTTGAACAATTTAAGCTTGATGTCCGTGACTCCAATCTGTAATGCTGGCTACTCTGCATGCTGAGATCTAAGGATAACGGTGAAAGCCAGCCTAGGCAGGAAAGTCCCTGAGACTCTTATCGCTAATGAACTACCTAAACGCCAGAAGTAGGGCTAAGAACTCCAGCCTTGAGCCAAAAAGCTAAGGTACAGCACTGAGGCCCTAAGTTCAAGCCCTAGTATCAACACACACACATTATAATATAGTCACATATTTTCATTATGAATATATTAAGTAATAGGATCTAGGAGCTAGGCCAGTAATTGTAAGGGTTTGGAAGTCGTCTTGAACGAACCACATTCAATATTTCAGCAATAATAGAATGTTACGTCCTGGAGACAGACACAGCTAATGTTGCTGTGGTGTGCTGCCTGGGCTAAACTTGAATTAGAAGTGAGTCCTTTTTCTTTCCCATTCAAGTATATGGAATCCTGGCCTGGCACCTATGTGCTACGGAGAATCTATATTGTGCCTTTCACTTTATCTCTGCACTTCCTTAAACAAATGTCTTCACATCCTGGTGGATGCGGGAAAATGGCATTTGGGCACAGAGCTAAGTGAGCTCCACTTTCCATGTAAAGCCTTTGAACACAGTTTAGCCAGGGCTGGGACCCACAGCAAAACAAGCTCACTGTCAGCCCAGAGCAAAACCATCAGGCAGTTCTCACAGGCTATCTTTTCCACCCTTCCTGCCCTCAGACTCCAGGTTTAGTTGGAGTGGCTTACTTCTCTCCACCCACAGTCAAAATGGCTTTCTCAAGGCCACCAGGCCAGTGTGGAGCATCTGGTTGAAACAGTTATCTCTAAGATGCCATTTGGAGCTAAGGAGAGCCTGCCTTTCTGCCTAGGATCTTCTCCCAATCTTGACAGTGGGGACTCATCCAGTTATGGCTTACAGGGTGATTTTGATAGTCAACATACTGCTTGGCATTATCAGAATATGAACTTTGTGCTTGCTACGCAGGTGATCAACCCTGGCTTTTTCTTCCTTACTAGTCCTGTGGATTGAACTCGGGGCCTGGGCACTGTCCTTGAGCTTTCTCAAAGCAAGAGCACTACCACTTGTGCCACAGCACCACTTCTGGCTTTTTCTGTGTGTTTGGTACTAAAGAATTGAACCCGGCTCTTCATGCATGCTAGGCAAGCACTCTATCACTAGGCCAAACTCCTGGCAGTAGCTTGCTTGCTATCTTGCTTGCTTTATTTTGAGAAAGGTCTTATATCTATACCCAAACTTCTCTGGTCTGTGATCTTCCTATTTAACTTTCATGTATACCTGGGATGCTAGGCATATACTACCATCTATTCTTATCTTGCTACCAGATGTAAAGTGTCCAGTAATACAAATCTTAGTCTTAATTCAATGAGTAAATCTTACCCCAAGTGACAATTGTGTCCTGGGGGGAAACACTAAAGAGATACTGCATAGAAGATTATTTAGTGCGTCAGGCATCCTGGTTTGCCTGGGTAACCCTCCCAGCTTCCCCTGACTTGAAATTCTTGTGAATTTACAGGCATTACAGTTTGAGTAACAGATATATGGGGAGACAGAGTCCTCTCCCATTGTGGCCAATGAAAATATAAGCTTTTTCAGGCCAGGGCCATTGCTAAATCAAGAGTTGCTACTTGAGCTGGGTACTGGTGGTGCCACCAAACAAAGTTGGGAGCCTAAAATCTGAGGCTCACAGTTTGACATTAGCCAGGATAGGAATGTTCATAAGGCACATCTCCAATTTATCCACCAAAAAAGGCTGGAAGTGGAGCTGTGTCTCAAGTGGTAGAATACTAGCCTTGAGCCTAGGCCCTGTGTTCAAGCCCCAGGAGTAGTGCCAACAAAAGAAAGAAAAGAAAGAGAAAGAGATGCTATCTGGGCTGGACAGTGGCTACCAGGGAGGGAAAATGTGGCACATAGCAGCTTTCATTTTCCACCAAAGATCTGGCACTTTGGAACCCTCGGAGGGGCTCTGCTTCCAGGGAAAGAACATCTGTTCTGAGAAGCTTCTGCCTTGCCACGGGGAGCCATAGTCTTGGCACCTTCACCTAGGCTGCGAATATGCCAGCTCTTGCTGCATTCCTGGAAAGGAAGCATTTCTAAGTAGGAGCTGTCATGAGCCACCCTGATGCTCCTCTCTTGGCTTTCCATGAACCAATGTAATATTCTAAAAATATCTGGTCCCTATTTCCCAGGCCAAAATGATCGGGGAAATATGTGAAGCCCCGGGCTGGTAGAAAGGGTTTCTTGTGTTATTGAGTTTAATCTGCATTCTGATGGAAGGGATTAGTCAGTTATTACAGAAGCAATATTCTGTCACTTTCAAATTATGTCTCTGACACATAATGAATACTTACATAGGGCTACTTATTATGGTGCTTTATACATTACAAAGCACTTTTTAATATTAGGTCAAAACACGTGAAATTGCAGGTACTCAACGGCTTTGAGAAATTTCATAGGACTCAATATAATACAGTCATTTTTTTTGATAGTACTGGGGTTCGAACACAGAGGCTGACTGTGCTTGACAGTCACATGTTCTGCCACTTGAACCACACCGCCAACTCTTTTGCTTTTAGTTTTTTGTGGGGGAGGAACAGATCCAAGATCCTCTTATTTGCACTTTTGGCAGAACTGAGATCAGAGGGATTCATCAGCATGTCAAGTTATTGGTTCAGATGGAGTCTGGTAGCTTTTCTGCTGAGCTGGCTTCTAACCACAGTCCTCCTGGTATCCACCTCCATAGCACCTGTGATTACAGGAATAAGCCATAGCACCTGGTCTTAACTTAGTATGTTTATTTTTTTTTTCATTTGTTTCTCATAGAATTCCTGGGTAGGTACTTTTTGGCCCCATTTTACAGAGTACTAAATCATGGCAAGATTGAAATGATTATATGATGAGAACTGGTCGTTTTAAGACTTGAATGAAGTCTGCCAACTCTCATACTCTCAATTCTTGAGATAGCATGGAATATTCAAAGTAATCATGTGAGGAGAAATAAGGCCATCCTAAGAGTTACCTGTCCCATGAAGGGCAGACATCAGCCCAACTCTGTCCCTTGGCCAGCAGGAAGAGAGGGCTGGAATGGTGGAAGCTGAGGGACGAGTCCAAAAAGTTCTGGGACATGTCTGGGACTTTGAGTTGCTATGAAACGGCTGGCTTTCTTCCCTGGTCCTGATTTATTAGGAGGCTATAGCTAGTTGGAGCATACAGAAAGAAGCTGGGTTGTGGCCTGGTTTTTTCATGAGTCTGGTACCCTGACAAGAGGGTAAAAGGAGGAGTGGAGGGGCTGTGCTGTATTTTATCCCCAGGCAGTGCCCAAGCATTGGGGAACTGGACATAGAATGCTGGTGACCAAAAGCTCCCTTCCAGGCCGCCAGAGGAAGAAATTCCTTTCTCCTGAGGCAGAGAGACTCAGAACTCCTGGCTAGTCCTTGGCTTGGTCCTAATACCCAGCCAGCTAGAGAGGGCAAACCACGGAAAAAGGCTGGTTTGGAAGTCATCAAGCAGTGGGCATGGGGCCACCACCTTTGCCCAAGAACTGCATATGGCATATGGGGGTAATCACATTTTTTCAGCTTCCTGCCAACCCCAGGGGGCCAAGTTTCTAGCCTGTTGGGATGTCCAAATGCTTCTCAAACCTGGCTTGGTGATTTCAAGCTAAGCCAAAGCTGACTTGCTATGTCCGTAGGCTGTCCAGATACCTGACTCCACCCACACTGCCAGCACCCATCAGACATCAGACTGCCAGTTCAAGTCCCCTCACAGTGTACAGCTGTGGCTCTGCTTACCATTCCAGGCCTCCATGGCTGTCATCACTGCTGCCCCGGATCCCAGAGGCTGAAGATTTGCAGGCTGAGCAACCTGCGATGTGGGTTCCTCCCACCACACCCTCCTGTGGCCGCAGCACCAGGGCTTTCTTCAGAGCCCAGTTGCCACACCATTCTGCTTTTGAAAAATAAAGGAACTGAGCCTTGGGGTTTGAGAACAATAAGTGCAAGAAGCAATGAAGAGGGGCTTCTGGAAGCAGAGAAAAGGGAACCTGTCACACGCCTCAGATCCTCATCTCCAGAGCACCAGGCCCTTTTTTATCTCCTCTGTGGTCAAAGCAGAGCCTGATCAGTACAGAGGGTGGGAGTTGTGGGGGAGGGTTGGCCTGCTGTGGGCTCTTCTGCTCAGCACTCAACATGTGGGATTCATTGGTGGCCCAAGCAAGGCCCCAGGAGTTGCCCAGAGGAGTGAAATTGGGGTTTCTACCCTCAGCATCAGTCTGCTAATCTATTCCTACCAAACACAGAGGCTCGAAAACTTTCATTTTAGACCCCTCTGTTTGTTCGACCTCCACTGTCCACTCCAGTAGCCAACTTGACTTCAGATGCAACAAAGAATGTAAAATATCTCATGAATAAATTCTAGTATTTATTGCTTGGGATCTTATAGGTACATACTGGGTCAAATAAAACATTGTTAAAAGTAATTGTATTCTTATTTTTGCAGTGCTAGGAATGAAACCAGAGCTAGAGAAAGCATATACTAATCAAGCACTTTACTGCTGAGCTGTAGTATACTCTCAGCTCTCTTTTTACTTTGTACTGGCGATGAGGGGTATTAGATCCTAAATTTGCACATAGCTAGATGAAAGAAAATAACAGTTCCACACCAACTCTATCCATCTAAGCACTTAGGTATAATACAGGAGCTATTTCAGATCAGTGGAGGAATATGTATGTGACTAGCTCTAAAAATGTCAGACTTCTCCCTGTAGCTTGTCCTTAGGTTTACATCTTGGTAGGGGCCACGGTGCTGCATGCTCACCAGCAGGTGAGCTCTGCATGCCCCCACACACACTGAGATGAAATGAAGAAGGATGAAGGCTAGGGATGAAGCTCAGTAGTTAAGCATTTGGCCTAGTTAACAGTAAGTTCAAAGATAAAGGGAAATCAATGGACCAATATGTAGACAAGACCATCTCACGTGTGGATGCATGGAGGAAACATGGCTAGGAAGACCCACAGGAATTACTCTCACTTGGACCTGTGAAGATTGTAAGATGGGCTTGCAGGGGGATAGAGAAAAGACTTGGACATGTACTTATTACTTAAAGCTTTCAGGGGCCGGGAGTTTGGCCTAGTGGTTAAAGTGCTTGCCTAGCATGCACAAAGACCCGGGTTCGATTCCTTGGTACCACATATATAGAAAAAGCCGGAAGTTGTGCTGAGGCTCAAGGGGTAGAGTTCTAGCCTTGAGAAAGTCCAAGGACAGTGCTCAGGCCCTGAGCTCAAGCCCAGGACTGGCAAAAAAAGAAGAAACTTTCAGTACTGGGGCTGGGAGCGTGGCTTAGTGGTAGAGTGCTTGCCAAGCATGCACGAAGCTCTGAGTTTGATTCCTCAGTATCATATACACAGAAAAAGCCATTAGTATTGATTTGGTCTTACATGGTAGAGTGCTACCCTTGAGAAAAGCCAGAAGTGGTGCTGTAGCTCACGTGGGTAGAGTTCTAGCCTTGAGAAAGTCCAAGGACAGTGCTCAGGCCCTGAGTTCAAGCCCCAGGACTGGAAAAAAACCTTCAGTACTATTGGGGAGTACAGAGGTTTGAACTCAGGGCTTCAAGCTTGTTAGGCAGGTACTGTACTGCTGAGTCAAGCCTCCAGCCTTTTGTTGTACTAGTTTTTCTTTTCTTTTTGCCAGTCCAAGGCCTTGGGCTCAGGGCCTGAGCACTGTCCTTGGACTTTCTCAAGGCTAGAACTCTACCACTTGAGTGACCGCATCACTTCTGGCTTTTTTCTATGTATGGGGTACCGAGGAATTGAACCCGGGTCTTTGTACATGTTCGGCAAGCACACTACCACTAGGCCAAACTCCCGACCTGCAGTAGTTGTTTTTTAGATAGGGTCTTGATTTCTGCCCAGACCTTCATCTGCCTATTTGAAACTTCTCAGTGTAGTTGGGCAGACAGATGTGTGTACCACCATGCCCAGCTATAAATGAGAATCATGTGAATTTTCATTCTCATTTGTGAAATTTTTAGAATTTCATCTTTTATCTAGCATACTTTTTGTCATATCAGGGGGTTTTACTGGGATATTTCCATATATGCACACAATTCCCCTTGAATAAACTTCTTCTAAAAATAGCCTTTTTTATTACTGGTACTAGAGCTTGAACTTGGTCTTCATATTTGCTTAGCATTTTTCACTCAAGGCAGGCTTTCCACCACTTCAGCCACAGATAAACTTTTGGCTTTTTGGTGGTGGATTGGGGATAAGGGTCTCATGGGTTTTCCTGCCTGGACTGGTTTTGCCCTGAGATCCTCAGGTCTCAGTCTCCTGACTAGCTAATATTACAGTGTGAGTCACCAGTCCCTAGGGTTGGCCTTGAACTGTGATCCTCCTTATCTCATTCTGAGTAGTGTCAAAATCATGAGCGAATGCCACTGGTGCCTAGTGCAATTTGTTCTTAAAGCTGAGATAAACCTGCCCAATGCAAATTCATCCTACAATTTTGTCATTTTCATGTGAATTTAGGCCTACTTAGAAAAGGAAAAAAATAACAACTCAGGAAAGTGTGTGTGTGTGTGTGTGTGTGTGTGTGTGTGTGTGTGTGTATGTGATATCTTTTTCCTTTCCTGGTTCAGGGGTGGCAAAGCTCACAGTAAATGCAGGGAACTTTGGAAAGATGGCTTGGGCTACGTTTGGGAAACCAATTTAATTGCCACCTGCAGTTAAAAAATCACTAAGAGGGTCAAGTGTCCTGAAAGGAGAGTTATAGAGGTTGGGAAAGGAGAAAATCCCATCAGCTTCTGCAAAACAGGTATAACAAGAGATCTCTTTGCTCCAAGGCAGATGGGAACCTCAGTCCTTAGAGCCTAATTGAAAGAGGAAAAGACGAGAGGTTTGGGGCAATTGTCAAGTAGATAATAGCTTCTGAAGGGTACACCTGCCAGGCTAGAGAAATGAAAGCCCTGCCAGAGAGTTGAGGGGACAGGCCCGGTGGGAACAATTTCTTTACATTCTTTTTCAATGCATATGGAATAAACCACTTCAGATAAAGAAGGGCCTTGGATATCTACTGAAACTTTTTTCCTGATCTCAAAACCCCCACCTCACTAAAAAACACTAAAAAATGACTAAGGAGTCAGCAGCACAGTAAGGAGCCAGAGCACTGGACCAGGAGTCAGGGGACTGCTCTAGTCCTGAACTTGCAGGTGATAATACATAATTGATGTGAAATCGTCTTGCAACAGCTATAGGATGGTTAACTGGAGTTAAGTGTGATGAACTGTTATGGAACTCAAACTTCTTTGTGGCCTTTCTAGTCTCCTTTCTCTTCTGGCCTGAAATCTCTTGGGCTAAAGGCTTAAGAGAAAATTGATTTGAAGAGCACAGATTGATTCCCTAGATATATTTTTGGTTTTGGTAGTGTAACATGAATTCAGGATCGAAGCACTGTCCATTAGTTTTTTCACTGAATGCTAGTACTCTACCCCTTGAGCCCCCAGGCACGTCTTACTTTTTTGGTGGTTCATTGGAAATACAAGCTTATGAACTTATATTTCCAGTGAATTCTCTGATCTCAGCCTCCTGAGTAGCTAGAATCACAGGCATGTAGCATCAGCTCCCGGGGGGGGGGGAAACTTAGGAAACAGAGGCTACAGCTTTAAAGGGAAATGCAAGTGGTAGAGCATCTGCGCAGCAAGTGTGAGGCTCAGAGTTCAAATAGCAGTATGGTAAAGGTTTAAAAAAAGGGAAGAGGGGAGGAGTTGATGTATCTACTATACAGCCTCATTGCCATATATTTGATTTGATCATTCTCCCAAAGGCACATGTTACCGAGTGCTTAGGGAAGATCAAATGTAGCAATTGATTAGCAGACTGAAGGATTGGCACTGCTTTGCTTTACCAAAGAAGCAGGGAAATGCATTCTTCTCACAGTGGCCTTCAGGAGGCTTCTTCCTTATGCCTCAGAGTTAGTCTAACATCAACATCTATTGATTTTCTCCTGAAACTCTGTCCATATTCGAACCATTTCTCAGCCGTCCCTCATCCAGGCTACCATCTTTGGCAGAAGCCACTTAAAGCCCTCATTCTAGCCTACTTTCTTTTTTCTTTTCTTTCTTTCTCTCTCTCTTTCTGTCTTTCTTTCTCTTTTCCTTCCTTCCTTTCCCTTTCTTTCTTTTCTTTTCCTTCCTTTCTTTCTTCCTTTCTTTTCCTTCCTTCCTTCCTTCCTTCCTTCCTTCCTTCCTTCCTTCCTTCCTTCCTTTCTTCCTTCCTTCCTTCCTTCCTTCCTTCCTTTCTTTCTTCCTTTCTTTCTTTCTTTCTTCCTTTCTTTCTTGGCCTGGGGCATGAACTCAGGGCCTGAGCACTGTCCTTGGGCTTTCCTCAATTGTAGAGCTCTATCACTTGAGCCATAACACCACATCTGGTTTTTTTCTGTGTATGTGGTACTGGGAAATTGAACTTGGGTCTTAATGCTACTACTAGGCCAAACTCCCAGGCCTCTAACCTCCTTTCTTGCCCTTTGGATTTACACAGCAATCACAGCTTTTTATCACTTTTCTTTTTTCAGTGCTGGGGATGGAACCCAAAGCACATATTACGCAAGTGTTCTAACACTGGGCCTTGCCTCCCACATAATTTCAGCTCATTATCAGTTTTTAATTGGCGATAAGATTTGAATTCAAGGCCTTGCTCTTCTTGGGCAGGCATTCTATTACATGAGCCATGTTCATAGTTTTAGCTTTTTCAAATAGCAATCCTACCATATTGCTTAAATGCTTGCTTTTTGCATGGGATGGTTCCTTGGTTAATGTCTCCATACTCTCTTGGGTTGAAAGCTCCCATGTGAGTGGAAACCCCTATCTGTGTTGCTCATCTCTGGACCCCAGGCTCAGTCTCTTGGCTAGCATACAGCATACATGTAGTATATGTTTCTTTGTTGATGGAAGGGATTGATGCTAACAGCTTGAATTCACACAATGTTTTGTGGTTTTTATTTTCTGACATCAGAACTTGAACTTGGTAACTGACATGTTCACTTACTGGCTGGTCCTCTACTACCCAAGCCATCCCTCAAATCCTTCACACAGTATGTGGAAAGAAACATCTCATCAGACGTGCAAAATATCCCTGTGTCCTATCTGGTTTTACAAATGAGGAAATTTCCTACATAGCTAGAGTTAATGCAGCAAATAAAAATATTGAAGTCTGTATATGTCAAAACCATCACGTGTTTCCTGCTAGGCTCTGCTAAAGAGGTGCAGCACTCAGAAACACTTTGAAATTTCTTGGCTGTTTAAGATACTACTTCAGTCAAGTCTTCAGGGTTCAGACACAGGCCCTATGGGGACTCCCTGCCAAGTGCGGTGGGGGGGTGGATTCTAAATAAGGCTTTCCTGGATAACTTAGAAAGCCACTCTAACTACAGTGACCTTATTTTCTGAATGACAAATCAGGATTCTTGGTGTGACACACAGAAGTGAGTACTTGAAACTGGGACTTTTCTGGAAAATCCAGGGCAAAAAATTGCTATACCCATTCGTTCCACCTGGCTGCCATATAATTTGTACTTCTGAGTAAATTCTGACCCAGCCCCCTTAGTTCATCATATCTTAAGATATGGTTGTAGAGAAAAAGGAACCCTGCTACACTGCTGGTGGGAATGTAAACTAGATCAGCCACTCTGGAAAGCAGTGTGGAGGTTTCTTAAAGAAGTGAAAATTGACCTTCCCTATGATCCCGCCATACCACTTCTGGGCATTTACCCTAAACATCATAACCCAAGATATGACAAGGACACCTGCTCAGCTATGTTCATCTCTGCACTATTCACAATAGCCAGGCGATGGAAACAATCCAGATGCCCTACTGCAGATGAATGGATACAGAAAATGTGGTATATATACACAATGGAATTCTACATAGCCAACAGACAAGATAAAATAATGGCATTCGCAGGGAAGTGGATGAATCTAGAGCGAATCATGCTGAGTGAGACAAGTCAAGACCTAAGGAACAAAAGGCGCATGGTATCCTTAATATGTGGCTATTAAATCCAAAGAGTATAAGAGCGAGGACTCAATACCTGCATACCCAATGCTATGGACATGGTAATGGAAATATAAACATAACTATATAGATATAAAAACCTATGACTCTATAGACATAATGCTTTATTTTCTAAAATTAATGTTTCTATGACATACAAACCCTTAGCCTAATTTTGATTAAGTTCTGAATACTAAGTCCCAGTGATTGTAAATAGAGATTCACTTCTTGAATACTTGTTTGTTAAACCTGTCATTTAAAATATGATGTAAAAATCAACGTTAATAAAGAAAAAAATCAAATCAAAAAAAGGTCCTTTACATTCTTAGTTAAGATAATTCCTAGGTACTTTATTTTCTTTGAGGCTATTGCAAAAGGAGTTGCTTTCCTGATTGTTGCCTCGTTCCTCTCACTGTTGGCATAGAGGAAGGCAGTTGATTTTTCAGGGTTAATTTCATACCCTGCTACCTTGCCAAAGATTTGAATCAGCTCAAGGAGCTTGGGAGTGGAGTCTATAGGGTTCTTTAAATACAGAATCATGTTATCTGCAAAGAGGGAAAGTTTCACTTCCTCTTTCCTTATTTGGATCCCCTTTATGCTTGCTTCTTGCCTTATTGCTCTGGCTAGGAATTCTAATACTATGTTAAAGAGGAGAGGAGAGAGTGGGCATCCTTGTCTCGTTCCTGATTTTAGAGGGAATGGCTTTAGCTTTTTGCCATTAAGTATAATACTAGCTGTGGATTTGTCATACACAGCCCTTATTATTCTGAGGAATGTTCCATGGATTCCTAGTGGCCTACAGACACATGAAGAAATGCTCGACATCTCTGGTCATAAAAGAAATGCAAATAAAAACAACTCTAAGATTCCAACTCACTTCAGTTAGAATGGCCAGGTTCAAAAAATCTAATAACAACAGATGCTGGAAGGGATGTGGCCAGGAGGGATCACTACTACACTGTTGGTTGAACACTATGGAAAGCAGTATGGCAGTGCCTCAAAAGGCTAAACATAGAAGTCCCCTATGACCCAACAATTCCAATACTTGGCATTTACCCAACCGTCCAGAAACAAGGGCATACTAAAGCCATTAGCACAATGATGTTCATTGCAGCACCATTTACCATAGCAAAGATATGGAACCAACCCAGATGCCCCTCAGATGATGAGTGGATCAACAAGATGTGGTATTTATACACAATGGAATTCTATGCTGCTGTCAGAAAGAACGACATCGCCCCATTTGTAAGGAAATGGAAAGACTTAGAAAAATTCATATTAAGTGAAGTAAGCCAGACTCAAAGGAACTAGGCTCAATGGTTTCCCTCATTTGTGATAATCAGTAGAAACCTTGGGCTCTCCTAGCAGAGATTTGCAATAGAGCAAAACCTAGATGCATAAGGCCATATAGTATGACGCTAAATGAAAGGACCTCTAGGATATAAAAACAAAAGCCATATAATGAGTGATTGTTGTCCTTAATGTACTATGTTATCTCTTATCTTTTTTGCTGTCCCTTGGTTATCTCATATTGTTACAGTATTTCACTTTGTTATCTGATATATTGGATAAATGCATATTTGGTTATTTGAAATTGGATAGCGAAGGGGGGAAAACAAGATGAGGGGTGGGGGTGGGGGGAAGGAAATGGGGACCAAGACATGAGAAAGGTTATCAATGTTTGTGAAGTAATGCACCTTCTGTCTGGTGAATATAATGTAGCCATTCTATTAATTACAATAAAAATATATGAAAAAAAGGAAAAAAAAAACAAACAAACCTGAAGTGCTTTCTGGGCCTTGCACCAAATTCATTCCACCTACTCTTTCTATGTGTTTGCTTAATTACTTCCTTTATTTCTTGAATCTTTTCTCTTACAAGCTTTTTTTCTTGTCTGCTAGAGGATCCTTCTTCTTTTTTCTTTTTTTTGTGGGTCATAGGACTTGAACTTGGGGCCTGGGTGTTGTCCCTGGGCTCTTCAGCTCAAGGCTACCGCTCTACCCCTTGAATCACAGTGCCACTTCCGGTTTTCTGTCAGTTAATTGGATTTAAGAGTCTTACGGACTTTCATGCCTGGGCTGGCTTTGAACCGCAATCCTCAGATCTCAGGCTTACAGGTGTGAGCCACTGGCACCTGGCTGAGGTCCTGCTTCTTGATGGATGTCATAAGTAGTTGAGGGAAATCCTAAGTGAAGCTTCCTGGAGACCATGGCAACAGAGGCCATGGCAATGGGGGCCAGGCACTAAGATGGCCCTCCCCACTCTCCTGGTTTCATCTTTAGACTAAGTAGTGCAGATCAGGCCTCATGGTCCTATAATCATCCAATCAGGCGACACTGCTTGCAAGGAGACATTGTGACAACATTTTGGTTCTAGAAAGAGCTTTGCAATGTGGTTGCTTCACTGTACCCTGTGTTGAAATGGTGAACTCTTAGTAAAGGCTGTTGTCAAACTGAGGGCTAGATCTAACATTTGCTCTAAGCACTGTGTGTGTGTGTGTGTGTGTGTGTGTGTGTGTGTGTGTGCACATGCGCGCGCGTGCATACACCAGTAGTAGGAATTGAACTCAGGGCCTCACACTCTCACTTGGATTTTTCAATTACAGCTGATACTCTACCACCTGAGTCACACCTTCTGTCTAGCTTTTTGATGGTTAATTGGAAATGGAGTGTCTCAGATTTTTCTGCCTGGGCCGGCTTCGAACTGTGAGCTTCAGATCTCAGCCTCCTGAGTAGCCAGGATTATAGCTATGAGTCACTGGTGTTTGATCAAAGCCCTCTTCACATTTGTTTCAAGGATACCTAGAGCTCTTCAATAGGCAGACAGGTACCTTCTACTGTGACACTGACAATAGAAAAAAAATTTCCATTTTCAATCTTATGCCAAGAATTATGTCACCCAAGCAATATACCCTAAGGGTTTCTACTTGCACTTGGGAGAGGTCTGTGAACTGTGATACAAGATGTCTCTCTACAGGAGGTTATCACTCAAATGTATTATGTATCCTTGAGTAAAAAGGTGGGCTCTATGTAGTAGGGCTGTAAGCCTGTCTGTGCCTTAGTTTCTTCATCTACAAAAGAGGAGCAATAGGGTTGGAGGAATGGCTAAAGTATTAGGGTGCCTCTGTAGAAAGCACATAGCTCTGAGTTCTAAACTCCAGTGCCACCAAACACAAAATTGGCCAGAAGTGGTGGCTCATATCTACAATCCCAGCTACTCGAGAAGTGGAGATTGGGCCAGGAATATGGCCTAGTGCATAGAGTTCTTGCCTAGCATGCACGGAGGCCCGAGTTCAAGTCTTTGATACCACATACACAGAAAAAGCTGAAAGTGGTGCTGTGGCTCAAGTGGAAGAGTGCTAGCCTCAAATAAAGCTCAAGGACAATGCCCAGGTCCTGAGTTCAAGCCCCAGGATTGCCAAAACAAAACAGTAGAGATTGAGATGACATCATCCAAAAGGAAATATACTCATTAACTGAATTATGAAATGGTAACTCCTCTGAATGACACCTTAATAATAACAGTAAAATTATATATATACATATTTCAAAAAAAAAGAAATGGAAATGGAGGGACCTATAACAAATCATGTTAAAAGAGGTGAGCTAATCTCAGAGAGACAAATGGTGCATGTTTTTTCTCTGCTATGTAGAAGGTAGACCTAAAATACACTGGCATATTATAAATTATTCAGGACTCTAGGCAATCACACACAGTGAGACCAAAGGAGCATACAATTAGGGGAGGAACACAAAGGTACAATACCTGTGTATCTCTGATCATATACAATAATATTTAAAAAATGAAAATAGAAAGAAGTGGAGAGTGGGAGGACCATGATTTGAAGGAAACCCTAGGAAAAAGTTAGTGAGATCTCCATGGTAAAGAAATAAGCCAGGGCCAGGAGTGTGGCCTAGTGGTAGAGTGTTCGTTTAGCATGCATGATACCCTGAGTTCAATTCCTGGGTACCACATACACAGAAAAAAAGTCAGTAGTGGCAGAGTGCTAGCCTTGAGCAAAATGTGTCCAAGGATAGTGTCCAAGCCCTGAGTTCAAGTGCCAGGACAGGCAAAAAAAAAAGAAGAAAGAAAGAAGGAAGGAAGGAAGGAAGGAAGGAAGAAAGAAAGAAAGAAAGAAAGAAAGAAGAAAGAAAGAAGAAAGAAAGAAGCCAGGTGTGGTGGAGCATGCCTGAAATTTCAGCAACTCAGGAAGCCATAGTGGGGAGGGTTGTGGATTAAGTGTGGCCTGGGGAAAAATAGGAGACTGTATTCCAAAAATAAGTAAAGATGAAAAAGGGAGGGGAACCTGGCCAGAGTCCCCCTATCTGCAGGTGAGGTGAATTTCTACACCATCAATTCCAAGGAAAATGGGGAAATGGTTGAGAGAAGAGTATAGAACTCAGCTTGTCTCAATACTGAACATCTCACAGAAAGAAAAGACCTTCTGCCTTTAGTTGGGAGCATCGTAAGTGGAAAGTATTTGTGGCCTTAAAGTTGTCTGGGGAAAAAAGAACCAAAGTAGGACCTAGTTTTCATAAATGCAAACATGATGGACTCAAAGTAAGAAGGTTTAACTTAAAAAATAAAAAAAACAACTAAGGATGATAATAGAAGCTGGGTGTGGTGATCTGTGCCTGTAATCTTGGCACCCAGTAGACTCACCAAGTTTGAGACCTTTCCATGCTGTGATGGAAAGGGTGGGGTAAAGGGTAATTTGGCTGCTGAGGAGGTTCAGGCAGGACAAACATTATTGGAGAGTTTTGGCATAAGCTGTGACAAATAGGATTATATGAAACGAAAATGCTTCTGTACAGCATGATCAACAGCATGAAGACATGATGTGTGCATGGGAGAAAATATTTACCAACTACATATTTCACAAGGGGTTGATATCCAGAATATACAAAGACTTTCAAGGGGGGAGAGGGAGAGAGAGAGAGAGAGAGAGAGAGAGAGAGAGAGAGAGAGAGAGAGAGAGAGAGAGAGAGAGAGAGAGAGAGAGAGAGAGAGGAAGAGAGACAGAGATAGAGACAGAGACAGAGAGAGGGGAGAGGGAGAGAGAGAGGGAGGAATATCGAAGAAGAAAGAGAAAGAAAAGCTGGGTGTGGTGATTCATGCCTATAGTCCTAGCATCTCAGGAGGCAGTGATTGACAGGATGGTAGTGTGAAGTCAGACTAGGCAAAAAGCTCAGCAGACTCCATCTTCCAACCAATAAAGATCTGCATCCCACCTGTGCATGAAGTGTCAGGAGGATCGTGGTAAAGGTCAGTCTGATAAAATAATTGAGATCATAACTGAAAAAGAACAGGCACTAAAGGCTGGGGTTGTGGCTTAAGTGGTAGACCACCTACCTATAAGTGGTACAGCAAGTCAAGTGGTATAGCATCTAACAAGTTCAAGGCCCTTAGCTCAAGCCCTAGGATCAGCAGAAGAAACATGGGAGAAAAAACTGAATAGCCAGCTCTGTAAAGATGATCATCAAAACAACTAAGATAGAAGGTAACAAATACTGGTGAAAACAGAACAACTACAGGCTGTTGGTGAAGCTGCTAATAACCACAGCTATCAGGAAGAGCACTATAGAGGGTTCTCCAAAACTTAAAAATAGAATTACCACTCAATTCAGAAATCCCACTACTGGGTATATATGTTCAGAGGAAATGAAATCAGTATTGACAGAGGAACTGACACACCCATGTTTATAGCGGCACTATTCACAATAGCAGAGGGATAGAGACAATCTGCGTGCCCATCAACAGATGAGTAGAGAAAGAAAATGTGGTGTATACTCACAATCGAATATTATTTTCACTTATAAAAGGAAGTCCTGCCATTGGTGGCAACATGGCTAGACTAGAAATGTTAAAGGTTAGTAAAATAAGCCAAATACAGAAAGACAAATATTGTGTGATTCCACTTATATGTATAATCTAAAAAAAAAAAAACCTTTGCATCCATGAGCTGTAGATGTAGACAGATGTAGGGAGTAAAGTTGAGATTTAGAGTAAAATTAAGGCTGAGGAAGGTATGGAAAAATGCATATGGGGAAAGATTCGTTAACTGGACCAAAGACCCAGCTAGACAGGAAGAAGTTCTGTGATGTCAGTATGTAGAACAGTGGTTATGATTCATACTGGTTCCAATGTACTACGGATATAGCTCAGTAATAGAGCATTTGCACCACAAAACAAAATAAATATCATACCATATAAATCAAAGTACCTAGAAGACAGTATTTTGAATGTTCTAGTTGCAAAGAAATGACATATGTGTGAGATCACAGATACCCTAAATAGTCCAAATTAATCATTACACAATGTTTAAACGTAGCAATACTATGTACCACATACTATGCCATAAATATACACACTGTTTTTCTGTGAAACAGAAGTAAACAGGCCAGATGCTAGTGGCTCACTCCTGTAATCCTAGCTACTCAGCAGGCTGAGATCACGGTTTGTAACCAGCCCAGGAAGAAAAATTCGTGAGACTCTTTGTCTCCAATAAACCATTCAGAAAAAGCTGGAAGTGGTGCTGTGGCTCAAGAAGCAGAGTGCTAGCCTTAAGCACAAAGAGGCTCAGGGACAGTGCCTAGGCCCTGGGTTCAAGCCCCAGGACCAGCAAAAACAAACAAACAAGGGCTGGGATTACACCTTGGTGGCACTGTGCTTGTCTAGCATATGTAAGACTGAGTTCAATCTCCAGCACCACGAATAAATAAATAAGTGCATTTAATTAAAAAAATCAAATGCACATTCCTGTTTATCCACTAATTCTAACTCAAAGGGATTCATGCTACACATATATAAAGATGCTGAACACCTGGGTATGGTAATTTCAGTAATGGTAATTCCTGTAATTCCAGTATTAGAGAGGCTGAGGCAGAAAGATTGAGTGTGAGGCCAGTCTGGGCTACATAGCAAGACACTGGCTCAAAAGAAATGTCTTGATACATGGCTAAAATATATATTGAAGTAAATGTGAGAGCAAAAATACTGTCAATAACCCCACTTCAATCAAAGACAGGTGGGATGGATGAACTGTGGTTCAGCCATATCATGAAATACTCAGCAGGTGATATGGAATATTTGGAGATGGAGTTATATGAAGAAAGTAAGGCCAGGTGAGGTGGCTCATGCCTGTAATCCTAGTTACTCGGGAGGCTGAGGATCGCAGTTCAAAGCCAGCCCTAGCACTAAAGAACATGAGACTCTTATCTCCAATTAAACAGGAAGTGGTGCTGTGGCTCAAGGGGTAGGGCAGTAGCCTTGAGCTGAAGAGCTCAGGATAACGCTCAGGCCCAGAGTTCAAAATAAAGTACATTGTGCTATGTAATATCACTGTTGTCAAGTCTCTCTCTTTCCTCCCCACATTTGGAAGGATACAAGGAACTGCAGCTGGTGGCTCACACCTGTAAACCTAGCTACTCAGGAGGCTGAGATCTGAGGATTGTGATTTGAAGCTAGTCCAGGCAGAAAATTCTGTGAGACACTTATCGCCAATTTAGTACCCCACCCCCACAAAAAAACCCCAAAACAACAACTGGAAGTGGAGCTGTAGCTCAAGTGGTAGCCTTGAGCAAAAAAATGCCTCAAGGACAGTGTTCAGGCCTTAAGTTCAAGCCCCAGGATCGAAGCGTGTGTGTGTGTGTGTGTGTGTGTGTGTGTGTGTGTGTGTGTGTGTGTGTGTAAGTGGACTAGGTCATTGTCTCTTGAGGGAGGGACTGTTAAAACAGGGATGGGAAGCTATGGGTAAGTAGGGAATTACTGAATATAGTAAAAATGTCCATTGCATGTCCATTGCATTGGGGACAGTAAGTAATCCAGAATTGATTTTTCAGCACGAGGGAGGATGTGTATAGGCTGCAGCAAATAATATGCCATTTGACAGAAAGGATTGAAGCATTTTTGAATTTTGGTATTTAGGGAAGGTTATGGAACCAATCCTCTGAGGACACCAAGGGACAACTGTATATTATTTCTGAATGAAAGACAAATGATAAAGACATTATAAAGCAAACAAAAAAGGCAACTCTGATCTCAGAGGAATCTGCATTTTAAAACTTGCCTTCTCAGAGAGTGGTCAGTGGCCCATGCCTGAAATTCTAGCTCTCAGGAGGCTGAGAGCTGAAGAGAAAGTCCATAAGACTCCATTAAAAAAAAATGTTGTTGGGGCCGGCAGCATAGCCTAGTGGTAGAGTGCACGCCTAGCATGCACAAAGCCCTGGGTTCAATTCCTCCTTACCACATACACAGGAAAAAGCTGGAAGTTGTGCTGTGGCTCAAGTGGCAGAGCACTAGGCTTTAGCAATAAGTGTCCAAGGACAGTGCCCAGACCCTGAGTTCAAGCCTTAGGACTAGCAAAAAATAAAAAAAGGAACTGATGGTAAAACTTAAAAAAAAAATGTTTCAATCTTGTGGCTTGAACTCACACTGAGCTTCTTTTGCTCAAAGCTAGTGCTATACCGCTTGAGCCACAGTACCACGTCAGCAGCTTTTTCTGAGTAGTTCATTGGAGAGAAGAGTCTTACAGACTTTCCTGCCCAGGCTGGCTTTGAACCATGATTTTTAGATCTGTCTCCCGAGTAACCTCCTTTGAGCCACCAGCACCTAGCATCCATGAGCCTTTTCTCTCCAATTAACTACCAGAAAACTGGAAGTGGTACTGTGGCTCAAAAATGGTAGAGCACTAGCCTTGAGTGAAAGAGCTCAGGGACAACATCTAGGCCCTGAGTTCAAGCCCCACAACTGAAAAAACAAAACAAAACCCCAAAACTTTGCCTTTTCCACATGCTCCCTGTTCAGGAGCCCCAGCTAATACAGGCGGCCTCTAAGGGCTGAGGTTAGGCTTTACCTGGCCTTCCCCATATCCACTCCACACTTCCCTATGTAGGTCCCAAACTAACTGCCGTGCCAGCCTCAAGCTCCCCTAATTATCCTGTTCCACACCTTGATCCTGCTCAACACCTTTACAGCTTATGAAAGTTGTCCTTCTGCCTCATGAGTCATTCTCCCTGGCAAACTTTCTGGGATTCTTCTGCCCAGATTGAGTACCACAGGCATTCATTTGGAGCTTGGGAAATTGTCTTGTAACAAAGTCTACTTGGCCACCTTGCATTGCTATTTTACTTTCATGGAACCAGAACTAAAATGTAGATCTAACTTTCTTGTTTCCAAAGTACTTGTACAATATTCCTGACTTATTTAGAACACTTGTTCCGCCAGAATCTAAGTCACCAGAGGCAAAGAGAAGGTTTGTAATGGTCTGTGTACTCTAGAGAGCATGGGGAAAGCTATGAGCACTGGGATGGGAAGAATAGGAGGAAGATAAGACTGTCAGTCAACCAAGGGGTACGTAGTAATTAATCACTCAGCTGTAAGAAAGAGAGAAATTCTGTCATTGTAGGAAGATGGATAGAACTGGAGATCATTGTGTTAAATAAAATAAGCTACATTCAGGTAAATATACATTATCTTTTATATGTAGAATCTAGATTTAAAAAAAAGATTGAGAAGTAGAAGGGGGAAAATGAGGAAGGGAGTTTGGAGAGGGACGGACTGAACATGAGGTTAATAAGGAGTGAATATGATCAAAATACTTTATATGCATGCATGAAAAATACCAAAAGAGGGGGAAGAAGTGAATGCCAATGCATTATGCTTATAATTCTAGTTATTCAGCAGTAAATTATTGAATGTTCAAAGTCCATCTGGGCAAAAAAAGTCTGTGATTACAACTCCAAAATAACCATCAAAAAACTGGGCTTAGAGGCTTGGCTCAAGGGGTAGAGTGCCAGCTGTGAGCAAGCAAGATGAATGAGAGTGTGAGGCCCTGAATTCAAGCCCTAGTACTGGCACAAAGAAAACAGGTACAGGGGAGAAGAAAAGGGTATGTTGTGAGAGGGGATATAGACTGAGGCCTTGCCATCTGCCTGTCAGAGCTATATACTGGAGGAAGGCAAAGGCTGCTACTTTCATATAAAAACAAACACACCAAACAATAAAATCAAGCACGAAATAAGTCATTCAGCTTTTATTCTATGTTCTGTCTCTCTTTTTTTTTTGGCCAGTCCTGAGTTTCTTCTTTTGCTCAAGGCTTGCATGCTACTCTAAAGCCACAGCACCACTTCTGGTCTTTCATGTGTCTGTGTTACCTAGGAATTGAAACCCAGCGCTTCAAGCATGCTAGGCAAGCACTCTACCACTAGGGCACACTCCCTGCCCAACTTTTTTTTTTCTTTACTAACATGTAAACTCCACAGTTTGCACAAGAAAAAGTATAAACAGGGAGATTCCCCTTCCCTTTTATTTTTCTTTTATTCATTGGGATTGAACTTAGGCTATGACACTTGCTAAGCAGATCCTCTTCCACTTGAACCCATTTATATATTGGTTATTTTCAACCCCAGGTGCTGCACACTACTTTTTTTTTTTTTTGGTCATGGGTCTTTAAGGGCCTGGGTGCTGTCCCTGAGCTCTTCAGCTTAAGGCTACTGCCCTACCATTTGAACCATGGCACCACTTCTGGCTTTCTCGTGGTTAATTGGAGATGAATTTCATGGACTTTCATGCCTGGGCTGGCTTTGAACCTCGATCCTGAGGTCTCAGCTTCCTGAGTAGCCAAAATTACAGGCGTGAGTCACTGGTGCCTGGCTGGCTCCAAACTTCTTATCTGGGCTTCCCTACTTTGAGAGGATGATAGGCTTATGCCACTGTGCTCAGCCATTGGTTGAGATAGAGACCTGTCATTTTCTTTTTGTCCAGACTGACTTGGAACTTTGATCCCCCAAACAGCTATGATTACAGGCATGAGCCACATACCTAGCCAAATGGAGGATTTCTTTTTCTGTCATGAGGCTTGAACTCAGGGCTTGAGTGTTGTTCTTGAACTGGTTTTTTTTTGTTGTTGTTTGTTTGTTTGTTTGTTTTTGTTTTGTTTTGTTTTTCTCAAGGTTATCACTTGAGCCACAAATCCACTTCTGTTTCTGTTTTGTTTTGCTTTTGGTGGTTAATTGAAGATAAAAGTCTCCAGGACTTTCCTGCCTAGAGCTAGTTTTCAATCATCATCCTTAGATCTCAGCCTCTTGACAAGCTAGGGTTATATGTATGAGTCACCAATGTCTTGCTGGAAGATTTCTTTTAAAGTAAGAAAATGGTACCGAAAGTAGAAGAACTTGTGAGTACACACAGGTGACAGATTGTGGACAGAGTAGCTCAGGCTTGACTGGCTAGGACAGGTCAGGGTCATTCCTGGTGAAAGTATCTATCCTGAGTAGCTGCCACTACCAATAAGGGAGATACAAACAAAGATAGGAGACATCAAGTTGGACGGCATTCTGGAGGACTCTTAAGGACTCCCTTCCAAATGTCGAGCCAGATTAGAGTACTCTTGCGTACAAGAGAAGCATAATGAGTGAAGCACTTGGGAAGGTCACTGTGTCATGATGTGCAGTATAGACCCCACAAAGATCTGGGAATAGCCCCAGAAGTCAACCACATGCTTGCGCAGGCCAGGCATTGAAGCTAAGTTCTGAGCGTGCAAGCTCTTTCCCCGACATTCGCTGGGGAGATTCTCTTTTGTCATGTGGCAAGATAAACTATTAAAAGGCAAACAACAGCTGGGTACCAGCGGCTCAAACCTATAACTCGAGCTACTTAGGAAGCTGAGATCTGAGAATTTCAGTTTGAAGCCAGTTCAGGCAGGAAATTCCAAGAGATTCTTAGGTCCAATTAACCAGAAAAAAAAAACCAAAGAAGTTAGAAGCAGAGCTGTGGCTCAAGTGGTTGAACACTAACCATGATTTTAAAAAAAGCACAGAGACAGGGCCCAGGCATGAGTTCAAGCCCCAGGAGTGGCACGCGTGCGCCACACACACACACACACACACACACACACACACACACACACACAGAGCTGACAACAAAAAAAGGATGACCTTTCCAGAGGCAGATGAGATTAACACCCATATAGCCAATGGATATAAAGGTTGTTACCATGAAAGGCCTGCACCCTGTGAAGTTAAAAGGTGACTTATTAAAGACTGATAGATTGAAAATGATTTTTGCCTGGTATGAAATGAAAATTAATTCTGTCAGTAGGAAAGACAGTTCCAAAGATTAGTTAGTTATATTACCTTGTACAATAACCTAGTTTTGTATCTACCTTTTGAATCTTGTTTAAGCATTCTTTTGAAGTCTTTTGTATCTTTCTTCTTTTGAAACTATTTTTTTTGTTGAGGCGAAATATCTATAAGATAAAATTAGCCATTTGAAGTATTTCTGCTTTGGGGGAAGGGAGTTTGGGAATGTATGCTAAACCTAAGCATATCTTTTTGCCATTCTAGCTCTCCCCTTTCTCTCTAAGAGGTACTGGGGTTTCAACTCAGGAGTTTGCCATTGATATGAAGGCACTCTAATACTTGAGCCACACTCCCAGCCCTTTCTGCTTTAGTTATTTTCCAGGTATGGTCTCACATTTATGCTCAGGTCGGCATGGACTATGATCCTCCTATATATACTTCTCACACAACTAGGAGAACCAGAGCTTCAATTCTGCTAATCTCAGCATTGTGAACAGCTAAGGTTGCAGGTGGCTCACGCCTGTAAGCCATCTGCACTCAGCTACTTTGCTAATTTTCAAGACCTAAAGTTGACCCTTGCTCTCCATTTTGGCCCTCCTTCCATATTGCATGCTTGTTAAAAGAGGTAAAGAAACTAAATAGAAATGAGGGTATTTTGGTAGTTCTAAAGACAATGGAAATTTTAATTAGGGTCCTATGGGACAGGAAATGAAGTCAATGGCACAGCCACAAGAAATGTGCAGCTTTGTTTTTGATGGGAAATAGGAAGGTTTTTCTCTTCTGAAATGCAGAACAACTGTTAGATGTGTGTATTGTGAAAGCTTTCACTGGGAAAACTTTAGCCTGGGGTCTGAAGAGGATAATGTACACAGAGATGGGGGATAGGGCCCCAGAGAGGGGAGGAGGTAAGGACCCGGGAGTGGCTGCCATATGTATCTGAGCCTCCTCCTCCTCCTCCTCCTCCTCCTCCTCCTCCTCCTCCTCCTCCTCCTCCTCCTCCTCCTCCTCCTCCTTCTTCCTCATCTTCCATCGGACTTGAAATCGACCTAGGCACTATCTCTGAGCTCTTCAGCTCAAGGCTACCACTTGAGCCAAAGCATCACTTCTGGTTTTCTGGTGGTTAAATGGAGATGAGTCTCTTGAACTTCCTTGTGCCTAGGCTGGCTTTGAACAGAGATCCTCAGATCGCAGCCTCCTGAGTAGTTAGCATTACAGGCATGAGCCGCCAGCACCTGGTGAGTCACATCTTCTTAAAGGGACTCTTTAGGAGCCTGGAAGTAGCCTTTCCTTTGTTCCCAAAGCAATCCTAGAGCAGTGGTCACAAGTGAAATTACTCTTTTTTCTTGGTGCTAATCCTGGGGCTTGAACCTGGGCACTGTCTCTGAGCTTGTATGTTCAAGGCTAGTTCTCTACTTTGGCCATGGCTCCATTTGAAGCTTTTTAGTTGTTAGTTGAAGATAAAGCTGGCTTTGAACGATAATTTTCAAACCTTGGGCTCCTGAGTGGCTAGTATTACAAGTATGAGACACCAGCACCTGGCTCAGCTCTTTATTGCATATATTTTTCATGTTTAAAATCAAGAATGCTTGCTTTTTTTGAGTTAAGACTGAAAAAGTATAAAAAGTGCTATTCCCCACCCCAACCATAGCTCAAAGCAAACAAACTGGATTTTAATCAGAATTTTTTCACTTTGAGGCAAGACAGGAGACAGAGAGAACATAGGTGCAAAAGAAGAATTTCACAAGTGGCTAACAATGTGTAGGGGGAAAAGTAGAATCAAAATGAATGCCAATGATATAAATATATTGATCTGAATGGATTTTTTCTGAATCCATGCCAAGCAGGTTGAGAAAATAATGGTATGGATCTTCTTCTTCTTCCTCCTCTTCTTCTTCTTCTTCTCCTCCTCCTCCTCCTCCTTCTCCTCCACTTCCTCCTCCTCCTCCTCTTCCTCCTCCTCCTCCTCTTCCTCCTCCTCCTCCTCCTCCTCCTCCTCCTCCTCCTCCTCCTCTTCCTCCTCCTCCTTCTCCTCCTTCTTTTTTTGGTCAGTTATGGGGCTTGAACTCTGGCCCTGGGCACTGTCCCTGAGCTCTTCAGTTCAAAGCTAGTGCTCTACTATTTTGAGCCACAGTGCTACTTCCAGTTTTCTGTTGGTTAATCAGAGATAAGTGTCTCATGGACTTCCATGCCCAGGCTAGATTTGAACGGTGATCCTGAGATCTCAGCCTCCTGAGTAGCTAGGATTACAGGCTTGAGCATTATTATGCTATTTTGTAGACAGGATTGGGGTGAAATATATATAGTAAGACTTTACAGCTAGAAGCTCGTGGCTCATGCCTGTAATCCTAGGAGGCTGGGATCTGAGGATCGTGGTTTAAACCCAGCCTCAGCAGGAAAGTGAGACTCACCTCCAATTAATCATCAGAAAACTGGAAGTGGTGCTGTGTATCAAAATGTAATATTGCTAGCCATGAGCAAAAGTGCTCAGAGACAGTGCCCAGGCCCAGAATTCAAGCCCCATGTGCATATCTAAGTGGGAGGCTATACAAGTTAGGGAGGTATTTGACCTGCAGTGAGGTCTGAAGCAAATCCTTGGTGCTTATTTTCCACATGTGTGAATGGCCCATAATCATGACTTAAGAGACAAATGGGAAAATAAGGCTTCTAAGAGAGAAGAACAATGAGCAGTACTGATCTGTGGTCCTTGGTACACAGCGCAGTTGTGGGTGGCATTTACCACATCACTCTAGAATAGTATCCTTACATGTCTGCCTCTGTTAATTGCAGACATTTGTTGGGACTCATTTGCCCTTGTATCTTCGAAACACAACCATTCGAGTGTCTTATCTGGATATTCATTCACTTTTTAAAAATCTTTATTGTACAGGTGATGAATAGGGGGTTATAATCACATAAATAAGGTAATGAGTACATTTCTTTTTAACCACTGTTGTCCCCTTCCTCATTTTCTTCCACTTACTGCTCCCTACTACCTTCCCCTGAAGTTGGAGAATAGTGTCAATTCACTATCATTGTCAGATTAGATCATTCTTTGTCCTGCTGTTTCCGTGATTCCCTTTTCCTTCCACGGATTGGATAAGCTTATGTATAAGACAAAGCGTACAGAAAATTAAAACAGAAAAAAAAGAAATAACTGCATAGTTTCTTGTTTCCAATTCTTGGAATTCATATTGATATACTTCATTATATATGGTCCAATGCACTTAGCAATTGGGCTATTGAGATCCCCTGTTAAGAATATCATATACTTGGGGCCGAGAGTTTGGCCTAGTGGTTAAAGTGCTTGCCTAGCATGCACGAAGAGCCGGGTTCGATTCCTCAGTACCACATACATAGAAAAAAGCCGGAAGTGGTGCTGAGGCTCAAGTGGTAGAGCTCTAGCCTTGAGAAACTCCGAGGACAGTGCTCAGGCCCTGAGCTCAAGCCCAGGACTGGCAAAAAAAAAAAAAAAAAGAATATCATATACAGGGGGTGGGGGGAAGGGAAATGGGGACCAAGACATGAGAAAGGGTATCAAGGTATGTGAAGTAATGTGCCTTCTATCTGGTGAATATAATGTAACTGTTCTATTAATTACAATAAAATATATGGAAAAAAAGAATATTATATACAGGGGCTGGGAGTTTGGCCTAGTGGTAGAGTGCTTGCCTAGCATGCACAAAGACCCAGGTTCGATTCCTCAGTCCCACATACATAGAAAAAAGCCAGAAGTGGTGCTGAGGCTCAAGTGGTAGAGCTCTGGCCTTGAGAAAGCCCAAGGACAGTGCTCGCCCTGAGCTGAAGCCGAGGACTGGCAAAAAAAGAATATCATTATATATATATATATATATATATATACACACACACACTAGTTATTACAAATGAGGGAAACTATGTAACCTATTTTTCTTTGGGCAGGGATTACTTTGCTTAATATGATTTTTTCCAGGTCTTTCCATTTTCTTACTAATGTGGTAATGTTATTCTTTCTGATAGAAGAATGCAACTCCATTGTGTATAAATACCACATCTTCTTGATCCATTCATCTACTGAGGGGCATCTGGGTTGATTCCATATCTTAGCTATGGCAAATAATGCATATAACAGACAAGGGCCTCCTATCTAAAATATACTTAGAGCTCAAAAAATTAAATCCGCTTAAAACAAATCCCCAAAGAAATAACCATCCCATTAACAACTGGGCTAAAGACATAAAGGGAGACTTCTCTGAAGAAGAAATAAGAATGGCCAATAGATAGATGAGAAAATGCACAACATCTTTGGCCATAAAAGAAATGCAACTCAAAACAACATTGACATTCTGCCTTACCCCAGTTAGAATGGCCATTATCAAGAAATCTAATAACGTATGTTGGCAGGGATGTGGTCAGGAGGGAATGCTATTACACTGAGGGTGGGAATGGGAACTTGGTCAGCCATTCTGGAAAGCAGTATGGAGGTTCCTCAAAAGACTAAACACAGAACTCCTCTATGACCCATCAATCCCACTTCTGGGCATTCATTCTTTTTTGCCAGTCTTTGGGCTTGGGCACTGTCCCTGAGCTTCTTTTACTCAAGGTTAGCACTCTACCACCTGAGCCACAGTGCCACTTCTTTTTTTTCTGTTTGTTTGGTACTGAGGAATCGAACCCAGGGCTTCATGTATGCTAGGCAAGCACTCTACCACTGAGCCAACTGCTAGACTGATTGATTTCTTAATATTAGAAAATTTATTAAGGCTTCCTGCTGGTGGCTCATGCCTGTAATCCTAGCTACTGAGGGGCTGAGATCTGAGGATCACAGTTCAAAGCCAGCCTGAGCAAGAAACTCCATGATTTTCTTATCTCCAATAAACTACTCAAAAAAGCCTGAAACGAAAAGCTAAAGCCATGTCCTCTAAAATCAGGAATAAGACAAGGATGCCCACTCTCTCCACTTCTCTTTAACATAGTATTAGAATTCCTAGCCAGAGCAATAATGCAAGAAGCAAACATAAAGGCGATCCAAATAGGGAAAGAGGAACTGAAATTTCCCCTCTTTGCAGATGACATGATTCTGTATTTAAAGAACCCTATAGACTCCACTCTCAAGTTGCTTGAGCTGATTCGAAACTTTGGCAAGGTAGCAGGGTATAAAATTAACCCTCAAAAATCAACTGCTTCCGATATGACAAAAATGAGAGGATCAAGGCAGCAATCAGGAAAGCAACTCCTTTTGCAATAGCCTCAAAGAAAGTAAAGTACCTAGGAATTAACTTAACTAAGAATGTAAAGGACCTTTATGATGAAAACTTTAAAATCCTGAAAAAGGAAATTAAAGCAGAACTGAGGAAATGAAAAACCTCCCATGCTCCTGGATTGGAAGAATCAACATCGTGAAAATGGCAATCTTGCCAAGGGCTATCTACAAATTCAATGCAATACCCATCAATATCCCAATGTCATTCCTTAAAGAAACAGAAGAAGCAATCCAAAATTTCATAAAAGACCCCGTATAGCAAAAACAATTCTTAGCAGAAATAACAGCTCAGGAGGAATTTCAATACCAAACTTTAGACTCTATTACAGAGCTATAGTAACCAAAACAGCTTGGTACTGGCACAAGAACAGGCTTGAGGACCAATGGAATAGAACTGAAGGCTCAGAAATCAACCCTTAGACCTATGGCCACCTAATCTTTGATAAGGGAGCCAAAAAAATAGAATGGAAGAAAGACAGCCTCTTCAACAAGTGGTGCTGGCAGAACTGGTTAAGCATCTGCAGAAAACTAAAGTTGGACTCTTCTATGTCACCCTGCACCAGGATTAACTCCACACGGATCAAAGACCTCAACGTAAAAGCAGATACACTGAAAACTGTACAAGAAGGAACAGGAGATACACTAGGTCTTCTTGGCACAGGTCGAAACTTTCTTAATAAAGACCCAGAAATACAACAAATAAAGAAAGTTTGGACAAATGGGACTGCATTAAATTGCAGAGCTTCTATATGGCAAAGGACATAGCTAGCAAGTTAAATAGAAAGCCCACAGAGTGAGAGATCTTCACTATCCATAAAACAAATTCCTCATATCTAAAATATATCAACAGCTCAAAAAATTGAATCACTCCCAAACTAATCTTCATAGAAACAAAACATCCCATTAAAAGATGGGCCAAAGACTTAAAGAGAGACTTCTCTGGAGAATAAATAAGAATGGCCTACAGACACATGAAGAAATGCTCAACCATCTCTGGCCATAAAATAAATGCAAATCAGAACAACTTTGAGATTCTACCTCGCTCCAGTTAGAATGGCCATGATCAGGAAATCTAATAACAACAGATGCTGGCGGAGATATGGACAATAGGGATCACTACTACACTGTTGGTGGGAGTGTAAACTTGTTCAACCACTCTGGAAAGCAATATGGCGGTTCCTCAAAAGAATAAATATAGAGGTCCCTATGACCCAGCAATTCCACTACTTAGCATTTACCCAGTTGTCCAGAAACAAGGGCATACTAAAGCCACTCACACAACGATGTTCACTGCAGCACTATTTACCATAGCGAAGATATGGAACCAACCCATATGCCCCTCAGTAGATGATTGGATCAACAAGACGTGGTATTTATATACAATGGAATTCTATGCTGCTGTCAGAAAGAATGACATTGCCTCATTTGTAAGGAAATGGAAAGACTTGTAAAAAAATCATATTATGTGAAGTAAGCCAGACCCAAGGGAACATAGGCTCAGTGGTTTCTCTCATTTGTAATAATTGGTACAAACCTTGGCCTCTCCTAGCAGAGGATTACAATAGCTCAAAACCTAGATACAAAAGGCTATGTAGGATGAGGTTAAATGAAAGGACCTCCAGAATATGGAAACAAGAACTATATAATGTGTGATTGTTGTTCTTAATGTACTGTGTTTTTCTCATCTCTTTTGTTTTCCCTTGGTTATTCTCATATTGTTACAGTATTTTACCTTGTTATCTGGTATATTATATATACGATTATTTGTTTATTTGAAATAGGAAAGGAAGGGGAGAAAACAAACTGAGGGGAGCGGGTGGGGGGAGAGAAATAGGGACAAAAATATGAGAAGGGGTATCAATGTATGTGAAGTAATGCACCTTCTATCTGGCGAATATAACTAGAACCCTTCTATTAATTACAATTTAAAAAAGAAAAAAAAAGAGCTGGAAATGTCAAGGTAGCTCCAATGATAGAGTGTTTGCCTTGAGCAAAAGAAGCTCAGGGACATTGCCTAGGCCCAGAGTTCGAGCACCAGGATCAGCAAATATATATATATATATATATATGTATATATATACATATATTAAGTATGCTACAATTCTGCAAATCAGGTTTGTGTACAGTGCTTCTTGATCAATGTCACCCCTCCCATCCCTACCCTCAGATTATGTAGTTCAATTTTACATAAGGTATATTGACCATAATGCTACATCTGCTCACCTTTCTTCCCTCCATTTGTATTTTTTGTATTTGTTTTAATAAACAGTTCTAGTGGTTCAGAGGAGTTATGCATTTGGACTCCTTCCCTAAGAATATTATCCTTTAGACATTTGTTTTGAACAAAAGGTCAGTGGGCCGTGCTAACTACTAACCCTTGAAAGCCACTCTGCCTTACAGACCCCTGTGCGGGGCACTTTGACATGCCATCCAGGTTCCTCTTTAATACAGAAGGCCTTACTCTTATTTCTTCAGCTGTTGCTCAGTCTCCTCATCAGATAGAGCTGCCGTGCTCAAGTCCAGACTCCCTTGCTGGGGACAGCCTGTAGCTAAGGATTGGTTTCCTCATCCTAACTTGGTCAACTATGAAGGGTCAAATCAGCTCCAGCGCTGCCCAAGGTTAGCTGAGATCGTCATTAGATGACATCTCTACCTAACTTCTCCCGTAAGCCAATCCTTTATTCCCCCTTAAATTCCAGATGTCTGCCCCAAAGGCACTTGGGGCTGGGTCTGTGGCCTGTGTCTAAGCTCTGTTTGTATGTCTGAGAGACCTCAATTACAAGAAGTCCCAGGAGCTGGACAGTCCCCAGGGTCCAGTTACTGTCATAGGCTTTCTTTGTGCTTACATTTTAATTCCTAACCCCCTCCAAGTTTTCATTATGAAAGGAACGGAAAGGGTAGGAGATTTTGTGATGAGTACAGTCATGTGACACAGACAGCAATAAGCGACACCCATGGAGCTGGGGCTACCCTGACACAGAACTCAACAAGAGCATTTGGAAGAAAGCTTCTTAGAGAAGGACTCATTTAAGCTGATTCTTGGAGGAAGATCTGAGATTTGATTGTTGGACAAGGAATGTGGGAAAGATATTTCAGAGAGGGCACAGCATGCTGGGACTCACTAAAGAGTGTAGGTTGTGGGCGGAGAAAGGAGGAGGCGCAGAAGTGCAAGACTATAGTACAGGCAGATCATGCAGGGCCGCTGGTATCACACAGAAAAACTTGGAACTTCAGAAATAATCTGTCACATGAATGTCACATTCCACTAGTGCTTTTCAAAGTTCATTGGGATTCCACTTGAACACGTTTTGCTGTATCTAAGCATCATGGTTTTATTTACTATTCGGTTAATCTTCGCTTCTAAATGAATCTTTCTTGTTCAACTATATGTCCACTAAAAGAAACTTTAGTTCTTTTAGGTTCAACGACTTACACTTGAAATCTTACAATTCTAGAAGTAGAGATCTGGAGGGTCACGGTTTGATGCATGTCTGGAAGACACGATCCCTTTTCAATCCAGCAACTGAACATGATGGCATATGCCTGTCATCCCAGCTACATGAGAGGTATAAATAGGAGGATCACAGTTCAGGCCAGCCCAGGCAAAACTTGAGACCCTATTAAAAAATGGTTAGAGGTATGGCGCAAGTGATAGAGTACCTGCCTAGAAATTAAGGGTTCAAACTGAGTTCAAACTCCAGTAATACTTAAACAAAAAAAAAGAAGACAAAAAATGTATTTGGCAACCCCAAGCCCAATCAAAACAGAGGGCTTGGGGCTATATCTTGCTGGACTCTGAGCTGATTCCCAGACTGTTCAAATAACAAACAACAACAATGACAACAAAAATCAAAGGGCTATCCCTTGCCACAAGTAGAAAGTAACTTAACTGTAAAGAAGAAATGCACTAGAAAGCAAACAGAAGGATTCTATTCTTGGTAGATATTGTGGTCTATGTGTGTCTTGGAGCCTGAAGGCTGCTCTAACTTCGTTAGTACAAAAGGTTAGCGAGTATTGTAGAGGTGGGAGAAGAGCTGCACTGCACACGGAGATTTTTCTCTTGAGGTAATCAGAAAGCTGCAAAGAGAATTATTTTCTCACCATGTAATTGAATGTTCTCTACAGCTATTCCATGCACTGCTGAAATCACCTTGGAGTCCCCTCCCTACCGCTCTGTCAAATGTAACAAGTTGATAAACGCTAAAGGGCTATTATCGTCACACTGGTGCCTTGTCCACTAGTAGTTCTGGAGCAATCACTTGGCTCAGTGATCGTTTCCAAATCTGTGGCTATGGTGACCTTTCCCCTATCCCATGGGAGAGAAAGTAGCAAGGGCAGGGATGAGTGGAGGGACACAATTTGTCCCAGGCCACAGAAAGAGTTATTATTAGCAATCTAGGGGACAGACATGGAAAAAAACAACACAGAAACAACACAGAATAGTAGAACTTATTGCCTTCAAACGGGTCCTAGTTGCTGTTATGTAGACGGATACAGAGAACAGACTATGGGAAAAGTCAGCCCACGAGGCCCAAGAACAATGGACACCATAAAGAAACCCAAACGGCTGGGTGTGAAGGTCCACAATTACAACACTCGTCTAAAATCCCAGCACTCAGGATAAGAGGCTGAGGCAGAAGGATCAAGAGTATGACGGAGCCAGAAGGAGGTATTTGCCCCATAGTCACTTCACTGGTCATTTAGAACTCTGTTAAGAAATGAGCAAACAAGCCTGGAGTTTGGCCTAGTGGTAGAGTGGTTGCCTAGCATTACCGAAGACCTGAGTTTCATTCCTCGGTACCACATACACAGAAAAAAAGCCAGAAGTGGTGCTGTGGCTCAAGTGGTAGAACTCTAGCCTTGAGAAAGCCCAAGGGCCCAAGGACACTGCTCAGGCCCTGAGTTCAAGCCCTGGGACTGGCAAAAAAAAGAAAGAAAAAAGGAAGGAAAGAAGAAATGAAAAGAAACGAGCAAACAAAAGAAGGAAACACAAACTATTGCTCCCCAGCTAGGGACAGAGGTTGAGAAAGAGCCTACCAGGGGTTCAAATGTTGACAAAAGCAAACGGAGGATATGAGGGAGGCCAGGAAATTGGGACTGTCCTACAGGGAAGTGCCAATTCAACCAGAGGGACCACCTGGGCCTGAAGGGCAATGAGGCTTTGGAGATTGCTAGATTTGGGGTTGAGTCCAGTTCTGTTACTTTGTAGCTAGGTATGCCTTTGGATGGGTCACTTAACTCCTAGGAGTCCCAGAATCCTCCTGGAGTGCATATGGGAAATAGTTGCTGCTGCTGTTTCTTCTTCTTCTTCTTCTTCCTCTTTCTTTTCCTTTGGGTCAGTCATGGGACTTGAACTCTGGGCCTGGGTGCTATCCCTGAGCTCTTCAGCTCAAGGCTACCGTCCTACCCCTGGAGCTACAGTGCCACTTCTGGTTTTCAGGTGGTTAAGTGGAGATAGGAGTCTCACGTTCTTTAATGCCCGGGCTGGCTTTGAACAGCGATCCTCAGATCTTAGCCTCCTAAGTAGTTAGGATTATAGGCATGAGCCACCATGCCCGGCTCTGGAAATGGTTGTTTGTAAGTCATAGGCTTTGTTATGAGGACCACACCATACACATTTCTAGTATACAGCCAATACTTTACTCCCCTTCCTGTGCACAACCTGTTCCATGACAATACATTTTCTTCTCCCCTGGCCCCAACTCTAGCCCAGATTCACCATCCACATTGATAGACCCTGTCTGTCCTGTGCTTGTGCTCACTGGTTACCCCCACCTCTTATCCCAGCTCTGGGAGGCCAGTCATTGAGAAGTCTTCCAATCATCTGCAGCTAAGAAAGTTGAGGGAGGTGTGGAATGCCTGATGGGGATCCCTGCCTAGAGACAGAGAGAAAAGGTAGATTCTGGGATGGAGAGTTGACCATTTTAGTGGAGGGAGCGGTTGGCTCTGGCCTTCCAGGATTTGACTGGGCTGGGCTGGCAGAGAACAAAGACTCCCATCTCCTGTGGTGTTAGAAGCCAGGGCCTTCAGTAAGTGCCTCCATTAAAAGCTACAAGACGGAAGGTTAAATATAGCCCTTTCCAGTTGTCTAGGACATAGATTTATGAAATGTCAGAGCGGCATTAGAGTGAGAAATGATCTTATCTCTGCTCTGTTTTTAGAGTAGAAAGGCACGACAGAGGAGAGGAAAGAATGGACACTTTCACCAGAGGGTGATGGGAGGCCATTGGAGCATTTTTCGTGTAAGTAGGTCTATTTTTC
Source organism: Megascapheus bottae (assembly GCF_031878675.1). NCBI lineage: Eukaryota > Metazoa > Chordata > Mammalia > Rodentia > Geomyidae > Megascapheus > Megascapheus bottae. The sequence continues at coordinate 39,614,994 of NC_143547.1, forward strand.
AAAGACTTGCTCTGGCTGCACAGTACAGAATGTTCTGGAGGGTGGAAGCAGGGAGCCCATTGAGAGGAAGAGAGATGAGGGGGCCAAGACCAGGGGAGCTGATGTGGAGGTGGGAGAAGGGAGCTTATTGTAGCATGTATAGGGTGGGCCTTCACGCTCTCTCTTTTTTTTCTCTTCCAGTCTCTCTCTTTCTTCCACATACCCTGTTTTCTCAAGCACTCACCCTCTGGCTCGGGAAAAGGCAAGCAAGATTTCATTCTTCCTCAAGGCCCACCATTGCATTCATGGAGAGTTTGTTAGAAAGTTTCTCCTTTTCAGCCAGCCATGGGAGTGAACCTCTGTCTGAGCCAGGCAAAAAGGTAGCAAGGCTGTGTCTCTAAAACAATGCAAAATGCTGATGGATGATGGCTCACATCGGTAATCTTAGCTATTCAGGAGGTTGAGATCTGAGGAGAGAGGTTTAAAGCCAACCCAAGCAGACAAATCTGAGAGATACTATTAATCGCAAAAAGCCAGATAGGGAACTGTGACTCAATGTTGTAGAGCACCAGCTATGAGTAAAAGAGTTGAGCAAGATCATAAGACCCTGAATTCAAATCCCAGTACTGGCATAAGAAACACAAAAGGGTAAGAGCGTAGTTCAGGCCCCAATACCCCGCCCCATCTAGTGACTTCACCTTGTGACAAGCCCCTCAAAGATGTGAAAACTTAACACCATTGCTATTTTCTCTTCCCATGCTGAGTTACATGTAATCCTCATATGATTTCATTTTTCATTGTGTCATTCTGGTGCTTTCTAAGCCCACTCCTTCCCTCAATGGCTGACTAGAATTTGAGAAGCCTTCAAATGGTCTCCTGTACTGTTGTAGCCTCTACCACTGGAATAATCACTTCCCTTATGTTTTCAGGAATGGAACGGGGATACCAACATCCCCATCCCAGCTAATCCTGGCCACTGAAAGCAGTCAGAACACTGCTGTGTCCCAGGTCCCTTATATGTCACAAAGTATGACTTGAACTGTGCCTAGAAAGCACTCAGTCCCTAGGCAGGAGCTATGATGACCAGTGATGTATTTTTCCTGCCTCTCCCTGTTCCCACCCCTTGGGATTGAACAAATGAAAAAGAATAAATTCAGCATTTTAGTGGACGTCTAGGAGATCAAGCCCCTACACTGACAGATTTATCAGAAAGCCAAGGCTTCAGAGTTCATGCTGACTTAAGGAAGGTAAGAGATGTGTGCATGTACACACAGATACACACACGCGTGTGCATACACAGACACACTTCCTCAGTCACTTTTATAATCCCTTCAGGATTCTGGAATGTTCGAGTTGGGATAAGATTCCATCCACCCTTTTACCTGCAGAGAAAACCCCTGTATAAACTTGGCTGCCTCCTCTCCCCCCACATACTCCGTAGGGTACTGCTAATATTAACGGACCCATTCCTTCCCAAGGCAGCCAGTATCACCACAGCACAACCCCTTCTCTGCCAAGAGCCTCAATTCCTTCCCTTCTCTCCTGTGCTGGGAACAAGTCCGACCCCTCCTTTCCCAACAACTCACCTCCCCGGCTCCAGAAGAGGGAGAGAGACTCCACTCTCTCCATAGCGGTGAGGATAAGCAAGGATCCACCTCCAGGCAATCGTCATGCAGCAGAGAGGAGTGTGGTGGACCCACACTGGGGGGCGGAGAGCTAGGGGGCTCCACGGTGTTCCACACCCAGCTTTCCAGCCCGTTGGCTGGGTCAGTGTGTCCCCATCAATCACCTGCTCCCTTGCCCAGGGAAGCTGTCTGCAGGCAAGCCCAGCCCAGAGAAAGCAAGTGAAGATTCCAAATGCCAGATTCCCCTCTCTCTTTCCCCACCCTTCGCCCTCTACCCACAGCCACACTGATTCCTGTTCTCCCTAGTCACAAAGGACCAGGGAAGGAAGGCAATCTGTGACTTGGGCTTGTCTTTTGGCTAGGTAAAGTTCTCAGTCCACAATTTGAGTTGTAGCTAAAGCATAAAGAGGGCTGACCTCCTATTCTGCTGCTGTCCTGCCGAGAGGGGAAATGAACAGGAACTGGCTGTCTGAGTCAGCGCCCCTGCTCTATTGTCGGTGTGCAGGCCCCTTCCTTCCCAGAGGAGAGACGTGCACAGAGATAGGCCTTGTTTTTTTTTCTTTGCAAGTCTCTTTTGCAATACTTTCTCTCTTGGGTCTATCACGAGTCTGTGAACTATGGCTGGCTGGATTCAATTTAATGCAATGCAATTTCCCCAGGTCCTAGACAAGATCCAGGAGTCATCCTCACCACAGACAGCTGAGCCAGATGACTTATCTCATTTAACAGAGGAGGATATCGAGGCTCAGTCAGGGGCTAGGTTTAGGGCACACTGAAACTTGGAGTCCAATCTACCTTTCCAGGGTGTTAGCCTGCTCACCTGCCTCACTCCATCTACATGAGCCAGCAGACCATCGGATCAAGCAAAGGCTATTTCCCAGAACCCAAAGTATGAGACACTCTCTGGCTTAAAAACATTGAAAACATTGGGTCGGGGGTTTGGCCTAGAGGTAGAGTGCTTGCCTGGCATGCAGGAAGACCGGGGTTTGATTCCTCGGTAATACACACATAGAAAAAGCCAGAAGTGGTGCTGTGGGCTCAAGTGGTAGAGCTCTAGCCTTGAGAAAGCCCAAGGACAGCACTCAGGCCCTGAGCTCAAGCCCAGGACTGGCAAAAAACAAACACTGAAAACACATCTTGTCCAAATTTGTTTCCAAGTGCCTAGAAAGAGAAGAAACCAGGAACAAGTTGCGTGTGCCAGAAACGGATTACAAAGGGACTCCTTTATTACTTAGTAGTAGATGGCTCTCTTGTAAATGAGCAGGGCCAAGGGACTGAGCCTGTGCCCCAATAACTGTCCTCTAGTGAGAAGGGAGGCTTCACTGGTTCTTGCTCACAGTGTGGAAAGAGACCCAGCATGAGCTTGGCTGTCTTTTCAATCTCTGCCAGGGACACAGAGAGATTGTGACTCAGCTGGTGGAAAGAAGTTAGTGGGCACCCTGGGGAGAACCACCTGCAGTAACAAGACTTTCAAATCTTTCAGTACAGGGCCATGGGCTCATAGATCTCCTACTTTTAGGATAAATTTGCACAACATGGTTCTAGAGCCATCAGACAAGGTCCAAGGTGAAATATCCAGACAAAAAGAAGCTGTTGTGTCCTTAAGGTTAAGGGAGGGATAGCTTCTATGGGTATTGACTTGATCACATGGCTGCATTCAAGACTGTCGATAGAAACTAGTGCAGGTGGCTCACACCTGTAATCCTAACTACTCAGAAGGCTGAGATCTAGAGCAATGCAATTTGGAGCCAGCCAAGGCAGAAAAGTCCACAAGATTTTAAAATAAGTAGTAATAAGCTGGAAGTAAAGGTGTGGATTCCTGGATAGAGCAAGCAAACTGAATGACCCTTAGAGGTTCTGAGTTCAAGCTCCTCCCTGTATCAACAGATTAAAAAAAAAGGATCTCAAAAGGCTGAGCACAAGCTAGGCATATGGCTCACGCCTGTAATCCTACCTACTCAGGAGGCTGAGATTTGAGGATCAAGGTTCAAAGCCAGCTCGGGCACTAAAAAGTCCATCCGACTCTTATCTCCAATGAACCACCAGAAAACCAGAAGTGGCACTATGGCTCTAGGGGTGGGGTGGTAGCCTTGACATGAAGAGCTCAGGGACAATGCCCAGGCCCAGAGTTCAAGTCCCATTACCCCCCCACCCCACACAAGGCTGAGCGCAGTAGCTCATATCTGGTAGAGCTACATGGATAGCCAAGGTTAGGAGGTATAAGGGCAGCTCTGGGCTAAAACATGAGACTACCTGAAAAAAAGAATGAAATCCAAAGGGATGTGGGTGTGACTCAAGTGGTAGATTATCTGTCTAGTAAGTTTAAGGTCCTGTCTTCTAATTTTGCCCTTTCTAATGGTATGGAAGTAGGCTAGACCTGTTTGAAGAGGTTATATGAGGCTAGGTGTGGTGGCTCATGCCTATAATCCCAGTTACTCTGGAGATGGATATCAGGAGGATGACAAATCAAGATAGCCTGGACAAAAAGTTAGCAAGACTGTATCTTAACTCAATAAGCCAGGCACAGTGGTGCCTATGTGTGATCCCAGCTACACAAGGAAGTTGTAGGTAGGAGGTTCATAGTCTAAGGCTAACCTTGGGAAAAAACTCCAGACTCTGATAAAACCAAAAAGAGTCCATGGGTGTGTCTCGATTTGTAGAGTACTTGCCCAACAAGTATGAGGCCCCAAGTTGAAATTCTAGTACCATCTCCATCACAACAATAACAACAAAACCCTGTCAGTAGGCTGGAAATTCAAGCAATGATGCTTGCTTTAGCAACACCAAAGGGGTTGACCTTGGCAAAGATGACTTCGCAAAGGTCACAGTGCAGCAGGTTAAGGGAGGGAAATGGGAGGGATTTGTAAGCACCTCTCAGGAAATCTGGCTGTAGTTTCAGAAGAAAGAGATGAGAGCAAGGCAGATTTACGGAGAGCCACTAAATGTTTGTCAGGATGGGAGAAATGCTGTATGTTTCCAAGTTCATAAGCTTGTGTGAAACCCTTGGAACCACCTTAAGCTCTGTGCTCTTTGCAGACTGCACTTCATTCTCCGAGGGAGGAAACCAGAACTTCCAAGTGGCACAGCCCAGGCACTGCTATCATTTTCATTCTCACTGGAGGAGAACCAACACGTGACTTCTTGGAAGAAATTGAAATCTAGTCTTAAATCCCAGCTAGCATAGAGAGCAGACAGTCTGACCCACCTCAACTGGCTCCTCTTGGCACATTAGCCTGGGGCTAAGGCAACTGTGCGTAGAATCCTAGGGTCAAATCTTAGCCTCCCCCTTTCCTGCCTGTTTCTCTTTGGCAAGCTGTTTAAGCTGTCTGAGCTAAGATCAGTTTATAATCTACAATTTCTAAACTCTGTCCTGTTCAGAGATAATAAAATCACATATACCATAAAGTTGTTGCACAGCCTGAAAGAAGTACTATCTGCCTCCACAGAAACTGCTGGATCTAGCTGTATTCTTGGCTTCTATCTGACACTGTGTGTGGCCTTTTCCTCCCTAGTCATGGGGCTTGTACTCAGGGCCTAGGCACTGTCCTTGGAGACTTTTTGCTTAAGGCTAGTGCTCTGCCTCTTGAGGCACAGTGCTGCTTCTAGCTTTTTCTGTGTATGTGGTACAGAGGAATCAAACCCAGGGCTTCTTTCATACTAGGCGGTCACTCTACCACTAGGCTACATTCCTGGCCTGTCTGTGACACTAGGTTTGTCATCCTCCTGCTCAGGTCCTCCTGCTATTGCAGTGACAGGAGCAACCATCAAATGTGACCAAAGTTGCATTATTTATGATTGAAAGTCTCCACAAATTGAACATTCAGCTTAGCTTAGCTTTTGAGGTTTTTTTTTTTTTGCTTTGGACAGGTCCCTGGATTAGAAAGAGTTGTGAAGAAACTTTACTAACACAGATTTCATGTTTGGAGAGCTGGAGGTCTGGCACTTGTAGCAGGTTGGAAGTTGTCTTCATCCTTAGACCAGAACTGATTCTGACCCATGGATGGTGCCTGGCAATATATATGGTGGCCTAGTGGATCACGCCTGCAATCCTAGCAACTCAGGAAGCTGAGATTTGAATCTTAACATTCAAAGCCAGTCCCAGCAGACAAATGTGATTCTTATCTTCAATTAACCAGCAAAAACCCTATAAGTAGAGTTGTGACTCAAGTGATAGAGTGCAGACATGAGGATAAACGTCAAGCAAGTAGGGGCCTGGAGTTTGGCTTAGTGGTAGAGTGTTCACTTAGCATGCATAAAGACCCAGGTTCAATTCCTTGGTACCACATACATAGAAAAAAGCCAGAAGTGGTGCTTGAGCTACAGCTCAAGTGGTAGAGTTCTAGCCTTGAGAAAGCACAAGGACAGTGCTCAGGCCCTCAGTTCAAGTCCATTAGTGGAAAAAAAAAAGCCAAACAAGAGCTCCAGGCCTGTGTATGTGGCATGGAGAAGGCAGAAGGAGCAACATTGAGCCATGGACCAGGAGAAGTCTGAGATGCTCGGCCTGGGAAGCCAAGAAGCCCCAAACCAGGAGCAAGTTCTCAAATGGCTCACATGCATGTATTCCTTGCTCATTACACAGCAGGTGTGGTCAACAGGCTCCTGGGTACCATGGTCATATCACCGTCCATCTTAAAGGCACAGAGGAGTACCGCCCACCCATTGTGCCAAGGGCACAAAAGGAATTCAGAGGGGTGGCTCTGCGCCATTCTCCCCCATGCCAGGAACAAGATTCAAACCATATACTCTACTGAAATGACAGGGGGCAACTGGGAGCCTCATCCTGCTCCTGGGACCCCCACACCCCTCCATCTGTGCTGGGAGAAAATTGGACAGCAAAGTCATTTCAGAAATAGAAAATGAGCCGGTGAGAGAAAATCAAGCTTTTATTCAAAGCCCATTTACTCCATAGGGACACAGATGGCATTTAGGAGGCCGCGCCAGCCTAGCTCATTTGAAGGTAAGATCTAGGAGTGATGAGGAGCTGGCCTGTCAGTGTGTAGGACTTCCTACCAGGGACATCTTTCTTTGTCATCTCAAGCATCATTTGAGACTCCTCTATGGCAGAGGCCTGTTTGGCTTCTCCCAGCTAGATAATGGTTACACTGCATGGCCAAGTGGCCCCTGGCACTTTTACTACAGTTCCAAGAAGCTCTCAGAGGTCACAAGAAAAAGTCTATGGCAGGGATGGCAGTAGAGGTGGGGGAGCAGCTGGACTAGTGCCCACATTAATTTCTTTTTTTTAAACATTTTTGGATATTTTTATTATAATTAATAAAAGTGTTATATGATATTTGCCAGATAGAAGGTGCATTAATTCACATATGTCCACATTAATTTCTATATCTGAGTGACCTTGGGAATGTCACCTCATTTCTGTGGATCTATGAAAGGAAACACTTATAAGGGATAAGTGGTTTCTAAGTACCCAGCCTCACATTTATTAAAATACCTGGGTTCTTCAGCACTGCATCAAATGGATAAAATTAAATATCTGGGGACTGGAAGTCTTGCCTAGTGGTAGACTGCTTTCCTAGCATGCACGAAGATCCAGGTTCAATTCTTTGGTATCACATACACAGAAGAAAAGCCAGACATGATGCTGTGGCTCAAGAGAAAGCCCAAGGACAGTGCTCAGTCTCTGAGTTCAAGTCCCAGGACTGGCGAAAAAATTAAAGTATCTGTGTTTCAACATGACACAGACAAAAGTATGCTTTTTCAATGTTGGCATAAAACATGAGACAGGGACCGAGAGCATGTCCTAGTGGTAGAGTGTTTGCCTAGCATACACGAAGATCCGGGTCCGATTCCTCGGTACCACATAAGCAGAAAAAGCCAGAAGTGGTGTTTTGGCTCAAGTGGTAGAGCTCTAGCCTTGAGAAAGCTCAATGACAGTGCTCAGGCACTGAGTTCAAGCCCCAGGACTGGCAAAAAATGACACAGCCAGATGTGGTGGCTAGTTCTGTAATCCTAGCTAGTCAGGAGATTGAGAATAGGGGTAATCACAGATGAGGGAAGCCTAAATAGGAGGATCCCAGTCCAAAAAAACTGAACATAAAAGCAAGACTTTATTCAAAAAATAGCTAAAACTAAAAATGGCTGGGAATGTGAGTCCAATGGTAAAGCAAGTATAAGGGTCTGAGTTCAAACCCCAGTACAGCCAAAAAACAATAATGAAAATCATGGGGGAGGTATGGTGATATAGCTCAGTGATAGAATACTTGCTTAACATATGCAATGCCCTGAGCTCCATCCCCAGAACACATTCACATGTGTATATACAATATACACACAGATATACATACAACCGCTCTCTTCTCTTTCCATCCCTCTCCTATATAGTCATGGCCATATACAAACACTACTCTTCCAAGACCCCCTCCAAACCTATCTTACCCTCCAGGGAGTTCATTTCACTATCACAACGATTTTCTTTGAAAGAAGTACTGACCAAGGAAGTAATAGAAGCTGTGTGATACATGATTTGGGAATAGCTAATTCTGGCTGAGAATCCGAGCAGCTGTGAAAGTCTTCATGTTCTTCATCAGTTATTCTAATCTCCTTCACAGAGTTTAAGCATTTTAGAGAAGGAAGAGGAAAATCCATAATTTTTTTCCTGTTCATTTCCCTTTCAAACCTAAAACTAGAAATGTGCACTTGCTGCATCAACTTTTAATGGTACTCTCAGTGCTCAGAGAAGATAAAGCATCTGCCACCTGAAGCCACCCAGTGGCATAGGCCCAGATTGACTTTGTTGGCAGTGGAGGTAGGTCATAATATCTGTATTAGTCTGCTTTCTGGAGCTACCACAAAATAACCCAAGGGAGGGTATTTTATGAAGAAAAAGTTATTCATTTCACATTTTTGGCACCTGAAATTCTAGTACTGGGAGGTCTCATCTGTTGAGCCTGGAGTGAGGGACTCCTTAGCTATATCACAACATGGCATATGGTAGAAGCATGTATGAAAAGGATAAATCACAGGATGACACAAGAAGCCAGAGGGATTCAGAGGCCAGGCTTGCTCTTATAATTTATAACAATTTGTTCTTGTGAGAACTCAGTGGGGCATCATGAAAATTACTATAATCCTTTCCTGGAGAATACCCCCAATGACCCAACTCTCTTATATAAGGTCTTACCTTTTAATGGTTCAACTGCCTCAATACAGCCATAGTGAGGACCAAATTTCTACCACATGATACATTCAAACTAAATTACTAACAGTTTTGCTCCTAAGTATTTGTATACATATTGTGAGGATTTATGTGCAGTATTTAACACCACAATGCCCTTAAAGAAATCTTGGATAATTTGCTCTTGGCCATAACCTTTCAAATTAATTGTCTTTATTGCTATAAGCCTTCCGCTACAAAGAAACTCAGGATACAGTGGATGAAATAGTTTTTGCCAGACCTCTAACATAAAGGTCTGAACTTGCATTCTAACATGGAGTCTCATACACTAACTTTACGCTGTCTCTCCCTCCGTTGTGGCTCCTCTTTCCACAAAGAAAGGAGCCTAATTTTGTACTGTTGTCTTTCAAGGGTTGTTGGCTCAAGGAAATATGATTTGGTCTCTTGGTTTGACTGAATGATTTGCCATCGTAATTGTTCCATGTGACTTGTCTTTAGTATTTCCACAAACAATATTATAACAATATTGGAAATCTAAAGGAAAAAGAAATTCACGTCTGCCACTCAATCAAGTTCTAATTTCTTTCTATAGTTCTCTTCTCAATGTGTATTTATTTGCAGATATTATTTTTCCCATGCTAGGGTTTGAAGTCAGAACTTTCTACTTGCTGAGCAGGTGCTTTACTGCTGAGCAGTACCACCAACCCTCCCTCCACCTTCCTATTTTTCTTTCTTTCCTTCCTTCCTTCCTTCCTTCCTTCCTTCCTTCCTTCCTTCCTTCCTTCCCTCCTTCCTTCCTTTTGTTTCTTTATTTTTGTACTGGCTGTTTTTGTTATAGGGTCTTGATTCCTGCCCAAGTACATGCCTGGACCACAATCCTAGATTTTGCTTCCTTTTTTGATAGTCCTAGGGCTTGAACTCAAGACCTGGGTGCTGTCCCAAATCTCTTTGTATTCAAGGCTAGCACTCTATCACTTGGAGCCAGAGTGCCACTTCTTTGTAATTGGAGAGAATAGTCTCACAGATTTTCCTGACCGGACTGGCATTGAAATGTGGCCCTCAGAGCTCAGCCTCCTGAATAGTAAGATTACAGGCATGAAACCCCAGCATCCAGCTAGATTTTGCTTCTTATCATAGCTGGGACAAGAGGTGTGTACCACCATATCCACATTCATCTTTTTTTTTTAGTACTTTTTCTGGAACTTGAACTCAGGACCCGACAGCCGTCTCTGGGTGTTTTTGCTCAAAATTAGCACTCTACCACTTGAACCATAGCTCAACTTCTGGTTTTTTGATTGTTAGTTGGAAATAAGAATCTTATGGACTTTCCTGCCCAGACTGGCTTCAAACAATGATCCTCAGATTTCAGCCTCCTGAGTATCTAGGATTACAGGCATGGGCCAATGGTACCCAGCTCCAACTTCTTTTGACATAAGGTTCTTGAACTTTTCCTGTCCAGGCTATCCTAGAACTGTGATCATCTTGATTCCACTCTCCCACAGGCCATTGTGCCCAGTTGTTGAAGTGGGTCTCATTAACATTTTTAATTTTTGGTCCAGGCTGCCAAACAGCAATCCTCCCACTTTCAGCCTATGAATCCCAAATACCTAGGAGTGTAGATTTGATCTAGCAGTGCGGGGCTTCTTTTTCTGAGGTGTTTGTATAGCATAGCATAGAGATAGTTTTGAATTGTCCCTTCTCCCCATGAGCCTCAATTGAGTTCCTTATCAATGATGGACAGAAGCAAATAAATTTGCAAACAGGGCAAGGCCAGGCCAGCTGCAACAGGGCCTTGTACTTGCAATGAGATGGATCTTAAGCTTGGTGCCAGTGGCTCACACCTGTAATCCTCACTATTCAGGAGGCTGAAATCTGAGGGCAGACACAGATAAATCCAAGAGATTCTTATCTCCAGTTTACCACCAAAGAGCCACAAGTGAAGCTGTGGCTCAAGTAGTAGAGTAAAAAAGCTAAAGGACAATGCCCAGGTCATTTGTTCAAGATGCAATACTGATACACACACACACACACACACACACACACACACACACACACCTCCCTAATAAATGGCTCTCTTGTTCTGCTTATATAGAGAAAGGAGGATGAGGGTAGGAAGTGGGGGTATGTGATATTGAAGCACAGGTCACCTTGCTACAGTGTTAGTGCATCTGCTTTGGGGGAGAGGGATTCTGGAAACCAGCAGGACACCGGTTGTTTCTGAATTTGAAGTCTGTCTCAACACCTGGCTTAGGCAGAAATCCAAGAACTCTCCACTTTCTTCCTAGCTCAAGCATACCCCACTTTAGCTTCCAGACTTAAGACAGAGCTTCTAGTGGTTCAATTATTCCAACAATATAAACATGCCACCAAATAGGCATATGGTGGGATTTCTACCAACCTAGGCATTGCAGTCTTTGTTGCTATAGAGATTTGCTTGTGCTACCAGAATGAAGCCACACTTCCCTCCCTTCTACCACATCTGGTCTCCAGGGTTACCATCTCCTGCCACAGCTGTAAAGATCCAGGCCTGAGTTACAGACAGACCTGGGCCAAAATCCTAGCTCCACAACTCACTCTTTTGAACATAGAAAACTCATCCCTCTGGGTCTCAGTTTCCTCGTCCATATCATGGCATTAGTAATCCCTGTCTGGGGTTGTTGTAAAAATAAAGCAGTGGCTGAAAAATATTGGCATATAAAAGTATATGATGAATCTTAGTTTCCCTTTGCTTACTTCAAATAGATGGCACCTATAGGCACAACTCTGCACATTCTTGGTATTCATGAGCACACATACATTCAGGGTGACAGAGTTATACTTGTTCAAGAGGAAAAGGGGCTTGAGAACTGGTGAGAAATCAGTTCCAGTTTGTGAGACAGACAGTCCAGGCCTTCTAGTACTAACACAACTTAAAAAGTCTTTTGGGGATTCCACATACTGCACCCACCCCAGCCATCCGCACCCCCTCCTGCTTTGTAGCTGGTTTCTCACTTCTAGCTGGACCAGCTGCTGGGCTTGGCTCATCCATCTGCAATCTGTAGTCCCACAACCATACAGGTTCCACTTTTGGCTCCAGTTTCAGTGCAAAGGCCCACAGTATTTCTCCCATCCTCAATCATCACCCTTCTTCATGTGAAATAGTCCATTTCAGCTTTCTAAAAGTTTCCCTAGCCTGTAATCCTAAATACTTGGGAAATAAACATTGGGAGAATGAAGCTCTGGGTCCAGGCTAAAAAGCATATGAGATCTCACCCCCCCGCCCTTCAACTGAAATAAAAATGTTGGACAAGGTAGTGCATGTCTTTCATTCTAGCTATGCAAGAAGTTTAAGTAGGAGGACTGAAATATAGGCTGGTTCAGGTGTGATTGAGAGACACAATAGGAAAACAACCAAAGCAAGAAGCCCTGAGGGGATGCGGATCAAGTAGAATAGCACCTACCTAGCAAGTATAAGACTCTGAATTCAATACCTAGTACCACTAGAAAGATAAAGACAAAAGGTTTCCTAGTAATTCAGTTTTGAGTGTGCTCAGAAACCCCTACCCGTGGATTCCTAGCCCTTTAAAACCAGAGATCAGAGGTGGCAAAGGTAAAGGACTTGTGTAAGATCATTATGAAGGTTCTTTCTTTTGCTAGTCCTGGGGCTTGAACTCAGGGCCTGGGCACTGTCCTTGAGCACTTTTGCTCAAGGCTGCCACTTGAGCCACAACACTACTTCTGACTTTTTCTGGGTATGTGGTACAGAAGAATCGAACTCAGGGCTTTTTGCATGCTAATCAAGTACTCTACCACTAGGCTACACTACTGGCCCATTACAAAGGTCCTTAGGCAATGGTTCTCTACCACCCTTTCTGGTTATAGCCACTGAAAAACCTGTAAGGGAAAATAAACATTTCCTATCAGCTAAGGGATGTAGCTTAGTGATAGAATTGCTTGCCTGGTATTCAAGAGGACCCATGTAGAAAAGGAACAAAATTAGTACAGAGGAGAGAGAGTGACCAGTTCTGTGAATTAATTTGGTAGAGTTGATAGCAATCAGTCAAGGAAGATTTCAGAGAAGAAGTGACTCTACATGATCATTTTGAAGAATGAATAGGAAATTGCCAAGCGAAGATGAGGAGGGAGGGGCGACTCCTGCTGCCAAATACAGCTCTGACAGAGGAAAGTGAATTTTCCAAATCACACAAATGGTGATTAGTGATTCTTGTCAGCCATCACCATGAACCTGCCATATTAAATTCAAAGGGGAACAGCAACAGCAGGTGAGGCTGGTGAAGCAGGTGGAGCCCGGGCACTGAAGGAGAGACCTCTACATTGTGCAAAGAAACCTAGACTTTCCCTAGAAGCTGTGCTCTTCAAATTTCAAGCACTGTTTATTCAGTGTCTCAACTTTTGCCATTTCCCTGCAGTACATCTTAATCATTTTATTCTAAAGGACTTGCTTTACTTTGGCTTAAAAATGATGAGAAATTCCAGCTTGATGTACTACTTATATTTTTCTAATACACATTAAAATATATACAGAATTTAAAGGAAAAATTTTCCCTGGGCCATCTTGAATCCACCTTCACACCTTGGGGACAATTTTGGTTTCTTCTCCCCCCGGTTAGTAATGCTTTAGGATATAGCAGAAGCGTGTTGAGGAAGATTACATTCTATCAGGCACTTCTAGAAGGTTGAAAGTGGAGGCTAGGAGCTAGATGGCTGAAGGAATGGATAGATGGATGGATGGATGGATGGATGGATGGATGGACAGATGAATGTGATATAAGAGACAGAGAAGAGTGATAAGTGATTTGAGTTCCTGGCAATATGGTGCCATCAAGAGAAAATAGGAGAGAGAGGGATCAAGAAAAAAATAACAGATATGCACAACTGACTCTGTTTACTTGTGGGTCAACATTTTATTGGTCATAGAGAAGTAGATAGAGGCCAAAAGAGATCAAACATGAGGTGGTCTCCTCAGGGTGGCCTGGGATGCTAAGGAGAGGGAGAGAATGAGAAGAAACACAGGGCTTAGACAGAACTCTGAGGAAAGGCCATTAGGATTTAAGGCCAGGAGAAAGAGGAGATGCTTTTTCCCCCTCTACTAAACTTTTCCTAGTCACTACAGGGCTTTTCATAGCCAAGGCTTTGCCTTCTCACTGAGAACATGTGCTTGTTTCTCCCTGGATGAGCCTGTGAGCAGGCTTTCTTTACATCCTCCCAGTGGGAGAAGCGTGTTCCCTTAGGGGTTCAGGGACAGCCTTGGGATGGAAAGTGGAGCAGGCAGGGTGTTGGGGAAGTTAACGGGTAGGAGGTGGCAGGGGCAGGGAGGGAAATGTAGTCATGAGGCCACTTTCTCATGCTGCCAGACACTACTTTGAGAGGGAGTAAACCTGAAGTGGAGCTAACATGGAAGATGCAAAACAACTTATTAGAAACCAGTCTCCAGTAACTGTTCCAAGCTGTAACAACACCCAGTATGGAAAGTCATCCACTGGTTCCCAGAGTAGGCTGTGCACAGCATGCCTGTGTAATCTCAGCAGGTTCTGAGCCTCCAGGTCTCTGGAAGCGAAATAAAATGCAATAAAGTGATGCTTGAGCCATTTACCTATTAATAGTGGCCTTAGAAACATGTGTCTCCAGAAGATTTCAAGGACACTTCAGCACCCAGAATCTTTTCAGTCCAAATTCAACGCACCTAGGAGGCCAAACAAAGCCCTGTTCTGAGTATGTGTACCTGGCCTTTCAACACATTCCAAATCATTTTCCTGTAGTTTCTTTCTCCATTTATTCAGGGAGACACCATTTTCTAAGAGCGCCCCTTAGAACTTGTTGACCTTGATTGACTATTGTCAAGTGCACACCCAGCTGAGTCTCCAGGAAGAAGCAGAGGCAACCTTCTAGGCCTAAGCATGACCTGCTTTCTGCAAGACAACTTGCTTTCCTAGGGTAAACTTGTGTTAAACTTGGCACAAACTTTCACTTCCATCCCACTGGTCTAGATGATAGATGAGTTTCCCAAATGGGCACAAGGAGACTACAGGTTCCTTCCAGATGCCTGTGAGGGGAGTGGTAAGAGGGAAGAAGGGTACCATCAAGACACAGAAAGGGAGAAAGGGCTGGAGATGTAGTACATTGATAGATTGCTTGCCTATCATGTATGAGCATGGTCGTGGGTTCTATCCCCAGGACGAAAACCAAACCAAAACCAAACAACAATAACATCAATAGGAAAACAAAAAGTACAAGGAAGAAGGGCATTTAGAGAAAATGTCCCTGACCCTGGTGCTTGAAGCTCAATGCCAGATAGCAGTGGAAAAAGTGGCAAAGGATTAGGAAGGAGGAGCCAGAGTTGGAGTGTTATGGGACAAGAGAAATTGCTTCTGCACCTGTAGTGCACTGCCTTGCAAAGGCAAGCTAGGAAAAGTTGCCTCCAGACCCTGATTTCCATACTTATGAGTATCTCGGAAGAAGTTGAGGGAAAACTATACCAGCACTGTGGAGTCCATGTGTGAAAGGGCACAAGGGAGAAAGCACAGCCCATTCAAGGGGTAGGACAGCAATGAACTCAAGGCTTAGCACTGTTCCCTTGGGTGTATGCAGGGAGAAGAGCTCTGCCAGGGTTGGGGCAGGGAGGTGGGGGGTGGGGCATTACACAGCAAGAAACCAATTCTTCTGGCTCACTCGGTGCCTGCAGCATCTGAGGTAGAGCCAGGAGAGGTGTAGGTGTGCATGTGTGGGGCGGGGATGGGGGCTGGGGGAGCGAGAGGTTTGAATAACAAAGGAAACTCAGAAAGGATCCGCTTTACATGGTTCCAAGACTCTGCCTAGTGAAATGAGGGAGAAAGCACAGTGCTAGCCATAAACTTCAATCACTGGCACGTTGCTTACTTCCCTGACACTCCAGCCACCCTGGAGAGGCTACACAGGGTGGCTGGCAAAGGAAACAGCTCCTGCCAGCTCAGGGAGCTCTGACTTATGCAATTCAGCTTGGCACGGGGGCTGGAGAGCTGGGACTTGACCCACGTCTCCCACAGGCCTCCTCCCCGCCCCCTGCTAGCCCCAGCAAGTCACACCAAGGGTCAGGGGCCGTATAAACAGCAGAGGCCCTGGCTGGAGGAACCCGGGAAAAGGAGGGAAGGGAAGAAGAGTACCTGTTGCTGAATGCATCCTGCTTTGGCTCTTACTCCTCGGTTGCTTGTGGTGAGAGTTGCCCATCATTCTGTTCTGGACTGGCAGCTACACCACGCCGGCTGCCGCCACCACCGCCGCTGCCGCCTCCTCCTCCCCCCCTTCTCCTCTTCCACCACCACCTTCTCCTCCTCCTCCTCTTCCTCCTCGTCCTCCTCCTCTGCCCGTGCTCCTCCCCAGGTGCTTACATCACCTCAGCTGTGCTCCTCACACACATGGCTCTTGCAAATCCTACTTATGCCCCTGGCACAGTATTGTCCAGATCTGACCCTCTCACTTGGACTAGAGCCTCCAAGGACTCTCTCTCTCTCTCTCTCTCTCTCTCTCTCTCTCTCTCTCTCTCTCTCTCTCTCTCTCTCTCTCTCTCTCTCTCTCTCTCTCTGTCTCCTCTCTGTCCTCTCTCCTCTCCTCCCTTGTCTCTCCCCCTCCCTCCCTCGCTCCCTTCCTCTCTCTCTCTCCTCCTCCCTTCCCCCCTCCCCCTTGCACACAGTGCTCCACTCAGGTCGAAACGCCCAGGTTCCAAAAAGGAAGCGTAGCGCAAGCGGAGTGCAGCCCCCACCTCATCTGCGTGTGCACGTGGGGCCAGTCTCCGCGCCCTACGGGGACCCCACTCTGCCGCCCTTACTGGCCCTGGCTGCCTCAGCTCTCTGCACTGTCATTCCTGCTGCCGCCCGCCTGCCCACCCACCCGTCTGCTCGGCTCTGATCGCTGGCTTCCTTGGTCTGCAGAAGCATGCAGGAGAGAGGAGGGCCAATAACAGAACCCAAACCAGAAGTATGACAGGAACCAGTGAAGGAATGTGCTACCCAGGAATTCTAAGTGACACGGCTTCCTGTTCTAGTGGGGACATGATCCAGTTGTGGAAGTGACAGCTGACAGTGGGCTCTGCACTCCAGTCCTGACAGAAACCTGAAGACATTTGGGCAGAGCACTAAGCTGCTAGGCTGCAGGGCTTGCCATTAACATAGCCAGATGCAGGTAGAATGCCCAATGCAAGCCACCAGGAATACCTGCTTCCTTGGCAGACACACCTGAAGCCGCTCCCCACTTTCCCTCCCTTGCCTGCTTTACCTCCCCCCTGGGAGGGCAGAGCCCGCAACCCAGAGATTCTCACACTGGATCTGGGACCCTCGGCAGCCAATGAGAGGGCTCCTTCCAAGTCCCACCGAAAATCCATCCGCGCCCCGCATGCGCGCGCTCTCACACAGCCGCAGCCTCTAGCCACGAGTGCTGCAGCCCTGAGGGATAAGTGACATGGGGCATGTGGTGCTGGCTCAGCCAGCTGTAGCCCCAACAGCCTGCCAGTGAGTCTGGCTTGCTCCTGGAACCAACTCTGCCGGAGCTAATTATCCAGCTTTGAGTGACTTCCCTTACTTAGAAGTGTTTTTTGGAACTGCTCAGTGCTGATGTCATTAGACTCACACGAACAGGGAGGGGGGGCTGTCTGTCCGTCACAGCCACAAAGCACTGTGAGTGTGGGTCAGCCGGTAACTTCACCCTTGCAGATCTTGGACACCGACGCACTTGTAAAGCAGAGCTTTGTGATTTTCAGGCAGGCGTTCTAAAGTAATGGCTGTTCACACATCTTTCTACCTACCGCATTACCCTCCCAGTGGTTTAGGAATTCTGTCCACAGTTCCCAGGGAGCAGCGCTGACCAAGTCTTGTACTAGTGCTGGAGACAAGACAAGTAAGTCACCATCAAGGAGGAATGGTCAGCACAAGCACAGACCATATCAATACAAGGAAGGATCAATAATATTGAGGGAATATAAAAAAAAACAAAAAAAACACTAAAAAACCAAAACCCTACGTCGGTCTGGAAGGGCTTGAGGTACTTCCCAGAGGAAATGACACTTGCCCTGGGTCATAAAGGATAAAAAGGAGTTGACCACACATAGAAAGGAACTGTGAAATGTTAGTCCAACTGGAATCCTCCTAGGGACCTTTAGTTTCCTTCAATAATTCCACAAACATTTATCAGACCACTGACTTCAGGCTCACCCAGACTGGTTGAGAAATTACAAGAGGATGTGACTTCTACCGGGACTTTGCACCTCACTGTGGAATGTGGCAGGAGGATTCCAAGGGCATCAACTTGAGGCCAGAAAAGAGGACATAGGAATGAGCAGTCCCAGAGCAACTGGAAAGGGCTAAAAGCAAAGCATCTTGGGAAGACAGATTTGGAACTGCAGTACAAATCATGTAGGCTTATAGACATGCAGAAATCTTCAAGGTGACAAGTTCAATAACTGCAGCTTGGGAAACATTTGGCCTCTGTCCTCTTATCCACTTGTGATGGGTATTTAGTGAGAGTCCTTGTGAGGTCAAGGCTGTAAATAAGGACTGAAAAAGTTTAGAGTGACTGGGAAAGATAGATTCATGACCTCCTGAGGTGATTCTAAAATGTGCACAACACTGATCAAAAACAAGTACAAATTCACTGGGCTGTACACATGGGGACCTGGATTTTATTGCCAATGAGCTGAGGAAGTTTGCATAGAAAGAGGCAAGTTTTGGAAGTGTTTGGAGTGTAAGGAGATGGGAAAGTGAATAAATGGTCATAAAGTAGACATAATCATATAATCATTGCCTAAGTCACGTATATCTCAAGATTCCCTCCCCCCCATAATACTAGGGATTAAACTCATGGCACTTGCCCTTGATACGCAGGTGCTCTAACCTTTGAGCTACACTTCCAACTCATTTTTACCTTGGTTGTTATTATTATTACTAATATTAGTATTACTAGTTTGGAGTTTAAAACTCAGGGCCTCATGCTTGTTAGGCAAGTATTCTATCACTGAACCATACTTCTAGCTTGCATTGGTTATTTTGGAGGAAATGCTACATTTCATGCTCCACAAGGACTGGGCTGCAATACATCTACAATCTGTAGTCACTGAACACAAGCAAAACCTAATCTGTCTTCTCATTCATGCTGGGCTTCTCATCTTTGTAATTTATACAGCCTGGATACACTTGTTTTTTTTTATCACTTGCTCTTGTAATTTATCACTCTATTGTAAAGCAGCTAGGAAGAGGCTTTTTGGTCAGTTTCAAAACCTCACTCTACCATTTCAACCTATGTAGAAAGATGACCTTCCCATAAGCTGCTTAACTTCCTCAGCCTTGATTGTTCTCATCTATATACTGGAAAGAGAATTAAAAGGAAACAAAACAACACTGACTTGTAAACTACAGAAGTAACCCTTTTATTCAGTCTTACTTTCCCAAGTTTCTATTATCTGTGTTCAATCAAACTCCAAAAATACTGAATGTAAAATTCCACAAAATAATTCATAATTTTTGGTGCTAGTCCTGGGGCTTGAAATTAGGACCTAGGCATTGTCTCTAAGGTTTTTTTCCCCCACAAGGCTAATGCTCTACCATTTGAGCCACACCTCCATTTCCAGGCTTTCTGGAGCTTTGTTGGAAATACGAATCTTACAGACTTTCTTCCCTGGGCTAGCTTCTAATCATGATCCTCAGATCTCAGCCTCCTGAATAGCTAGGAATACAGTCAAAAGCCATAAGCACTCAAATTGAATTCAAAAGTTTTAGATTATGCCTCATTCTGAGTAGTGCAATGAAATGTAAAACATACCATTATATAGCATGTCCATGCTGTTTATTCTACCCACTCATTAGCTATCACATTATCTCAATTATAGGTCAAATGTCTTAGTATAGAATGGTTATTTTCTGTTTCTTTTTTTTTGTCAGTCATGGGACATGAACTCTGAGCCTAGGCATTGTTCCTGAGCTCTTCAGCTCAAAGTTACCCAACCTACCCCTTGAGCCACACCCCCACTTCCCATTTTTCGGTGATTCATTGGCGATGACTCTCAGACATTTTTTCTTTCATATACATATATTTTATTGCAATTAACAGAGGGGTTGCAGTTATAGTCACCAGATACAAGGAGCATTACTTCACGAATCTCAGACTTTTTAATGCTGGGGCTGGCTTTGAATTATGATCATCAGATCTCAGTCTATTGAGTAGCTACCATTACAGGCGTGAGCCACAGTGTCAAGATATTTTCTTTCTTTCTTTCTTTCTTTCTTTCTTTCTTTCTTTCTTTCTTTCTTTCTTTCTTTTTTTTGGGGGGTGGTTGTTGAGACTTGAACTCAATCTGGGCATTGTCCCAGAGCTCTTCAGCTCAAGGCTACTGCCCTAACCTTGAGCAAGCCCCACTTCCCATTTTCTAGAGGTTAATTGGAGTTTCCAGTCCTTTTGTGCCTGGGCTGGCTTGGAACCTTGATCCTCAGATCCCAGCCTCCTAAGTAGCTAGGATTACAGGCGGGAGCCAAGGCGCCTGGCACATTTCTTTCTTTATTAAAAAAATTAGATTTATTTATTTATTGCCAGTCCTGGGCCTTGAACTCGAGGACTGAGCACTGTCCTTGGGCTTTCTCAAGGCTAGACCTGTACCCCTGGAGCTATGGCTCCATGCATGCTAGGCAAGCACTCTTACCACTAGGCCAAACTCCCGGCCCCAGTTTTATTTATTTTTTTATGTGGCACCAAGGGATCAAACCCACAGCCTCATGCATACTAGACTAGAACTCTATCACTAAGCCATATTCCTAGATTAATGAGTACATTTCTTTTTTGACAATGTCGCCCCTTTGTTAGCTTTTCCCTCATTTTCCTCCTCCCGTCCCTGCCACAAGTTGCATAGCTCATTTTCTACATAGTGTCTACTGAATACCATGCCCACATTTGTTCATCCTTCCTCCTTCCAATTCTATGGCCCTCTTTGCCCCTCCCAAACAGAAAAATAACAAAGAAAACAAAACAAAAAACAAAATCACCAACAATAACATACAATGCTTACTCTCAAATAACCCTTGTCTGTCTGTCTGTCTTTCTTTTTTTCTTAGTCATGGTCTCAAAGCTCAAGAGTGATGAGGATGGTGATTTCTATATGCTGAGAGGCCACAAAGTGCTTCTGTTAAATGAAAATGTAAAACTTCTCAGGTTGATGAAAGGAAAAATTTATATGCCGAATTTGCTAAGGTATGTGGTAACAACAAAACTGTCTATGAAACTGGGGAAGAAATTCTTGCAAGAGTAATTACATTTTTTAGCCAGGTGCTGGTGGCTTACACTTGTAATCATAGCTACTCAAGAGGCTGAGACATGAGGATTGAGACTCAAAGCCAGCTTGAGAAGAGGGGCAGGAAAGTCCATGAGACTTTTATCTTCAGTTAACCACCAAAAAACCAGAGCTGGAGCTGTGGCTCAAGTGGGAGACCACCAGCCTTGAGTGAAAAAGCTAAGGGACAGTGTTAAGGCTATGAGCTCAAGCTCCTAGTACAGGAAAGGAAGGAAGAAGGAAGGAAGGAAAGGGAGACAGAGGAAGGAAGGAATGGAAAGAAAGAAAGAAAAGGAAGGAAGGAAGGAAAGGAAAGGAGGAGGAGAAGGAATAGAAAGGAAGAAAGAGAACAGAAGGAAGGAAGGTGGGAAAGAGAGAGAAAAAAAGAGAAAGGAAGAAAAGATTAAATTTATGGAAGTTATGAACAGAAAACATGTTTCAACTGGCAACAGTATGTGGCACCAGAAAGCTTTGAGCCTATGTGAAAGCTTCAGCAAGGGATCCCTTGAACCTCTGACAAGCCACTCCCTACAAATAGGAAATAGGAAAGATTAGAAAAGATTAAGGAATCGCTTTGGACTGAAAAAAATAAATGTTACAGGAGAGGCTGTGGTCTGCCTGTATAAACACTGTGGCTACATTTCCAGCAGAATTGAAGCAGTTAAGGATGAAAAACACCAACCAAAGCAAGTTTCAGTACCAGGATCAAACCCAGGGTCTTGTGCACGTCAAGCCAATGCTGAGCCACATCCCTAATCCTAAAGCAAGCCTTGCAGTAAGGACAGGTGCTTCAGACAAAAAGATGCCCAGGAGAACCTATAGTTGTAAAAGTGAAAATGAGTCACCAGGGCATAAAATTTGGAGACAAGTCAGGCTTGTCAGGTGGCTCATTCCTGTAATCTTAAGAGGCCGAGGCAGAAGATCCAGGGTTTGAAGCCATATCAGGCAAAAAAATCCCTGAGATTCTTATGTCCAATTAAGAAGTAAAAAGCCAAAAGTGGAGTTGTAGAACAAGTAGACTGCCAGCTCAAAGCAAAAATAAATAAATAAATAAAATTTAAAATAAAAATACAATAGCAGAGCAAGAGCATGAGTTCAATGCTCCAGGACTGGTGCAACAACCACAAGCACAACAAATGGAGACGACTTCTGTTTACCATATTCTTCCAAAGAGCTTTGGCAATGAAACTTCCAAGCATTAACTATCTTCAACCATGAACATCCGCTTTTGACTTCCAGACATTCAGTTTGTCATGGCTTTGTGACCTATTTCTAGAAAGTCTACAAAGCCTGATGGTATGTCACAGTGCTATGTCGCCCTATTGCATCATCTGGATTTTGTACATACTCATTATACAAGAGCAAGTGCAATGTTATAAATACTGTGAGAGAGACGAAGAGCCCACATTTATGTGTTTTGATATTGCTATTTAAATTGATGTATTTTATTCATTACTGCTCATCACTTACTGTGCCTAATTTTTAAATTAAGTGTACTAGAATCATGCAGGTATTTACGGAAAGACACAGTATACACACAGGATTCAGTACTATCTGACGCTTCAGACACTCACTGGGGGGCTTGAAACCTAGTTCCCATAGGGAGGACCAGGAATTGTGAGGCTTCCATGAGTTAACACCAGGCACAGAGCAAGTGATTGTGAAGAACTGCTTTCTCTCCCTTCCCACTGCCTCTCCCTCCTATTAGTCCCAAGCCTCTAGGCAGTTCCTCTAGCTCCAGCTCAAATACTATTACCCCTTGAAGGCCCTCTATGCCTCCTCCCTCACCACTTCCAGTGTGCAGAGTAACTCCTTCTTATTTCAGGTGTGACTATCTGAGCCATTCACTTGCCCTCAAATGTAGATTCCCTGGAACTGTTAGACTGCTTCCCCATGTTCCTGAGCCTTCCCTGCCTATCACCTTGTGAGTTCCATTAAGGATGGTTGAGAACTTTGTTGCACAAGGCTGTCCTTGTAGAGGGTCTGGTCCAGAAGATGATGTAGTGAGTGTCTGTCAATCAAAGGCTGTGGGCCAAGCTCACCTGCAGACCTTTCCTGCTCCTCTTCCTTCTACCTGTCCTTTGGTCCTTGATGACCCCTCTGAGAGTTCAATACATCTTAGGCCTCCATCCACCAATCTTCTTCTAAAGGAGCTGCATCTTGGAATTCACCGCTCCTAATAGAACTTCTTGCTCAACAAGGAAGACATCTGGCTAGGCAGGGTGCTAGAGGCAGGTCTTCTGATGGGTTCACTGATACAAGATGATGACCTGGGAGAAGGGCCTAGGAAATTCAGTTACCCTTGTCCCTATGCACTGTGTTCAAGTATACTGTATTTCCCTCAGGTGTAGTGGCTTAAGAGGGGCTGTATATGTGGTGGCTTCACATGGAGTTTGGATAGGAAACAACTTCTGTCCCACAGGTGCTCAAGCTAGCTTGGTCAGGGGCAGTCATGTCTATAGAGGTAAAAGGGCCAGACTCCATCATTTGACCAGCATCCCAATCTACCTGCTGCCTTAGGTGTATCAGGAGAGGAGGCAGAGAAGTCTGGATCTTGGAAGAAGCAACTCTAGGTCTGTGTCCCCAAAGTGAAGGATTGCATTAGTGAGGTCCACCTGTAGTCAGAATGGGACACAGAAGGACAGAGAAGTAGGGGAGATACAACCATCAGGTGATAGGAGGCAGGTGAAAGACTGTACTTGGGAGTCCCAGAGCAGGGACAGGAACTAGTGAGTCACTTAGTCATGTGTTCATCCACCACAACCACTAAGTCAAGTATAGATCACAGGGGCCCCAGTTTTGGAAATGGAGATTGAGTAAAGCGATGGAACTAGTAAGTGGCATGGCTGATTCTAAGCCTAGCTTTTTATTACTCTACTGGCCCTGTCTGCCATGACCTTCACATGTTCTGTTGTAGATCAGGGATTTCTGGTTACAAATTTCATTCTAAAGAAGTAAATTCAGAGACAGAGCTCCAACGGGTGACTGAGGCTTCCCAGTAACTTGCCCTTCATAGTGCTCAGCGCTAGTGTCACCTTGTACAAACACACTCAGCCCTGGTCCCAGAGACCCTGCCCAATTGTGTTGCTGTCACAGTCTTTCAAGACAGAAGCTTGTGCTTCTCTTCCAGCTCCAATCAAGTCGTCTCTACTTTTCTGGCTTGGAATGTTTTTCCTTTTCATTTCTAGCTGTGCTTAGGCAAAGCTGTACTCCTCTCTGAACACACAGCCCAAACATCTCCTCCTCCACCATACTTTCTCAGAGCCGTGCATCAGAATAAAGCCATCTCTGAAAGGCCATAACCACCCACATAAATTTCAGGCCCAGTGCAAACATCCCCTGTTCTACCTGGTGCTAATTCCCACAGTACAATGCACCCTCCCGTAATTCATATCACACATTTTATTAATGCTATGAGCTGATAGTGCATGGATGATTTTGTAAGTTTAATAACTGTATATTTATCCTAATGTGGATTAGACTCTAATATTAAGAAAAAAACCTGAGTGTATAAAAAACTGTAATTTGTTGAATATTTGAGGCAGAATTAAATGAGCTTGTTTAAAGGAAAATAATTTGCTGTGTGTGTGTGTGTGTGTGTGTGTGCGCGCGCGCGCGTGTGCACGCACGTGTGTGAGTGAATTGGATAATGCGACTCATAGGGCTGCTGGAGGAAAGATATAAAAGGATGCTAAGGGGGGCCGGGAGTTTGGTCTAGTGGTTAAAGTGCTTGCCTAGCATGCATGAAGACCCGGGTTTGATTCCTAGGTACCACATGTAGAAAAAAGCCGGAAGTGGTGCTGAGGCTCAAGTGGTAGAGCTCTAGCCTTGAGAAAGTCCAAGGACAGTGCTCAGGCCCTGAGCTCAAGCCCAGGACTGGCAAAAAAAAAGGATGCTAAGGCTACAGTAAGAAGGGCTTTTAGAGGCTTTGTCCAGGTCCACGTTTCCACCTGGGAGTAAGTGTGCCCATATATGTGTAGTTTGTGATCATTCATCAATAGATACATGCCTGTAATTGTCATTTGTGTTGCAGCTTGAACTCAGGGCCTAGGTATTATCCTTTAGTTTTCTCACTCAAGGCTAGTGCTCTATCACTTGAGTAGCCCCTCCACTTCCAGCTTTTTGCTATTTACTTGTAGATAAAACTATCACAGATTTTCATGTCCTAGTTGGTTTTGAACCTCAATCCTTAGATCTTAGCCACTTAAGTAACTAGGATTACAGGCATGAGCCACCAGTGCCCAGCGAATGTAATTTTTACACACACGTTTATGATGCTGAGGAAGCTGAACACTGTATTTGAAGCCAAAATGACTAGAAAATCAGTGATGTCATTAATATCCAAGGATGGGGGTTGAGTGTGGGCACATAGACAAGTAGGAGGCAGTGGGATTGTGATTCAGGACATATTTTCTTTTTTGGCTCCTGTCCCAGTGAGAAAGTCAGAACACTTTCTGAGAGTCAGTGCTCAGTAGCAGGCCAAGGCCAAGGGGGTGGAAGCAGCCAAGGCTGAGATCATAAATGAGTATCCATCCCAGAGGCCAAGCAGAGAGGCAGGCACTGGGGAGATTTCTGGTTGTAGATTCATGACCTTGAGGGGCCCTGAACTCTCTGAGCCCCATATAGTTTCTATCTGGGCAGTGAAACATATGGACTCAATTGTTCTAAGGATTCTCTTCACTCAGTGATCTGAGCAGCCATCTTCCTCTAGGCACTGTTCTGGTTACTGAGAGCACAAGAATGGCATACCCCAGTGGCTGCCCTCAAGAGGCTTGCACATGCCCATATTTCCCATGCACTTACTCCAGGGGACAGGTGAGACCCAAAGTATGGAGTAGAAGGTTCTTTAGACACTTGCAAGGGAAATCCTCCTTAGGGTTGACACGTGCCACCAAAGTTGGGAAAGGCGAGGTTATTTGTGAAGTCAGGGTAAGCAATAGAATGAGAGAGACCTGGAGCATGCACAGTTATACCCACCCTGGTGCCCAAGGCACTCCACTTCCATTCTGGGAAACTTCTCTGTTGGTTCTACTTAATTTATCTGTGAGCTACCTTCTGCCAAGTCTGCCTACTTATTTTCCTAGTTGTTATGGTCTCCAAGTGCTTTTTAAACCTACTCCTCAAGATACATATGTTTATATACATGTAATCGTGTGCTAATTGGTTTTATACACAATAAAACAGACAAACATGGAAAATAAAATATGATTAAAAATTACTGTGTATGGAAATTCTAATACTTTCTTCCAAGATGCTTAGAAAGGATGTACTCTCTGCTTTGAAGGCCATATATTTGGCAAAACTCCCAAAGACTTATAGTCAGATATGGGAGAAGGCAAAGAAAAATAAATATGTATTATGCTTTATTATCTTTCAGGTCGTGTATTCAATGTTCTGCCTGCCTCGTCCATTCATTTGTTCATTCATTCAATAGACTTTTATCATGTCTATTATATCTAAGCACTGTGCTGGACACTAGGGGAGAGATGTAGATAGAGTTTGCAATCCAATCTGAGGAGACAGTAACCAAATATGCAAGTAAGCAAGGCAGATTCTAGCTCATGAGCAGCCAAAAGAACGTGCCTGGGAATCCAGGCTGATATGAGTGATCAGAGAAGGTGTTTTTGAGCTAAGAACTGAGTAAGAAAATGACTAATTGGGGGAACAGAAAAGTTTCAATTCCATAAGCTGAGAAAGACCTGGATGTCTGAGAAATGCCTAGAGTAGAGGTGAGGGGGAGAGGGATTAAACTACATTAAAACCCTAATGCGCCAAGCACTGGTGGCTTATACCCTAGCTACTGAGGATCCTGATTCCAGTCCAGGCAGGAAAGTTCGTTGAGTCCAGGTCCCAGTACTGGAGCATGTGCTCGCGCGCACACGCATGCGAGCGCGCGCGCACACACACACACACACACACACACACACAGAAACACAAAAGAAACCTAGTGGTCCTAAAAGCAAGGATATGACCAGGTGTGTGACTCGTGTGTGTGTGTGGGGGGGTGTGTTTTACTAGGGAAGGATCCTATGGCTGCATATATGTGAAGTAAGGGCTTTACCACTAAGCCACATCCCCAGCTGCAGAGAATGATTTATGTGTTGCCATGATCCCCATGTCTGCTATGTGGACAATGGGCTAGACAGGTCCCAGCAAAGCTGGAAGATCAGGAGGCTGTTGTACTGGGATGGTGTGCCAGGATCAAGGAAAAAGAAATATAAGCAACCTGGTACCGGTGGCTCACGATTACAATCCTAGCTACTCAGGAGGCTGAGATCTGAGGAACGCGATTCAAAGCCAGCCTGGGCACTAAAGTCCATGAGACTCTTATCTCCAATTAACCACCAGAAAACTAGAAGTGGCTCTGTGGCTCAAAGTGGTAGAGCAGTAGCTTTAAGCTGAAGAGCTCAGGGACAGTGCCCAGGCCCAGAGTTCAATTGCCACAACTGACACCCCCCCAACAAAAAAGACAAATAAAAAAAAGAAAAAGAAAAAATTAAGTAGGAAATCACAAGATATATTTAAACATCAGAGCATAATGCCCACCACATGCCATCTAGAGCTGGATTATCATCCCATTGCACCTAGAAGGGAATTGAGGCCTGGGGAAGTTCAATAAGATGTCCAAGACACCATAGCTTGGAAGCAATAAAAGCAGGATTTACCTAGGGCTGTCTGACTTCCCTCCCAGACTGCACAGAATTTGAATTCCATTTCCTGTTTCAGGGAACTATTCGCCAGGACACTATAAGGTCTTCCTGTTTCAATCCTGAAAAATCCTCAAGCATTCCAAACAAAGGAAAAAAGGATGGAGGACTATTTGACCTAGCAATCAGCCAAGGGTATACAAATGATTAGAATAGTGCATTCCTCCTGGTTTCATAAACATTTTGAGCTCTAAGTAAGGAAAAACCATTCTTTCCTGTGGAGGGGGGAGTGGACAGGAGGAGGGTGGTGATGGTATATTTGGAGATAGAAAAAAAGAAAAACCTGCCAAGTTTTGCCTTCAAGGAAAACCCAGGGGTGCAGGCCAAGGCAGGGGAAGTGACTTGCCAAATCCTTCCTCACAGCCCCCAGAGTTATTCATGTGAAAAAGAAGGCAGAATTGTCCCTGCCAAAGACATGAAGTCCTTTGCAGAGCACTTTGTTAGCAAAGCCTAGCATCCCTGTCACTATGCAAAGAGTGCTGGAATGTTGCCATGGCAACAGGCAGCTGGGTCCCTGAATCAGCTCCAGGCCTGCCTCAGCAGAGTCCCAAGCCTGTGAGGGCAACTCACAGAGACCAGGTGGGAGGGGAGCTGGGTATGTGTTTGGTGATGGAGAGCCCTGACTTCCCGACCAGGTCACTGGGTTCTAAAGCCTAGGTCTTCAGAAAGTATTTTCTGACATTTCCAACTTCCAAAAGCAACCCAGCTTGGCACTTTCTGGCCCCTTTTCCTAGTTCTCCCCAGGCAGGTCCCCATGTCTTTTTCAGTGCAATGTTGGAGAGTGAACCCAACACTCTGCTATACATCAGTTAAGCATTCTACCAGTGAGCTGTATATCTCTCATCTCCCTTTTCATTTTTGAGTGGCTAGATAAGGAGAAAAAATAGAAACACCCAACTGCTGTGAAAAAAAAATTCTCTTATGTCACAAGTGCAGGAACAAACCCAAGACCAAATCACACTTCTTTCCCTGGATGCTGGGGAGGGAGGGATATGAACCACATACTGGATTCAATTCATTTTCCTCAGTTTACCTGAGTTACAAACCTGAAAAAGAGCTATTATTATTCCCATTTTATGTGGTAGGAAACTGAAGTTCAGAGAGGTTAAGGAATGTGCATAAGGTTGCAGCTAGGTAGGGCTGGTATTTGACATCAAAGATTACCTTAGCACCGTACCACATACATGTCATTGGCCTTGCTATGTCAAGCGTACTTTTTTCCTCCTCCATGTAAATGAGAGGCACAATTTCCAAGGGATGCTAAATAAGGTCTCTACATTCCTATTTATGACAATGAATTTTCTGCAATAGAGACCAGCAAGCACCAAACTTTGGGGCTTTGGACTCCTGTCTCCTCATCTCTGTGGTGAACAAAATGCTAGTTTGGGTTGTAAAATAAATGAAAGAACAATGCATATCAAGTGAATAAGTGCTCAATAAATGTCAGTTACTAAAAGTAAAACTGCCAGGTACTGGTGGCTCAAACCTGTAATCCTAGCTACTCACGAGGCTGAGAACTGAAGCTCTCAGTTCAAAGCCAGAAATTCTATGAAAATCTGATATCCAATTCAGAGAGAGACAGAGACACAGAGACAGAGACAGACAGACAGACAGACAGACAGATACACAGAGAGAGAGAGAGAGAGAGAGAGAGAGAGAGAGAGAGAGAGAGAGAGAGAGAGAGAGAGAGAGAGAGAGCGCTGTTTCCTTTAGGAAGCAGCTTCATTTCTGTAACCTTAAGGGCTTCAGCTCCCATTTGATGCAATAGTTTCATCCCATATGTACTCACTCGCTGTCACCAACACTCTTCTTCTTGCAGAGGAAGGGGAGAACATCAAGAAAAGTTGGTAGAAGCTGGACATAGAATGCATGCCTATAATCTCAGCATTCAGGAGGCTGATGAAGGAGGATTGGGAATTTGAGGCCAGTCATCACTACCTATTTTTTTTCTCACTACGAAAAGGTGATACATAATCAATTTTTTTTGCCAGTCCTGGGGCTTGAACTCAGGGTCTGAGCACTGTCCTTGAGATTTTTCCTCAAGACTAATGCTCTACCACTCAAGCCAAAGTACCACTTCCGGCTTTTCTGTGTATATGGTACTGAGGAATTGAACCCAGGTCCTTGTGCATGCTAAGCAAGCACTCTACCACTGAGTCAAATTCCTGGACCTCCATAATCAATTCTTAAATGTGGTCCAGTGGTGGAGCACTTGAATAGCATGGGTGAGACCCACAGGTTCCATGTCAGTTACACAAAACAAAACAAATCACAACCAAAAGAAAAATCAACCAAAACACCTTAAAAATAAGAACACAGTAATATTTGCCAGTAAAATGAAGGTTAGAGAGGGCATTATAGTCAGATGACACTTTGAGCATGAGCAGAAAGGCATGGAGGACCCTTGGTATTTGGGGAGAAAAGAGTGATCTGGTATAGGCAGACAGAAAATGAAGCACGATGAATTAGACTATGGAGGCCTTAAAGGCTGTGATAAGGCATGTGGATTTTATATTCAACATGATAGGGAGCTACGGGTGAGAGAAGGACCTGAAAGTCCAGCTATGAGATTCTCCTGAGGTGAGGTGTGAGGAGAGCAGTCAGAACACAGGAAAGGGTTGGAAATGGGGTGGAGCTGGACAGGAGAGAGGAGATCTGGGTTTCAAGCTATGGCACATGTAGAGCTAAAATACACAGGGCCTATATACTCAAGTTAGGGAACTCTGGGCAGAGGAACAGTGTTGGATCAAGAGCTTGGTGTGTATCTGGAAGACTATGGTGATATTTGCTGCTTCAGAAACCCTGAGATCAGGGCTGGACAGCTAAAAGGAGCATCATTAACTCTTAGACATGAATTTGAAGCCCAACTGTAATAGACATAGTCTGGATGGAATGGAGAGAAAGAATATTTTCATTGAGGCTTTGAATTGTAGCTATCTGTGTCTCTGCCTTGTTGTGGGATGATAGCCTTCTTCATGCACCATTTGTGAAGCCCACTGGCACATAGGCCCACATCCTGGGATCCAGACACCTGGAGTATGGAAAAGGCACAGATGTGCACATGAACGGGGTTCTCACCAGCCACGTAGTCTGTCAGTCCAATTCCAGACTTTCTGTAAGAGGGATTTGGGAATTCCAACAGATCATAAAGAATTAAGTGGGGGGGCAGGTAGAGAAATCCTTTAACATCAGGAAATTGTTAAGCCTCTGGTGGCAGAAACTAGTTTTGTAAAATTCAGATTTTCACTGGAA
Organism: Megascapheus bottae; assembly: GCF_031878675.1. NCBI lineage: Eukaryota > Metazoa > Chordata > Mammalia > Rodentia > Geomyidae > Megascapheus > Megascapheus bottae. The sequence continues at coordinate 39,645,969 of NC_143547.1, forward strand.
AGTTCAAAAGTTATTTTTGGTAACCAATATCATTAGCTATTTTCTTTGAAGTGACAGGCTCGCTTCGTTTATCTTGGAGAAAAATATCTGTCAGACACCAAGTAAGTATGACAAGCCATCTAAATATGATCTTGCATGAAAGGGTTTGAGAGCACCAACCTGGAGTCTCAGCCTGTACCAGTAGGGCTCTGCAATCATCCCATTTCCTTACACAAGATGGTTAAAATCACATGAGCTCAACGACTAAAGCTTAATGAAATTAATAAATTTCACCGCTTTATCAAAGCAGCAATTCAACAAGACTGGCAGCTCTTTTAAAGTTCTTTCTCTGGCTACATGGTGGCGAAGAACCAATTCGGTGACTTTTTTTGAAGATAGGTGCAGCTGTCATCTTCGTGGAACTGCCAATCCTGTGTGTGTGAATATTAAGTATGTATATATCAAACCATAGCAACTTTTTTTGCCAGTCCTGGGGCTTGCACTCAGGGCCTGAGCACTGTCCTTGGGCTTTCTCAAGTCTAGAGCTCTGCCACTTGAGCCACAGCACCATTTTTGGCTTTTTTCTATGTATGTGGTGCCGAGGAATTGAACCCAGGTCTTCGGTCATGCTAGGCAAGCACTCTACCACTAGGCCAAACTCCCGGCCCCAAACCATAGTAACTGTAATGAAAGTAGGGTACAGGGACCAAGAATGTAACTCTAGTCAGACTACTAATTTGCTTGGGAGACCTGTTGGAGCTAGAAATTCCATCCTTGCCTGGGTGCCATTGGCTCATGCCTGTAATCCTAGCTACCCAGGAGGCTGAGATTTGACGACTGCAGTTTGAAGTCAGCCCAGGCAGGAAAGTCTGTGAGACTTTCATATCCCATTAACCATCACAAAACTCTTACCATCAATTAAAAACCACGAAACCAAAGGCCCAAGTATTACAGCACTGGCCTTGAGCAAAAGAAGCTCAGCACCCAGGGCTCAGAGGTCAAGTCCCAGGATTAAAAAAATAAATAAAAAAGAAAAAGACAAATCAAATCCCATCCCTACTTTTAACAGCTACATGTAATCCTAGTATATGGACTTGTCATAATTTACGTAGTCTCCTTGGAAGGCATAGAATGGTCCCACCTTACATTACAACCAATATGTTTTAATTTGTTCTGATACTGAGACTTGAACTTAAGGCCTCTTGCTGGGCTTTTTCTACTCACAGCTGATGTTCTACCACTTGATTCACACCACTACTTCTGGCTTTTTGCTGGTTAATTGGAGATAGAGTCTTGGACTTTTTTGGCTAGACTGTCTTTAGACCTCACTCTTCTTATCTCAAGCTTCTTTGGGTACTCATTTGCTTATATATAGGAATATATATATATATGTATGAATGAACTCCCCATATATGTATGCATTTGTGTGGAATTGGATATATAGATGTATATACACATATAGATATATTTATGTGTGTACATGCACACACATATATAATTACATATGCATATATATCTATATATAATACATGTATATATGTGTGTACATACATAAACATACACTTATGCACTGTACTAGGATTTGAACTCAGAGCCTCATGGTTGCTATTCAGATACTCACTTGAGCTATACCTCCAGCCCCCTTAGAATACATTTTTAAAAGGAGAATTGCCAGGTCAAGGGACAATTTTAAATCTTTTAAAACACACTGTTAAACTGCCACTGTGTTGATTTATAATAGAGTGCCTAAGGGATTGGGGGGTGGGTAGTTCAGTGGTAAAGCACTCGCATAGCATTGTGAAGATCTATCTATCTATCTATCTATCTATCTATCTATATATATATATATATATTGGGGGGTATGTCATGGGGCTTGAACTCTGGGCCTCGGTGCTGTCCCTGAGTACTTCATCTCAAGGCTAATCCCCTACCCCTGGGCCTGAGCATTATCCCTGAGCTCTCCAGCTCAAGGCTACAGCGCTACCCCTTGAGCCACAGTCCCACTTCCCGTATTTCTAGTTATTAATTGGAGATAAGAGTCTCGCGTTCTTAAGACTTAAAGAGAGTCTTCTCTGAAGAAGAAACAAAAATGGCCTATAGACACATGAAGAAATGCTCAGCATCTCTGGTCATAAAAGAAATGCAAATCAAAACAACTCTAAGATTCCACCTCACTCCAGTTAGAATGGCCAGGATCAGGAAAACGAATGACAACAGATGCTGGAGGGGATGTGGCCAGGAGGGATCACTACTACACTGTTGGTGGAAGTGCAAACTCGTTCAACCACTATGGAAAGCAGTGTGGCAGTGCCTCAAAAGGCTAAACATAGAATTCCCCTATGACCCAGCAATTCCACTACTTGGCATTTACCCAACCATCCAGAAACAAGGACATACTAAATCCACTAGCACAACAATGTTCATTGCAGCACTATTCACCATAGCAAAGATATGGAACCAACCTAGATGTCCCTCAGTTGATGAGTGGATCAACAAGTTGTGGTATTTGTACACAATGGAATTCTATGCTGCTGTCAGAAAGAATGACATCGCCGCATTTGTTAGGAAATGGAAAGACTTAGAAAAAATCATATTAAGTGAAGTAAGCCAGACTCAAAGGAACTTAGGCTCAATGGTTTCCCTCATTCGTCATAATCAGTAGAAACCTTGGGGTCTCCTAGCAGAGATCTGCAATAGAGCAAAATCTTGATACATAAGGACATATAATGTGAAGCTGATTGAAAGAACCTCCAGGATAGTGAAACAAATCCCATATAATGAATGATTGTTGTCCTTAATGTACTATGTTGTCTCTCATCTCCTTTGCTGTCCCTTGGTTATCTCATATTGGTATAGTATCTCACTTTGTTATCTGATATATTGAATTTATTTGTATTTGGATATTTGAAATTTGATAGGGAAGGGGGGAAAACCAAGATGGGTGGGGGGTGTGGGGGGGGAGGGAAATGGGTACCAAGACATGTGAAAGGGTATCAATGTATGTGAATTAATGCACCTTCTATCTGGCAAATATCATGTAACCCTTTTACTAATTACAATAAAAAAAAATAAATAAAGAGTCTCGCGTTCTTTAGTGAACTGCGATCCTCAGATCCCAGGCTCCTGAGTAGCTAGGATTACAGGCGTGAGCCACCACACCCAGCCCTGAAGATATATTTTTGAACAGTTAATGCATACACATGGTAATCTGAGTACTGAAGGGAATGCAGAGAAAAGGGGGTCTGGGTCTTCCTGGCCCCTAGTCCTATAGAAACAGTCCATTTGTCCAGAGATGTTCTCTGTACACTCAAGAAGTACAATGGTGGCACTATACTGTATGAAACAACTGGTGCCTCATGTTTCAGGTGTCCTAGTATGTCACTTGTTTACCATTACAAAAATTCATCACTTAACAACAACAATAGCAAATATGGAATGGTTTTTTGAAACAAAGGTCATTACTGAAACCAAAATATACATGTTTTTATTTTGCCTGGCTTGGGGCTTCAACTCAGGACCTGGGCTTTGTCCTTGAGTCTCTTTGTTCCCATGGCTAATATCCTACAATTTGAGACAAAGTACAACTTCCAGCTTTTCTGAGTAGTTTATTGGAGGTAAACATCTTAAACACTTTTCTGCCCACCTTGGCTTTGAACTGTGATTCTCAGATCCCAGACTCCTGGGTAGCTAGGATTACAGGTATGAGTCACTGACACCCAGTTCAAATGGTAAGAATAGAAAGAGGACATATATCTTTGGTATCCAGAACAGCAGATTTTTAGTCTCAAAGTTAGGAGCACTCGGGTTTCTGTTAAGCAGTTGATTTGCTTTGATCTGTAAACGTTATAATGATCATCTCATCTTTCTTGTTGTCTGCCATGAGAGCTTAATGCCACATTTATGACCCACATTTATCAACTGAGGACTTGGAACAAACACTTTCTCTTGATACTTATTACGAAGTTACCCTGCCTTTCCTTTGCCTCATCTATCTTCTTCTATTCTTTTTTTTTGCCAGTCCTGGGGCTTGAACTTAGGGCCTGAGCACTGTCCCTGAGCCTTTCCGTGCTTAAGGTTAGCACTCTACCACATAAGCCACAGCACTATTTCCAGCTTTTTCTGTTTGTGTGATACTGAGGAATTGAACCCAGAGCTTCATGCATGTTAGGCAAGCACTCTACCACTAATCCACATTCCCAGTCCCTCATCTTTCTTCTTTATGTATGTAATTTTGGTTCTAAGTATTAGACATATCTTCATAAGCTGTCTTAATTCTTTTTGGAGTAAGTACATATATTTTTTTAAATTAAACTAAATGTTTGAGCCTTGAACATTGACGTCTAGAGGCATAGGTAAGGCGCAAGTAGAAAGATGCTTCAAGAAAACAACAAAAACTTAATTGGAGGTCAATCGATTCCTGAGCCATGTGCGTCAAAACTGAGGTCTTCAGCTTCCAACACGCAAAGCAATTTTGCGCTCACATTCCCATGGCAACCATGCCAGCTCGATGAAGAAGATGCAGCAGGCCCAGCCCAGTGGTTGCTGGGGGAACTCGGGCTTCTGGCCGATTGACTTTGTTCATCTCAAAGTTTAGATGCCCAGGGACTTTCTATTAACATTTACAGATCAAAGGTAAATGGTGCATACTAGAGAAATGGAATGATAGCTAGGTAGCTTGTAACACTTAAAGTTACATTGCTATTTCCTTTCGTCATTCTCTTCCTATGCTAAGGACATAGGCCAGGAGCTGAAAAGTTCCACACCAAGCTGTCCTTTATCAAAGGAGTTTCAAAGAAAGACTGGGGAGCGGTGGGGGAGGAGGTTTGACCTCATTAACATATTTAAGACTCCAGCCTAATTGATTGCTTTATACTTCCACTAAAGGAAATGGCGTGTTAATTACAGGGGGAGGGGCTACCTCCACACTAGAATCTAAAGAGGAAGCCCCCAAAAATTGGAATAGGGGAAGTCAAAGAATTTCATCTTTACATCAGGAAGAATGTAAAGGAGTGTTTATATAATCTGGAAGGAGGTGAAACTTCCTAAGCTTAAAAATCACAAAGCAAAATACTTGGCAGCATCATTAAAAAAATGTTAGCACATCCCAAAGTCCAATTCAATACAAAACAACAGACCAGGAAAGAAAAAAAAATCTGCAAAACACGATAGAAAAGGATTAGTATAATGAGATTTAAGTAATGATTTCCTTACCAATAAACAAAAAGCTTCATGTTTTTATGTCTCCAAACACATGAAAACAACTCTAAGGACAAAAGAGGTGAGAAGAACATGTTGCTTCTCTTAAAGGGAAGTTGTTATGAATCGCAGAATGTAGATTCCCATAAACAGCTACAAAAGTGATTCGGAGGTGGATGATGTAGGCCAGGGCTTGCTTCACATGCATGTGTAGAAAGCCCTAGCTTTCATCTCTAGTACAGAAGGGGAAAAAAGTGGCCTAGGGAGGCCAGGAGTTTGGCCTAGTGGTAGAGTGCTTGCCTAGCATGCGCAAAGACCCGGGTTCGATTCCTTGACACCACATACACAGAAAAAGCTGGAAATGGTGCTGTGGCTCAAGTGGTAGAGCTCTAGCCCTGAGAAAGTCCAAAGAGAGAGCTTAGACCCTGATCTCAAGCCCAGGACTGGCAAAAAAAAATTAAAAGTGGCCCAGGAAAGGGATTGTTTGATAAGGATCTGAGGATAGAAGTTAAAATCTAGCCTGAGTGGACAATTCTAAGACCCTCTTATCTCCAAGTAAGCATGGAAAGGCTGGATGGACTTGGAGGCATGGCTCAAGTTAGACTTAGAAAAAGCTGAGAGTGTCAGGGCTTGAATTCAAGCTCAAGTTACCAGAACGCACGCACGCACACACGCACACACACACGCACACACACACATACACACACACACACAGGCTCCTTGTTGCACTCAGAAAGAGGGAAAAGAAGTCTCATAAAATTTGCCACACTGATGTAAAAGCAGTCATTTCAAAACAACCTACCAATGTAACTGGAAGGAGGCATAGAAGAACAGGGCAGTAAGTGACTCATACAGATACTGAAGCACCTCCTTGGGTCTTAGCCTGATCCAGAATAGGCAGGCGCATGAGGCCTGATCAAAGCATCTGCGAGGGTCCTTCTTGATACTCAAGTCTACAAGTGGACTCCCAACCTTCAAGTAGGCTGGCTTTCTTTCTTTCTTTTTTTCTTTCTTTTTTTCTTTCTCTTTCTGTCTCTGTCTCTCTCTGTCTTTCTATGTCTCTGTCTGTCTCATCTCTGTCTCTGTCTCTTTTTCTCTCTCTTGGTTAGTAGTGGGCTTGGATTCTGGGCCTGGGCTCTGTCCCTGAGCTATTCAGATCATGGCTACTGCCCTACTTCTTGAACCATAGTGCCACTTCCAGTTTTCTAGTGGTTAAATGGAGATAAGAGTCTCACAGTTTTCAGGGTCTGGGCTGGCTTTGAATCACGATCCTCAGATCTCAGCCTCCTGAGTAGCTAGGATGACAGGCATGAGCCACCTCAACCAGCTCTTTCTTTCTTTTGCCAGCCCTAGGGCTTGAACTCAGGACCTGAGCACTGTCCTTGGGCTTTCTCAAGTCTAGCACTCTACCACTTGAGCCGCTGCACTGCTTCTGGCTTTTTCTATGTAAGTGATTCAGAGGAATCAAACCACATTCTTTGTGCGTACTCTTACCACTAGGCCAAACTCCTGGCCCCCTTTCTTTTGTTTTTGTCAGTCATGGGGCTTGAATTCTGTGCCTGGTTGCTGTCCCTGAGCTTTTCAGCAGCTCTGGGTTACTGCCCACAGCGCCACTTCCTCTTTTCTGATGGTTAATTGGAGATAAGTGTCTTACAGACTTTTTGTGCCTGGGCTGGCTTTGAACTGTGATCCTCAGTCCTCAGCCTACTGAATATCTAGGATTACAGGCATGAGCCACTGCCATCCAGCTCAAGTAGGCTTTCTTATCCAGCATTTCACAGACACCATCAAAACCCATTGGGACTATCTTTCCCAAGCTTGGATTCAGTTAGGGGAAACAGACCTAGAGTGTGTTTCTGTACATGGTAAGACTATTAATTTCCTTCCAAAATAGTGCTCAGCATCCATTTTGGGCTGGGAATGAGATAGGGTAGACAGATAACTGGACTTTCTAATAAATAGAGAAGCTTGTTTTCTAGTTTCCTGTCTTAGGAGGGAAATAATAAAATACTCAGTATGTGAAAGAAGCAAAGCAGCTTCTGCAAAAAAAATCTTTTGCATAGATTTCTCATTCCCAATATCATCCTTGGTCACAAAACCTCGGCAAGATCCAAGACTTGATTCACTACCTATCTTTGTGTCTACTATGTAGAAAAATAAATTGAGATGCATTGAAATAAAAAGAAGAGAAGAAAAAGAAAAAGCCTCTTGCAGGCAGTTCTAATTTGTGGGAGGTAGTTCCAAATTTGGGGAAATAGTGCCCAGATTAGTAGGGAGCCATTTAGGTCACTATCCCATGGATGGAGGGGTGAGAATCCAGGCAGGCTAATTGGGATGGGCCCAGCAGGCAGGGGAAATGGCCTGAAGCCTGCAGCTTGAGGAGAATGGCCACTCCTAATTCCTGCCTGGAGGTGCCCAGGGCTCCCTTTCACTTAGGCCCATTAAGTTACCCTTTACAGGGATCCGTACTGTTTTCCATTTCCCTTCCCCCGTTGGGAACATATTGTTATGTCCCCAATCAATTGGCAAAGGCAGGAAATGTTTCCATAACACGCTCTCATCAGGTCCTATTTTTTTTTTTGCAAATGGAACTCAAGCCTCCTTCAAAACTGTAAACTTCAACATGTGCTAATACGATAGACATGATTCCTTTTTGCTTATCAGCTCACCTGGCTTTTGGAAGTGTCTTTGGAGGGGTGCTAGAAGGGAACCCATTCTGATGTCTCTGTTTCTCAGCAATATGGGATGACAGCCCCTCTGGGCAGAGGGTGGCTTGGGAGAAAGCCTCTGTCTTTCTACTTGCAACCCAGAGTAGGGGGTGGGGTGGGCATACTTCCGGGAAGACATATCTGAACCTTGCCCAAGCAGGTTAGGCCAGGTGGAACTGACTTTGTTTTCTTCCCAAGGAACAGAGGCGCTGGTGGGGGAAGCTGTCCAAGAAGACGAAGTGATGGATTAGCCTGTTCCTCCATCCCTTGAACTCCAAGTCCATCTCCTTCAGTTGAGACTTCGCTCCTTGCTTCACAAATCATATGGCCTTCTGGCCAGCCCCTGGGATCCAAACTCTCAGAACTTCTATGACACAGCAGAAACCCGGCTCTCCTTTCTCAATTCCCAAGTGTTCTCTACTAAATAGCAGGCTTGTCACTGCCCATACTTGATGCAGTGAGTACTGCATCCAGCCTGTTTCATGTGCTTCAGAGGACCCCAGAGACGTGCTTTCCAGAGGATGCTAGGAATACATATTGCCTCTCATTCTATCTAGTCCTAAGTATCAAAAATGCAGCCATATCACCTGTTACCAAGTACCACAAAGATAGCCATGTCTCAACAGTGCTCAGAGCCAAGCAGAATAGGCATGCAAGATAGTTTGTTTGTTTGTTTGTTTTTGCCTGCCCTAGAGCTTGAGCTCAGGGCCTGAGCACTGTCCTTGGGCTTTCTCAAGGCTAGAGCTCTACCACTTGAGCCACAGCACCACTTCTGGCTTTTTCTATGTGTGTGGTACCAAGGAATCGAACCCTGGTCTTTGTGCATGCTAGGCAAGCACTTTACCACTAGGCCAAACTCCCGCCCCACTCCCCCCATTTGTTCTTTTGAAGGGATTTTAAGAAACAAGACCAAATGTGGTTGAACTTTCTTTCTAAGCGAAGGAGTTGAGAGGCTTAATGTCTGATGTGAATAAGCTGCAGGGGCTAAATACTGTAATGAAGAGATAAAGCACAAGAGAGTTGGACATGGTGGCTTAAGCCTGTAATTCCAGCGATGCCTATAAATACATCATTCAGGAGGCCTAAGGCAGGAAGATGGTAAGTTTGAGGCTAGCTTGGCCTCAAACTTACCAAAAGTTCAAGGGCCAGGGATGGCCCTAGATACTTGGGAGGAAAAGGTTGTCTGAGATAGAAACTTGGAGACCTTTCAAGAAAAATGACTCCAGCAAGAAAGGGTTGAGGGTGTGAGTGAAGTGGTAAAGCTCATGCTTAGTAAGTCTGAGTTCAAATCTCAGTAGTAAAAAAAATCAGTGGGGTTTAAGGCATGGAGTGGTTGAACTTTGCCTGGAGAGGCATCTAAAGAAAGGGTCATCAAGGCACATGATGAAAACTCATTGAGTTCTTGTCCTGGGTGGATAAGAAGATCATGACTAGGTACAAGAACAAAAGTGTTCAAGGATTTATGGAATCTGTGGTCTGGGGTCCTTTGAAGGGACAAAAAGCCTTCCTTCCTGAGAGCTTGCTGGGCTGGGTAGCAGAAATGATGCTGGCAAGGCGTCCTGGAACCATCCAGCGTATGGCTTTGTGCACCAGCTGGTGAGGAGTTGGGACCATATGCTGTGAGGACATCTGAAGCAGACTGACCTGGTGGTGACCTGGGAAGGGAGAGAGGTGATGACAGTGATCTGGCAGTGCCTAGAATGCTCAGTAAGTATACAGTTGTGAGAAAAGAGGAAGATAAAGTATGAAATACTGCTGGAGACATACTTGGGGAAATAGGGTCTCTCATATATCCCTGTAAATTACCATAGCCAGAATAAAGGGCAATTTCATAGTATCTACACATACTTATATTCATAAGGGAAAATGTTACAGAATGCTCATCAAAGCATAGGTAGTAATGATAAAAAACACTTGTTTGCCACAATCTGTGTGTGTGTGTGTATGTGTGTCTCTGTCTCTCTCTCTTACAGTGTGTGTGTGTGTGTGTGTGTGTGTGTGTGTGAGAGAGAGAGAGAGAGAGAGAGAGAGAGAGAGAGAGAGAGAGAGAGAGAGAGAGAGAGAGAGAGAAAGAGAAAGCCCAGGCTGGCCTAGGAATTTTGATCTTCCTGACCCAGCCTCCCCAGTGCCAAGATTATATGTGTGAGCCACCAAGCCTAATGAGGAATCTAGTTTATTTATTTATTCAGTTATTTATTTTTGCTGTGCTAAGAATCAAACCCAGGGCCTTTGTACAAACAAGGCAAACATTCTAAAATGAACAAACTCCATCTATAGGGAAAAAGAATAGATATCAAAAAATATATCTCTGAGAAAAGCAAATCTTCAAAAGGTATTTCACATAGAATAATATCACATAATAAAATTTAAATAGAAACATGAATTTCCCCCTATATTTACCATATGTGGGCACAGAAAGTGAGGCTATATATTGAGATTGAAATGGTGAGGGATGGACATGCAGAGGAGAGCACAAGGACTTCCTGTGGTACCTGTAATATTTTATTTTGGTAACAAAACAATCTCAGGCAAACTGTGACAAAAGTGCTAACATTTGTTCATTCTCCATAGAGGGTACATGGTCATTTGCTGTGCTGTGTTATTATCTTGGTATTTTGTAAGCAAAGAAATAAAATGTAAGACAGGGGGAGGGATGAAAGACTAACCATGCCGCTACCACATGGAGCAAATAAGAAGTACAGACCCTTACTGAAGGACGTCTCAATCAGAAGCAGGAAAAATAACAGGAAAAAAACGACCCCACAGTGTCCAATCAATGCTGTATCTCAGAGCCTGGGCTTGCTGCCACCCTCCTCTGTTGGCTCAGTCCAGAAAACAAGGACTAATTAGTACACGAAAATGACCATGATGGAGTACAGTGCCTATTCTGGCTCTTACCACGCCTGGATACAATGGCACTTGGGAGAGCAAAATTGACACATTAAGTCCTCCACATGACAAATTGTGTCTGCTTGCCTGATGTCCAGGCACTATAGCCAAAGTGGCAAGGCCAGCCTTTGCCAGGGCTCAGAGAGGACCTTGATGAAGGGAGAAAGGGAGGAAGAGAGATTCTTGGTTACTAGGCCAATCAAGAAGAATGGCAAAATCAGAGAGAACATGAAACTGGCTCAAACAACAACAGAAACTCCAGCCAAATTTATTTGTACTTTTGTTAACCGGAGTGTCCCCAATTCCTAGAACTGTGTCCATCAAAAGAGACACTCAATGAATACATGTGGAGTGAGTTGTAGAGGGTAGAAGGGAGGAGCCCTGGGTATCCCCAATTCTCTGTCATCATGATTGCTCAACTGATTAAACTCTTATGTATCTGAGCAGGCACTAACACTGTTTCTAGTGGATTTCTATGGCTGCCAGGCCCGGGCTTGACATATTGGCAGAAGAAATGGTGAGAGAATTGTAGAGAAGTGAGGTTCTAGGAAGGATCATGAGCCAGGAGGCTTAGGCAAAAAAAATGCTTATTTAAAAAACTCTGTATATCATCAAAGCGAGGTGGTACATAAGTGTAATCCCAGAACTTGGGGAAGATTCAGAACTCAAGGCCAACCTGGGTTGGATAACAAGACCAAGTTTCAAAACCAACAAAGACAAAGCTCAAAATCTGCATGGGTAGGACTAGGTATGGGGAGAAGGGTTGTGGAAACAAAATAGATGAGAGAAAAGAAAGAAGATACAGGGGTTTCCGACTGGGCACTGTTAGTTCTTGAGGTGCCTTTGTGAAAAACTGAGAACATCCCACTAGCTGCACACCTTCAAAGTTGCAATCCATTTCCGACAACTAGGGGTCAAATTGGCCCCAGGTTCTGAGCTTTCCTAATGGATTATGGGCTGTATCTCTTTCTCTATCCATTCTGATATTCTTCCTTGGGCAAGGTAAATTTACACAGCTGTGCACAACAGTCTTGATCCCAAACTACATGGGTAGGCAAGCAGTTTCTTCCTAGTTTCCCATCATTTGGCAGTCCAGCGCCACCTGCTGCCTCTTGCAGTCCCACGCTGTCCATAGCAAGACTTGCACTGGCAGGAAGAGGTTGCTTATAGACAAAGCATCCGTTTTTCAAGTGAATTTTGAATTTTATTTGCTGTGCAAAGACAGATTTATATGTCAAATAGGGAGGTTCTAGCTTTCCAACCCTCCCAGAAAAGGTCTAGTAAAATCCAAGAAGGGAGAGGCCAGAAACAAGCTGCTGCGCCCCCTCGTGTTGACTAGAAGAAATGCTGAGGACATTTCTCGGATATTATGTAGAAAAGCCCTCTCCTATTAGTGTGTGTGCATATGTGTGTGTGATTATGAGTCTCATGGCACAGGCATACTATACAGTGTGTGTGGAGGGGGAGACACAGTGTGGCCTCAGTACCTTTTGGGGACCCCAGTGGTGTCAAGTCACTCGGTCAAACAAGAAAATTCAGCCTCCTAATTCCAAGAAGTTGGGTGGCTGTTGGACAAGAGCTCAGTCTTTCTGCTGGCCCCCAACCAAATTATTTGAATCTGTCCCTTCCTGTCCACCATTTTTTCTAAGAGCCGACCCTCACCACCCCTTCTCTGGATCCTTTCCCTTTTCCTTGAACCTATTGGTAGAAAAGTCACTTAATCTCTCTGGACCTCAACTTCCTCATCTTGATTATGTGGAGAAAAATGGTATTTCCTTCACAGGGTTGTCATGGAGATTGTATGAGTTCATCAATAGAAAGTGTTTGCCTCCTATACAATAGAGACCTAATAAAGATCCTTGTGAGTGTGAAAACCAAACTAGTCTGGATGGCTAGGTCTGGATTGGGTGCTTGAGAAATCAAGACTTGCTCTAGGATAACCCTTCCCCTGCTTCCCCCAAAGAATTCTGACCACTGCTAGATTGGCTCGTGGAGCTCTTGGGATACCTACCTTTCTCTGCCTTGCAGCGGGCAACCCTCACCTCCTGAAGCTCTGACTTCCCCTCTTACTTCCCCTCCACTCTGTTTAGATGTCCTTTGCTGCCAGTACTAGAAACTGGCCTCAGTGCCTCCCTGCCCCCACCACAGTTGGAGACTAGGCCTCCCCATCCTCAGCTGAGCACACAGAGCCTGACCACCCACTGTTAGGAGAAATGTACTGAGGGGATGATCACAGCAATTCCCTGGGACTCTGTTTGTGGACACAGCTATGGAGCTAAAACATCTGCCATCAAGATTAGACTCAGTGTAGGCTGATAGGGTTTGGGGAGCAAGAGAAGGACCTTAAAAGGTCTCTTCTGTTGTGTAGTGGCTGTTAGCAAATATTCCACCATTAGAATACTTCATCACATGGCCAGAACCTTTGTTCCCTGGGAGAACACACAGGTCCAGAGAATGGAAGAACAGTGAGTCAATCGCCAGTGTTGATGGAATCAGCACAACAATTTACTAAACAAAATATCTGAGACAAGTACCAGACTCTCTCTGTGCCCCCACCCTTACCTTTCCTCACACAGGTAAGGGCAGGAGGGATGGTGGAGCTGAGGGGAGTGGGGTTTGTAAGGGTACCAGGTAAGTCCCAACTTTACCACCTTCAAGGTTTATGATTGTCCTTAATTACGTACAATGACTGCATTTTGGATTCAACTAGGCTGCATTTTATTTTTTAATCTTTCCAGTGTTGAAGGGATTGAAGTTAGGGTTGAGCTCATATTAGGTAAGTGCTCTTCTACTGACCTATGGGCCCAAGCATAACAGGGTTTTGAATCCTAGCTCTGCCCCTTATTAGCTGTGTGACTTGGACAACTCCCTTAACCTCTCTGAGTCTCAATAACCATGCCCAATCGGTAGTGTTTCAAAGATGAAGTTTTCAAAAGATGTGCACGAGAAAGTAGCCCACTCCCTGGCACAAGAATGCCCATAGATTTGCATATTTGTTGCTTCTGAATTTTACTCTGGGCCAATAATAGGGGCTTTGCAAATACATTGTCCAGCAGAAACACAGAACCAAGGTCATTTCTATACCTTTGTATTCAGTTCTTGTCCTTGAAATACACTCAGAGAAGAAAACATAATCCTTAGCCAGAATCCAGATGGTGTGGCCCATTTATCAGCACCACCAGACTCTTAAGTTTAATAAGCTTTCTGCATTGGTAACCACAGGAAGAGGAGGAAATGGGCCAGATTCCTTAGTGATAACAAGTACTGCCAGCTCACTTTTACATTGGCCAAGTATATCATGATCACCCTGATTAGCTAGTTTTCACACCAGCCTTCAGATGGAACGGAGCATTTTTCCCTTTGTTTTAAAAACAGAGAGGTTGCGAAGGGCAAGATATCTGCCATTTTTAGCCCTGGGCCCAGCCTATCTTTCTTCTAGGTATATGAAATATTGTCTTGTGGGTGTTAACATTTTAGAGATGGATTTTTAGTCTAGTGGCATTTGATACTTGTCTAGAAAGACAGGCTGCTTATCTTTGTCTTAAGAGTTTCTATCCTTTACCTATCATATGAGGTTGGGGGCAGCTCCTAACAGAAAAGAAACTCCAAAACCTTAAAAGGTTAGGTATGCAGGACCCAGAGAGTTAGGAGAAAGGACCAATAAAAACACTTAGCAACATTCGTAGACCAATGGGAAGTAAGACCCTCTGTTGCCATGAGCAAGCCTTGATTCTCATTGGTCAGAAACACAAGACTGTCTTCCAGAAAGGGATGTAGGGCAGACTGAGCGCCTGCAACTCTGTTTAGGTGTTATACCTGCCACTAAAGGGGCTTGGGAAACTGAAAAAGCTCCTACTTGGGACCTTGGTATTGGTTAAGTTCTTGGTCACATTGGAAAAATAAGAGCAGTTTAGCAAACTTTGGCAAAGTTAAATGATTGTATGGGCTGTGGGTACATGGTCACTACATACAATTAGAGGATGCACATAGTCATCTTAAACCCAAATGAAGGAAAAGCAAGTTATACTTACTACATCTTTCTCAATGGGTCCCAGTTCTGGGAAAAAAATGAACCCAGCATCAGGGGCCATTGTGGCATTCCGTCCTCCAAGGCCATAAGTTCAAGAGAGAGCCAAAAAAATAACATCTGCTGCCCTGGTCATTGCAACTAAAAATGTTGAAATTCAGTTGCTGGCAGCTCACACCTGTAATCCTAGCTACTGAGGTGGCTGAGATCTGAAGACCTGTTTAAAGTCAGCCCAGGCAGGAAAATCTGACCCTGTTATGTCCAATTAATCACCAAAAGGGCAGAAGTGGAGCTATGGCTCAAGTGATAGAGTGCCAACCTTGAGCAAATAAAAGGCTAAAGGACAGTGGCTAATGTCCTTGGCTTCTCCATCATGTCTACCCAGCCCTGAGCCTTAGTAGGCAGCCAGAGAGCCAGTTGGGCATATCTGGATCCATTGTTCATTGACAACACTCTGCTTAACCCTCTGCTAGTGGATGCCATTGACAGCAACCCAGCCTTGAGTTTTTCTCATACTTAGTTGACTCTTGACAATTTATTCAGGATGAGGCACCTTGACTTGGCTTTTACTGAATTTCAGTATATATGCGGTACTAGAAGCTAGGAAGTTTGCTAGGTCTTGCTATTCCTTCCCCTCTGCCCAAAGTTTAACCTAGTGAAGATTTGCAAAGACCTCAAATGGTGTCTCAGAGTGAAATTATATGTGTGAGAGGGCTATCTTTTCTAGGAATTTTATTTTAGATTACCGTGCTAGGAAAATTGGTTATATGAAGTATTAGGTGTGATGGCTTAGAAATCACTGAACTAACAAAACAGCCTACTGTGATTATGTGTGTGTCCAGATACCTTCCCAAGTCAAGTAACAGCCACCACAGCCTCACGACTGAATCCCATCCATCTCTCCTGTGACCCACCCACTTTGTACCCAGCCAGGTCTGGCACAGAATGAATGTCTGAGGAAGAGAGTTAACCAGAGAATTGGGAAACAGAACAACAACATGATTTGGGCCTGAGAGGATCCTAAATTACATGCCTATGTCTGAGAACTTTCTTATTTCCTTTATTTAATAGAGCACCTATAGTGCAACAGGCACACGATATGTCTTTCAATCAAGGCCTACAGCTTCTCACTCACTCTATAAAGTCCTTTGTAACCCTTTTTGTTGGCTGGAGAACTGTCATCTTTTTTAGTTTTTCCAGTCCTGGGCTTGAGCTCAGCGCCTGAACACTGTTCTTGGACTTTCTCAAGGCTAGAGCTCTACCACTTGAGCCTCAGTATCACTTCCGGCTTTTTCTATGTATGTGGTACCAAGGAATCGAACCCGGGTCTACCACTCTATCACTAGGCCAAACTCCCCACCAGGATTATCACCTTCACTCAACATTATTTAGCTTTGATTTCAGTCTTTACAAAATTCTGCCTCTTAAAGCCTCCCCCTCTATGTTGCTCTCACTACTGCCCCTACATGGTCAAGTTCTGCCTGTCCTCTAGCTCCACAATACACCACAGACTGTGCTCCTCACATTCCATGAAAGCCCTATTTTCGAGAATCCCACAGACAAAGGAACCCAAGAATATGGAGTCCTGTCCTCATGGGGAGAAGAGTATGGAGAAACAGCCAGGCCAGGATGACAGCTAGTAATAGTCCTGTTCTGCACACTTACTGGAGTCTAACTGGCAGTGCCCAGGTTGCCAAGCACCACTTCAGCACCCAGGGTTCAGGCTTTTAGTTCAAAGTACTAGCTCATGACAGCCACTGTGGTTGGAACACATTCTAGATGTTTCTCTGCTGAAATCACAGGGAGGAAAAAGTAGGGAGATCAGAAGGAGAGAACAGAGCATTCAGGATCTGGTCCTGAGCAGGGTGGCTTCATTCACAATGCCTGTAAGGCTTTTGTCCCCAGACAAGAACTGCATACTCTCTCAGTCTTCACTTGAGACTGATCTACCTCATCTTCACCCACCCAAAAGTATCCACAAAGTGGGATCTCGAGCAGCAGTCGCTGTCTAGGCTGGCAGGCCTTGTAAAGGCACCTAGAACTGAGGAATGACAGATCCAGTGGGCAGAACCTCAGAGAAGGGCCTTCCACTCCCTTCTTGTTTTCTTCTCTTTTTCTTTTTCTTTTATTTTTGCCACTTCTGGGGCTTGACCTCAGAGCCTGGGCTCAGTCCCTGAGCTTCTTTTGTTCAAGGCTAGCACTCTATCCCTTGAGCCACAGTGCCACTTAGGGCTTTTTCTGTTTATGTGAAACAAAACATATGAAGAATCAGGGGCCAGGAGTTTGGCCTAGTGGTAGAGTGCTTTCCTAGCATACACGAAGACCCGGGTTGGTTTCCTCGGTATCACAAAGATAGAAAAAAGCCGGAAGTGATACTGAGGATCAATTGGTAGAGCTCTAGCCTTGAGAAAGTCCAAGGACAGTGCTCAGGCCCTGAGCTCAAGCTTAGGACTGGCAAAAAATATGAGGAATCGAACCCAGGGCTTCATGCATGCTAGGCAAGCACTCTACTACCAAGCCACACTCCCATTTCCCTTCTGTTTGCTTTCAGCCTAATCTAGCTCTGGCTAGGGTGAAGAATCTATAATTAGAGCCATCATTATGCTAAATAAGGCATGCATGAAAGTTTTGGACTCAAAGGGAAAGAGGGACATGTTATAACTATTTCTTCACATTTTTTTTTCTTCTCCAGCTGATTGACCATATTTGTTTGGCCAGCAGTCTTGGGCCATCTGCAGGGGGAAACAGTCAGGGCATCAGGCACTAGTGGTCTTTCTGACTCATTTATTTCAAGTCCCTTAGTGCCTCATGTCACTGACATTGCATTGGCTACAGAGGATTGGGTCATGGAGCTTATAAATTTGATTTCACTGTTAATGTCCAAAAAGTGATAATGCTCTTTAAAATAATTTTATGATCTTTAAGTAGTCAAAGGAGTTGCCGTTCAACAAAACAGTTTATAGATACAGGGTGTCTTGATCAATATCACCCCCCCCTTTTATTTTGCCTGGTCCTGAGGCCTGAAATCAAGGCCTGGGAGCTGTCCCTAAGCCTCTTTGTGCTAACGGCTAGCATTGTACCATGGGAGCCACAGCACTACTTCTGGATTTTTTTTTGAGTAAGTTATTGGAGAGAAGAGCCTCATGGAGACTTTTTTGCTAAGGCTGGCTTTGAACCTCGACCCTCAGATCTCAGCCTCCTGAGTAGCTAGGATTACAGGCATGAGCCATTGGCACACGGCTAATGTCACACCTTTCAATGTTCTCATCCACCCCCCCCTAACCCACCTGGCTCCTCATTTTTCTTAATTTTATTAGGAATGTATTGAATTTTGTCAATCATATTGTACATAGAAAGGAAACTGAATTTTGAAGTCTCACAGACTTTTCTGATTGGACTAGCTAACTTCAAATAATGTTCCTTTGTATTTCTGTAGCTCAGATCGTAAGTGTGAGTCACTAGTGTCTGGTGCTCATTCTCCCTCCATAATAATATATACTTATATATATTATAAATAGCTGAACAAAGGGGCTTCAATTTGACAACTCAGATTATGAGTACAATGCATCTTGATCAATATCACTTTTTCCATGATTTTACCATCTATATTTTTTGCCAGTCCTGGGGCTTGAACTCATGGCCTGAGCACTGCCCTTGGACTTTCTCAAGGCCAGGGCTCTACCATTTGAGCTGCGGCAGCACTTCTGGCTTTTTCTGTGTATGTGGTACTGAGGAATTGAACCCGGGTCTTCATGCATGCTAGGCAAGCACTCTATCCCTAGGCCAAACTTGGGCATGCAAGGCAATCACTCTACCACTAGGCTATACTCCCGGCCCTCCTATTTGTATTTTTTTTTGGCCAGTCCTGGGCTTGAGTTTAGGACCTGAGCACTGTTCTTGGGCTTTCCTCAAGGCTAGTGTTCTACCCTGAGCCACCACACCATTTCTGGCTTTTTTCTATGTATGTGGTACTGAGGAATTGAACCCGGGTCTTCATGCATGCTAGGCAGGCACTCTACCACTAGGCCAAACTCCCAGCCCCCTATTTGTATTTTTTAAGTCAAGTTTGAGATGGCACGCTAGGTAGTCACTCTGCCACTAAGCTAACATCCTCAGCAGGGAGTGAATAAACAAATTGGGATATAGCCATTCTGTGGAATAGTATGCAGCTATTAAAATAAATATAATCTGTGTTTCAGCATAGATAAATCTTAAAGGGATAAAAGTGAAGTTGCAAAAATATATATGCACCATATGAGGTTATGTATCTAGAAAATTAGAAAACATGTAAAAGAATATCCTATTATTTATGGATATGTATGTTTTGATGAATGTATAAATACCCACATGGAGATTAGAAAGGGCTGATTTAGGATATTGGCTACTTCTAAGCTATAATGGGGGGAGGGCTCACAGCTGGATCAGTAATGAGCTATTTCTCAGAAAAGATTTTTAGCAAATGTGGCAAAATGTGGAGATGTGGCATTTTCTGTCTACTTCGTTGTGTTTGAAAGAGGCTATGATTTGAGGAATGTAGAAGAAGGATGTTTCAGCTGCCCCTTGCTTCATCTTCTCTCCAGGCTCCTGTGTTGAGGGTTTGCAGGTGCAGGCATGGGGCTGGAGACATTGCCCATTGCCATTGAATGGGATCATCACCCATTCAAACATTTACTTTGTGCTTGTGAATGTGGCTCCTGGGTTGCCAGCCAAATTGAGGAGTTTTTAATGGTACCAGTCCTAGGGCTTGAACTCAGGACCAAGGTCTTGTTCCTGAGCTTATTTACTCAAAGCTATCACTCTACCACTTGAGCCATGGCTCCACTTCCATTTTTTTTAGGGAGGGTGCTTACTTGGAGATAAGTTTCACAGACTTTCCTGCCTGTGCTGGCTCAGAAGTACTGAGAGCTGAAGATCACAGTTCAAAGCCAGCCCAGTTGTCCATGTGAATTGCTCTCTGCCTTATGGCCAGGTATCCTTCACCCTTTCCCTACCAGGACTGGCTGAAAGGACTGGGGCAGCATCTTTACTGGCCCTAGAGACAATAATAGGGATCAAATGCTAGCCCCATAATCACCTCATCTGAGGAAGGGCTTTCCCCCTAAAGACAGGGCCTCTCCTATGCCTACCCTGCAGCAACAGGCCCCTTGTGTGAAGCTCCAGTAAGAATAGATCTGGGAGTGGGGAGGCTGCATCAGGTGAACAATTCAGACCAGAATAGCTCTGTAAGGGCTCTGGAAACAAAGTTGTTATTGAAACCAAAACTTACAAAAGTACACCAAGACCTATGTGTTAAACCTAAGCAGACTGACTGCCAAAATAAAAGATTGAAATAGCATCTGGAACCTTATAACATCCAAATGTCCAGGATACAGTCAATCACCACGTATTATACTAAGTACCAGAAAAATCACAGCATGAATGGGAAAAGATAATCAGTACATTCCAATGGCAAGATGTCAGATGTTGCCATTAGCAGGCAGGGATTTTAAAGGGGTCACCATGAATGCTTCAACAAATATTCTTTTTTTTGCCAGTCCTGGGGCTTGAACTCATAGCCTGGGGATGGTCCCTGAGTTTCTTTTGCTGAAGGCTAGCACTTGAGCCACCATGCCACTTCTGACTTTTCTTGTTTATGTGGTATTGAGGAATAGAATCCAGGACTTCATGTATGATAGGCAAGAACTCTAACACTAAGCCACATTCCCAGCTCAACAAATACTTTTGAAAAGCAAATAGGAAAGATCACCAAAGTAATAGAAGATGTAAAGAAAACTCCAATGAGGTTTGGGGGTAGAGTACTTCTTTTCTTCCAATCTCAGCACCAAAAAAAAATAAGGATCCAAACAGAAATGATAGAGCTGAAGAATATGATAACAGAAATTAAAAACTCACTGGATGGACTCAATAACAGAAAAATAACAGAAGAAAGGATTGGTGAATATGCAGATAGAACAATAGGAATTACCCAGTATGGTTGGGCATAGTAGCATGTACCTATAATCTTAGCATTTGGGAAGGTTAGGCAGAAGATAAGGAGATGGAAGCGAACCAGGGTTAGATAATGAAATTTCATCTCAATATTCCTCCCTATCCCTCCCAAAAGAAAGTACACAATCCAAATAACAGAGAGAAAATATATTGGAATAAAATCACTTAAAATCTGTATTACATTAACTAAAGGTCTCTGATTTGCATTATAAGAACACTAGAAGAAAAGAAGAAATCAAGTGAGACTGAAACAGTATTTGATTAAATATGTCCAAAACTTGGGAAAAGGCATAAATCTACACACAAATGGCTTGGACCTTAAATCTCACCCAGAAGTCTGTGGGTTAAATATATGGTCCTTAGTTGATATTTATTGGGAAAATGTGGGGCAATGAGGAGATAGAGACTTATGAGAGATCCTTAGGTCATTGGGGGCATGTACTTGAAGGGGAGTGTGGCATCTAGGTCATCTCTTCTCTCATTTTGTTTCCTGGCATGGAATATGAACCATTTTGCCTCATCATGATGGGCTGCTCCAAAGCAATGGGCTAACCATGTGCTGAAATGAATCTTTTCTAAGTTAATTATCTCAAGTGTTTTGTTGTAGAAATGAAAAGATGACTGAAACAAGTCATATTTGAACTCATGAAAGTTAAAACAACCCCTCACCCCAATCTTCAAAGCAATCAGAGAAACAGTTAATTATATCAATGGTGGAAAAGCAATTCAACTGAAAGTAGATTTCACCGTCAGCAACTACAGAGGCCAGAAAAACATAACATACTTTCTCAAATACTGAAAGAATAGTGCTATCAATCCAGATTCAAATACCCAGTGCAAATACTGTCTGATGAAGAAATCAGAACGTCCATGGAAGAATGAATATTAAGACTTTGTAGGAAATCCCTCTGAAAGAGTGGCTGAAAGAAATTCTCTAAACACTTGAGTTTTCACATTCTATTTCATTAGGGAAAATAAGTTAAGACTATAATTCATACCACAATGAGTAGAGCAGAAAAACAAAAAAAATTACAAAGTTACCATACCAGTATTGGTAAGGACACTAAGAAACTTCACCACTTATCCATTGTTGGGGAATTAGGAAATGGTACAAGCATTGCAGGAAACTAAGCATGTGATCACCAGACAACTCAGCAGTTGCACTCTTGGGCATTTACCTCAGTGACATTAAGACATGTTTACACACAAACCTGTTGCATGAATGTTTACAAAATATTTATTCATAATAACCACATGCTAAAAAAAAGCCAGATGTCCTTCAACAGGTAGGTGATCAAGATGGAATGTGGTATATTCAGACCATGGAATATTGCTTAGCTGCAAAAGGTCAAATTATTGCAAGATGTAACAACCTGTGTGGGTCTAGAGAATATTATGTTAAATGAAGATTTTAATCAAAAACGTTGTATAGGATTTATTTCTTTAACATATATTTTTGTGGTAGTGGTGAACAAAACCTAGGGCCTTGGACCTGCAAGGCAAATTCTGTACTGCTGAGCTACAACCCCAGGCCTCTATAGAATTCTTTTTTTTGCCAGTTTTGGGGCTTGAACTCAGGGCCTGAGCACCGTCCTAGGGCTTTCTCAAGGCTAGAACTCTACCACTTGAGCCACAGCACCACTTCTGGCCTTTTCTATGAATGTGGTACAGAGGAATCAAGTCCGGGTCTTCATGTATGCTAGGCAAGCACCCTACCACTAGGCCAAACTCCAACCGCCCCGCCCCCGCCCTGTATAACATTCTTGAGATAACAAAATCATGTGAACAGGGAATAGGTTCTTGGTCACAAGAGATAGTGATGGGGGGAGCAGGTAGTGGGTGGAGCCAATACCATGACCAGATAGCATGAGGGAGATTTTGGTGGTGATGGAATAATTTGGCAGCGTATCTATGGTGATGCTTATAAGAATCTACACAGGTAGTAAAACTAGATAGAATGACACTGATCTCACACATACTGTGAAATTTAAGTAAGCTCTGTGATTAGTACTAAGATCAATTTCTTAGTTCTAGGTAAGATACCGATAACTTGGACACCAGGGTAAAGAGTTGCAGGCCCTCATGTACACTGGTTTTGCAACTTCCTATGAAGTGATATTTTCTTAAAGTAAAAAAATCGTTTTTTTGGCCATGTTTGGCAGTACATGTCAGTAGTACCAGTTACTCAGGAGACTGAAATGGGGGAGGTTTCTCAGGTGTTCAAGAACACCTGGAACAATATAGTAAGATGCAGAATTAAAAAGTAGTTTTAGGGGCTGGGAGTTTGGCCTAGTGGTAGAGTGCTTGCCTAGCATGCACAAAGACCTGGTTCAGTTCCTCGGTACCACATACATAGAAAAAAGCCGGAAGTGGTGCTGAGACTCAAGTGGTAGAGCTCTAGCCTTGAGAAAGTCCAAGGACAGGGCTCATGCCCTGAGCTCAAGCCCAGGATTGGCAAAAAAAAAAGTAGTTTTAAAGAGTGTTAGGAGGCTTGGGATTATGGCTCAGGTGGTAGAGCATTAGCCAATGGGCAAAAAGCATCAGTTCCAGGTTTGAGTATCAGTCTCATACCAAGAAAAGTGTCAGTAGAAACTAGGGGTATGGCTCAGGGATACGGGGCTTATCTAGCATGCACAGGGCTTTGGGTTCTTTCCTAGTGGGTGTATGCGTGCTTATATTCGCATGTGAGCACTCCCCCCCACACACAAACAGGCTGGTGTATTTTCTTTTCTTCTTTGGTCAGTCCTGGGGCTCGAACTCAAGGCCTGAGTACTGTCCTCAGGCTTTCTCAAGACTAGAGCTCTACCACTTGAGCCATAGCACCACTTCGGGTTTTTCTATGTATGTGGTATTGAGGAATTGAACATGGGTCTTCGTGCATGCTAGGCAAGCACTCTACCACGAGGCCAAACTCCTGGCACAGGATGGTGTATTTTCTTGATATATTTGTTTCCTACTATGTCAGAGCTGTATTTTTTTTGGTACTGGTACTGGGTCTTAAATTTGGGTCCTCTTTTGCTCAAGGCTGGTGCTCTACCACTTGGGCCACACTTCCAGATTTTTAATGTTTAATTGGAGATAAGAGTCTCCAGGTACAGGTGGCTCAGACCTGTAATCCTAGCTACTCAGGAGGCTAATATCTGAGGACTGTGGTTCATAGCCGGTCTGGGCATGAAATTCTGTGAGACCCTTATCTCCAATTAATTACCAGAAAATCGGAAGTGATGCTGTGACTCAAGGGGTAGAGCACAGGGACAGTGCCCAGGCCCAGAGGTCAAGCCCCATGAGCAACCAACAAAAAGTCTCTTTGACTTTGACTTTGACTTTGGCTTTGACTCTTGATCCTTATATCTCAGCTTCCTGAGTAGCTTGGATTTAAGGCATGAGCCACCAAATCTACTTTTTTTTTTAAAGACATTCTCACTTGTGTAACCCAGTCTGGCCTCAAACTCTCAGTCCATTGAATCCACTTGCTGAGTGTGAGCATGAATTCACAGTACCCAGTCTAGAAAATATGAATATTTAAATTGTCTCATGAGAGAGAGGGGGTTAGGAAGACAGAGAGCACATTCATATAATCTTTTTACAGTATCTGATTAACATTGTTAAACATTTGATTAGCTATTATTAATGTCTAACTGTATACGTGTTCACACTAACAGAGTAACAATAACTTCTTAATCTTTTACTTTAGTGTTTATTCTAAGAGATTAACAATAATAAAATCATCAATAACAAATAAAATAATAGCAAGTAACTCTATCACAGTTACAGATGCATAGAAAAGCCATTGCTTACATAGGATTTGATACTATCTGTGGATTCAGGTATCCACTGGGGTCTTGGTTCAGGTCCTCCTCCATGGATGACAGAGGACTACTGAATAATTTCACAGGGCTCCTACTCTTTCCTTGGGTGGGAGAGCAGCCATGTTTAATCTTGTTTGTGACCTTAGAGCTTACCACAAGGCAGGGACAGGGTTGATGTGTGCTGCATATATAAAAAAAGCAGGACATCCGGTCCTCACTAAGGAATTGGACCAGAAGGATTTGGGGGCCACTGCTTGCCTCCACTGTGCTGCTCTTGGTAGATGGGCAGACTTCACCCTCAAGACCTCTCTTCACCATCAGTGTTGGACTTACTCAGGATCACATAAGCCAACTGCTCACTTTTCAGACTTTTTTGAACCAGTTGTCCAAGTGTTCCTAGCCCTGAGAGGCAGATTTACATCACAAAACAATTTAGGATATGTGACCAATCGGGGCGCCCTTTCACCCAACCAGAATGGATTGTTAAAGGGACATTTACAAGTACAACACAGATCTCAAATGTTGGATGACAGTGCCTACCATGTGAAAATAAAGAGAACCTCCTTCC
The DNA here is from genome assembly GCF_031878675.1 of Megascapheus bottae. Classification (NCBI taxonomy): domain Eukaryota; kingdom Metazoa; phylum Chordata; class Mammalia; order Rodentia; family Geomyidae; genus Megascapheus; species Megascapheus bottae. The sequence goes on from NC_143547.1 coordinate 39,671,133, forward strand.
CTCTCCCAAAGGAAGGGGCAAAATCAAGGCTTCTGGAGTATGCAAATGCCCGAATCTTTATGTGGTATGGTTAAACAGAGATGTGTCCATATGTGAAACCTCAGCCTGCATCTGGGCAACCAGAAAAACAACCAGAAAAAACAGAAGCTCAGACCCTGCAAAGAGCTTTCATCCCTGTTATCTCCTGCAGAGACCCTGCATAGCAAAATGCATGGCTGAGCCCTGCTGTGTCAACAACATCACCAATAACCAAGACACAGCTCAGTCTGATGTTTGATCTACAGCACAGGGAGGGGGCAAAAGAGGTCCAAACAGCTATGACATCAGGGATCCAAATCCCTGCACGCTTTTTCATCTGTCACCTCCACTTTCTCTGGCTTGTCCAGCAGCGTGACTCACTCACGACTCGGCAGATCATTTTTCTAATTAAGGGAAGAGATGGATGGCTATTTCCCCATACTTGGGCAAAAGCTTCATCTACTTGGTTCCTTTTACTGGAATTACTGAGCTTTAAATGGGGAGGGCTCTCTCTCCTTAAAAAAATAATATCCCAAACCTTTATCCTCTCAAACAGAACTACAGGCACAAAGGAAGATAAACTAAGTGTTTTGTCAAAAGCAAAAATGTATGCTCCAAAATAAATGTATGCTCACAGGGGACCGGACAGCCTCTGCTGAGCGTCTTCTATGAAGTCACCCTATTTGCACTCTAGGATGCTGGCACACATTCAATCTTGTGTGTGCGGGGGGGGGGGGGGAGGCCGTACTGGGCCTCAAACTTAGAGCCTGAGCACTGTTTCCTTAGGTCTACTTCCAGCCTTTTGGGTGATTAACTGGAGATAAGTTTCTTCAACTTTCCTGTCCTGGCTGGCTTCACATCTTAATCCTTAGATCTCAGCCTTCTGAGGAGCTAGGATTACAGGCACTCTGTTCACATTCACCCTTCTTGACATAACTCTCCCAGCCACTTCTCTGCCCCTACCCGAAGCCACACTGGTGACCCGCTCACTTGGAGAAGGTCATTTATTCTGCAAAGGAATGGCAGAGGTCTCTGGGCCACCTGGAAGTGGATGAGGCAGTGTGTACAAGGTCAGTGGATGTCCTTGCAGGCTAGGAAGGTTTAGCTTGGTAACATCCCCTTTCAAGAAGGCAAGAATGGCCACAATGGGACTTTGTCACTGCCTCAGGAAATAATGATGACAATTCCTCATCTTTCTTCACAGGCTCAGGAAGAAAAACCCAGATAAGCCAAGCTCAAGCCTAAATGCCCAAATCATTACAGTTAGACACAGAAATACAAAGAAAAGAGAACCTCTCTCCCCCCCCCTCTCCACGCACACACACTTGTTTCACTGCACATATTCCAGACTGACCTGGAACTCACGATCCTTCTGCCTCAGCCTACTCACGGTTAGGTTTACAGGTATGTGCCACCACACCTGGAAGGAGGATTTGACTTCAGGTCTGGTTAGTGATGCCTCAGGCAGTCTGGTATTTTCATCTGACCCTCTGAGAAGGAGTCCCAAAGCTCAGTCAACTTCCCCACTGGCGCAGGGCAAGCTTGAGCAGATTGACAGCAAAAAATGTAGATGCTAGATCTGGACACTACTCACTCACTGAATTCACTGGAGCCTTATGCAATCGGCTAGCAATAAGAACCTGGTCCTGAATCCCAAGCCTACTTGCATATGGTTAGATTCCCTGCTTTGCTCTTGTAATCCGGTTTTTTTGGCAGTCATGGGGCTTGAATTCTGGGCCTGGGCGCTCTTCAGGTCAAGGCTACCGCCCCTTGAGCCACATCGTCACTTCCGGTTTTCTGGTGGTTAATTGGAGATAAGAGTCACGGACTTTAGTGCCAGGGCTGGCTTTGAACTGTGATCCTCACATCTCAGCCTCCTGAGTAGCTACCGGAGTTAGGCTCTCCTTTTTATCTGGAGGACTACTTCCTATATCACACACACACATGTGCTTACACTCACACACACTTACACACATTACACACATACACACACGTCCCTGTCTGTACTATCCCTAAGCTTTCTGCACCCAAAGTATCACTCAAGAGCCAATGGTTTTCAACCCACCCCTTCCTCAACAGCCTGGGTGGCTTAGATCCCAGCATTCCTCCTACTCATGTCACCAAAAACAAAATCCTCCAATGTTCTCAGAAAATCCAAATGATAGGTCCACATGTGATAGCAGAGGACTAAGGAGTGGTCCAGAGAAGGCTGGCTGCTCCCCTTGAGAAGATTGAGGCCAAACTTCATCTCTGCAGATTTTAACCCTCCAAATCCACCCAGTGGCTGAGATCATATTTGACACTCAGGCTCCCAGTCTCTTAGAAGAGAGACTCCTTGTCAAGTGAGATGTACCCAGTCGAATGCCAACAGTATCAGTGCGAATCATGCCTTATAAGGTCACTTCAGGACACTAGAAGCAATTGTGTGTTCTTTTCTTAAACACATTTGGAACAGAGAGATGGAGAACAGAGGTCTGAAGAAGGAGGTCAAAGAGAAGGAATAGCTGCCATATTGAGTTGCCAGGCCTTCTTCCAAACTTACCACCCTTACAGGCACTGGCTGAGTCAATACATAGCAAAGTACCTAAAATCTCAGGAGGAAAACAATCTTGAGCTCAAATGCCAAGGTTTCATCCAATTTATCACCTTTTCTCCTCCCTTTTGAGTTTCTCTCTAGGTAACAATAAATGATTTTCTCTGAAGTCCATAAGAACCAACAGCCTTGTTTGCAGTCCTCCACAAGAGCAGAAAGCAAGCCTGAGAAGATGCCAAGGGGCCCCTGCCCCCTACATATGCAACTTAAGCACACTGAATATCATCTACTTCATCCTCAGCTGGCACTGAACCTGCTGCCAACCCACCTGGCTTATGAAGTTTCTAGCATGTCCTGCCCTCAGTTTCTCCTCCTTCTCTTCCTTCAACAGTGATCTCAAAGGCTGCACACTGCTAAGCTCTTACTCCTTGGGGATTTGGTTCGCTCAACACAGTGGCGGTAAATAGTTGATCAGGGCACCACAGCCCAATCCTCTTTTCTCTCTGAGCCCGTGGATGCCCTCAAGACCGATTGCGGTGGATCCACTAAGAACCATCCATTTTCTTCAAACCTCTGTTACTAAGGTCCTCAGAGACCTTGGAGTCTCTGTTTCCACCTCCCACCCGGTCTCTATGGTTCTTCCTGACAAGGTGACCATTGAAATGTCAGACTACGTACCTATTCATTGCAGGCCATGCCCGGATGGTGTGCGCTGGAGCTGCAGGAGGGTGGAGGTGAGAGGATGAAGCTGCTGGGGAAGCCCTCGGGTAAACCTTCTGGCCAAGGGAACAGAATTTCCAGACGAAGGCCGGAGGAGGAGGGACGAGCAAAGAGAAGGGAAAGGAGGCAGGACCACAGCTAACCCCTTCTTTTTGCTTCCTAAACTCAATCCAGATTTGCCTTCAGAGGACTGCTTGAAACTGATCCCTGCGGCTCTGACTCGTCCTCTCTTAAAGTCATAGTCTCCCCTGTGGGGGTGGGGAGTGCAACTCTCACCTGACCAAAAGAGTCCCAGAGGGAGAACACTGAAGGCCCCGCCCCGCCCCTCCTGATCCAACTTCAGAGCTGAAAGCAGCCAACTCAGGATCTCCGCTAGGTGACACCACAGACCTGTCTCAGCCTCAGGGCCATCATGGGAAGGCAGCCAGTTTCTCAGTACTGGCATGTTAGGAGCTGAAGCTGAAACTTTGGACAAGGAGAACTAGACCAGGATTCCTGGCTTGCTCACAGCTCATGTCACCACGAGCAAGTCGATTTCTCTTCTTGACCAGGTTCCTTTTATTTTTATTTTTTGTGTGTGTGTTTTTGTGCTGGGGTTTGAACTCCATGTTTCACACTTTCGCTTTTTTTCATTCTAGCTTTTTGCTAGTTAATTGGATGTAAGAATTTCTCAGACTTTCCTGACCAGGCTGGCTTCGAACATGAGATTCTCAGATCTCAGATTCCTACATAGAGCTAGGATTGTAAGTGTGGGCCACTGGTGCACACCTGCATCCCTTTATTTTATAATTGTTTTTGGTAGTATGGGATGTAAAGTCAGTGCTTTGTGCTTGCTAGCAAGGCATTTCTCCAGGTGTCTTCTAGACACATGGAAAGATAATCATGGTAACACTACCCAGTTCCTAGATTATCACAATCTCCTGGTGGAGCAAAAGGGGTAGCTCTGAGGACCTGATATTTGTCTCCTGAGTGCCGTCTGCCCTGACAACTAGGCATTTACTAGAGCAGAGAGGGGCCATTTGATGGGTTGATGGGGTGGCATTTGATATGAATGTGTGAGGGGGCAGGTGGGGACTATATTGAGGAAGGAGATTTCTGCCATAGGGAAGGAATACACTGGCTCTCATGTTCCTCTCAGGTTCCTCCCAGGCTCTCTGTCCTCCTGGGGTGCAGAAAGGTGCTGCCAGCACACCCTCTTCTCTATCATGTTGTGTCCCCATACTTTCCATTCCCTCCTGTGGGCCATCATGCTGGCAAGGTTGGGTCAAGCTCTGACCTTGGTGGCTCTCCTTAGCTCTTTCTTAATACAGTGTATCGTTCCTCCTCCTCACCCTGGGAACATACATATGGCCTCCCCTCCACACCTAATCTTCTGTTCCTTTTTTATCTTGTCTGCAGAGTGAGGACATAGCCTCTGAGTTTTCTCCTTTGTTGTCCCCAAAGAACAACACAGAGGCCTGTTTCCTTTTGAGGCCATGGTCGTTATCTATCTTTACACCAGAATCACCTCAGGAGCTTTGGAAAATATTTCTTCTCAATCTCTACGCTCCAGAGTCAGATTCCATCAGAGTGCAGCCTACTTTTATTTTAAAAAAAGTTTCAGGGCCAGGATTTTGGCCTAGTGGTTAAAGTGCTTGCCTAGCATGCACGAAGACCTGGGTTTGATTCCTCAGTACCACATACATAGAAAAAAGCTGGAAGTGGTGCTGAGGCTCAAGTGGTAGAGCTCTAGCCTTGAGAAAGTCCAAGGACAGTGCTCATGCCCTGAGCTCAAGCCCAGGACTGGCAAAAAAAAATCATGTACTTACTTGTCCACACTCACAAAAAAAATCTTCCTAAGCCAGATGCCTGTCACCCTAGCTATACTTATGTGCAATTAATCACTAAAAAGCCAGAAGTGGAGCTGTGCTGTGGCTCAAATGGTAGAGAGATAATCTTAAGGAAAAAAATCTCAGAGACATCTCCCAGGCTCTGATTTCAAGCCCCCAGGACAGGCGCTCGCGCACGCACGCACACACACACACACACACACACATACACACACACACACATACACACACCACACACACACACACACACACACACACACACACACAGCTTCCCTAGAATCACAAAGAAAAGTAAAGCCTTGTGCTGAAATTTTTTTTGCAATACAGTCAGACATGCTTCTTGGTTGATAGTCTATATAACAGGATCTAGTAGTGCATCTAACGATTACCAAGTACATAGTGAACTCAGAGCCGGAGCACTGTCCTTGGACTTTCTGAAGGCCAGAGCTCTGCCACTTGAGCCTCAGCACCCCTTCGGGCTTTTTTCTATGTATGTGGTACCGAAGAATCGAACCCGGGTATTCATGCATGCTAGGCAAGCACTCTACCACTAGGCCAAATTCCAGGCTCCCAAGTGATACATTTTTGATACCTACAATGATGATACGATCTGGAAATTGTTAAAAGTCCTACTGGTGACAGTCACAGACACTACTAATAACACGGTGTTCTATTGCTCTGGACACAATCTGTTTGCTTTTCTACTCTTGAGCTGTGTCATCTGGGCATCCTGCTTAGCCTCACTGTGCTTTCCCCTCATCTGTGAAATGCTGGCTGCTGGGTGGATGAAATGAGTTAATGAACATAGGTAAGGTGTTTAGATCTAGGCTAATGTGCTCATTAAGTGGTAGCTCATACTGTGACTTACAAAAGGTAGAAGTCATTTATCCAAACAGCAGGCAAAGTTCTGTTCCCAGCTAAGTTTTCCTAGTAGGCAAAAATGGCTTTGATGTGGGGACGGGGTGGAGTTCTGTGGCAGAGCACTTTCTTAGCATGCATGATACCCTGGGTTCTTTCATCAGCATTGCAGGGCGGGGCTAGGGGGGACGAGGGAGCAACAGGAGAAAAAAAGAATGAAAGAAAGAGATGCAGGCACTAGGATATATCATTTGTAGTGTTCTTTGGAATGAAGGTTTGGAATCTTTATACATTTTAGGGATAGGGATTTAAGACAGGGTCTCAATATGTATCCCAGGCTAATGTTTAACTCTTCATCCTCCTGCCTCAGACTCCCGAGTGCTGGGATTACAGGCGTGTACTACCATGTCTGGCTGAAATGGAAATCATTAAATGTCTTCTTCATAATATTGCCATAGGCCAGGTCTTCCCAAGCCTACGAGTAAGTTCAGGGACTGTGTACTGTCAAGGTGCATGTTCTCCCTCATCCTGCTTGTAGTTCCCCTCATTTCTTTCCCTTAGCCACGAACAATTACAACCTCTACTGTGGCCTCGAGATTCCCATTTAAGGGGTTAGAATTTTCCTATATACTTCTAATCGGAAGTGCTCCTTAACTTGAGGTTGTCAGCAAATTGGTTCAGGGAAAGGGTTTGGAAACTTTAGAACTATCCCTCCAAGGCACCTAGGTTCCTCAAAAGAGGTGAAAATTTGCTTAAAGTTTGTTGGTAGTGCTGGGCCTAGGACTTAATATTCCTCTCACTCAGGCCTCTTTGGGTACACCATACTATCAGTCCTTTTTGACTCTGCATTCTCCTTGAGCCTCATCATTTTCTTTCTTTTTTTTTTTGGCCAGTCCTGGGCTTGAGCTCAGGGCCTGAACACTGTCGTTGGACTTTCTCAAGGCTAGAGCTCTACCACTTGAGCCTCAGCACCACTTCTGGCTTTTTTTCTATGGATGTGGTACCAAGGAATTGAACCGGGTTCTTTGTGCATGCCAGGCAAGCCCGCTACCACTAGGCCAAACTCCCAGCCCATGCCTCACCATTTTCTTATAAACATGCCACCAACCTATGAGCCTCTTTCTTGGATCAGGCCTCTCTCATAGGCACTGCCACTACAGCCTCTTCTAGCCTCCCTGACTCAAATCTCAGCTTCCAGTCGAACATCCCTGCTCTGGGTTCTGTTCATGTCTCCAGCAAAGAATGTACTGAAGTTGTAAGAAGTTGATAGTTCCTAAATCTAACTTGCTCATGTACCACCATTCTCTACATCCTACTAAGTGAGAGATGAAGAAACTGAAACCACACCAGGGCAATGGCCTGGTCAAGGTATCATAGTAAACAGGGAAAAGTTAGCATTGAGTCCAAATCCCCAGGTCAAAGAATTGTACAATTGGAGGGCTACAAGAGGTTTAGCTCTTAAGCTATTCCTATTATATCCTCCACTCTCAGAACTCCCAGATCTGGTTGTTTCAGGCAACAAGTGGAAGTACTGTTTACTGTTTTCATTAGGGTCCAGAGCACTCCTTTGTCTTCTATGCACTCCCTTTGGGAAAAGTAGACAAAGCTCCCCTTCCTCCTCCTCTTCCTCCCCCTCCTTCTTCTTCTTCCTCCTCCTCCTCTTCCTCCTCTTCCTCTTCTTCTTCCCCCTCTCTGTCAGTCATGAGGCTTGAACTCAGGGCCTGGGCACTGTTCCTGAGCTCTAGGCTAGTGCTCTACGACTTTGAGCCACAGTTCTACTTCTGGTTTTCTGGTAGTTAATTGGAGATAAGAGTTTCATGGACTTTATTGCCTAGGCTGGTTTTGAAACATGACCCTCAGATCTGAGCTTCTTGAGCAGCTATGATTACAGGCATGATTCACCAGTGCCTGGCTCCTCCTACGATTCTTGAAGTTGCCTTCCAGCACCCTACCAGCCCACTTCCTTGCTTATCTGTTCTAGTCATAGGCAGGCCTTTCCTATTTACCAGCCATTGTCACAAATGTGTCTGTTGGTGTAGGCCCAAAATTAATTTGTCAGTCTTGTGTTACTGGAATATTTCCTTGTTGCCTTGAATCTACTAGGTCATTTTTTGGGGCATTTACTTTTTTAAATTTATTGTCGGGGTTACAGTTACATTCGTCAGGTAGTGGGTACATTACTTCTCATACATTGATACCCCTTCTTGTGTTACTAGGTTATCTTTAGCTTCCCTCAGCATAAGGTCCAGCAGAGAATGGACATTTGATCTTTGAGACATGAATTAATGAATGAATAAAAGAAAAATGCTAGGAGGGGAAGGGGACAAGCATGGTGGCTTACACCTATAATCCCAGCTCTTTAGGAGGCAAAGGTAAGAGACCATGGTCTGATGCAGGTTATGAAAAAAGGTTAAAAAAAAAGCTTGACAATCTATCTGAAAGACGAGCTCAAGAAAATAGAGGTGAAATGGTTCAAGTCGTCTAACAAGCATTGGTCTTGAGTTCAAACTCCACTGTTACCAAGAGGGAAAGTGGAAGGAGAGACATACTGGCTTTGTGAGGAATAGAGCAACAAGGTACAGATAGTTCTGCCCTCCAAAGGCTTAGCACATAATTATGAAGATAAGATCTAGAAAGTATTCATCAATATATATGACTAGAGAATGAGGAAGCCAAATTTATTATTCCCTTCAGGACAAGCAGGTATTGGTGGTACTGACCCCAGGCTGGAACGTAATAAGCAGTTGAGTACAACACTGGCAGGTGAAATCAGAGTTGGGGAAATCTGACCTAGCACCTAGGATCAAAAAGTAGGGAGCAACCAATGATTAGATAAAATAGTGTTTATTGAAAGGAACTCTAAGGAACAGAATCCAGGATTCTTTTCTTGATTGTTGTTTTTGTTTACGTTCCATTTTGTCTCATTTGTTCACGGATCTGTCTTTGGGAGGGTAAGGAGGAACATAGAAATGGAGAGACAAAGGGTGAGCAAATGCAGCTGTGATACTCACTAGATACCATGTTGAAAATGAACCAAACGACATGTGGGTGGGGACAAGAAGGAAAAACAGAGTGAGGAAAGGAGTAACATTATCCAAAAAGAAATGTATTCATTAACTGACTTACATAACTATAACCTTTTTGTACATCACCTCTATCATAACAGTTTAAAAATTTCCAAAAAAAATCCCAAGCACAATTTATCTTTGTCTGTCTTGGGCCTTGAACTCTGGGCCTGAGGGCTGTCCCTGAGCTATTTAGCTCAAAGCTATCAGCGTACCCCTAGTACCCCTAGAGCCATAACGCCACTCTGGTTTTCAAGAGATTAACTGGAGATAAGAGTGTCACAGACATCTGTGCCTGGGCTGGCTCTGAACTGGGATCCTCAGATTTCAGCCTCCTGAGTAGCTAGGATTATAGGTGTGAGCCACCAGCACCCAGTTTACTATTATTTGCTTTTTTAAAGTAGGGATCGAGCTAAGAGCCAGTGGCTCATCCCTACATACCTATAACCCCAGACATCCAGAAGGACAAGTTCTGGAGAATCAAGTATTTTGTTGTTGTTGTTGTTGTTAGTTTTTTTTTGCCAGTCCTGGGCTTGAGCTCAGGGCCTGAGCACTGTCCTTGGACTTTCTCAAGGCTAGAGCTCTACCACTTGAGCCTCAGCACCACTTCCGGCTTTTTTCTATGTATGTGGTACCGAGGAATTGAACCCGGGCCTTCGTGCATGCTAGGCAAGCACTATAATCACTAGGCCAAACTCCTGGCCTGGAGAATCAAGTTTGAAACTATCTTGTGCAGAAAAGTGCTTAAGACTCCATCTTCAAAATAACCAGAAAAAAATCAGGGCTGATAGCATGGTTCAAGTAGCAGAGTACCAGCTAAACAAACAAGCCAAGAAAGCTCAATGCTCTGAGTTCAAAACTCTGAGGGGTTTTATTTTTGTGAGGGTTTTTTTTTCCATTGGTACTAACACCAAAAAGTCAAGTATCTATAAAAGGGCTGGAAAAAAGGTTGTGAATACCTATATAGTTTCTAGGAATGAGAAGGGCGAAATTTCATATTATACCTGTACCCCTCCATTCATATATTGAAACTCTAACCACTAGCATGGAGGTACTTGGAGGTGGAGCTATTGGTAAGTGACTAGGTCACGAAAATGAGTTCCTCATCATGGGATTAGTGCCCCTTTAGAAGAAAGTATACTATGGGGCTGTGTGTATGGCCTAGTGAGAGAGTGCTTGCCTAGCATGCACAAAGCCCTGGGTTCGATTCCTCAGTACCACATACACATAAAAAGCTGTAACTGGTGCTGTAACTCAAGTGGTAGAGTGCTAGCCTTGAGAAAGCTCAATGATAATGCCCTTCAATTACAGTGCCCAGGCCCTAAGTTCAAGCTCCAGGATTAGCAAACACACACACACACACACACACACACACACACACACACACACACACACACACACACACCAGAGAGCTTCCGTCCTTTCTCTCTGCCATGTGAGGGCAAAGGAGAAGAGGGAAGCCTGAAAAGTAGGAAGACTGCTCGCAACAGATACAGGATATAACTCATCTTGGACTTTTGAGTTCTAGAACAGAGAAATAAACATTTGTTTTTTAAGCTAGTCATTATACTGTATCTTGATATAGCAGCCAAGACTAAGTAGTGAGCCACAGCAATTTCAGCAGAGTGGAGTATATTTATTGGCCTTACCTCTGGGGAGGAGAGGAGCTGTGTGTGTGTGTGTGTGTGTGTGTGTGTGTGTGTGTGTGTGTGTGTGTGTGTGTGTGTGTGTGCGCGCGCATGTGTATATACCTCTGACCTCTAGGGGACACTCAAGGCCTCTTCTCCCTTCACCATAAGGGATGACAAGGGAAAAACACATCTAGATCTCTTGTCTCTTGGTATGGACCATGCACTTCCATATCACCCTGTCACCCCCCATATCACGTCAGAACTGGTTAGGAAATGAAAACTTATAGCAAGGGTTGTGGCTTGACCTGTCGTTCCAGCTACTCTGGAGGATAAGTCAGAAGGATCCCTTGAACTCATCATTTCAAGGGTAGCTTGTAGCATTGTACAGACAGGGTCACAGAACAAACCACAAACTGCACATACAGAAGAGAATGAAAAATTTCATGTTTCTCTCTACCTTCTAAATCAGGATTTTTATACTTTGCCTCAAACTTTAGCATACAAAGTATCATCTGGGATCTTGCTGTTTATGTTGCCTGTTCACATTGAAAAGCAAGGAACAAAGACACAAAAAAGATCATTGTTCTGGGGTTAGAGCTTTAAAGAGGCCAAGGAAATGTGAGTCAGCTAGATTAGAAGCTTATTTTAAGGACACCCCTCAGGCAGGTGGAACAACAAATTCTCAAGCCATCCATTCTCCAACAGTCCCAGCAAGCAGCTCAACCTTGTCTCTGATATGGACTCAGAAGGCCTGGTAGTTGTTACAAAATCTAACCCAAACAGTGACCCAAGTCTAAGGCAGGGGAGGAGGCCATTCAGTGGTCTGATCCAGAGCCAGATTTTAGCATGATGGCCCTTGCCATCCAAGACACACCTAATAAAGGGGAAGAGAGCATTTTCCCTAGCTTGGGCTTTCATTGGGAACATTCGCTCCCAGCAACCAAATTCTGCCAGCACTGCTGTATATGCTCCAGTGTGTGTTAAGTTTAATAAAGGAATTTTAAAAAATCCAGAAAGCTGGGTGCAGTGGCTCATGCCTGTAATCCTAGGTACTTAGGAGGCTGAGATCTGAGGATCACAGTTCAAAGCCAGCTGGGGCACTGAAGTCCATGAGACTCTTATCTCCAATTAACCACTAGAAAACAGAAGTGGTGCTGTTGCTCAAGGGGTAGAGCGGTAGCCTTGAGCTGAAGAGCTCAGGAACAGCACCCAGGCCCAGAGTTCAGGCCTGACGACAGACAAAAAAAATCCAGGAGTAACAACAGGTTATAAAATTATGGATGGCTCTTATTCTTTATACTTTTCAGCTTCTTCTACAATTAACTTGTGTTTCATATTAATATCAGTAAATTGTGTTATTATACAAATCTGCAGGTCAAAATTTAAGTTGAAACCCACCATAATCCAAAGAAAACTCTTGGTAAAATACTAGTGTAGACATTTGTGCTGTAGATCATTGATTTTAAGGAGTATCAGAGGGTTCCTAAGATGAATGACCAATCCTATCCTTTCCTCCTCACAAGAGGGGAATGAAGCTCACAAAGATGAAAACCCAGAACTCTGTACCTTTTCCAAGGCTTTTTTTTTGACTGTGGCATTACACAATTGGCCCTGTGCTGTCTATTTATGATAATAAATGCACAGCACTCTAGTACACCATAGTTTCTACTCTCTGCTCACAAAAGACTCAAGATTTTCCTGCAACATTCATTGAACAAATGACTGGGCATCTACTGTGTTATAGGCACTTATCTAGGCCCTGAAAATAGATCAATGACTCCCAAATCTGTGCCCTAGTGTGCGGGTGAATTCACTGTCTTTATTCACTTAGCAAATATTTATAATACCCTGTGTCAGGCATAAGCAATTTTAAGGTAAACGAGATTGATCGTTCCTCTCTCCTCTCCACCATGTCTTGTGGTCATGGTGCATGTTCCAGAATGAATGATCAAGGAGTTGTAGTTTAAGGTAAGGTGTGCACTCATTGGTAGGGCATTAGCCTAATATGCATGAAGGTCTGGGTTCCATCCCAAACAATTTTTTTTAAAGACAGGAGATATGTATCAAGTGCCAGAGCATCTGCTGTGAGTGAGAATGACAAGCAAGAGTGTAAGTCCTTGAGTTCAAATCTCAGTACTCTCATCAATAAAAGATCACACCACAATTTCAATGAGAAAGCTGTCTGAAACCTTGATTCTGTGTTTGCTGGAAGACCTTATCCTGTCCTGCATTTTGTCTAGCTGAAATGTTTCTCACATCTTTTCCTTAGGGTAATAGGTTACAGGGAACAATATCAAGGGCTAGGTCCCTGGGAAGATATCTTGAGAGACACATCGTATCAGGGTGTCCTTTCTGGGAAGAGCTGGTAGCTTCAGACATACTTGCTCCATCTCTTGGAGAAAGGAAGAATAGGCACCCTCTCAACCATCACTCCATGAGAGGAGTAGTCATGTAGAAATATATATATAAATATATATATATAAATATTGTGTTAAAAAATGCCACCGGGTGGAGAGAGGGGTTTGGCCTAGTGGTAGTGTGCTCACCTAGTATGCATGAAGGCCCCGGTTAGATTTATGGGTATCACATACATAGAAAATGCTAGAAGTGGTGCTGTGGCTCAAGTGGTAGAGCTCTAGCCTTGAGAAAGTCCAAGGATAGTGCTCAGGCCCTGAGCTCAAGCCCCAGGACTGGCAAAAAGAAATGCCACCAAGTATAAGTCCTCGGAAGACTGAGATCTGAGGATGCTGCAGCTAACTTCGGCAGGAAATTCCAAGAGACTTTTACCTCCAATTAACCAGCAAAAAGTGGAAGTGGAGCTGTTACTTAAGGGGTAGAGGGCCAGCCTTGAGCAAAATAGCTGAAGGATGGAATTGGAGCTGTGGCACAAGTGACAGCAATAGCTTTGCGTAACACAAGGTCAGGGACAGCATCTAGGTCCCTGAGTTCAAGTTCCACAACCAACACACACACACACATACACACACACACACTTATAGTTAAGGGAGAGTTGAAGTTCCAGGAATGGCAGTGAAACCAAAGTAAGACCACAAGAAAAAGAGGGAAAAAAGAAAAAAAAAAGCAAACAAACAAACTAGCAAAAACAACGCCACCACTGGAACCACCGAGACCTGAATCGTCTGCTGTTTTCGAGATCTGCATGGGCGTTTGGCAATGAGCACGGCGAGCCCAGCAATTCGCAGCTGCATTGCAGCGCCCCCTGCCGTCCCTGCACGGGGCTGGCGCCACAGCTCATTGGCGGGGGGGGGGGGGGGGGGGGGGGGGGGGGGGGGGAGGGGGAGCGGGGAGGAGCGCAGGCGGGGGCGGCGCTGCTGCCAAACAAGCCTCCTGTTCCGGAGGTGCCTGGGGATGGTGAGTCATCGCACCGGCTGTGTCCGCCCTGGCCGCCCCCGCGGGCTCGCCGCCTCCGCATACGCCTGGTGACGCTCCAAGACGCACAGAGCTGCTCACAGGAAAAGTAACCCAAGGGCAACTACACCCACACTCACCCAGACCGCCGGTAGCACAGCTGCACTTGATGCACCAGCGGATGCCCTCACCCTGTTCGCACTGGACCGCCGTGCCAGCTTCCGGCGCTGGGAGCCCCATTCACCTCTGCTGTCATGTTTACCAAAATATGTTCCATTTACTATACCGCCTCATACAGGGAAAATGGGGTGAGAGAAAGGTGCGGTAAGGGCCGGAGTCAAGTAACTAAGGAAAAGGGGAGGGACTAGAACACCCTAGATACGTGTAAGCCCAAAGCTCAAGGCACACTTTCTACATACCAGCCTTCTCCCACCGCTCACACACGGAAAGGTTATATTACATCACATGATAAAGGATCTGGAAAATCAAGCATTATAATAAAAGGAAGAGACATCTATGAGCAGGGCCCTTCCTAGCCAACCAAATGGAACGTAGGTGAGAAATGAGCTGTTTGGTCAGATAGCATCTGAGCATGCCCAAGAAGCAAACCCTGCTTTCTACTTGGGAATTCTCTGCAGGGTTCTAAGTAGACTTCAAACCTGGCAGCTTGACTGAGCCTCTGAGTGAGATGGGTGAGTTGTTCTGGCTGTCATTCCTATCTTCGTAGTACGTACTACCAGGGGAATGACTGAATGGACATGCCACTGTATGACAGTGCATACCTATAGTGATAGAATGAAGGTAAACAAGGGGGGCATTCTCTACGCTTCTACTCACCACCACTACAAAAATCCCAAATATCTGACGAGTGTTACGTAGTTAGTAGACTTAAAAAGGCACCCAGATCTATCTTAGAGCTCACATTTGACATTACATGTTCTCTGATATGCTCCCTGTCCACACTTTTTCTTTGCTTGATTGTTTCTAAGTAGGAAAAGGTGGCCCTATCCCTACTTTTTTTGAACTCAGGACCTGCCACTGTCCTTGCACTGTTCTTAAGGCTAGAGCTCTAGCATCACAGCACCACTTCCGTCTTTTTCTGTGTATGTGGTCTGAGGAATCAAACCCAGGCCTTCATGCATCCTAGGCAAACCCTCTACCACTAGGCCATGCTCCCAGCCTTGTCCCTACTTTAGCAGTACCACAAAGCAGCAGACTAAATGTCCAGACGTAGGATTTATAATGAATATTTCTCTCAAGAGCCTAATGTTCAGACTTTTACAGATGCATAGGTGTGTGTGTGTGTGTGTGTGTGTGTGTGTGTGTGTGTGTGTGTGTTGGGTTATGCAAATTCTTCAATCTGAACATCTTTCATACAATTCCTAGAAGTCTTTGTGAAGGACAAAATAATTGTACAAAGAAGAAACATTTCTTGCCATTCCAATCACACTTTTTGTAAGAATGCTTAATTGAAACTTCCAACTGATTCTAAAAGCCACATAAAAGACAATATGCATTTGAAAATGTAAAATAATTTTGGAAGAAAAAGACTATGAAAAATGACCTAATATGTAAGGAATATAACAGTTAACAGGGTGTGGTACTGACACAGGAGACATGTAAAGAGTAGAAGAGAACAGACAGTCATTTAACCAATTTACTTAAAGATGATCAACAAAAAATAAAAGTGGTATTTACAGGCAGTGGTGAAAGAAGGAACTGAGCAATAAGCAGTGTTGAAACAACTGGATTTCTATTTCGAAAAAAATGACATTAATAAAACTGACAGATACAAATTACCAATATCAGCATTGAAAAATATTCTATTATAGACCCTTCAGACATCAAATGAATAATTCATGGATATTATTACACTAACATAAATTTCCTAAACCTACTTAAGAAGCAATAGATTTGAATAATTAGCTATTAAGAAAACAGAATTATATTTTTAAAACTAAAAAAATGTCCAAGTCTATATGTTCTCACTGAAAATTCTACTAAGTTTGAAAAGAATTGTATCCTAATTCTACACAAAGTAATCCACCATAGTAGCAAAACAAACAAGAGAAATTCCATGATCATTGAAGTATACAGGCATTTGACAAAAATCCAAGCCTCATGATAAATGTTTTAAAAAGTCTGCAAGAAATAAGGAATGAAAAGAACTTCAACTTGAAATCTAGAGCTAAGTAGAGCAGATACCTGAGCAAGAATATTTCTTCATACCATGCATGATAGTACAGGGCTGCAATCTCAGGATTTAGGAGACTGAGGTGAGAGGATCGAAAGCTTGAGGTTAGCCTGGACTACCCAGTGAGAATTAATCATTTTTTTAAAGTTATAAAAAGATGGGTGGCTCACTCCTGTAATCCCTAGCTACTCAGGAGACTGAGATTTGAGGATTGGGGTTCAAAGCAAGTCCAGGCACTAAAGACCATGAGACTTTTATCTCCAATTAACCAAACCAGAATTGGTGCTGTGGTGCAAGGGGTAGGGTGGTAGCCTTGAGCTGGATAGGTTACGGACAGCACCCGGGCCCAGAGTTTAAGCACCAAGACAGAAAAAAAAATCATAAAAGTAGAATTGAAAAATTTGATTTTGTCAAGGTCAGAAACTTTTGTTCATCTAGGCATGGTGCATACTTATCCTAGTTTTTCAGGTGACAGAGCTCCGGAAGATTGCAGTTTGAGACCAGCCCAAGCAAAACGTGCAATACTATCTGAAAAACAACGACAAGGACTAGGTATGTGACTCAAGTGGTACAGTTCTTGTCTACTAAGCACAAGGCCCCGAATTCAAACCTCTGTACAGCAAAAAAGCTTTTGCTTTGTGGAAGATGCTGTTAGGAGGTTGAAAAACAATTAAAGACAAGGAGAAAATATTTGCAAACCAAGTGTCTGACAAAAGACTAGAAGCTACAATGTAAAAACAATTTAAAAAACTCTTAGTCAAAAATGACAGCAATTGTCCCTTGGTTATCTCATATTGTTATAGTATCTCACTTTGTTATCTGATATATTGAATTTATTTGTATTTGGTTATTTGAAATTTGATAGGGAAGGGGGGAAAACCAAGACGGGTGGGGGCGGTGTGGGGGAGGATAATGGGTACCAAGGCATGTGAAAGGGTATCAATGTATGTGAATTAATGCACCTTCTATCTTGCAAATATCATGTAACCCTTTTACTAATTACAATAAAAAAAAAAGAAAAAAAATGACAGCAATTCAGGGCCGGGAGTTTGGCCTTGTGGTTGAGTGCTTCCTTAGCGTGCACGAAGTCCCGGGTTTGATTCCTCGGTACCACAGACACAGAAAAAAGCCAGAAATGGTGCTGAGGCTCAAGTAGTAGAGCTCTAGCCTTCAGAAAGCCCAAGGAGAGTGCTCAGGCCCTGAGTTCAAACCTCAGGTTTGGCAAAAATAACCCTGTAATTACACACCTATTAAATGGCTCCTTTTTTGTTAATATCATGGTTTGAACTCAATACTTCCTTAGCTCACTCAACTTGTCTGCTCAGTGCTCGCTCTACCACTTTGAGCCACATCACTAACCTATTTTTTCTTTGCTGGTTATTTTTGCAGATGGATTCTCATGGACTTTTCTGCCCAGACTGGCTTTGAACTGTAATCCTCTAGATTTCAGCTTCTGGAACATACAGGATCGCAGGCATGGGTTACCTACATGTTTTAGAATGGCTTTTTTTTTCAACATTGTTGTTAAAAATGCTGATCCTTCATGTATGGGAATGGAAAATGATCCAATACTCATATTCTTGAACTTCTATCTTGAGGAAACAAAACTTCATTTATTTTATTTTTTTTTTGCCAGTCCTGGGCTTGAGCTCAGGGCCTGAGCACTGTCCTTGGACTTTCTCAAGGCTAGAGCTCTACCATTTGAGCCTCAGCACCACTTCCAGCTTTTTTTTTGTATATATGTGGTACCGAGGAATCAAACCCGGGTATTCATGCATGCTAGGCAAGCACTTTAACCACTAGGCCAAACTCCCGGCCCCCAAAACTTCATTTATAAGCGCTCAAACCAGGGAACAATACAGATGCACTTCAGTGGGTGAACATATAAAACTATTTGTGATATATCTAGGACATGGACTCAGAGTGCTAAGCAAAGGAACAAACACACAGAACAAATCATCACCAAGTTACCCAGATAGATATCCAGATAATTATGCTAACTGAAAGCAATCCCTAAGGGCCGTATATACTGTGACTGTTTACTATCTAACTTTGTGGAAGACTAGGTCAGTGGTTGATCCAGTTCAGCAAGAGGTTGGGTGGAAGGAGAGTAGGTGTGCCTAATAGACAACCTGAGGGCCTGATGGTGATGACACTGCTCTGCATCTTGACCTTATAGATCAGTTTCACCATCTCACTTTGTACTATCCAAGAGTTTTGTAAGAGGTTACCACTGAGGAACTTTTTCTTTTTTCCATTTCCTTTTCTTTTTCGTGTGTGTGTGTGTGTGTGTGTGTGTGTGTGTGTGTGTGTGTGTGTGTGTGTGTATGTGTGTGTGTGTGTACTTAGGCGTAAAATCAAGGTCTCCTGCTCTTGATTAGATTTTTCACTCAAGGCTGCTACTCTACCATTTGAGCACACCTCCACTCTCTCCATTTTTTAAAATAGTATGTAGATCTAGAATGATCACTAAATTAAAAGTTCACTTAGGAAAAATACATTAGAACCAAAAGTCCCTATAAAGGAAGGTTTCCAATACAGATTGTTAAGTGGAAAAGAAAAGCAAGTTGCTATTCACTATATGTAGTGCAACAGAATTATTAAGTAGCTACGTCAAACTATGCTATAGACATAAGAATGATTTGGAAAATGGCCGGGAGTTTGGCCTAGTGGTAGAGTGCTTGCCTAGCATGCACGAAGACCCGGGTTTGATTCCTCGGTATCACATACATAGACAAAAGCCAGAAGTGGTACTAAGGCTCACATGGTAGAGCTCTAGCCTTGAGAAAGTCCAAGGACAGAGTTCAGGCCCTGAGCTCAAGCCCAGAAATGGCAAAAAAAAAGAATGATTTGGAGAAAGGTTCATACTCTATACTCAAAACAGTGGTTAAGCCTATGCAGAGGGTAGCAGGAAAATATGTTTTAACAATAGCTAGATTTTTTTGGGTGTGCATTGTTCCTGGTGCTACAACTTAGGGCTGGATCTGGTTTCTGGGCTTTTATTCTCAAGGCCAGAACTCTACGACTCTGAGCTACAATCTCACTTCAGGCTTTTTGGTAGTTTGTTGGAGGTAAGAGTCTCATAGACTTTCCTGCCCAGAGTGGCTTGGAACTGTGATCCTTGGATCTCAGCCCCTTGAGCAGTTAGGATTATAGGTATGAGCTAGTGGTGTCTGGCCTGATTTTTTTTTTGCCAGTCCTGGGCTTGAGCTCAGGGCCTGAGCACTGTCCTTGGACTTTCTCAAGGCTAGAGCTCTACCACTTGAGCCTCAGCACCACTTCCGACTTTTTTCTATGTATGTGGTACCGAGGAATCGAACCCGGGTCTTCATGCATGCTAGGCAAGCACTTTAACCACTAGGCCAAACTCCCGGCCCCTGGCCTGATTTTTTTTTAACAGTGAAAATATATTAATGAGCTGAGGACGTACCTCAGTGGTAGAGCACTTATCTAGCATTCACAAGGCCCTGGAATTCATCCCCAGCATTGTAATCACTACAGTAAAAACATATATTACTGGTACCTTAAAAATAATATTGTCCAGATCACAACTCCACTGTTCTATACACACACACACACACACACACACACACGTATATTAAATGGACTCAATTTAGTCGTGATTCACAAACATTGTGGCTAGGGCAGGCAGCTCATACTCCCAAGTCCTTAAGTAGGAACACACTGACTTCTGGGCCTGGAAATTTGGAGAGAGGCCCAACTAGCACCACCAAGGCTACATTGCAGTTAAAAAGTACCACTTGGGCTGTGTGTAGTGGCTCATGCCTGTAATCCTAGCTACTCAGGAGGCTGAGATCTGAGGATCGCTGTTAAAAGCAAGCCCAGGCACTAAAGTCCATGAGACTCTTATCTCCAATTAACCACCAGAAAACCAGATGTGGCACTGTGGCTGAAAGTGGTAGAGTGCTAGCCTTGAGCTGAAGAGCTTAGGGACAACACCCAGGCCCAGGGGTAGGGCTGTAGCTTTGAGGTGAAGAGCTCAAAGACAGCGCCTCGGCCCAGAGTTCAAGCCCCACGACTGACCAAAAAAAAATAGTACCATTTGGTAGGCCAGGAGTTTGGCCTAGTGGTAGACTCCTTGCCTAGCATGTATGAAGACCTGCGTTCGATTCCTCAGTACCACATATATAGAAAAAAAGCCAGAAGTGGTGCTATGGCTCAACTGGTAGAGCTCTAGCGCTGAGAACACCCAAGGACAGTGCTCAGGCCCCGAGTTCAAGGCCAGTACTGGCAAAAATAAAAGTACCACTTTGGGGCTGAGAGTGTGGCCTAGTTGTAGAGTGCTTGCCTAGCATGTACAATGTCCTGGGTTCGATTCCTCGGTACCACATCCCACAGAAAAAGCTGGAAGTGGAGCTGTGGCTCAAATGGTTGAGCTCTAGTCTTGAGAAAGCTCAAGGACAGTGCCCAGGCCCTGAGTTCAAGTTCCAAGACTGGCAAAAGAAAAGTACCACTTGGAAGAGGTGACTCCCCACCATTGATATCCACATTTTAAATAATATACACGATCATCAGGAGCTAACCAATGTAGCAACATCCCCCTATGGATTGAGCTGTCCAACTGTCATGAACATTTCCACCCTGGAGGCAGCATGGCCATTAGTCTTTATCCCTGAGGACATGGTGGCAAGCGTGAATAAAAACTGGACCTCTACAACTCATTGTATCAGATATAACTCTTGGGTGGCCACAGAGAATGCATCTTTTCAATCAATCCTTCATTCACTATGTATTGAGCACCTACTGTGTGCCCAGTACTAACAGTTGCTGTGATTCTGCTCTCAGGAAGTTTTCATTCTAACCAAAGAGCAGACAGTGAGTAAAATCAATGAAGAAATCACAAGGGAGGGATAGGGAGTTTGGCCTCGTGGTAGAGTGCTTGTCAAGCGTGCACAAAAACCAGGGTTCAATTCCTAGGTACCACATACATTGAAAAAGCCAGAAGTGGTGGTGTGGCTCAAGTGGTAGAGTTCTACCCTTGAGAGAAAGCTCAGGCCCTGAGTTCAAGCCCCGGGACTGGCAAAAAAATAACCTAGGAGGAAACACAATAACAGCAAAGGAGAGTTTGAAACTCCTCCTGGCCAGAGATCTTGCATTGAAGGCTGCATTTTGGTGGATGCCGGAAGTAGAAAAGCCAGGCACAAAGATTATCTAGTTATCTGGCCATTTTCTATTTGCCTCATCCATATCTTTTCCACATAATTCATGCACTGGTAAAACTGACCTTTGTAGAGTGCATTGACAGGCTCCCTTGTCCTTTGGCTGAGAGTCACATTTGACCAATGAGAGGCACCTGCAAAGAGATGAGAACCAAAAGAAAGTGCAATTAGAGTTTCTTTCTCAGCCTTCTATGTGCAGTCTTCCTGGCTTGGTTTCATTCCTCTGTCAAAGACACAGCTCTCGTGGTGAAGCTTTCCACTCACCAGCCCTCTCCAGTTGTCAAGACCACTGCCACCCAGGACCCTGCTTGACACATGGAGTGGATGAGGCCAGGTGCAATGGCTCATGCCTGTAATGCCCACTACTGAATAAAATAAATACTACTTGTAATCCTTGCTATTTGGGAAGTAGAGATCCATGCCTGTAATCCTAGTTACTGAGGAGGCTGAGATCCGAGGATCATGGTTCAAAGCCAGCCCAAGCACAAAGAGACCGTGATACTCTTATTTCCAATTAATCACCAGAAAATTGGTTAACAACCAGAAAATTAGAAGTGGTGCTATGGCATAAAGTGGTAGAGTACTAGCCGTGAACTGAAGAGCTCAAGGACAGCACCCAGACTCTGAGTTCAAGTTGCATGATCAATAATAAAAATAAGTATTAACACACAAAAAGGGCCGAAGGTGTGGTTCAAATGACAGAGTGCTTGCCTAGCACATGTGAGGCCCTGAATTCAAACTCCAGTATGGGGATAGCGAGAAAGAGTGAGAAACACACACACACACACACACACACACACACACACACACACACACATAGGGCTAGAGAGAGGGAAAGAGCACAAGTGTTCTGAGGATAGAGCTTAGTATCTATTTGCTCTACCTCTGGGATACTGACCCAGGCCAACATGAGCTGGCAATTGAAGGATGCTGGCCAGAGGATTCACAGTATGTCCAACAGCATCACCTCGATAACAAGGCTACAACAGCAGTCCAAATAAGAGAGGACAGTGGCTTGGTTTCAAGTGATGACAGAGTTGGTGGTGAGAAGCAGCCAGATTTTAAATAGCTTGTGGGTGATGCAGAATTCTCATTCATTAAGATAACCAGAGCACAAGCCTGACCAGAGCCTGACTTTTTCCAATGCCATGATCCTTATGGAGGTGACTAAAAGGTGTCATGCTCTAAGATTTCGGAAGATTCTGAACTCATGTGGAACACACAGCTGTAGGCCCTAAATCCTGCCCTAAAGGTTCTGGGTCTAGTCTTGTTTTTTTTTGGTCAGTCATGGGGCTTGAACTCTAGACCTGGGCACTGTCCCTGAGCTGTTCAGCTCAAGGCTATCGCTCTATCACTTAAGTCACAGTGCCACTTCCATTTTGCTGGTGGTTAATTGGAGATAAGAGTCTCATAGACTTTTGTGTCTGGGCTGGCTTAGAACCAGGATCCTCAGATCTCAGCCTCCTGAGTAGCTAGGCACCTGGCTTAAGGTACTAGCCACTGGCACCTGGCTTAAGGTACTAGTCTTTTGGGAGGTGGTGCTGGATGCCAGCTTTGTCCTCTGCTCTGGGTCCCTGATTGGCTCCAGACACTGTTCCTCCATAAGCCATCCTAACCACACCAGCATGTTGTAGCTCCTGTCCTTTTCCCAGTCTTAGTCACAGGCTGATAGTACACAGAACATATTCATCAGCCACTGAGTAGCTAGTGATTTGGTCAAAGAGGCCCCCAGATCAGCTATGGCAATATCTTCCAGAGATTTGAAAATAGGCCTGGGAATTCTGGTCTCCAGCGACCATATGCAGATCACTGGATGAGAATAGAAAGGGAGCAGGAGCTTGTCCTTCCCTCCTCTCTTCCTGCCTCCAGGTTGGGGATGCTTGTGAACAAGGGCATCCTGGAAGATTTTGGTTCTCACTGGATTCTCAGAATAAAACATGTTGCTTTGAGCCAGAAGCAACTCATGAGGCTGAGATCTGAGGGTCATGGTTCAAAGCCAGCTGCAGCAGGAAAGTCCATGAAACTCCTCTCTAACCATGAAAAAGCTGAAAGTGGAGCTGTGGCTTAAGTGGCAGAGCTTCAGTCTTGAGCAAAAATGCTGAGGGACATCACCAAACAAAACATAACAAAAGAAAAAAAAAACCTGTTGCTTTGGATTCATGAGCCCTTAGCAAACGCTTCCAGCTGGAAAGTAAAAAAAAATAAAAAATAAAAAGGCACATGATATTTCAGGGCTCATCCCGAAGCCAGTAAAAACTGAGGGTATTTTGTTCATGTTCAAAGAAATCAATCCAAAGAGATCAGCCCCACAGCCAAAGTCAGCAGGACCAGAAACTGCTTCCAACCTGTAGGTCCCAGGCCCCCTCAATGAGGGGATGGATAAGCTTTCATCAAGTCCCTGGAGCCACTCTTTCAAACTATGTGCCCTTAGGAAGATTCTCAACACTTTCAGCACCTCATTTTTCTCTTTATTTTATTTTATTTGTTGGTCACGGGGCTTGAACTCTGGGCCTAGATGCTGTCCCAGAGCTCTTTAGCTCAAGGTTATTGCTCTACCACTTGAGTCACAGCATCATTTCTGTTTTTCTAGTGGTTAATTGGAGATAAGAGTGTCATGGGCTTTAGTGCCTGGGTTGCACTTGAACCTTGATCTTCAGATCTATGCGTCCTGAGTAGCTAGGGTTACAGGTGTGAGCCACTGGCACCCAGCTAGCACCTCAATTTTCTAAGATGTAAAATTGAGATACCCTAGAAAAATGCTCTGAGGAACATAGCAGTTCTCACATGCCAATGCTTTTATTAATGGGGCATCCTGGGCAGCTAGCATTTGATCTCAGCAGGAAAAAGTTCCATATACATCTTGACACTGAAGGGCACTAATGCCCATTAATTAACTGTATACTCAGTTAACCAGCCAAAAAAGTTGCTTTCATATCAAGAATGCACATCTTACTCCACTCCAGGTTACCTATGTACCTATGCCTATGGATTGTTAGGGTGGAACTCCTCGTGCCTGCTTTCTCCCATCCAAGTACTAGCTCACCTTGTTAGCATCCCAGAACACACCAGTTTAGGCACATTCAGGGTAGTATGGTTGTAGGCAAATAGTTTTACACTACACTACACATTATGAATTAGTGTGTGTGTGTGTGTGTGTGTGTGTGTGTGTGTGTGTGTGTGTGTGTGTGTTTGCTGGTACCAGAGTTTGAACCCAGTGCTGCAAATTTGGACAGCTTGATTCCTCAGTTAGCACTTTATCACTTGAGCCATACCTCCAACTCTATGCTCACCTACTAGCAATACCCTTCCTTCACTATCAATTGCCGTCTTCCTTAGCATTCAATTAGGCCTTGACCCTTCCATCTCTTAGAAATAGGTACTGGTTGTCACAATGACTTTTGAGTATAAGCATTTAGGGGAAGAGAGTCAGGACATTAAACATCAGGCAAGGCAAAGAAGAGCTCTATACTTCAAAGAATTGCTTCACATCGGTTGGGCAGGTTGGTGTATGCCTATAATCCCAGCTATATGGAAGGGTTTGCCTGGGCAAAAAAAAAGGCGAGACCCTATCCAAAAGATAACCAAAACAAAACTGGGTTGGGGGTGTGGCACAAGGGGTAGAGTGCCTACCTAGTAAGCCAAAGGCTGAGTTCAAACTGCAGTAGTGGAAAAACAAAAGTTACTTCACCACAAGAATGCCCTTAGTACAGTAATCTCCCCTTTATCCATGCTTTTGCTCTTTTAAATTCTTTTTTACAGTTTCAGTTACTATCAATTACAGACCAAAAATATTAAATGGAAAATTCCAGAACTAAATATTTCCTAAATTTGGTCTGTCATCTTACAGTGTCTCATTTATAAATTAAATTTTATCCTAGGTATGTGTGTATGGGAAACAACACGAGTTCATATAGGTATGGATACATATATGGTTTCGGTAGCCACAGGAAGTATTAGCACACATTCCCTGTGGATAAAGGCATTACTGGACTCTCATTGGAAAACACTGGGACCATGCGCTCAGTGAGGCAGGGACTCTGTGCTGTCTTTGATTGAGACTCCAGTATGTGTCAGCATGACATAGAACAAAAGACTGTGCAATGGTATTTTGTTTTGTTTTTTACATCAATAAATCAAGTCATTGCTTCACATAACCAACACCTCCCGAGCCAAGTGCTTGGCTCTGGGACAGAGGTTGAAAACCATGGCCAGGCTGAAAACCATGACCAGATTTATGTGGGTGCAGGAAGAGATCTGAAATGCCCAGAATGCATCACCTCCACTGGGTAGCAAGAGAGCCCCACCTAGGGAGGAGAGCTCACAAGTTGAAGACTGAATATCCATTCATTCCTCCCACAAACTTGAGTAGTACAGAAAATGTTTCAAAGCACATTTTCAGACATGATCATGCTGGAACATGTTGGGGTTGGGGGCTGGTAATAAAAGTCGAGGGCCTGAGAGGTTCCTGCCCAGCCTGAGCCAGAGCAGACAAACCCAATCAGACAGTCTCCTGGGACCAGGGGTGCTGGTGTGGATGGAAATATGCGCCACATGGCCTGAATTGCAGGGCTGGCCTCTGGCTCCCACAGCCCCAAACACTTCCAGATGGATTTATTTATAACTCCCAAACCAAAGGCAGTGCTCACTCAGTTGCTTTTTCTTCCTCCCCTCCCCACTCCTGAGCAAGTCTTGGGCACCCCGCCCGCCCCCCTATACTCCGGAAACCAGCAGGAGACTGGGAATGTGCAGCTGCTGAACCCCAGCCTGGGATCTTGGTCATTGCCTGTCCCCTAGGTGGCAACAGCAGTCCATGGTGTGGTGTGCCTGAAGAGCCTGGCACTCCTTCTGCTAGATTTTTCCAGATGGCTGTTGCATGGGTGGTTTAAGCCACACTCACCCTACCAAGTCTCACTCCAGGACTGCCTCCACTTTCTTTGTATGTATAAAAATTGTGATTATAAAGGTGATGTACAGAGGACTTACCATTTTCTTAATCCACTTTGAAACATATTATCTTTAAATAGTTGTACAAAGAGTTTCAACTCGTCCAGGCCTGGTGGCTCACGCCTGTAATCCTAGCTATTCATGAGGCTAAGTTCTGAGGATCATGGTTCAAAGCCACCCAGGGCACTAAAGTCCGTGAGACTCTTATCTCCATTAACCACTAGAAAACCAGAAGTGGTGCTGTGGCTCAAGGGGGTAGGGAGGTAACCCTGAGCTCAGGGACAGCACCCAGGCCCAGAGTTCAAGTCCAATGACCGACAAAAAAAGTTTCAGTTTAGCAAGTTAGATTATGACTACACGCATATCGATCAATGTCAACCTTTCCAGTGTTTTCCCTCATCTCTCCCAACCCCATCCATCTCCTCAAGTTACCTACTTCTGTTTTCCCATGTAAATATTGAATATAATAACTGTATTCACCCACCCGTCTCTCTATTTGCCTCCACTTTCTAGAGCTTCAGTTACATGCAATTCAGTCTTCTCATTCTCTGTCTCTGTCTGTGGTAACTGCTGAGTCTCCTCCGTTCCATTTTCCCCACAAGACACTGCTTTTCACTGTACACAGACACTTTCAACGGTGTGTAACATTGTCTAATTCTGACACTTTCTTTTTTCAAGTAGAACACAGCTCTGAAAGTTTGCCACATAGTAAATTAAGTAGCAGAAACAAAAGGAAAGGCGAAGGCCTATCCCCGATGCTAGTGGCTCCTGAACTATTTCCTCATGTGTGAAGTGGAACAGATGCCTGGCAGATGGCACAGTTAAAGTCCTACCCCTCAGTTTCTCTGAACATGTTGGTTCTGTTGTTCACTCTCTGGATGACCATCTAGGAGCCATTCCTCTCTCCTAACTCAAGTTCTTGATATTTCTTTCAAGGACTAAAAAGGTAATGAATTGAACTGACTTTGTAAACTGTCTGACCTATAGGAGGCCCTCAATAAGGAGGGAGGAAAAGTTGGGTGCCAGTAGCTCACATCTGAAACCCTGGCTACTCAGGAGGCTAAGATGTAAGGATCATGATTAGAGACCAGCTCAGGTAGGAAAAGTCCATGAGATTCTTATCTCCAATTAACCACCTCCAAAAAATAAAAAGCTGGAAATGAAACTGTGGCTCAGGTAGTAGAGTACTCGCTTTGAGTATAAAAACTCAAGGACAACATGCAGGCCCTGAGTTCAAGCCCCAGAATTGGTATAATAAATAAATAAATAATTAATTAAAAGAGGAAGAAAGAGGGCTAAGAGTATAGCTCAGTGGCAGAAGCATATTGTCTTGGGTTCCATATCCAGCATCATAAAAACCAGAGTAAGGAATATGATAGCCTATTGTTCCGTTGCTTTATTACAGTTTATAGCTCCCAGCTCTTGAAATATGACCAACCCCAATGCAAACATCACCATGACTTGTCACACATAGAGAGGCAAACCTGAGCTGGGCAAGGTAAAGCAGCTTAGAAAAAAAATTCTTATAGGAAGACACAAAGCACTTGGGCCCAGATCTAGATGATTCTTGAAGATTCTAATGTCAAGGTTTCCCCTTTGCTGAGATTACCCTGCCTTTCCCAATCATACTATTGCCAGCATCCTTCCTTTAGGGCTGACGTGGAGCAAACCCTTTTATGTCTAGAGGTTTAGGTCACCCTGCTTAGTCTGAGCATCTTGGTCAGGTCTGGAGGAATTTGATGGCCCTCAGGCTGAGGTCTTCTCAACTTTTTCCTCTCCTAGTTCTAACTGAAACCGAGGGTGGTCAAGAAAGCAGGCGAAAGGTCTGAATGAAACTTCTAGAAGCATATCTGCTACATATAAATCTTCTTTGCCAGCAAAGTGACTCAGAACGTCTGGCAATCCCCCCCACCCCATATTCAAGGGTCCAGACGTATTTTTCTGCAGCTGTTTAGCAACACAAGACACCAGACTTCTGCCCCTGGAGGAGCCTTTGGCATTCGGCACATTCCTTTCTGCTTGCTGCTGTGCAATTCACCACGCCTAATTTCTCCATGTTTTCCCACCCCACACCATAGCCTGTCACAGTGTCCCAGTGATAGCAGACAGAATGAAATTGCAAGCTCTTGGGTGCACATAGACAAGGGACCAGTGGCGTGTCTGTCAATTCAATGTAATTCACCAAATGGGCCCCCAAATCCCAGAAGTTAGCTTCCATCTGTCTCTATTCTCTTGTCTTTTCATCAAGCTGCCCAGATTTCAAATTCTACACAGTCCACAAATTAGGGAACATTTACCTGATAAATGCCCACCACTGAAAGGAGCTTCATAAATGCTCACTTTATCCAAACAAAGCAGTTCGTGCACAAACCCCCAGATAGTCTCACAAGCAACTTCTCCCTACTTCCAGAAGCTTCCTTAAGTGCTGATGACACAAACTGCCACATTTATAGTTCTAGCCCTCTAGTGCAGGCTGTCTTGGCCTCTGTTTCCCTTCTGTGACATGAGAACAATATCACTTATCTCTCCATGTTACTGGGAGGTAGCTAATACCCAGATGGAAATTTAGGCAAGTGTAAAGTATTTCAGATAACTCAAATACCTGTAGGAGGTGGGCAGGTGCTATAGATGAGTGAAGACGGCTAGAGTGGAATGACAGTATGGGAGCACAGAATACTACTAGATTTTTTTTGAGGGGGGGTTCCTGTATTACAGCTTGAGCGCAGGTTCTGGGTGCTATCGCTGAACTCAAGGCTACAACAGCCCCACTTCTAGCATTTTTGGGTAGTTTAGTAGAGATAAGAGTCTTATGGACTTTCCTGTGTGGACTGGCTTCAAACTTAGATCTCAGCCTCCTGAGTAGCTAGGATTACAGGCACAAGCCACAGATGTGAGCATACCACTGTTTTGTTTAAAAACTAAAAAGGCAGAAAGCTAGATTGCATGAAAAGATGACTAATTGTTACATATTGGTAAATAGTTTATACAGCCTTCACCAATGCATGAAGGCTCCACAATAGTACAATATAAATGTGGCAAAACTGGAGTGACAGTAAGTACTAGAAGTTTTCAAAGAAAGACTCAAACCCCTTGGGCTAATATGATCCAGAAGGTTTTCCTCAGAGTGTGACAATGTCAAGGTAGCATTCAGACTGTATCCTCAAAGAGTGGGTATGCCTTGGATGTGTGGGAAAGAGGCACTTAGCAAGATCAAAGTAGAAGAAAGAGCTGATGGCTCATGCCTGTAATCCTAGCTACTCAGAAGGGAGGCTGAGATATGAGGATCAGTGGCTTTATTTATTTATTAAAAGATTTTATTGACACTAATTTTTACATCATATTTCAAATATCAAGTTTAACAGCAAGTATTCACGAATGGAATCTCTATATGCAATCACTGAAAGTGGCTTTATTTTATGCCGATATTGAATTCAGGGCCTTGCACTCTCACTTGGCTTTTTCACTCAAGACTATTCTCTACCACTTGAGCCATAGCTCCTCTTCTGGCTTTTTTTCCTGGTTAATTGGAAATAAATTCTCACAAAATTTTCTTAATGGACTGGCTTAGAATCTAGATCCTCAGATCTTAGCCCCATGAGTAGCTAGGATTTAATAAGGGAAAGTTGTTGTTTCTTCTTTTGGTTGAACTCAGAACTTGGGTCTTTTTATACTCAAGGCTGGCACTCTACCAAGGCTGGCACTCTACCGCTCGAGCCCCAGCCCTACTTGTGGCATTTTGGTGGTTAATTTGAGATAGGAGTCTCACAGACTTTTCTGTCGAGGCTAATTTCAAACTGTGGTCCTCGTAGATGTGAACCACTGATGCCTGGCTGGATGAAGGTTTAAAATGAATCCAGACAGGACTGGGAGTTTGGCCTAGGGGTAGAGTGCTTGCCTAGTATGCACAAAGACCCAGGTTCGATTCCTCAGTACCACATACATAGAAAAAAAAGCCAGAAATGGTGCTGAGGCTCAAGTAGTAAAGCTCTAGCCTTGAGAAAGTCCAAGGACAATGCTCAGGCCCTGAGCTCAAGCCCAGGATTGGCAAAAAAATGAATCCAGGCAAATATATCCTTGAGACTCTGTTTTTTTTTTTTTTTGATTGGTGGTAGGGCTTGAACTCAGGGCCTGAGCACTGTCCTTGAGCTCTTTTGATCAAGACTAGCACTCTACGACAACCCCACTTCTGGTTTTCTGGTGGATAATTTGACACATAAGTCTCACAGACTTTGCTGCTCAGGGTTGGCTTTGAACAATCCTCACAATTCAGCCTCCTGAGTAGCTAGGATTACAAGCATGAGTCGCCTGCACCCAGTCTTCCATGAGACTCTTTTGTCTAATTAATCACTAAAAAGCTGGAAGTGGAGGTCTGTTTCAAGTAGTAGTACTATTGTTTGGGAAAAAATCCATCCAAGAACATGGGGTTCTGTGTTCATGCCCCGCCCCAGTACTAGCATAAATGTACACGAACACACACACACACACACACACACACACACACACACACACACACACACATACACACACACACAGAGGCAGAAAGATGAATTCTATAGTCAGAGGTGAGGGGTGGGGTGTGTGGCTTTCACGTGTTAGGGGCAACCAGCTACTGGTTTCTCCTGAAGGCAACTAGGAAGCTCAGCGTACAGAGGACAAGGAAAGGTAGAAACTCCTCCATAGAGAGTGTAACTCTGAAAAGCCATTCAGAGAGAAATATTAAACAAAGACAGACTGACATCATATTGGTAAGAGTGAACAAAGGATACTTTAGTTAAGGTCAGGGACTTCTCTGGAATGAAGTCATGCACAAATGTAGGAGAAATCAAATAAATAATGCAAAATCCTGGGTAGCAACTACAAAATTGTGTTTTTGTATTTGGAAGGTGGGTGGACAAACCTCAAGACATTAAAGCCTGCCACCACCACTTCCACTGCTACCTTGGGAAGGGCTCTACTGGACTCCAGGATTAGTCAAGCAGTGGAGAAAGTGAGAAATCAACAGGAGACTACAGAAATCCAAAGAGCCACAAAAATCCTGGCAATTATTCTTAAAACACTTTAGTAAGAATAGAGATAAAATAAATACCAGGGGATGATGGTAGCTCAGGCGTAGACCCCAGACTTGGCATACTCAAGGTACCAAGTTCAATCTTCAGAACCAGTTTAGCATGCAGTTCTCAACAAATTATATATTTACAGGATAGAACGTGAAATATACAATTTACCAACAACAATACAATAGATACTAGTGATTATTTGCAAATTCCATATAGCCAATTTTTTCTCTCAGAATAGTTTTATTGATTTGCAAAACTGAACTCTATTTGCAATAGGAGAGTGTCAGTCCAGAGCCAACACTAGTTGATATTTACATTAGTATTCCTGAGTCAGAAAGGAAAATAACAAAGAAGGGGTCAAATTTCACTAACTCTTTGTGAGGTGAACCTTCTGCCCAAGCAAATAAGTTACCATATATTGCAAGTATGTTTTCCTCAATTATTTTTCATGCTCTTCATGAAAAAAGCAGTAATAACTGTGACAGACTTTAAGTATATTGAAAAGTATTAACATTTCCCATCTCTTTCTTTTTTTCATCCTTTCTCATCCTTTCTTCCTTCCTTCCTTCCTTATTTAGGGTTCTGGGGATGCAATCCAAGCAATATTTCAAATCTACATAGAGTTGAAACTTCAGTCTTCCATTCCATTTTCCCTGTACAAAATAAGCTTCAGTTGGCAGCATATGAGGATTTACATGATGTGGGTATGGTATTCCCACCTGAACCCATCTCTAACAACCAAACAGTCAACAGTGAGTACAGGGTGGGAAGAGATGCAGAGAACAGAACAGTGTTCCATTACACGAGAGGGGAACAACCTGGAAAACATAGATCACCGTGACATGTAGTAAATATATTAGGAGGTGGGAGCTGAAACTTTATTATCCGCTTTTTTGGCAGCACTAGGTGTGTGTGTGTGTGTGTGTGTGTGTGTGTGTGTGTGTGTGTGTACCAACATTTGAACTCAAGGCCTCAAGCTTTCACTCAACTTTCTTCATCATGGCTGGTGTTTTACCACTTCACTCATGCCTCCAGTCTGGTATTTTGCTGGAAGCCTTCGGAATATGAGATCTATACTGAGATCAAATGGCAGTCTTCTAGGTCTTAGCCTCCTGAGTAGGTAGAACTATAGTGACACTGGCACCGGCAGTGTACTAAGGTTTGAACGTAGGACGTTGTGCTTGCCAGATAGGCACTCCATTACTGGATTTCTTTTTTGTTTGATGTTGTTGTTTTCATTTTTGTTTTATTTTGTTTTTTTTTAATAATAAATGAAGCCGGCCGGGAGTTTGGCCTAGTGGTTAAAGTGCTCGCCTAGCATGCATGAAGACCCGGGTTCGATTCCTCGGTACCACATACATAGAAAAAGCTGGAAATGGTGCTGAGGCTCAAGTGGTAGAGCTCTAGCCTTGAGAAAGTCCAAGGACAGTGCTCAGGCCCTGAGCTCAAGCCCAGGACTGGCAAAAAAAAAAAAATAATAATAATAAATGAAGCCAGGTGCTGGTGGCTCACACCTGTAATCCTAGCTACTCAGGAGGCTGAGATCTGAGGATCATAGTTCAAAGCCAGCTAGGGCACAAAAATCTGTGAGACTCTTATCTCCAACTAACTACCAAAAATACTGGAAGTGGCACTGTGGCTTAAATGGTAGGATGCTAGACTTGAGCTGAAGAGCTGAGGGATAGTGCCCAGGCTTAGAGTTCAAGCCCCACGACTGACAAAACAAAATAGAAAATAAAATTAGAAATGTGAACATTCTGTGATTAGCTAGTCTTCCAATTGATTTCTTCATTAGGCCTCACTTCCCTTCTATATAATATATTCTTACTCCAGAAGACAGTTAACTTTTCATCACTCTTTTTGGCTGGACAACATCCTAAATCCCAAAGGGAGGAGTATATGATCCCATTGGTCACATACAAGATGAGAGAAATTCACTGTGACTGCTATGGCCCAGCCAGGCTCAGGTACCAAACATGAGCAAGGGCACCTGTGTTGAACTTTGAGACCTGTGCAGACTTTTTTTTTAAGGGGTGGTGGTGGTGTCAGTCTTGAAGATTGAACTCAGCCTAGACGCTGTCCCTGCTCTCTTCAGCTCAAGGTTAGCACTCTACCACTTTGAGCCACAGTGCCAGACTTTCCTTTTATGCCCGGCCTGACTTTGAAATGCAATCCTCAGATCTCAGCCTCCTGAGTAGCTAGGATTACAAGCGTGAGCTACTAATGCCCAGCTTCTTTGTTCTTTAATAGGGTTTCTGTAATTGTAGAAATTAGTTTGAGTTAACAGTTTCTAAATCATTTTAGATGTATAGAAGAATTGCAAAAACAAATCAGTAAAGTTTTGCTTTCCTTTCATCCAGCTTCTTAGGCTTGTCCTCAGGCTGACATCTTACATAATTATAAAACATCTATCAAAACTAAGAGATGAACCTCGCAATAACTTTGTGAGCTAAAAGATGAAATTGCTAGGAGTTTCCCAGGTCTCAACTCATTGTGTATTTTAGGATGTAATGAAGATCCCATATCGCATGTACTTGGTCATTTAATTTGTTAGAATGTTCCTCAGTTTCAGTTTGTAGTCTGTTTTCTCAAATAATTTGCTTTTTAATGATGGCTGTGTTTACAAGTTGGCTCATACATTTCCTAAATATTTAACAACTGGATCTCATGAAACAGCTTCAACATACCACAGCAAAGCAGATAATTCATTGGATTTTCATTAGTTCTACAACTATTTAGTGAGCGCCCTCTAGGGGATAGTGATGGAGATACAAAGATGACCAAAACAGTCCTTGGCCACTGAGAAAACCACTGGTAATAAGGGGTAACAGTGCCATAGCAGACACTGCTCGTGGTGCAATCATAGTTAGGATGGAGGGTAGAGAATGTGCTATTGCAAGGCAAGGCATGGTGGCTCACACCTGTAATCCCAGCTACTGAGGAGGTGGAGGTCATGAGGATTGCAACTCAAGAAAATTTTAGTGAGACACCTCCTTCCCCCATCTCAACAAACAAGCTGGGTATGGTGGTTTACACCTATAACCCTAGCTATGAAGAAGGCTATAGCTAAAAGGATTTTGATCCAAAGCTGGTCACAGGCAAAATAAATGGACGACTCTGACAAAGCTGAGGAAGGAATGGCTAAAGTATGAGGGCCTCAGTTCAAACCCAGTACTACCATCCCCCCACCTTCCAGAAAAAAAACAACCAACCAAAACACCAAATGGCTGGAGAGCTCAGACCCAAAACACCAAATGCCTGGAGAGCTCAGACGTAGAAAGGAACAACTCAGTTCTACTTTAGCTTTTAATTTCTTCTTGTCTATCTCCTTTTGTTACAATTTCAAAAGCATTTGTTATCAGTATATCCCTAGTTCCTAGCTCTGGGCATAGCCTGTTAGTGGTATTTGTGAAATCTTTGTAAAATGGATGATCAAGTTCTGAGAGCTCCATTCCCCTCTCTCTGTAGCCTCAATGTCTCACTTAGAAATCTGCTGCCTTTTCCTTAGCTCATGACTTAAATCTTATGTGGATAGAAACTCTGACACACACAAAATTCACAACTTGCTCCTTGCAACTGTTATAAAACTGTGAAAGAAAACAACTAATTCTTGTTGTGTTTAGTAAGTGCAGTGCCTACCCTATACCATACCTACATGGGAATATATATATATTATATATATTATGAACCTTTATTGAACCTCTAGTATGTGACAGACACTATTTCAGCTCCAGCTCCAGCTCCAGGGATCTAACTGTGAATGAAGAGTGACAATCTCTATTTTTTTTTTTGGTTGGTCATGGGGCATGATTTCTGGACCTGGCTGCTGCTTCTGAGCTCTTCAGCTCAAGGCTGGTACCCTATCATTTTGAGCCACAGTACCACTTCTGGTTTTCTGGTAGTTAATTGGAGATAAAAGTCTAGTGGAATTTACTATAGCAAAGATATGGAACCAACCTAGATGTCCCTCAGTTGATGAGTGGATCAACAAGTTGTGGTATTTGTACACGATGGAATTCTATGCTGCTGTCAGAAAGAATGACATTGCCCCATTTGTTAGGAAATGGAAAGACTTAGAACAAATCATATTAAGTGAAGTAAGCCAGACTCAAAGGAACTTAGGCTCAATGGTTTCCCTCATTTGTCATAATCACTAGAAACCTTGGGCTCTCCTAGCAGAGATTTGCAATAGAGCAAAACCTTGATACAAAAGGCCATAAAGTAGGACACTGAATGAAAGGATCTCTAGGATATAGAAACATAAGCCATATAATGAATGATTGTTGTTCTTAAGGTACTATGTTACCTCTCATCTCTTTTGCTGTCCCTTGGTTATCTCATATTGTTACAGTATCTCACTTTGTTACCTGATATATCGGATATATTTGTATTTGGTTATTTGAAATTGGATAGGGAAGGGGGTGGGGGTGGGGGGAGGGAAATGGGGACCAAGACATGTGAAAGGGTATCAATGTATGTGAATTAATGCACCTTCTATCTGGCAAATATCATGTAACCCTTCTATTAATTACAATAAAAATATATGAAAAAAAAGAGTCTAGTGGACTTTCAAGGGCAGGCTGGTTTTGAACCGTGAGCCTTGTATCTCAGCCTATTGAGTAGCTAGGATTACAGGCATGAGCCACAGTGCCTTGCAAACTTTCCACTTTTAGGAGATTGTTTTCTCTGCAAACTATCTTCCTATGGAGATCTGTGGTCATTCCCACTTAAAAGTGAGAAACTAGGCCCAAGGCTAGATGAGTAACTCATGGTTACTTGAACTACAATCCTCATTCCGTCACAAATGGCAGAGCCTGGCAGGTTGGCCTTGAGGCTAATCTACCACTTAAGCCACAACTCCGCTTCCTCCTTTTTTCATGCTTAAGCACAGACAAGCATCTCATGTAGTTTCCTGCGTGGGCTGCCTTGGAACAATAATCCTCAAATCTCAGCCTCCTGGATAAGTACAACTACAGGTGTGAGTGATCAGCTCTGGGCTAAGACTGTGGTTTTAACTGCTAGCACAAGCCTGCCTGCGGAGCTACAGGACTATGCCTGGCCAACCTGCAATGACTGACACATTTGAGTTCTTGTTATTCTTGGTAGGAACATGGTGTGCTGTGGGGGTGGGGGAAAGTGATTGGACAGGGAGGTCTGAGCACACACAGAGAGCAGTGAGCCCAGGATGGCCTTGGACACAGCATGAGCCTTGAGATTACCAACTGTGCTGGGGTCCCTTGGACTCTTCCTGGAGACTAGCATGGAGTCAGTCAGGCTTGGACAGAAGGCTGCATGTGCCTTAGCACATTTATTTTTCTGGGATCATTGTTAGAGAATCCACCTTGCTAATGGTGGCCCTGACCCAACCCCCTTGCTCAGTCTTCCTATCCAGGAGGATGAAGGAAAAGTTTAGCCAAACCCCTTACTGCGCTTTTTGGCTTTTCTGTTTCCATTGGAAAGAAAGACAGCTTACGAAGTGCTCTCTGATCCTTGGAATGAGAAAAGAAAATAGTTTATCAAAAGAATAACCCACATGCCACCCCCTTTACTCACTGGACTTAGGACGCCCAGAATTCCTGACAGGGTGAGGCAGGGAAGGCACCTCCCTCCTGCTTAGCCCTCAGGGAGTCCATGGGACATTGATAACTTCCATCTGGCCTGCTTTCTGCCCCTTCAACTCCACCTGCTGCCTAGATAATGCTGAAGGACAAACTTAGTACCTCCCTTTTCAGTCTCTTCTATCTCCAGCTATGGACCAGCTTCCCAGACCCTGGTCAGTAGATTTCCAAGAGATTCCTACAGAACTGTAGAGGAAGAGCCTGTGTAAGACTCTGAACAACTCTCAACTTCATCAGTGTTCTTGCGGGGCGGGGAGGGGGAGGAGGGGGAATGTGGGTCTAACAATGCATACTTCCTGCAAATGTGATGAAGAGCAATGTTTTGTATGCCACTGACAAACCTTAAACTCAGTGCCTCACAACTTCCTCACAGCTAGCACTTCACACTCGAATCATGCCCGCAGCCAGGCTATTTGCTGATTAATTGAAAATGGAGTCTTTCAGGCATTTCTACCTTGGCTGGGTTCAAACTAGGATCCTCAAGTCTCCTGAGTAGCTAGGATTACAGGTGTGAGACAATGGTACCAGCTGAGGATTCAAATTTTGGCTGACAAATGCTTGGTAAAACTTAAGTTGAGCCAGGCACTAGTGGCTCATGCCTGTAATCCTAGCTACTCATGGTGCTGAGACCTGAAGATTGTGACTCAAAGCCAGCTCTGGCATGGAAATCCATGAAACTCTTACCTCCAATTAACCACTGGAAAACCGGAAGTGTCGCTATGGCTCAAGTGGTAGAGCACTAGCCTTGAGCTGAAGAGCTCAGGGACAGCACCCAGGCCCAGAGTTCAAGTCCCATGACTGAGAAAAGAAAGAAAGAAGAAAGAAAGAAAGAAAGAAAGAGAGAGAGAGAGAGAGAGAGAGAGAGAGAGAGAGAAAGAAAGAAAGAAAGAGAGAGAGAGAGAGAAAGAAAAAAACCTTAGGCTCCAAATACAGTAGATAAGAGAGCTTTTCTAGGAGAAGCCATATGTCCACCAGAGTGGAAGATATGGTACAAGTATTTGCTCTGAGAAGGGGCTACTGGGATGCCATCCATCAATTACCTCTTCTAGACTCCTGCCCTGCATAAGACCCACAGCAGGAAGCGGTGCTGGCTCAGCTTAGTGCAGCAGTCTGAACAGCCCCACCCCCATAGATATTTGAACAGCTGGAACAGGGTGAAAGTATAATGTGGGCTGAAGACAAGATAGTGCTTTGAAGGAGGTCAAAGAAGAAATGAAGAGTGGCAGAGGCGGTGATCTTTCTCTGGGCACCCTGTGGCTTGAGTGCTGGATACTGGTGGCTCATGCTTGAAATTCTAGCTACTCAGGAGTCTGAGATCTGAAGGTCATGGTTCAGAGCCAGCCTGAGCAGACAAATCTGAGAAACTCTTATCTCCAGACCTAGAGGAAGGAAGTTCCAGGGCAGCTGGAGCAGAAAAACTCTGAGACTCCGTATTCAAAGTAATCAGCAAAAAGTTAGGCTTGAGCATAGGTCAAGTGAAAGAGTGCTAGTGGAGCAAGCATGCCAAATGAGAATGTGTAAATCTGATATTTCTCTCTCTCTCTCTCTCTCTCTCTCTCTCTCTCTCTCTCTCTCTCTCTCTCTCTCTCTCTCTCTCTCTGTCTCTCCACACACACACACACACACACACACACACACACACACACACACACACACACACACACACACACACACACGTCCCAGGAAGTTAGAATTCAGTAAGAACTGGTTTGTGCACAAACAGACAAAAGCTTCCTGTTCTGGGATACTATCTCACAGGATAGTCAAGGAAGTTTCATGCATTGCATGGTATTTGTGCAAGTCTTGAGCAGAGTGAGGGAGGGAGAAATGCAGGTGTCTCGAGGAGAAGAATTCTGGGTAGAAGGGAGTGCATATAACAAACATCTTGGAGTCTATTTGAAGAACAACAAGATGATTAGTGGCTGGAGCAGTGAATGGGGAGGATATGAGATTGGATGGTTCAAGCCCCCTTGTAATGTCCCCATTGTAAGGGCTTTGTTACATCCTCTCGAGGGATGTAACAATCTGATAATGTTTTTCAAGATCAGTAAAGCTGCTGTGTGGAGAGTTGAGTGGAAAGGATCTATGACAGAAGAAGCAGGGCGCTCCTTCAGGGGGCTGCTGCACATCCCAGGTGAGAGATAGCAAGGACACAGATAAAGAAATTGATGTCAAATGTATGGTTCTGGATGGATTGGGAAGGTAAAGCCATGGTATGGATGGTGCACCATAAATTAGTTGAGCAGGAGGTTAGGGTCCTACGCAATTAAAAAGATAGCCTCACTATGAATACAGACTGGAAGAACTGTAGGAGCTGCAGCCTGCAGAGGAAAGGCCCAGAAGTTTGTCTCTTCATTTTGCCATACTGGAATTTGAACTCAGTGTCTAATGCTTGCAAGGCAGGGCACTTGAGCCATACCCTGGTTACTTTTGCTTTAGCTACTTTTCAGGTAGCTATTTTTTTGCCCCAGCTAGTATTAGATCTCAACTCACCTTCCTATGCCTCCCACATAACTTAGATTAAAGGCATGTACCACTATGCCTGACTTATTTTTGTGATAGTTTTACTAACTTTTGCTCAGACTGGCCTCAAATATTCCTCCTCCTATCTCCACCTCCCAAGTAGCTGAGATTAAGGAATTTGGTAGTCACATGTTAAGTTTGTGATGCTCATGACACAGTAGGGTAGATGCCTATGAAAGCCAGCCCCTGTAAATAGTGAGCCCAAATGCTCAGGAGCAGCTTCAGCAGCAGCTCTATCTTATGGCCCTTCTTGGGATCTGCAGTATCGTCAGGGGCTCATGGGTTCAAAGTTTCCTCCCTGCCTGATGGCACTATAGAATGGAAGTCTTAGTAGGTTGGGCTTCATGTAAGAAAGTTAGATTATTAGGGGCATGCCCTCAAGTGGGTTATTTGGACTCACCTTTGCCCCACTCCTCTCTCCATTTTCTGACCATCCCATTCTCCACACCATGACAGATCTAAAAGCAATGGAGCCAACTGAGCATAAGCTGAAACCTCTGAGAATGTGAATAAGTGAAATCTCTCCTTTTAAAGTTGTGTCAGGAGTTTGTTACATTACAGTGGCATAAAGCCAACAGCCAAACCTTCCTGCCTCCGTTGCTCTCTCATTCATTCGGTGTGTATGAAGCAACCCCAAGCACAGAGATCCAGAACTCTAGAGGCTTCCCTGTCAGCCCCTTCTTCTTCCTGTCCATCTAACATATGTGGGTTCCAGTGCAGAACCTCTAGAAACAAGAGCAGATCTGTCACTGCCCTGCTTCAAATCTTCCCTAGCTCCCCAATGCCTCCAGCGGAAAAGAGGAAGTAGAAAAGGTCTGCAGTATGGCCAAGGAGCCCCCATTTTGTGCCATTCACACAACTGCTCACCAGAGCTTGAAATACCATGGCTAGCCAAAACTTCCAGCGACCTGGGCCAGGAAAGCCCTACCTACCAAGTCCTACCAAAAGCTTACTTTGCTCTTCCTCCACTACCTAGTAAATCTGTCTCCTTCCTCAATGCAACACACCCAGAGGAGGCCTCTCAGGGAGCCCAGGCTGAACTTTTACACATTACATAATAGCTGTCCCATCTTCTGTCTCTCTCAACTGGACTTGAGTAGTTTGTAAAGGGCAGGAATTGTTCCTAATTTATTCATCTCTCTAACCACAGCACAACCCTGACCAAAATAGTCAATAAAGTTTCGTGTACATATCTAGGATCCCAGCTACTTGAGAGCCTGAGGCAGAAGGATCATTGGAGTCCAGGATTTGGAGATCAACTTGGTTACAAGAAAAAGAGAAAGGGGGAGAGGGAGGGGCATAGGGCAGCTTGGAATGAGAGTTCATTTCTTCCTTTTGTCTTTGGTTTCTTTGCTGCAGCCTCATAATCAGACACAGGCCTTTTATTCATTATACCTTCAGACTTCCTGATGGACAGAGTGCAATCACTGCTAACATGGGGCTTCTGGGCTTGCTGTTATCTATTATTTGGTACTTGGGAGACACAGTAAGCCTCAGCAACTGCTGTACCCTGTCCTTATTTCCTTTCTTTCTTCCTTCATTTCTTCTCTGCCTCTCTCTTCCTACAGATCAAGCCTCAGCATCTGCTTGCATCCTGTGCTTCCTTCTTTCCTTTCTCTCTCCTTCCCTCCTTTCACCATCCCTCTCCCCCTCCTCCTTTTCATGTAACTCAGGCTTATCTCAAACACTTCTGCGTTGAAAACTGGACTGTAGTTGAGCACAAAACTATGTCTTTAAAGAAAAAGGTTTAGTGAGTGAGTGAATGATTAAATGAATGCATGATTATTCTAACACATCAGAGATGCTGAAGGAGTATTCATTTGGCCCAAGGTGGGACTCAGCTGGAGTGGTACACACATGTCATTTGGAAGACCAAGAAAGACTTTGCCAGGCAAAAAGAATTCTCAGGGATGTGTAACTCAGTCTTGCTCTTCGCACTGGTCACAAAGCAGCAATTAGGAAGCTGAATGTGGCTTGCATATGCTTTGGGTTTGGGCCTGTCTCCCATGCCCCCTGCCCTCCGACAACAGAATGTTTTCAGAAGTAATGTGAGTAGACAAGCATTGTGGTTACTCAGACCATAAGTCATGTAACACTTGGCCAGCTCTCACCCTTACGTTCCCCTCCAGGGCTGGGTGGGCAGAGTGGCCCCTGCATGCATTTGCTTTGCTTTGCTTGTGAGCTCGAAGGCCTGCTCCCTGGGCCCAAGTCATCGTACATAAGGACTTATCTCATTCAGACAGAGCCTTCATTTGAGGGAAACCCCCATTTTATCAGACCGGGCCAGCTGATTGGTACCCATGGGGATAAAGACTTAAGAGTTCACTAGCCCCAGGACCACAGGTCTACCTCAATGCCTCTGAGGTCTTTCAGAGAGTTCCACATGATAAGAGGGGATGGAGAGAGTGGAAAGAGGGCAAGGCAGTACCTTCTGAACCCACACCAGGGATTGACGTGCTTGGCTTCCCCACTCCCAAGTACTGAAAAACAGATAAAAGTAACTCCAGGACAACAACAACAACAACAACATGTGAACAGCCATCACAGTCTCACTGCATGGTGAAGCCAAGCAGTGCTTGGCTGGGACTGGGACTGCAGTAAATGCCTTGCAGCCTTGGCTCCGCCACCCTCTAGGCATAGGAGCTGGCTTTCTAGGACACGGTAGGCAGAAATGGTTCCAGTTAAGACCTCCAGATTTCTACTGGGAATACTACAAGCCAGCAATGGGAGGTGTGGATGTCTCCTGACACCGCCAACTGCTGCCCGAGACGTAGGCCCAGCTGACTAGGTAGAAATAAAGGTGCAAACACTTTCTGCTCCTTCTGTCTAGCAGATGCTAGGGGAGTTCTCTAGCCTTGGCCATGTTTGCCACTCCATCTGTCCCTAACCCCTGTGCCGTATCTGGCAAACCATCTTGGTTTCAAACCGAACAGAATAAAAAGCACACAATACAGCTACAGCCCAGTTTTCCACTCATGCCACAAACATGCACATAACACACAGCCTTCCTACAGTCAAACTAGTCACCCATCTTTGGTCACAACCAGCACCACACTTCTTCTAGCAAGCCTCTATCAGCCTTCAGTGTCTGCATACTCACTCTTCCAGGCCCACACTCCAAGTACCTGCTTGCCCTTACAGCCATCACAGTCTTAGTATGCCACTCAATACCAGAATGCCAAAAGTTGGTGGCAATCATGGCAAGGAAACCAAAACAACCACAAATG
This sequence comes from Megascapheus bottae, assembly GCF_031878675.1. Classification (NCBI taxonomy): domain Eukaryota; kingdom Metazoa; phylum Chordata; class Mammalia; order Rodentia; family Geomyidae; genus Megascapheus; species Megascapheus bottae. Next base: position 39,713,899 of record NC_143547.1, read on the forward strand.
TGTCTCAAATCAGTTCTGCAGGGCTTGGCAACATATGTACTGTAGAATTTCTTTTGCAAAGTTTTCCATCTCTGTTTTATTTGACTTTGACAAGCAGAACTACTAGGGATTTGTCTCCCTAATACATAAGCAGCCAAGCAGGAAGGAGCAGGCAAAGCCTCACCAAGTCACACTCTTTTACTCTAGGGAAGCTCCCTGGAGTTGTTCCAGCATGTGAAGCTGCTTAGTCAGAAACATGGCCTGTCTGCTCCCCTTTGCCTTCCTCCCTTTCCCTCCCCTCCCTTCTACTGCTTTTTACCAGGAGCCTAGATTGCTTTGTGAAAGCATCTGTCATTGTATCTCCAAAGCCTTGAGGCTTCCACCTGGAGCCTAGGGATATCCAGGCTCTGTGTTCACCCAATGTGCCATCAAATATCCACTTTTACCCAGCGCTAGTCTATGGCTGAAGACAATCACCCATCCACCCAGCCCCCTGCATAGCTCTCATTCTCTCTCACCCAGATGGCTGCCCAATGGCGCAGGGCTCAGCTGCTCTCCTAGCTGGGCCAGAGTCTTCCAGCTACCACCACTTCTGTGTCTGTGGCCAGGCATATTTGCAGCTCATGTGGCCTCTGAGACGGATTTATGCCAAGCAGAAGAGTGAGGAAAATGCCTCCCTGGCCGCCCAGGCCCTCTGTGCATGTCTGTCTCTATGGAGTCCAAGTGCAGATCAGGCCACTTGTAGTACACACCCCTCATTTAGCACTTTGTCCTGGAAAGGACCCTGGCAGCAAAGTTGGGCTAAATTCACACTTTGTGCCACCAACCAATGCCTTCTGTGTATGCCCAGCTGGCTACCAATGGGTGTGCTGTGCTGGTCCTTTCTGCATGCTAAATGGGTCCCACTTGTGCTGGGCAGTGTGAAGACAATCATTATCAATGGAAAATCATCTCCCTCTGCAGCTGACTGCCAGGTCAGAAATCCAAAAGGCACAAGTCACTGTTCTTTGGTGTCTGGATTCAGGCATGGCATGCAAAGTCAATCCAGACTGGCTGCTGAGATTGGGTGACATTGGAAACCACTTAAGCAAAGCATGGGCAATTTTCATTTCAAAGCAGGTCAAACAGAGAATTCCAGCTGTGCCACAGTTGGAAAGAGAGGAAGCAGCACCAAATCCGTGGGTCACAAATGTAAATGCCTTTGGGCAGGGAAGAGCTAAAGAAAATGTGCAGAGGTGGGGAGGTGGAAGAAAATGGGAGTGGAGGTGAGGCACTAGAGCACCCTGACCGGTCGTAAAGTCACTTCTAACTAATTTTACACACCCACTAACAAAACCCTTTGCAGGTCACTTGGGCCTAAGAGCCACAAGTTCAGGTCACTCTTTGAACATAGAACACCCAGAAAGAGGAAGACTTACCTGAGGTTACCAAACCAGACAGAGTCCCTTGCATAACTATTTGCAAATAGAGTCCCATGATGTCTTCGTCACTTATTCTTTTGCTCAAGGCTAACACTCTACCACTTTGAGCCACAGCACCACTTCCAATCACACTCATTCTTTTGGATCCCATCCTATCCTTGGTAGTCTCCTATGCAGTTCCAACTGAAGTACAGAAGACAGTCTACCTTCATGTAGTGTTCTATCTGCTTGGGAAGTGGCAAGCACAGAGCCTAGAAATGGAGCTGAGAGCAGGGTAGTGCAGCCTTTGCAGGCCAGGCTGAATTGTGTGGAGTTTATTCCTGAAGCAGCAGAAGAGACTTGGGAAAGTATGAGCAGGCCTCATACAACAGTTCTGTAGGCAGATTCTCTTGCAGTGGTGACTTGAGGGACTGGAGCCAGAACAATGAGGTAGGAGGTGGGACTGGAGGCACTGAGATTTGTTAAAGAAGCCAATCCATGCTTCAGGTCATGAGGTCAAAGGTCATCAAGGACAATGCATGGAGGCTTCTGGAAATCTGGTATAGGGAAGTGATGGGTAAGGTGATGGACTGGCAAGAGGTAAGGAGATGGAAGGTTGGAGATGCTTCCAATTCGGAAGATCTGGATTGGGAGAAAGTGACTGGGGTGGAGATGCCCGAATGTTTTTCTATGACATCGGCCTGAAGACTAATAGAAGGAATCTGGGATGGTCTGTTTTACATTACTGCAGCCTCTCCTTCCTCACTATGGAAAATTGGGCCTGGGGCCTTTTGACCCTTCCAACTCCTTTCTATGCCTGGAAGTAAACCCTGGGGAAATCCTACTCAAAGTTTCTGGTTGAAATGGTCGACCAATTTAACAAATACTAATCAAATAAATAACTCAAATTCATTCTCCCACCCCAGTCCCTTTCTGTCCCCCACTCCAACCAAGCTCTGTGGGAAAGTCAATTTGGGAATTTCCCACATGTGTCTTGGATGCAGTGCCAGAGTGATGGTCTGAGTCAGCTTTAGCCTTCCAAAACTCGGTGTGCTTCTCCTGTTAAAGACAGCATTTGCTGGCTATAAGAGCATGGATGGTGCTGTGGAATGGTTCCTAGTGTCACCTGGAATACCACCCAGAACTTCTCTCCTGGCTTCTACTGACTAAGGACTAGGCCACCAGGTGGAGAGAGCTGCGGGGCATGGGACCGCATCATCAACTCGATGCATATGCTCCGCTCTCCCCATACTCCCTAAGGACAGTCCAATTGCCTTCAGTTTCCTCTCAAGTCACCCTTGCTGGTGCCCTCTGGGTGAATGAGCCAAAATTGCTGTGGTTTTCCAAAAATAGATAATGACTTTCAGTCCAACACTCTTGGCCATAGAAAGGAGACAAAAAAGCCACAGATGAAACTGAAGCCGAACAGATGCATGGGGCTCCAGAGAGAGAAGGAGCTTTAGCGTCCAACTTTGGTTCAAAGCGTAGCTAGGCCCCCTACCACATGTGAGGTTTGGTCACAGTTTTCCCATGTCTGCAATTGCAATTATAACATTTCCTTGTCAGGATTTTGATGTGGATTAAGTGTGATGGTGCATGTATACTTCCTGGCATGTAACAAATGTTCAATCAAATCAGTTTTGTCTTTCACATCTGCCTTTGAAGACAAGTCATTTTTAAGGAAGGACCAAGCAGTTCAGCAAAAGTTTGCCTGGCCAATAGATGGAGTGCAAAAAAAAATGGAGGTAAAGGGAAACATGCCAGCACCTTATACTACTACCAAGTAGGAATGCAAAAGATTAAACCAATTAAGGGTAAAACAAAAACATTAAAAATTGTTGTATCACATTAGTTAATAGAGCAATTAATAAAATAAAAAATTTCTGGGTGCTAGTGGCTCACTCCTGAAATGCTAACTACTTGGGAGGCTGTGATCTGAAGATCCTGGTTTAAAGACATCCTGGGCAGAAAAGCTCCTGAGAGACTTATCTCCAATTAATTAGCAAAAAGCAGGAACTGGCAGCATGGCTGAAGTGGAAGAGGGCCAGCCTTTAGCAAAACGCAAGCCAGGCGAGATGGCTCATGCCTATAATCCTCGCCACTCAGAAGGCTGAGATCTGAGGATCAAGGTTCAAAGCGAGGCCAGGCACAAAAGGACCTGAGACTCTTATCTCCAATTAACCTCTAGAAAACGGGAAGTAGGACTTGGCTCAAGGGTAGGGCGGTAGCCTTGAGCTAAAGGGTTCAGGGACAGCGCCCAGCCCTATGACCCACCCCCCCCCCCAAAAAAAGAAAGAAAAGAAAAAGGCTAACGAACAGTGCTCAGGACCAGCATACATATAAAATGATGGCAAGACACAGGAAATCAAAAGATTGCCCAAAATTGGTAAATGAAGGAAGAGTAATATAAATATTTTATTTAGAAAAATGAAGACATGAAGAAAACATCTAAAATTAGTTGCTTCCCAGAAAGAGAACTGTGGGTGAGAGATTCTCATAGGCTACTGTCATTGATTTTCATGAGTATGTTCTGCTCTAATTATAAATAAACAAACAAAAAACAAACCCAAGCCAGTGCTGGTGGCTTACACCTGTAATCCTAGTTACTCAGGAGGCTGAGATCTAAGGATCACGGTTTGAAGCCAGACTAGCTGTAAAGTCCCTGTGAGACTCTTATTTGCAATTAGCCACTCAAAAATCACAAGTGGCACTGTGGCTCAAGTGGTAGAGTGCTAGCCCAGGCCCTAAATTCAAGCCCCACGACTAACAAAACAAACCCAACAAACAACAACAATAAAAGAAACAACTCAGCAGCTAGGAATAATGAAAACTCTGGAGCAGCACCCCCCTTTTTTTAACCTTATCTTATCTACCAGGTATGCTAGCATCAATCCCCATAAGTGATGCCATAGTGTACTTTAGTTGAGGAAGACTAAAATCTAAAGAAGGGCAGAACTTGCTAAGGCCAATTGCTCAAAGAACCCCATGCAAGGGAGCAGAGAGAGAAATTGGAGTGGTATGAAATATAAGGCAACTTGAGAGGCCCTGTATCAAAAACTGGAAAAGGGTCTGTCTCTCTCACCTTGGGTCCTCTGTACAGTGAGTAGTTCCTTTTACATGACTGTCAAGACCACAAATCATTTCCCGTTGTGCTAAGCTATGATACATATGAGTTATTCAACTCTACCCCACAAAGAGAAGTCAATGGTAATTTCTTTTTTTTTTTTTTTGCCAGTCCTGGGCTTGAGCTCAGGGCCTGAGCACTGTTCTTGGGCTTTTCTCAAGGCTAATGGTCTGCCACTTGAACCACAGCACCACTTCCAGCCTTTTTCTGTGTATGTGGTACCAAGGAATCAAACCTGGGTCTTCGTGCATGCTAGGCAGGCACTCTACTACTAGGCCAAACTCCCGGCCCCGTCAATGGTAATTTCTAATTTTCAAACTTCATTAGTGGCTTTTTTCTCTTTTTGCCAGTCCTGGCTTGAACTCAGGGCCTGAATTCTGTCCCTGAGCTCCTTTTGCTCAAGTTAGCATTCTACCATGTTGAGCCACAAGACCACTCCCAGAAAAGGTAGTTAATTGGAGATTGGAGTCTCACAGACTTTCCTGCCCAAGTGGGCTTCAAACTGCTTTCCTCAGATCTCAGCCTCCAGAGTAGCTAACATGTGCGAACCGCTGGTGCCTGGATCCTTGTCTGGTTTTAGTATTAGAGTAATATTGATCTCATGGAATAGATCTGAAAAAGTATTCACTTTCAATTTTCTCAAGTACTTTAAGGGAAATTAGTGCTAACCCTTCTTTTAAAAAGTTCGGTAGAATTCAATAGAAATATAGTTCAGATTTTTCTTTGTTGGGAAATCTCTTTACTTTGTTGATGGTATGCTTTGAAGCACAAAATTTTTGACTTTTGATAAGGTTCAATGTATTTTTTTTTCTTTTGTCACTTGTGCCTTTGGTGTCATATCTAAGAAACCATTGCCTACTCTAAGGTTATGAAATTTAATACCTAGGCTGTCTTCTAAGAGTTTTATAGCTTTAGTTCTTATATGCATGTCTTTGATCAATCTGTGGTGAGCTAACTTTTATACACTATGTAAGGTCTAACTTCATTTTAAAAATATGAGTTCTCCCTTTTTTTTATTTCTAGGAGCAATACCCTAGTTGGAAATTGGATCAAGACAAAATCACGACTCATTAATTACAAATAAAAACCAATTAGGTCTCTATTAAGTATTCACATTACTACCTCTTGTTTTTACAATAAATCTTCAGAGGAGACTTTTATACTCTCCTAGTTTTATCGTTATTCAGAATGAGACCGATGAACTTGTCCCATGTTGCACAATTGAAAAAAGGTTGAGCCCATTAATCACCAAAACCCAGACTCACAATGCTACACTGGCCTCTCCTCCTCCCCCGTGGAGACACATGGACTGTGTGCCTAGATAAACACAGGTTGTTATGGACAGTAGCTCATGTTGGACAGAATGTAGGCCTGGGATAGGTTAAAAGCTGCCAGAACCATGGCGAGCCTAGTAGAAATATAAATGCAACCGCAGCCTTCAGTGTGGAATGCAACGACAGCTTCTGAGCTAATGTAGGGACGCTAGTTTACTCCCCCACAATGGAATAAACCGTCTGGCTTGGAAGCCTTTCTTCTAGACCCACCAAATGTGATTAATTTAAGGACTTGTAGTGAGTGTTCTCTTATCCCTGACAGTCTGCAGGAATTTCCTGAGAAGCTGTTCTGGGCAGAACATCATGGCTGTGGCAGTAGCTCCATCTAAAGCACCAAAGGGTGGGGTCTAGCAGAGCCAAGGGAGATATGTGACACTAACTCAAGGTTCCTTTTATCCAGGAGAACACTCTGATTGGCTGCTGAGAGTGCATGGAGATGTAAGAAACCAAATGAAAAAGTTTAAGAAAGGCGTAATAACTTCTCTACTTAGCAATAGTACTAACAATAGCTACTCAAACTAATACATCTTATATGCCAAGCACTGGGCTAAACACTTAAGATGTGTCTATTCTCATCACAAACTCATGGTATAGACACTATCCTTTCTATTTGACACCAGAGAAAATGAGGCAAAGAAAGGCTAGGGAATTTGTCCATGGTGAAACAGCAAAGGTCAAATTGGAACTCAGGCCATCCATTGCAGGATACAAGTGAAATACTAGATAACTCAGGAAGGTGGGAGAAAAGTGTGCACTCATTGCTCTCCACAATTTTCCCAGTATATATCCCAAGAAGTCTTTAAAGTTTTAGAATAAATATGAATACAATGTGATGCAAAATGTACTGTGGTTTTAGTTACTAGAACAGGTCAAGAAGGACAGACCACTTAATCCAGAAGTTTCCACATGCTACCTAGAATGGACACACGTATTCAGGATAAACAAATATCAGTTACTGTCTATGAAAGAACTGACTGTGTGCCAGAGAAAGCATTTAACCTCACTTGCTCCAAAGGACTCAGACTACACCTTATTCCCCAAACAGCTTCCCAATCTTTTTTCTTTGTCTCTGCAACTTGTTCTAAACCTAATTTTGAAACCCTTTGTGTTGGCTTCAGCAACTGTCATAAATCCTAGCATATCTCAGCCTCGACCTACATCATATTATTCTCTCACAATTGCACTACTTCTAGATAATCCATCCTAGAGAAAAGAAAATGCCTGGTGCTTTTGCCCAGGGAGAATGGAATCCCAAAGTCCTCTTCAGTTTTCCTGGCTCCTTGTGTGTATTTCCCTCTTTCTAGTACAGTAGCCAGAGAGCCAGATTTCATGAAAAAAAATCTGGACTCAAATCCTGCACACTCTCTAATACATGCTGGAAAGCCTTGGGAAGGTAGGTCATTTTGCCTGAGGGTGAGAATCTGTAAATTTATGCTTGAAGCACACACGTTATGTTGTTGGTAAGATGGAAGTAATGATGTGATGAGAACATATAGCACTTCACAGAGATTAAGCTATAAAGGGGAGACCTATTGTGGAGGAATTAAGATGGGCTTAAGTCAAAGGAGTTACTCAGGAGGCTGAGATCAGGAAGACTGCAATTGGAAACCAGTCTGAATGGATATGTATACATGTGAAATCCCTCCTCAACCAACAGGTGGGTGTGATGACCCATGATTGTTATTCCAGCCGTAAGAGGGAGTGTAAAATATGCAAATCACAGTCCAAATGCGTATTTGGGCAAATAATGAGAACATGGCTCAAAATGACCAGTGTAATGAAGGACTTGGGGGCATAGCTGAAACAACAGAGTGCCAGCCTAGCAAGTGCACGTTCCACTTTACAATTCAGTACTACACCAAAATGAACCAATTTTGAACTCTAACAGTAAATGTGAGCCATCATTGCCATGTCATCACCTTGCAACAAGAAGTGTAACAAAATGAAGGTCAACTGTCAAAGGGGGCCAGGGCATGAGGGTGTCTAGGCTTTTAAGAGAAGTGACTAAAAGCATTTACTGATGGAAATAGAGACTGACAGACAGTAGACAGGTAGACATACAGACAGAGACAAAGAAAAAGAACCAGAAGAGTAAGTGAGGAGGCCAGACAGTGATGAAAATCCAAGTCTTCTAGAAAAAGCTAAGACGTCCCTCTGCAGATGTGCAGGGAAGCTGTAGGAGGAACGAGGGTGTGCTCCGAACAGAATTAAAGGGAGACATCTGGATACAAATGTGTCCAGGAACAATGGGGAGAGTCAAACCAAGGAATTCAGGATGAGAAACTGAGAGGTCATCACCCTTACAGTGTCATGATCTGGAAATAGCCAGCTGTCAAGTGTGCCCTGGGTCATCAAACCTGAACTTCCTTTGCAAAGGCAAGTAAGAGAGTGTCCCAGGGAGCAGATAGGTTGGTATTTACCTGTTTAACTCTCCAGCCTTAAAGCCAAGGAAAAAGGCTTCACAAAGGAGCAAATTCCACAGTCATATCACAGGGGCTGAACACAAGGGGAGATAGAAATGAGATCTGATAGGACTTTGTCTTTTTTTTTTCTTTTTCTTTTTTTTGTCTGTCCTAAGGCTTGAACTCTGGGCCTGGGCATTGTCCCTGAGCTCTTCAGCTCACGGCAACTGTCCTACCACTTGAGCTACAAAACCACTTCAGATTTTCTAGTGGTTAATTGGAAATAAGAGTCTCAGAGGCTTTGGTGCCTGGGCTGGCTTTGAACCAAGATCCTCAGATATCAGTCTCCTGAGTAGCTAGGATTACAGGTGTGAGCACCCAGTCTACTGTATCTTCCTTATAGAGTCCTATTTTTTTTTAATATTTTTGTGCCACTACTGGAGCTTGAATTCTGGACCTTGTGCTCTTATTTGACCTTTTATCTCAAGGCTAGTGCCCTACCATTTGAGCTACACCTCCACTTCTGGCTTTTTGTTGATTAATTGGAGGTAAGAGTTTCATGGACTTTCTTTGTGTCTGGGTTGTCTTCTAACTGTAATCCTCAGATCTCAACTTCCTCAGTAGAAAAAATTATAAGCTTTTGCCACAGGCACTGAGCAATCCTACCCTTCTTTACAATTGATCACTCCTGAAAAAATATGGAGGTAAGGATGAAAAGGCCAAATAATGATCCAATTTGCTAGAAGGTGTCCAATCAGAAGATTCCAGTGTCACAGCCTTGTCCCATAGTTTACTGAGGCAGGAGCGTATAACCTGACTCTTGTTCTGACAGGGAGAACATGAAGCAGCGAAAGAAGGAAAATAATCTTCCCCTAAATCAGTGTTCATTCTAATTTAAAAGAATCAAGTCAACATTTCAAAAGTACAGTGGTATCATCAGCAGAGAAGGCCCAACCTGACCCCCAAGCAGCTCCCAGGGATAAGATTATTTCTGTTGCTCCCAGGATCACAGTGATTTACGCATAATTGCTACTGTTTCTCCTGATTAATGCCTGATTTGAGAAAGCAGTTACTCTGCAAAATATCAGCACTTATGTGAGAAACCTCAAGCTATTTATCTGCTTTATTTTTGAAATAAGCCTTACATTGGAACTCCATCTCACCATCTTGTATGCTTTCTCTCCCTTCTGCATCAAGTCTTGGGTTTGAGGTTAATTAGATCCTAGTGTAAATAATATGGGGAGAAGCTTCCACTAATTTTTTCCCCCACTGGAAAAATGTGAAGGGGTAGGATATACAGAGTAGCTAGCTGTGTGGGAGGCTGGTGTTTCTAGTACAATAACCATTTCACTGGAGAAACAATTTCAAAATACCTATTTAGAGTCTCTGGCAACTTTCCTCAGAGTATACAGCAAATGGAAATATTTATTTGAAAAAAATCAACTAAACCTTGGAAAGGGCAGTGAATCAGTAGCATTGAAGCCCTGGCCTGCTCTGATTCCACCCTCTATGCCTACTTCATATTATAAAAGATCTGTTCGGGGCAGTGTGACCAAAAAAAATCCCAGAATTTCTACCCCATCTTCCAGTGTTCCAGCTATAGTTTCAGTTTAGGAGCATGTTTCCTCACCCTCTTCTTCCAAGCATCACAGAAGTTCTGTTCTGCAGAAAAGTGGCCAAGAGTAATGAGCTACCTTTTGCCACCTAGCTCTAAAGTAGAAGCTAGAAACTTGGTTTCAGACACAATAGACAAAGAATACTGGGTTATCATTGGCCTACCCTAGATTGCTCATAAGATGGAAGTGCTTTACTGGAGGTTCCATACTGAAGAGGCAAGCTGAGAAGGTAAAAACATGGTCATTCCCTTCTCAATTTTAATGAATTCACTCCCGAGGCATCAGGCATCAGTCCAGGAGAAAATGGCACTGTCCCTCACCTCAGCTCCAGCGCAGTAGCCCAGAAATCTTACTGGGTTAAGCCATAAGGATGGAAAGTACCCTCCCCAATGGAGAAAGACTATGTAAAACAGATCATGGAGAAATTCATGCCTCAGGGAACTGATGAAAATAATAGAGATCTTAGTGCAAGCAGTTAAGAGCTTATTGGCAGTTTTATGCAACTAGTAGCAACAAGAAGAATGACAGAGACAGATCTCAGAGATAGGCAGGGAAAGAGATAGTTGATGATGCCTCACTAAATCACATTAACCCCTACATACCTTCAAGTATGTGCTTATTCAGAGTAGGGGAAACTGGAAGACATCCTCCCTCAAGCACATACAAATTGAATCAACAAAGGACAGAAACTGAATTGGCTCACAACCTCTCATCCAACACTGCCTGAACCATTAGCTACTTTAACCCTAGGACCACTTGTAGGAAGCCAGGCTTAAATTAAATGGCATCTATCACTAGTGGTCTAGAAGATTATAATATGTATAAGATATACTTTCTTAGGAATAATTTGAGAATTTGTGTTTTTTTTTCTTTTGTTGGTGGTACTAGTGATTGAACTCAGGGTCTTTTGCTTACTAGACAGGCAGTCTACCACCGAAGCCACACCTCTAGCTCTTGTGTTTGTTTTGCCTGTTTGGAAGCTTGAACTCAGAACTCAGGGTTTCACATTCTCTCTTTGCTTCTGGCTCATGGTTATCACTCTCTCATTTGAACCATGACTCCATCTGGCTTTTTAAAATCTCCCCTGCAGTTAGGAAAACAGGAATGTACTATGGCATCCAATCCTTGGTTAGATGGAATCTCATAAGCTTTTATGCCCAGACTGGCCTTGAACCATGATCCCTAAATCTCTACTTCTCAAGTAGCCAGGGATTATATTGTTGAACCAGTACATCTGGCAGCAAAGAACTTTCAAGTTATTCATTTCTGACTGAACATAGGGCATAAGTTTCTAAGTTCCTTCACTTATGAAATTATTCTGCAAACCACATATCCCCCCATATACACCTCCCACCTTTGGCAAAGTACTAGCAATGATCCAAAAAGTCAAGAGAGAGTGCAAAGCCCTTTGTTTTGAGTTTAAGACCCGATACAGGAACCGAAACAAAAAACAAGAGTTAGAGGTATGGCTCAGGAGTTCAAGCCCCAGGACTGGCAAAAAAATTATTGTCAGTGTGATGTATAGAGGGGTTACGGTTACATTCATAAGGCAGGGAGTACATTACTTCTTGAACATTGTTACCCCTTCTCATGTTTTTCTCCCATTTTCCTTTCCCCTACCCTCTCCCAAGTTGAAAAGTTCATTTCTGGGTGGGGGGTGGGGGGGAGGGTAATGGGTACCAAGACATGTGAAAGGGTATCAATGTATGTGAATTAATGGACCTTCTATCTGGCAAATATCATGTAACCCTTTTACTAATTACAATAAAAAAGTTCATTTCTAACATATTGTCTTGTGAATATCACTGTTGTTTCACCCTTTGGAGATAGACAGTCTTAGTAGAATTTTGACACTTTATTTTCACTTAGGCCTTCACAGTTTTTCTTTTCTTTTGCCAGTCCTGGGGCTTGAATCAGGGCCTGGGCACTGTCCTTGGACACTTTTTGCTCAAGGCCAGTGGTCTGCCACTTGAGCCACCGTGTCACTTCTGGCCTTTTCTGTTTATGGGTACCAAGAAATGGAACCCAGGGCTTCCTGTATGCTAGATGAGCACTCTACCACGAGGCCACACTCCTGGTCCCACAATTTTTCTTAAATCAACTTTTGCAGAGAATCTGTAGGTTCTCAGGAAAAGTAGAGTACTGCTATAAACACTATCTCCACACATGCACTATCCTACCTCTGCACTTCAAAATCTTGCACTGTATTTGTCAATGAACTTTTAGGCACAATATCAAAGGCAGCCACCATGAAAGAAATAAAGAAATGACAAACTGAATCCATTTAAAGGTGAAAACTTTGGAAAGAAAATACATGACACTCTATCTCCAATTAGTCAACAAAGAGCCAGGCTAAAGTCCCGGTTCAAATGGTAGAGCACCAATGGGGAGCAAGTAAACAAAGTGACACTGAGTTTAAGAACTCAGAACTGGCAAAAAATAACATGAAGGAGACATGAAAAAGACAAAGTAAAGTAAAATCTCTGGAACTGGGAGTTTGGGCTAGCGGTACAGTGCTTACCTAGCTAGCATGCATGAAGACCCGGGTTTGATTTCTCGGTACCACATACATAGATAAAAGCTGGAAGTGGTGCTGAGGCTCATGTGGTAGAGCTCTAGCCTTGAGAAAGTCCAAGAACAGTGCTCAGGCCCTGAGTTCAAGCCCAGGATAGGCAAAAAATAAAAGTTTCTCTGGAGTGGGATGTGAGTTGACTGCAGAAATACCTAGAAAGTATGAGGTAATGGATTCAATTCCCAGCACTGAAGGGAGAAAAAAATAGAGGACACTGCTAAAAGAATGAAAACACAAGCCATAGACCAGGCTAAAATATTTGCATAACACGTATTTGACAAAAGCTGTTAATCTAAAACATATGAAGAAGTCTTAAGATTCAGTATTAGTAAAATACCTGAACAGACATTTCATCTAAGAGGTAAACATGCCAAAAAGCATATGAAAAGAGATTCAACATCATATGTCTTTATGGAGTTACAAATTCAAACAATGAAATAATAATATCCACTCTGTACAATGGACCAAGTCTAGAACCTAATAACATCAAGTGCTAATAAGTATGTAGACCAACAGGAATGCCACTCATTCAGTAGGAATCTTGGGAAGATGGATGGTCTCTTTCTCACAAAATTAAACACACTTTTGCCACATGATCCACAGTTATACACCTTGGCATTTACTCAAATGACAACATATATTCATGTAGTGTTTCTAAGAGTTTTTTGATATCTGTCAAAACTTGGAATTAATAAGGAAATTCAGTAGTAGGTAGATGAGTAAGCTGTGGTATATTCTGACAACAGAATATTATTTAGAACTGAATAATGTAGTCTATGAATGAGAAAGCCATGAAAAGACATAGGAGAATCATAAAAGCATATTGCTAAGTGAAAGAAGCCAATCTGGAACATAGTCTACAATGTCAAATACATAACATACAGGAAAAACAGAAACTAGGAATAAAATAATGAAATCAGCAGTTACCAAATATTACATAAGAGAGGGATGAGTAGGCAACACACAGAATATTTTAGGAACATGAAAAAATATAGAAAGAGTTATACATTAGATTTAATGATAACAATGTGTCAGTGTAGTTTCGTCAATTATAACAAATATACTTCTGTGGTGTGGGGTTTCAACAGTGGCGGATGTGGAGGGAAGGGTATATGGAAACTATATTTTGTGTAACTTTCTTTTGATGTCATTCCTGAGGCTGGAACTCAGGATGTGGGCACTGTCCCTGAGCTTCTGTGCTAGAGGCTAGTGCTTCACCACTGAGCCACAGCTCTACTTCCAGTTTTTGGTGGTTAACTGGAGACAAGAGTCTTGCAGACTTTCCTGCCCAGGCTAGCTTTGAATCATGATCCTCATATCTCAACCTCCTGAGTAGCTAGGATTATAGGCATGAGTAACCCATAGTGCTCAGTTTGTGTAACATTTTTGTGTGCTGGATCTGGGGCTTGAACTCAGAGCTCTACTACTTAAGTTAAATCTTTAATTCCTATCTAAACAATTCTTCATGGGAATCTAAAACTAGTCTTTAATGTCTACTCAAAAATTTCACCAGGAAAAAAATTTCAGCAGGTAATTTGGGATGTATACAATTAGAATAGATGAGGCAGAACTTTGAAGGGGTGACATTGATCAAGGTGCATTGTATTCATAAATTTACGTGTAGAATGGAAACTCTTTTTTTACAACTACTTAAAGATAATAACAAATAAACTAAAAAATTTAAAGACTGCAAAATGGTCCTAAGGACATACAGCAAAGAAGAAACACTAAAAAATCAACTAAATTTCAGCATGATGAATTGAACTAGGGTGTTGGAAATAAGGATTTCTTCCCTACTTCAAAAAGGCAGGAACCACACTTCATCAGTACAATCAGGAACACAGGGCTAGCTTCTCCTCCAGTTCCCAGCATAAGGCTCTCTTCCTGGGAAGATCAGGACATCAGCATTCCTTGCCCTGCCCTCATCAACCTTTGGCTCCAACTCCAGGCAATAAGACTGAGAGTTCCCTTTTTACTCCACCCCTAGTCCTCACTTGTGGGATGGAGGCTGTAACTAGGGTGTGACACCACTGAAAATACTAAAGCTCTTCTGATCTTGTTTCTGGAACACGCAGGAGAAGAGAAATGCCTAGGAGAAGATAGGGAGTTGATGAATTTCCTTTCATTCTGATGGAGTGCTCAGCTCCTAAGCAGGGATGCTTCTCAGAACCTTACTATTGTTCTTTTCCCTAGTACAGAATTTCTCTGCCCTGGCAGAGAAATCAGGACGGAGAAGAGAGTTCTGAATGTCTTTCCAAAGGCATTAACTTCATTTTTTTCTTATTCCTGTACTGGGGCTTGAACTCAAGGCCATGCACTCTCACTTGGCTTTTTTTCATACTACACCCTACTATGTGAACCACATTTATACTTCTAGATTTTGGATGACTAATTGGAGATAAGAATTTCATGGGCTTTTCTAACTGGGGCTAGCTTTGAATCCAGATGCTCAAATATGAGCCATCTGAATATCTTAGGAAGCCTGTGCCACCAGTGTCAGGCTTGAACTTCATTTCTGACCTTTGACATCTCCCCACCTAAGCATGCTCCCTCTCAAATACAGTGAAGGTTAAGGTAAAGAGCAATGGGTAAGATAATGAGAAATGCCTTGGTATAGAGGCCAAACTGTCAACTGGTTAGTTTTCTGGAGAGAAAAAAGGAACGAAACAGCTAGAATAAACCATCCTGGGGTCAGAGCAAATCTCAGATCCTAATCTATGGAACTATCACTTCAAAGACGTTAGGATTTGATTAGATCCATTTGTGGTGCAACTTTTTGACAAAAACAGTAAGAGCAATCATTCAGCAATTAGTGGGGCTTAACCACTGGGTGTGGTCAGGGAAAGAAACAAAGAGTGCTGCCAAAAACCAGGATGTGTGTGGGCATCCCGGCGCTGTGAACATCTCAGCCTCCACATTACTGGGTTGTGCAGGATGGGCTGCATTGAAACGTGCAGTGGGTAACTGCATAAATATAGAACAAACAACTCTTGTATTGGGGGTGGGGAGACCAGTACTCAAAATTGCCACAATTTATTTTTCTTAAACAGAACTAGGCATTTTAGCACAGACCTGAAATCCTAGAACTTGGGAGAATGAAACAGGAGAATGGTAAGTTTGAGACCAGCTGGGGTTAGGAAGACGAGAGAGAGAGAGAGAGAGAGAGAGAGAGAGAGAGAGAGAGAGAGAGAGAGAGAGAGAGAGAGAGAGAGAGAGAGAGAGAGAGAGAGGGGGGGGGGGGAGGGAGGGAGGGAGGGAGGGAGGGAGGGAGGGAGGGAAGGAGAGATAAAAAGAAACCAAATCTAATCTACTCACAACAGCATCATCACAAATAAATTTAACCAAGGAAATGCAAGATTCATATATTGAAAACTATACAATATTGGCAAGAGAAACTTAGCTACATAGAAATATAGTCTCAATTTATGGATTGTAACACTCAGTATTGTTACCATGTCAATCCTATCCAAGAACAAACTACAAATGCATAAATAGAATTAATGTTAAAAATCACAGGGCTTTCTAAGAGACCCAGAATACACAAATCGTTCTTGGAAGAGAAGAGCAAAGTTGGAGAACACAGACTTATTGATTTCTAGTCATACTACAAAGCTACCATAATCAAAACCACATTGCACTGCTATGAAGATCAACATATAGACAAATGCAATAAAACTGAGAATCCTAAAACAGAACCTTATATTTATGGACAATTGATTTTCAACAAGAGTGCCAACAATTGAAAAAGAATATTTTCTTTAACAAATGGTAGTGAGTCACCTGAATACTCATATGCAAAAAATAAAGTTGGATTCCTACCATATACCAACACAGATAGAAAAGGCTCTGAGACTAACATGTACACTATTTCTATAAAATTATTTGGACAAAACGTAAGGGTCAATTACCCTGACCTTGGATTTAGAAATGATTTCTTGGATACAATCCCCAAAGTATAAGAAACAAAAGAGGTAATACATAAAATCAACTTCATAAAAAGTAAAAGATTCTGGAACAGGTTTTTTCAAGACAGTAAAAGTATAACACAGAGAATGGGAAAAACTATTTGTATATCATTCATCTAAAAAGGTCTAATATCTGTAATATAGAAAAGACAATTACAAACTAAACAACAGAAAGACAAATTACCCAGTTATAATTGGCAAAGGATTTGAATAGACATTTGTCCAAAGAAAACAAGCAGATGGCTAATGAATGCATGAAACAATGTTTAACATCATGAGTCATTAAAGCAATGCAAATCAAAAGTACAACAAGAAAGCATTCATACTCACTGAAATGGTTATTATCACTATAGCCAGGCACTGGTGGCTCACACCTGTAATCCTAGCCAATTGGGAGGCCAAGAATAGGAGGATTGCAGTGATGGGCCATTCCAACTTCACGAAACTCCATTTCACTGGAAGAAACACAGAACCATCCCAGTGTGATGGGAAGCATAAAATGAGTGGATCATGGTCAAGGTGTATGCCTGGCCGAAAAAAAAAAAAAACCTAAGGTGCTGTTTCAAATATAACTGATGCATAAAGGGCTGGGGGCATGGTTTAACATGCCTGCCTAGCAAGCATGAGTTCCTGAGTTTTAAAAATTAAAGGCCTAGAGATTTTTATCTGCAACTAACCAGCAAAAAGCCAGAAGTAGAAATATGGCTCAAGTGGTAGAGTGCCAGTTGTGAGGGGGAGGGTGGGGTGTTAGCAAGAACACAGCTTCTAAGTTCAAACTCAAGTGCTGACATAGACACAAAAATGATTCTGGGGGCTGGGAGCGTGTGGTAGTGGTAGAGTGCTCAAATAGTACGCATGAAGCCCTGGGATCAATTCCCTGGAACCACATACACAGATAAAGCTGGAAGTGGCTCAAATGGCAGAGTGCTAGCCTTGAGCAAAAAGTGTCCAAGGACAGTGCCTAGGCCCTGAGTTCAAGCCCCAGGATTGGCAAAAAAAAAATGATACTGGATAACAAATATGGATCCTTGATGCAGTCAGTTCAGAAAATGGTTTGACAGTTCCTCATGAGGTGAAAAATAGTTATTATATGACCCCAAAATTCCATTTCTAGACTCTAAGTGGATTGGTAGCATATATTCACATAACCACACTTTTTTTTCACTCAAAGATCCATCAACTGATGAATAAAGAAAATGTAGTATATCTATAGAATTGACTATCTTTCCATAAAAAGTAAGGATCTATGAATACATCTGAGAACATGGACAGATTTCATTGGCTACAGCTATAGTTCTCCAAATCTCAGCCTCTCAAGTAGTTAGGATTATAGGTGTGAGCCACCAGTGCCTGGCTGTAGTATGGTTTTGATAATAACCATTTCAGTGAAATGGTTACGTGAAAGAGCCTATCTGTAATTTATACTGTATTTTATACTGTATTTTATACTGGCATTTATATGAAATAGGAAATAGGCAAATTCATAGAGATGAAAAGCAAATTACTCATTGCCCAGGTCTGGGTACTGGAAAAGAAAAGGAGGATTTAAGATTGGGAAGGAGAGGTTAACGGTACAATGGTTATTTGAAATGTTCTAAAATAGATTGTAGTGATGGTCACACACATCTTTTTTTTAAAATTCTTTTATTTATTTATTTATTTATTTATTTATTTATTTATTTATTTTTGGCCAGTCCTGGGCTTGAGCTCAGGGCCCGAGCACTGTCCTTGGACTTTCTCAAGGCTAGAGCTCTACCACTTGAGCCTCAGCACCACTTCCGGCTTTTTTCTATGTATGTGGTACCAAGGAATCGAACCTGGGTCTTCATGCATGCTAGGCAAGAACTTTAACCACTAGGCCAAACTCCCGGCCCACATCTTTTATTTTTTCTTTCTTTCTTTCTTTATTATTTTTGTCGGTCATGGGGCTTGAACTCTGGGCCTGGGAACTGTCCTTGAGTTCTTTAGCTCAAGGGGTGCAAACACTCAACCACTTGAGCCACAGCGCCACTTCAGGTTTTCTGGTAATTAACTGGAGATAAGAGTCTCATGGACCTTAGTGCCAGGGATGGCTTTGAACTGCAATCCTCAGATCTCAGCCTCCTGAGTAGCTAGAATTAGAGGCATGAGCTACTGGCGCGCTTGGCATCTCTTTTGCTTTTTATTTGTGTTTTTCACACAGGATCTCATTATATACACAAGGCTGGACTCAAACTTGAGATCCTCCAGCTTCAGTATCCTGGTTGCTAGGGTAGATATCTCTTTTAAATATAATAAAAATCAGTGGGGCTTTGATGGCTCAATCCTATAATCCCAGTGACTCAAGAGGCTGAGATTTGAGAATCAAGGTTTGAAGCCAGCCCAGAAAAGAAAGTCCATGAAATTTTTATCTCCAATTAACCTCCAAAGTTTTGGAAGTGCAGCTGTGGCTCAAGTGGTAAAGAACTAGCCTTCAGAAACAAAAGCTCAGGGACAGCACAGCACTTAGGCCTTGAGTTCAAGCCCTAGGATCTGCAAAACAACAACAATAACAAACTAAAATGTTTCTGCAATGGCAATGGACATTGCTAACAAGCTAAATAGCCCGCAGACTTGGGAGGGTAAGGATGAACACAGAAATGAAGGGACAAAGAGCAAACAAATGAAGCAGTGGTATTCAGTAGACACTATGTTGAAAAGGAACTACACAACTTATGGGTGAATATGAGAGAGAAAGACTGGAAGAAAGCAAGGGAAGGGGTAACATTGTCCAAAAAGAAATGTTCTCTTTACCTGACTAACATAACTGTAATGCCTCTGTAAATCACCTTTATAAGAAAAAATAAAAAATAACAAGAAAAGAAAGCCCACAGAATGGGAGATTTTTTTTTACCAGCTATACATCAGACAAGGGCCTACTATCCAGAATATATTTAGAGTTCAAATATAAAATCCTCAAAAATAAAACCCTCAAAGAAACATCAACCTAATTAATAAATGGGATAATGACTTAAGGAGCAACTTCTCAGAAGAAGTAAAAAGTGCCATAAAGAAAATGCAAATTAAAACAACACTGATGTCCCACCTCGCCCCAGTTAGAATGGTCATTATCAAGAAAACAAACAACAAATGCTGGCAACGATACAGCCAAAAGAGAATCCTTACACACTGCTAGTGGGAATGTAAACTTGTTTGGCCACTCTGGAAAAGTGCTATGGAGGTTCCTAAAAAAAACACAAAACTAAACATAGAGCTTCCATATGACCCAGCAATTCCACTCCTGGACATTTATCCAATAGAAAACAAACAAGGTTACAGTAAGGCCATCAGCACAATCATATTCATTGCACCATAGCCAAGATATGGAATTAGTTCAGATGCCCTACAATGGATGAATGGATCAAGAGAATTTGGTATAGATACATAATGGAATACCTAGCCATCAGAAAGAATGATATTGTACTATGTATTAGGAAATGGAGATACTTGGAAAAAGATATATTAAGTAAAGTAAGCCAGACCCAGAGAAATAAAGGTTGCACAGTTTCCTTCATTTGTGGTAGGTAAAATGGATCTATAAATCTATAATCAAACAGTTGGGCTATATGTAAGTGGTTACAAATGCATTAACTGAAGTGTAACAGATTCTACGGAGAGCTCAAATAGTATAATCCTTTAGAAAGTCTAAGTCAAAGCCCAACCAAGAAACAGGTACATCCAAGAAGAGGGTGGGGAAAGAGGTAGATAAAAGAAGCAAAAAAGGAGGGTAGAATACAGTCAAGAATTCAATGTAGGGTGTAGAGTGTGGCCTAGTGGTAGAGTGCTTGCTTAGCATGCACAAAGCCCTGGGTTCAAGTATTTGGTACCACATACACAGATAAAGCCAGAAGTGGTGCTGTGGCTCAAAGTATAGAGCTCTAACCTTGAGAAAACTCAAGGACAGAGCCAAGACCCTGAGTTTGAAACCCCCAGGACTGGAAATAAAAAGAATTTATTGTATATATCACAAAATTAAGAAAAGAAAAGAGGAAGGTCCAAAGGGAGTGACAATTTTTGAGGTAGGTGATGCATTGTATCTATAAACTGCTTTGGTATATGACATCTCCTTTGGGATTTTTTGCCAATCCTGAGCTTGAGCTCAGGGCCTGAGCACTGTCCTTGGACTTTCTCAATGCTAGCGCTTTAGCACTTGAGCCTCAGCACCACTTCCGGCTTTTTTCTATGTATGTGGGACCAAGGAATCAAACCCAGGTCTTCATGCATGCCAGGGAAGCACTCTACCACTAGGCCAAACTCCAAGCCCTGACAACTCCTTTTATACAACTAAAGCTAATTAAAAAAATAAACCCAAGGATCAGTACCCGACAATCAATCAATAAATCAATAAAAACCTATTGGGGACAGGAGTTTGGCCTAGTGGTAGAATGCTTGCCTAGCATGCACAAAGACCTGGGTTCGATACCTTGGTACCACATACATAGAAAAGCTGGAAGCAGTACTGTGGCTCAAGTGGTAGAACTCTAGCCTTGAGAAAGCCCAAGGACAGTGCTCAGGCCCTGAGTTCAAGCCCTAGGACTGGCAAAAAAATTGACTTTTACACTAAATTAATGAATTTTATAGTGTACACTACCAGATACTTGCTCTTATACAGGTAACAAACCTTTGAGGATGTAATTTGTTGAGAATATGTGGCAACTCTCTGGGCCTAGCCTTGGCTACATTAATCTTGAGGCAGTGAACTCAGGGTTTAGCTGAATTGTAGGTGTGTTGCTATAGCCCTTTGGACAGGTAAAAGCACAGGTTATGGACAGCTCCCTATCTATCCTATTCCTGGTCTTCTAGAAATGTTTTTTCTTTGGCATTCGGAACTAGAAGGCTGGAATTCTTGCCCTAAGTTTTCCTTTCTGTCTTCTGTCAACCACTTTTCCATGGTGGAACGTTCTAGTTTGGTAGCTGGTTAATTCTTGAGTTTCTCCCTTTCTTTTCTACTTTCTTCAGTCCCTGGATTTTGGAGTTCATAATTAATTTGTGATTCCAAGCAGCCTTCATACTTTCTGAAGCTGGGGTTAACTGCAGTTACAGAATCTGAGCTCAACTCATCTTAGCTGTGTCGTTGGTCAAGTCATTTAACTTCTCTGAGTCTGTTCCTCCATCTGCCAATTGAAAATAACAATTCCTACTGCTAAGATTTTGAAGATTCAAATAAATGAGTGTTTAAAAGTGTCTGTCATCCAGTTACTGGTAATCCTAGCTACTCAGGAGGTTGAGATCTAAGGATCAAGATTCAAAATCAGCCTGGGCAGGAAAGTCTGTGAGACTCTTACTTCCAATTGACTGCCAGAAAACCAGAAATGGAACTGTGGCTCAAAGTGTGGGCCCTGAGTTCAAACCCCATGAATGATAATAAAAAAGTATCTGTTGGGTCAGGAGTTTGGCCTAGTGGTAGAGTGCTTGCCTAGCATGCACGAAGACCAAGGTTCGATTTCTTGGTTCCACATATATAGAAAAAGCCAGAACTGGTGCTGTGGCTCAAGTGGTAGAGCACTAACCTTGAGGAAAGCCCAAGGACAGTGCTCAGGCCCTGAGTTCAGTCCCCAGGACAGGCAAAATTCAATTGTCTGTTGCAATGAATGTAATATTTTATCTTGTCCTATGTCAAATTAAACCATCCAGTGTTGTTTACAGAAACTAGCTTCCTTTGGACAGAAATGAAGAAACCAAGAAACAGAGAAGGGACTAGATTATATTCTCAGGTTTATACCTATGTTGCTACCTACTTCCCTACTATGTAAAATAACATCCCTTCCTCCTCCTGCCCCACCCCCAACATTTTCTCACTGCTGCGTAGTAATGGCCCATCTTAGCCCCATGAAGGATGGATGAATAAGCCAGCAAATATTGCTTCCTGTATGACAGTATCTCACAGACACACAGAGAGCTGGGAAGGAATCTTTTTACAAGGAAATTCCTGCCAGGCCACTAGGCCTGGCTGTCACTTCTGGTTTGAGCTGACTAGCTGAGGAGCTAGTAAGGACCCCAGCTGAGTCAGCTAAGCCCCATCCCATAATTTCAGGACTTAGATAAATGCTCCATGGGAAGGAAGTTGCAAACCCTTCTACAATAAGCTTCCAAGCTTACCAGTGATTTCCATTCCCTATGCTTTCTGGGGACATCTGAAGGATGGCCCTTAATCTACTGCCAGGGCCTAGAATGCAGTTTGTACTCTCTGTGTACCATGGACACATAAACATTCCCGAGCCACTGGAGAAACACAGTCCCCTACTCCAGATCAGCATAAATATCACCTCTGACAGGAAGTTTTCTCAGGACCCTCCCCCACCACAACTCCCAGTGCCAGATGTGGAAGTTCCTCCTCCTGCCTCCTCATTGTTTGGCTCCCAAGGAGTTTATCACAGTTTGTCACGTGTAGCAGTTATTTATGGATGTGTCTTAGCCCTTCTTTTCTGCTAGTCAGGGACTGGGGCCAATTCATCTTCTTCATCTCCCCTCCTCCCAGGCCCACACAGTGCCTTGAGGTGGAGCTGGAGTGGACTCAATCACTCAGCAGATGTTTAATGAGCATTTACTCAGTCAAATGCTAAATATCAGGAAATACAATCTCTGGGTCTACTCAGAATCTTCCTGGAAGAACTCCAGCTGGGGCATAGCAGGCAGGCAGGGGTCTCTAAAGCAGGAGTAACTAGCTTCCTCTCCTCCTCTGGGGAGTGATGAAAGATGCAGCTGTTGGGGTCTGTGCCTGCTCCAAAAACAGCAACTCACTCCTGTACTGCCCTAACCCCAATTCATGTCAGGTCCCTTTGTTTGGAAGGCTGTACCTCTAGATAATTTATGAGACCTAGAATGTCAAGAGGAGTTCCCTTCTCTCCCAATGATATGGATCCCTCCCTAATTGTGCTCCCACCACCACAGATCCTTGACTATGTGTCTACACGTGATATTAGGAGGCCACGTGGTGTACAGTTATTACACACCAGGGCACTTTCTGTTTTCTGAAAACCTCAAGTTTAAGAAAATTTAAGGTTTCTGTTCAATGGCCTGATTTGCTGGCTAAGTAGGACAGAAGAGCCCAGTAGCTTGCCCCCTTATCCTTTCCTGTGGAGGTAAACTATGGGCTTCAGACAAAGCCAGGAGGAACATGTAATTGTCTTTGAAATACAAAGACCCTTACTCCTGCCAGCATCATGGAGAGAACCAAGCCTGCACTCATGGTAATGCTACCTTCGATGGAAGTGTGGGACTGTACCAAGGCTGTATCATGTCTGGATTAGTAATCATGGCTAAACTACAACCTAGCTCAGCTACTAGCTCTATCATTGTGAGCACATCATCCCTCCTTTTGGAGTCTTGGTTAACTAGTTTATAAAATGAGGTTAACAATATATTTAGAACCTTCAGAACTCTCATCAGCCAAGACCCTGTTGGAATGTCGCTTGAAGCATTATAAAGCAAAGGAGAGGTTATATTCATTTTATGTTTTTTTTTTAATAAAAATCACTACCTGAATACGTGGGAAAGAACACTGGAGGGTATCTTTTTTTTCGGGGTGGGGGGTGTCATGGTGCTTGAACTCTGGATCTGGGCGCTGTCCCTGAGCTCTTCAGCTCAAGGCTAGAGTCCTACCCTTGAGCCACAAACCCACTTCCCATTTTCTAGAGATTAATTGGAGATAAGAGTCTTACCACTTTGTAGTGGTCAGGTTGGCTTTGAACTGTGATCCTCAGATCTCAGCCTCATGAGCAGCTAGGATTACAGGGGTGAGCCACAGTGCCGGGTGGAGGGTATCTTTAATGAAACCTTTTGTTGTAACACTGGGGAGCAGCAAGGAGGTGTCTCCTAGCTACTCACAAAGTAGATAGCCAGAAAGGAAGAACATAAACGTTTCTGTATCAATCAATCACAAGAGTCTCCTCATGTTTGTGCCAATCATGATGCAGTCTGCTATGCAAATGAAAGACTGTATTTGAACCAATTACTGATTATCTGTTGGGCTGAAGTGCCTTCTTCTTCCTCCAGCCTGGATGGAAGTGACAGTTACCACAATGGGTTTTCTTTTGAGCCCAAGCACTTTTTAAAAGATTGCTTACAATAAAGGCTCTGAGCACTTTAACAATAGTTAACAAAAAAATAAACTTTCAAGAGGTTGTTTACAACTGCTTGCTTATGTTTCTAATCCTAGTTACTTAAGAGGCTAAGATCTGAGGCTGAAGATTTGAAGCCAGTCTAGGCAGAGTAATCCTCAATGCTCTCATTTTAAATTAACCAGATATAAGCCAGAAATGCAGTCATGGCTCAAAGATAGAGCCAGCCATGAGTGAACAAGAATACAGATCCCAAGTTCAAGTGCCAGTACAGGAACATATGCTTTTTCGAAAGGTACACAGAAAAAAAAGTTGCTATTTAGCATGGCACGATGGCATGTGCTTGCAATTCTAGCTGTTAAGGAGACTGAAGTAGAAAGATAGAAGTCTTAGACTGGACTAAATAAAAGTGGAAGACCCACTTTTTAAAATGAAAAACAAATGAAAAGCAAAAGAACTAGAAGTGTGGCTCAAGCGGAAGGGCAACTGCCTAGAAAGCTTGAGTCCCTGAATGTAATACCCAGTATAACCAAGAAATAAATCACTGTTCAGAAAGATCATGTCATAGAAATGT
Organism: Megascapheus bottae; assembly: GCF_031878675.1. Lineage (NCBI taxonomy): Eukaryota > Metazoa > Chordata > Mammalia > Rodentia > Geomyidae > Megascapheus > Megascapheus bottae. The sequence goes on from NC_143547.1 coordinate 39,738,943, forward strand.
TCTTTCCTCCAGACTATCATCTTCCTCTATAGCAAACCTTCGAGAACATATCCAATCATGTCATTTTATTGGTGAAAATAACTAACGACCAGAAAGAGAAAGGTCTGCCTCACGCCACCCAAATCAGAGTCAGAGGACCATCTCTACAACAGTTTCAGGAAGAACTCACTTTTGCTGGCCCCAGCCCCCCAAATTCAAGGTCATTGCTCCTGAGAGTTTTCTAATTTAAGAATACCTCACCAACAGTAAACTCATATTCTTTCCACCACTTAGGCTGTAAAAAAAGATGAAAGGTGATCAACAAGAGGAAACTTTGAAAGGTTTAGGGAAGTTTCCATTATTTTGATTTTAGTCGTGGTTTTTATGGATGCCTACATACGATAAACTCAACAACCTATATGCTCCAAACCATATAATTTAGGGGACATTATTTTTACCACAGTATGTAAAAACAAACGGTAAGGGAAGGATCCAAAGGTGATCCTAAGGAAAAGCTTAGCAGTATCTGACTATCATTAATGTGGCCTTCGAGGATCTTTTTTTGGTTGGTCTAGGGGTTTCAACTCTGGGCCTGGGCAATGTCCCTGAGCTCTTCAGCTCAAGGCTAGCGCTCTACCACTGGAGCCATAGTGCCACTTTCAGTTTTCTGGTTGTTAACTGGAGATATGAGTCTGATAGACGTTAGTGCCCAGGCTGGCTTTGAACTGCGATCCTCAGATCTCAGGTTTCTGAGTAGCTACGATTACAGGCATGAGCCACCAGCGCTCAGAGGAGCTTAGTTTTTTTTTTAATTGATCCTTTTATGGATGAGCTACAGGCAACTTTTTTAGACGTTGTCCTATCCAGAGCCACCCAGAACTTAGAAGCTCCCCTCTGCTGCTGCTTAGTTGGTACAGAGTGTGAAGCTTATAGAGCAAGCTCCTCCTACTCTTTGGCTCACCCATGTGCTTCTGGGGGATGATGGAAGGACGAACTTTCCTGATATCTCTCAAAGAATTCATTCATGGGAAACCTGCAGTCTGAAATTAATTTAAAAAAAACTAGGAGCTAATGAAACCGATTATATCATTTGAAAGATTCCTATCTTCTTCCATAGCTACCCTCTTCCCATCCCCTATTATTTTCCTCACCTCACAGCACCCACAGGGGACCTAAGATTAGCTTCCAAGTCACAGAATTGGTTCTTTATTTTTATTTATTCATTTTCTCACTGCTCTAGCTCAATACCCTTTTGAGAATTTGCCACGTGCAGGGCTGGGCTCTGGGAAACAAAGATGACTAAGCCACTTCTCTGCCCTCCATATAAACTCACAGCCTTGGATAAGCAGACATGAACTCAAAGAACTCTCACAGAGACATGGGTGCCAGTAAGAATCTCCAAGTAAAAAAGAGGAATGCCCAAGACGTGGAGAGGCATCACTGAGATCAACAGTAAAAGACATGTCATTTTCTCTGATCAATAAGAAGTGGCATTTGGATGGTGGTCACATTCCCCAGCGTCTATCACATCATTCTGTCTTATCGGCACATCAGTGAACAAGGGGGATGGGCTATATGCTCTCCCACATTTGAGAGAGAATGAAACGGAAAGTTACACAGGATAAACCTCACAGGTATGCCCCTCACCTGAAGGTACTGGCTTTAGTTCTCTTTCTGTCCCCTACTCTCAAATAGGCACAGGTGAGAGGAACAAAGAAGCCAGACAGCCATGGGTGTTTGGAAGAATGGTGGGTGTTTTGGTTGTCAGAGAATTCAGGTTTGGTGATTTTGAGGCTGGAAAGGTTACTTGAGACCTGTTTCCTGGTAACCCGAAACTCTAGGGGCAGAGTTTTCATAGTTATCATTTACCAGATATGTTCTATACAAGTGGAGTTAGAGACCGATGTGGTGATACAGTTCTACCCACTTGAAGACTGATGGAAGAGGATCATTGAAGCTTGTGAATTGAGACCAATCTGTACAATGTATGGAGAGAAAAGAAATAAGGAAGGAAGAAAGAAAAAAGAGTGAAAAGGGAAGGAAGAAAGGAATAATGACTCATATCTACAATCCTAAATATGTCTGAGACTAGCATAGAGAAAAAATAAACTGGGAGGCATGTTAAATGGAAAGTATAAATAGGAAGGTAACAGGCCAGGCATAATGTGAGACCCCATTCAAAAAATAAAATAGAAAGGACTGGGGTCATATCTCAAGTGTAGAAAATTTCTGTAGCAAGCAGAGGGCCTGAATTCAAATGCCAGTGCCAACAAAAAACAAACAAACAAAAAAGTAAGCAATTAAGAATAGGATCAAATCCATGACTGGAAGGGAGGTAGGAACAAAAGTAGTGATGGTGGCGCTGGTGGTTTATGCCTGTAATCCTAGCTACTTGGGATGCTGAGATATGTGAATCAAAGTTCAAAGTCTCAATGTTTTTGTCTGGTTTTGTTAGATTTGGTTTTGTTGGTCCTGGAGCTTGAACTTGGAGCATGGGCGTTGTCCCTGAGCTTCTTTTGTTCAAGGCTATCGCTCTACCACTTGAGGCACAACACCACCTCTGAATTTTTCTGAGTAGCTTATTGGAGATAAGACTCTTAAGGACTTTACTGCCTGGGCTGGCTTCTAACTGCAATCCTCAGAACCCAGCCTCCTAAGTAGGTAGGATTACACGTGTGAGCCTCTGGCACCAAGCTGCCTCAACTTTTATCTGCAATTAATAACCAAAAAGACAGAAGTGGGTCTGGGGTTCAAGTTCTAGAATGCTAGACTTGAACATAAAAGCTCAGGGACAGCACCCAGGCTCTAAGTACACACCCCAAGACTGGAAGCATTAAAAAAAAAGCTATGACATATGTTTTATAGGAGGAGCTGCCTTCACTTTAATTTTAGAACAACCATAGAACAAGCAACAGTATGGGCAACCCTGATCCCCTTTTCAGACACCAGTAGATTTGCAGAGAAGACACATAGTGACACTTTAGGTAAATCACAAAAGCCATTTCCTTCTGAGAAGCCTGCTTTTTTAGCTCCCATGGAAGGGGCAGCAGGGTCAGGGAGCACAAAGCAGAGAAAGAGAGGAGGAAGACAAAGGGAGGGCCAGGAAGTGAAATGATGCTCCAGGTCACTTCCTGACAGCTCACTGGGCCCCAGGCTTAGGCTCTCCAGGGATGCTCTGGCCCCTTTCCCAGTAGGACAGACCTAAGGCTAAGCAATCTGTTTTCCTCTTCAACTCACTATTGCTGCAGGCTAAAGAGAAATTACATGTGTAAAATGATTTGCTAGGTGTCCAAGAAGTACCAAGAAGGAAAGGGAGAACTCCTCAGAGACAAGGAGAAGTGTGTGCAGACTAGGAGACCTGAGGCACATCTTGGCTTGTGTCTCTTCTTTGTTGGATGAACCTATGCAAGCTTCCTAGTAACAGGCAAATTCCTGTGTTTCTTAGAGCCTCTGTCAAACCATCTTCAATTCCTACTAGAGTAGAGTGAGAAATCAGAGAGCTTAATAAAGAGCAGGTTCAAGCTAAAGACAGGTCTGGAGTCCCTTTCCAATGTTCTGGGAGGAGCCCCACCAGCGACCGCCCACTACACAATGGACCTAGGAGAAGTCTTATGAGCAGAGAATACGAACCTAATGTGGATGCTGTTAGGAAAACACCTATGAGTGCTTCCCATGTACTGTCTTGGTAGAATAGGGACTGGGATAGAGTGGAGAGAAAAGACTTGAAAAGTTCTCTGGAAGGTCCAGCCTGGGAATGCCAGTGCTCTGCCCTCCATATATACTCACAGTCTTGAGTAAGGAAGAGCTGTGTAGTAGATAAACTCTCTGTCTGTCTCTGTCTCTGTCTCTCTGTGTTTATGTTTATGTGTGTGTGTGTGTGTGTGTGTGTGTGTGTGTGTGAGTGTGTGTGTGTGTAGCGTTTATGTGTTCTCAACAAGGAGAGAAAAAACTATTCTAGGTTTCTTCATTCACATCATACAGCATCCAGATCCAGAAATGAAAAGGGCCCTGGAACCAAATCTTTATAGTTCCTGTCACCTGGCAATGGTCTTACAGTATGTCTCAATTTCCAATCATTTGTGGGCCTTAAAAACAAATTAGTAGGTCCAGAGTTCAAGTCCCACAACTGACAAAATAATTTAGTGTCTTTACATAGCTGTAAAAAGGGGTAGCCATTTAACAGAGCAGTTTATGAATACAATGCAGCTTGATCGCCCCATTCAACATTCTCACCCATCCCTGTCAACCCATTCCTTCCCTCACTTTTCTTAATTTTGTAAGGTATGCATTGATTTTTTGCCATTTAACAAGACAGTTTATGTACACATTGCATCTTGATCTCTGCCACCCCTTCAACATTTTTGTGGGCCTTTTTAATTAATTATTTTTTTAGCATATCCACATGTTCCCTAAACAATTCTGTTGTGTGGTGTAAACCCAAAGCTTGCCACATACTAAATATACTCTCTCTCTGAAGTATATTCATAATCTCCTATTATTTAATATTTTCCTTCAAATCTCACTCTTTTTTTGGAGATACTCTATATTACTCATGTGAGGAAATTATAAAAAACAAACACACTGCTATCAAAACAATAGCATGCATTTAAATCTAATCCAAAAGCATGAGCTGTACTCGCTCCCAGGGGAAGGTAGGACTGCTTTAAGGAACTAGTTCCAGAGAATAAGACCCTTGGCCTTGAATATATAGATTTGGTGTTCAGATAAGAATGAAAATGCTGAGCTCCAGTGGCTCATGCCTATAATCCTATCTACGTAGGAGGTTGAGATCTAAGGATCACTGTTTGAAGACAATCCAGGAAGGAAAGTCTGTAAGACTCTTATCACTAATAAGCTACTCAGAAAATTCCAGAAGTGGAGCTCTGGCTCAAGTGGTAGGGTGCTAGTCTTGTGAAAAAAACATATCAGGGACAATGCCCAGGCCTGAGTTGAAGCTCAGCACACACACACACACACACACACACACACACACACACACACACACACGAATGAAAGCAACAGCTGGATGAGGCTGATAGATGACTTAGAACCAGGTTTCTTTGGGACTTTACCTGGAAGCTGCTGTTCCAGTGCAAAGCTAAATGACATCTGTTTCTCAGAGCCAGGCTTGAAAGTGAGGCAGAAGGGCTGCCCTGTTTTTCCTTGGTTCAGATGGCCTTTACTTAAGATCCAAAACCACAGGAAACATGTTTCATACTTCATACATCACTAATTGTAATTTTGTGTGTATGTGTGTGTGCTAGTCCTGGGTCATGAACTCAGGACCTGAGCGTTTTTCCTTGAGCTTTTGTGCTCAAGACTAGTCATCTACCACCTGAGCCACAGCTCTATTTCTGGCCCTTTGTTAGCTAATTGAAAATGAGTCTCACAGTCAGGCGCTGGTGGCTCATGCCTGTAATCCTAGCTACTCAGAAGGCTGAGATCTAAGGATCATGGTTCAAAGCCAGCTCAGGCATGAAAGTCCGTGGGACACTTTTCTCCAATTAACCACCAGAAAGTCAGAAGTGTCACTATGGCTTAAAGTGTAGAACACTAGCCTTGAGCTGAAGAGCTCAGGGACAGTGCCCTGGCCCTGAGTTCAAGCCCCGTGACTGACAACATAAAGTCTCACAGACTTGGGGCCAGGAGTTTGGCCTAGTGGTTAAAGTGCTTGCGTAGCATGCATGAAGACCCGGGTTCGATTCCTCGGCACCACATACATAGATAAAAAGCCGGAAGTGGTGCCGAGGCTCAAGTGGTAGAGCTCTAGCCTTGAGAAAGTCCAAGGACAGTGCTCAGGCCCTGAGCTCAAGCCCAGGACTGGTAAAAAGGACAGTGCTCAAGCCCTCAGTACAAAAAAAAAGTCTCACAGACTTACCTGAACTGGCTTTGAATATTAATATTCACATCTCAGCCTCCTGAGTAGCTAGGATTACAGTCAATTGTAATTTTTTTTTTGCCAGTTCTGGGGCTTAAACTTAGGGCCTGGGCACTGTCCTTGGGATTTCTTAAGGCTGGAGCTCTACCACTTTGAGCCGCAGCACCACTTCTGGCTTTTTCTTTGTAAGCAGTACCAAGGAATCCAACCCAGGGCTTTGTGTAATCCTAGGCAAACATTCTACCACTAGGCCATGCCCTGGCCAAACTAATAGTTATTTTTAAATGATTTCCTCCTTGCTCTCTTATGTAATTTTGTATATTTCCTATTTAGAATGTCAGATGTCTCAGAAACCTCAAATAGAAGAATCTAGGTCAGGTCCCAGACCACCTGGTGTAGTATGAACAGCTGGGATCAGTAAAAGGGCCCAGTCCCAAGAGAAAGAGGAACCTGAAGGAATATATCTGTTTTTATCTGAATGTTGTTTGCCAATCCCACACCCCCTATTGAATCCAAATGTTAGAACCTAATCCTCAACGTGATTATTTTAATCTTGTTGTCTATTGGAGGTGACAGTTCATAAGTATTCCTCTCTGATTAATGGGATTAGTTCCCTTACGAGAGAAACTGAAGGAGAAGGAGATTGCTTGCTTCTCTCACCATGTTAGTGCATACAGAAGATGCCATTCGAAGATGCCTGAGGAACAGGTCCTGTGAGACAGCAACACACTTGTTCCTTGATCTTACACTTACAAGCCTACAAAGCTATGAGCAAATTTTTTTTTCTGCCAGTCATGGGGCTTGAACTCTGGGCCTGAACGCTGTCTCTGAGCTCTTCATCTCAAGGTTAGTGTTCTATCACTTGAGCCACAACACCCCTTCTGGTTTTCTGGTGATTTATTGGAGATAAGGGTAAGGGGTACCAAGACATGTGAAAGGGTATCAATGTATGTGAATTAATGCACCTTCTATCTGACAAATATCATGTAACCCTTTTATTAATTACAATAAAAAAGAGTTTCATAAAGACTTTTCTACCTGCACTGGCTTTGAACCAAGATCCTCAGATCTCAGTCTCCTGAGTAGCTAGGATTATAGGTGTGAGCCACCGGATAAATACATTTTTATTGTTTATAAATTACTGTGTATACACATAAAAATCTATTTTCATTAAAGAAACAGAATTTATCTAGGCATTTACACACAGTAAGACCAAAGGAGGATGCTCTTAGGGGAGGGACACAAAGGCACAATGCCTATGTGTCTCTCATCATACAAAATACTATTTATCAAAATGAACTCCAGGAAATGGAAATGAAAATGAAAATGTTTTCCTTTGTGGATGTTCTTGCTTTCTTTTCTCTTGGCTTGTTTGTGGCATTTATCTGTCTTTGGGAGAGTAAGTGGGGAAACACAGAAATGGAGGGACAAATGATGAACAATGCACCAGTGGTACTCACTAGACACTATCTTAAAATGTGGGTGGGGATGGGAGGGGAAAAATGGGAGAGCGCAAATGAAGGGGTCACATTGTTCAAAAAGAAATGTACTCTTTACATGAATAACATAACTATAATCTCTTTGTATATCACCTTTATAATAATAATAATTAAAAAATAAAAATTTCAGGGCCAGGAGTTTAGCCTACTGGTAGAGTGCTTGCCTAGCATGCAGAAAAACCTGGGTTCGATTCCTTGGTAGCACATACATAGAAAAAACTTGAAGTGGTTCTGAGGCTCAAGTGGTAGAGCGCTAGCCTTGAAGAAGTCCAAGGACATTGCTCAGGCCCTGAGCTCAAGCCCAGGCCTGGCAAAAATAAATAAATAAATAGAGTGGATTCACTTTAAAAAATAAATAAAAATTTCAATTAAAAATAAATTTCTGTGTATAGTATTTTATTATAGCAAAACAAATAGACCCAGATGGTATATCATGTCTAATGAAATCCTGAGACATCTAAGAAGTTAGAAGGGCTTCCTTTCTGCTAGTATCAGGAATTAAATCCAGATCCTTGTATATGCTCAGTAACTACTTTACAATTGTGCTAATCCTCAGTCCTTTCTTTTTAAAAAATTTGAAACAAGGCCTAGTTACATTGTCAGGCTGGCCTAAAATTCACAATCCTTCTTACCTTGGCTTCCTGAGTAGCTGGGATTTCAGGTACAAAGGGCAATACCCTGAGAAGGCTTTCTTTTTTCATTTTACTTGTATTTTCCATGAGAGTCCCTAAGTCTTAATTCACTCAGAGATTTTTAAAAAAGCAATGATGATTCCTGAATGGTATTTTTAGAGACAAATCCACTCATTTGGCACTTAGTTCCCCTATGAAAACATTTTCTATTCTTTTCCTTATACTGATGGTGAGCTGAAAAGTTTCTAAGAAGGCATATACTTCCGTGTCAGAAAAATAAAACAAGACTTGTTTTACATAGAGGGGGAAGCAGATTTATCTCTTCCCCACCTCCTGAAAATGGGTTCAAATTAAAGGAAAGCTGTCACCTCCTGCCTTTATTCTTCATTCCCATTCTTCCCCATTTCTTGAGATTATTTTTGCACGTCCTGGGGCTTGAACTCAGGGCCTGAATACTGTCCTTGGGCTTTCTCAAGGCTAGAGCTATACCACCTGAGCCACAACACCACTCCTGGCTTTTTCTATGTATGTGGTACAGAGGAATCAAACACAGGCCTTCGTGCTTGCTAGCACTTCATGAGGCATTTTTTTCTTCATTTATTATGATGGCCAGATGACCAACAAATAAAGTGGAATACAGAAGTCAAAAAGAACAGAAAGCTGTGGGAAGACCATCTCAACAAAAATTGTGGGTATAGAAAAGAGAGAAACTTCAGGGCTGGTTTGGCTGTAGGTTTACAGCCTCCAGTCTGGGGACATTCCAGAGGTAATTGACCATACCACAAGGCTTTAAGTCAAGCCCATTCAAACCTGAAGACCCATGATTATGTCCAATTTCTAAGAGTACCTGGAAAACAAAGCTAAGTACAAAATCTCATAGCCTGGTTAAAATCTTACCTGTCTATCATATAAAAAAAGCTTAACATCAACAACCATTTGGGGAAAGATTCAAACCGGACTATAGCAATCTAGGCACATGTGGCTTGTGCCTATAATCCTAGCTACTTGAGAGGCTGAGAATGACAGGATCATAATTCAAGGCCAGTCCTGGCAGAAAAGTTTGAGAGATACTGTTCAACCCATAGCTTGGCCCTAAGTAGAAAGCAGAGATTGGGAAGCTCAAGGTCCAGGTGAGCCCAGGTAGAAAAATCTGTGAGACTCCACAGAAGGAGTCTTGGGCATGGTGGTATATACCTGTGGTCTTAGCAACTTCAGGAAGCCAAATGTAGGTGGATTGCAGCTCAGGTGTTCTCCTAGGGAAGGAAACAAGATCCTATCTCAAAAATAACCAACAAAAACAGGGCTGGGTGTGTGGTTCAGTGGTAAATAATCTCTCTAGTAAGCATATGGCCTTGAATTCAAAACATAGTATTCCATTTAAAAAAATCCCAACACCATGAGATATTATTTACAATGGCTGCAATTTAGGGGGAAAATCACAGAAAATAAATGTTGGTAAGGATGTGGGGAAAGTGTAATCCTTATATATTGTTGGTAGAGTTGTAAAATGGTACAGAAACTATAGAAACCAGTAAGGTGGTTTGTCAAAAAATTAAACCCAGTCTCTGCTTCCTGTTTACCAAGAGGTGAAAAGTAACTGTAACATATGTTCCTGCTCACATTATAACCTGCCCAAGTGTATGTGGTCAAGAAACCATAAACTAAATCCTCTGAAATCATGAAGAAACCTGTCATGGATACTGTATTTTTGTTGTTATTGGTGGGTTGTTGTTGTTGTTGGGTTGTTTTTGTTTTTTTGGTCACGGAGCTTGAACTCTGGGCCTGGGTACTGTCCCTGAGCTTTTCAGATAAAGGCTAGTGCTCTACCACTTGGGCCACAGCATCACTTCAGGTCTAATTGTGATTAATTGGAGATGAGTCTCACGGACTTTTGTGCCCAGGCTGGCTGTGAACCACGATCCTCACATCACAGCCTCCTGAGTAGCTAGGATTACAGGTGTGAGCCACCAGTTCCCAGCTCTGTCATAGATCTTAATAGTACATATATAGCTTCATCCATCATAAAAAGAGTTCCAAAAATGTGTGACATGTGTCTTATCTTAATTTCCTGCTTCTGGGAAATGCAAGGGGTGAAGGAACAAATTAAAAAACACTATGAGAAATAATCAGTCAAATTTGGAGGGAAGGATGTTTAGCCTGATCTTTTTGTAAAGGCAATATTAAGGGAAAATAAAAAAGAAGTAGAAAGATTATACAAGATTAAAACAGAACTCAAACAACAACAAAAATGAACTACCAAATATCCACATGATTCAAAAATTCTACTTCTATGTATAGACCCCAAAGCATTAAAATCGGGGACTGGAATATCCATTGGATCATCGAGTTTATAGCAATAATATTCACAATAGCTGCAAGGTAGAAGCTAACTAAATGTCCAGTGGCAGATTAACAGTAATGTGGTATGGTATTCAATGAAATTAAACATTTAAAAAGAAGCGGGCTGGGAATTTGGCCTAGTGGTAAGAGTGCTTGCCTAGCATGCATGAAGACCGGGTTCGATTCCTCAGTACCACATATATAGAAAAAAAAAGCTGGAAATGGTGTTGTGACTTAGGTGGTAGAGCACTAGCCTTGAGAATGCCCAAGAACAGTGCTCAGGCCCCAAGTCCAAGGCCCAGGACTGGCAAGAAGAAGAAGAAGAAGAAGAAGAAGAAGAAGAAGAAGAAGAAGAAGAAGAAGAAGAAGAAGAGGAAGAGGAAGAGGAAGAGGAAGAGGAAGAGGAAGAGGAAGAGGAAGAGGAAGAGGAAGAGGAAGAAGAAGAAGAAGAAGAATCCTCTAGTTATGCTACAGTATGAACTTGGGGGACCTGGTATTAAGTGAAAAAAAGGCAGCACACAATTTTTATTATTTATTTATTTATTTATTGCCAGTCGTGGGCTTGAGCTCAGGGCCTGAACACTGTCCTTGGACTTTCTCAAGGCTAGAGCTCTACCACTTAAGCCTCACCACCATTTCTGGCTTTTTTTCTATGTATGTGGTATTGAGGAATCGAACCCGGGTCTTAGTGCATGCTAGGTAAGCACTCTACCACTAGTCCAAACTCCTGGCCCTGAAATTTTATTTTTATTGTTTTGGTTCGTCATGGGGCTTGAACTCTGGGCTTGAGTGCTGTTCCTGAGCTCTTCAGCTCAAGGCTAGAGCTCTACGACTTGAGCTACAGCGCCACTTCCGGTTTTCTGGTTGTTAATTGGAGATAAGAGTCTCACAGACTTTCGTGCCCTGGCTGGCTTTCAACCGTGATCCTCAGCCTCCCGAGTAGGTAGAATTACAGGCATGAGCTACCAGTGCTTGGTAACCCTATATATATTAAGTATCTAGAGTGCTCAAATTAATACAAACAAGAAAGCAAAATTTTGGTTTATTGGGGATGGGGGAGGGGAAATTATTGATTAATGAGGTCAGAGTTACCCTTTGGGAACATAAATTCAGGAGAAGGATGATGCTGGGAGTTGTTCAACAAAATGAATGTACTTCATACCACTTAAAATGTACACTTAGGGCCCGGAGTTTGGCCTAGTGGTAGAGTGCTTGCCTAGCATGCACGAAGATCCGGGTTCAATTCTTCGGTACCACATACGTAGCAAAAAGCCAGAAGTGGTGCTCTGGCGCAAATGGTAGAGCTATAGCCTTGAGAAAAATCCAGGGACAGTACTCAGGCCCTGAGCCCAAGCCCAGGACTGGCAAAAAAATGTACACTTAAAATGGAATGGCCAAGATTTTGAACTCAGACAATGACAGTTGCTGGCGGGGTTGTGGAGAAAAAGGAACCCTACTGCACTGTTGGTGGGAATGTAGACTAGTTCAGCCACTCTGGAAAGCAGTGTGGAGGTTTCTTAAAGAACTGAAAGTTGACCTTCCCTACGATGCCACCATACCACTCCTGGGCATCTACCCTGAACATCATAACCCAAGATATGATAAGGACACCTGCTCAGCTATGTTCATCTCTGCACTATTCACAATAGCCAGGCGATGGAAACAATCCAGATGCCCTACAGCAGATGAATAGATACAGAAAATGTGATATATATATACAGTGGAATTCTACATAGCCAACAGACAAGATAAAATAATGGCATTTGCAGGGAAGTGGATGAATCTAGAGCGAATCATGCTGAGTGAGACAAGTCAAGACCAAGGAACAAAAGGCCCATGGTATCCTTAATATGTGGCTATGAGATCCAAACAGTACAAGAGAGAGGACTCAATATCTGCATACCCAATGCTATGGACATGGTAATGGAAATATAAATACAACTATATAGACATAAAAACCTATGACTCTACAGACATAATGTTTTATTTCATAAATTAATGTTTCTATGACATACAAACCCTTAGCCTAATTTTGATTAAGTTCTAAAAACTAAGTCACAGTGATTTTATATAGAGATTCCCTTTTTGAATGCTTGTTTGTTAAACTTGTTATTTGAAATATGATGTAAAAATCAATATTAATAAATTCTTTAATAAAAAATGTTATTCAAGAAATGTACACTTAAAATGGTAAAAATGGTAAATTGCATGTATATTTTTACCATAAACCTAAACGTTATCTTCCCAACATTAAAGATAGAATAAATAACTTCAGCCCCTCTAAGGCTGTCATTTTGTGCAGGATGCACAGGGCAGTGTTGGGGGAGATGTGTGTCGTACAGGTGCTCATGGAGGTCCCTCTGCTCATTGGATGAGACAAGCAGGAGGAAGGGGAAGGCAAGAAAAGGGGAGGGAATAAATCATGGAGGGCCACATACAAAAGAGGAGGAAGGCAAAGCTTCTGGATATTGAGTTAGGGGATATTCCTCTCAAATAGTACTCATTCTCCTTAAAGAGAAACTCTGTCCTTTAGGAGCCTCCCTCAGTGCAGCTGACTCCAACAATAGGGTGTCATCCACCCCAGCAGTATCCATGGCCCTTCATGTTCAAGCTATGTTGAAGGCTGCCATTGTCCCTTTTCTGTATGTGTTATGCATGTTAACTGACTTATTAATTAATTAATTTATTTATTTATTTATTTTTGCCAGTCCTAGGGCTTGAGCTCAGGGTCTGAGCACTGTCCTTAGACTTTCATAAGGCTAGAGCTCTACCACTTGAGCTGCAACACCGCTTCCAGCCTTTTTTCCCCTAGGTATGTGACACCAAGGAATCAAACCCAAGTCTTCGTGCATACTAGGCAAGCACTCTCCCACTAGGCCAAACTCCTGGACTGCCATTGTCCTAAAAGGCTATAGCCTTTTCAGAGAACTCTCAGCCATAAAGTGAGATAGGGAATGTGTTCCTACTCATCGCTCAATGGTAACCCCCACGAAGTGTGGCAAAGTTGGAGGGAGGGAAGTTTTCCCAGATGGAAGAGTTTTTTTAAAGATGACCTTGAAAAACTAGATTTTTTTTTGCTTGCTTGTATTTCTCTCTCTCTCTCTCTCTCTCTCTCTCTCTCTCTCTCTCTCTCTCTCTCTCTCTCTCTCTCTCTCTCTGTCTCTCTCTCTCTCTTTCTCTCTCTCCCTTTGTTTCTGCCAATCCTGGGCCTTGAACTCAGGGCCTGAGCACTGTCCTTGGGCTTTTTCAAGGCTAGCACTCTAACACTTGAGCCACAGCACCACTTCTGTCTTTTCTATGTATGTGGTACTGAGGAATCAAACCCAAGTCTTCGTGCATACTAGGCAAGCACTCTACCACTAGGCCAAACTCCTGGCCTTGTTTTTATTTCTTGGGAACTAAGGCTAAGGTCCTCCATTCGGGTGTGTGTGTGTGTGTGTGTGTGTGTGTGTGTGTGTGTGTGTGTGTGTGTGTACTACTACCAAAACTTGAACTTAGAACCTGATGCTCACTTAGATTGTTTACTTATGAGACATGCCTCCAATCTGGCATTTTATTGGTTAAATGAAGACGGAACCTTAAACTTTTCTGCAAGACATGTCATTTCAAAGTCAATATTTTATAAAGAGAAATAAAAGATCATTTTAGATTCAAAGAGGACTGAGATCTGGAGGATATGGCAGATCTAGATTTCAGTCCTCTTTGAATCTAATATGATCTCAGCCTCCTGAATAGCTAGGATTACAGGTATGAGCCACCAGATCTCAGTTTGCTGAACAGCTACAACTGCAGGCATAAGTCACCAGTGTGACTCTATGTTGTTATTTATTTATTATTTATTTATTTATTTGCTTGACTCAGACCCTGGGCACTGTGTTTGAGCTTTTTCAAGGCTAGCACTCTACCACTTGAGTCACAACACTACTTCCGGCTTTTTCTGTGTTTGTGGTACCGAGAAATCAAACCCAGGGCTTTGTGTGTGCTAAGCAAGCACTCTAACACCAGGCCACACTCCTATTCCAGACTGTAAGGTCTTATTCCAGCAGTGCAATTCTAAGGTCCTCTGTTTTTGCCAGTCCTGGAGCTTAAACTCAGGGCCTGAGCACTGTCCTTGAGCATTCTCAATGCTAGAGCTCTACCACTTGAGCCACAGCACTTCCGGCTTTTTCTATGTATGTGGTACTGAGGAATCAAACGTGGGTCTTTGTGCATCTAGACAAGCACTCTACAACTATGCCAAACTCTAGACCCTAGGTCCTCTTTTTACATTTATAATTTCCAATACTGTAGATTTATTTTCCTCAATCTGTTTCTTTCAGCAGACCTTACGTTAATGTTTGGTCTGAAATCAGTGAAATACAAGTTGGTTTGCATGGCTGGCCAGACATGAACCCAGACTCACAGAAGCATCAATAACTATATCAAATATTGACCACTGAAATGTATTCAGATACCTAAAGTTAGAAATCATCACCTTGCAAATGAAATTTGACAGCATTTTTATGTCTATGAGTGTCAAATACACAAATGACAAATAAAAACATTCTAGCCACTCTGTATACTTTTTCTACACGATACCATCTGTACCATCAGAAATGTGTATATGTATAATGTATATACATATGCACGTATATTTGTGGGGTGCCAAATATATGGCATTGGAATGTTGAGCATCATAAAAAATTAGATGCAAAAGTCGTTGAATGCCCAGCCCAAGAGTTTGGATTTAACATTAATGTTTCTGTCAAAATGAGTATTAACCCCCACCACAGTTCACTCTACTCCAAAATACTTGGAGGGTGTAGCTGACACCTACTCACAGAAATGACTTGCTTAGTGTAGGAATAATAAACAAACAGTCCATGTCATGCCACAATGGCAGAGGGCTTACAGGTCTTAAGAAAAATCCTCTGAGTCAGGCTCTAGTGGCTCACCCCTCTAATCCAGATACTCAGGACGCTTAGATCTGGTCACAGTTCAAAGCCAGCCCAAGCACAAAAGAGTGTGAGATTCTTAGCTCCACTACACTTGCAAAACAGATGGAAGTATAACTGTAGCTCAAGTGACAGAGTGCTAACCTTCAGTGAAAGCAACACAGGGATCGTGTCCAGGTCTTCAGTTCAAGCCCTAGGACCAGCACTCACAAAAAAATGAAAAGAAGGAAAGAAGGTAGGCAATTTTTTTGGCCAGTCCTGGGGCTCTACCACTTGAGCAACAGCACCACTTCGGGCCTTTTCTATGTATGTGGTACCAAGGAATGGAACCTGGGACTTTGTGTGTGCTAGGCGAGCACTCTACCACTAGGCCAAACTCCCAGTCCAGGAAGGAAGGAAGGAGGGAGGGAGAGAGGGGAGAGAAAGAGAGAAACAGAAAAAGATAGAGAGAAGGAGAGGAAGGAAGGCTCCCAAGAGTCAAGCAGCGGAGCAGAGCCATGATATGGATGTTTCTCGGGGTCCTGGGAAGCCTGAAAATGCAAGTGCTACTATCGGGCACTTCCTGTGGCAGGTTTTCCTGGGGACAGAAGAGCAAAAGGACTTTTCCCTGTAGGAGCCACTCTGATGATGACACAAACTTCAGCTTTAACTGGGGCAAAAAGTCAAAAAGTCCTACTCTTCTCTGAGTATTAACCATTCCCCAATCTTAAAGTCACCCTCTGTTTCATGTCTAATCCTCTGTATACCAGTAGGCAAAATACCATGCCACATGCCCTGAATACGGAACCAGGAATGCCTGCTGAGTACAGTTGGCTTGGGGCATGGGCTGAGCATCAGAACTACTACTGCAGCTCCTTTTGTCTCACCTCCTGGCTCTGCCTGTGGGCTTTCTCTTCTGGAAGTTACCCTTTACCTCTTGCCTGGGCCAGATGGACAGCCAGCAGGCACCTGGCCTATGTCTCTGGCTGGACAAACTTGTGGCTACACCCACTGTCCAAAGGATTCCATGTGGAGGCGGGGGTGGGGGGGGTTAAGTATTCTAATAGATAAAGCAGAAGACTTGAGAAATCCAACAAATGGATAAACCAGACCCACATTTGGAATGTAAAAGCGCATGCTCAGGTGGTCACAGTCCCACAGCATGCGGACAGGCTTAGCCTTCCCAGCAGTCTGGGGCCTCCTGCTGCTGCCTGCCAGCAATGGTATGGTCTAGAGAGGCTAGAGGTCATATAGCAGGCGCCTCCCCACCCCCCATCCTTAGACAAGCCATGTGGCATCCCTGGGAAAGAAACCAGCATTCCCCCCTCCCACCTCTGTTCCCACTCCTTGTGTGGGGCTCAGTATGAGGAGGGGGAGGGGTATCTGGAGTTTCCAACAAGCCTTCTTGTGGACTGGGAGCTCTTGACATTCTCACACACAGAGCCCAGTGATTCTGCCTCACTGAAGCCTCTCTGGCTGGGGAGGAGGGGAGTGGAGATTCTTTGAGGCTGGGGTCAGGGAGCTCAGTTACTGTCTGATACAGGCGCTGGGAGATTTTCATCCCTGTCTAGAAACTGGTCAGGTTTGGGACAAAGCCACTCTGGCACCCCAACACTTCTTAGCACCACCACCTCTGACCAGCAGGGCTCAAAGGTGCTAATACTGCCCACTGTATGCAGGTCACTTTCTAGCTCAGCTCTCTCTTTTTTGTCTTTCCAACCCTTTGTTTCCTAAATCAGTCCTATTTATCCTTCTTGACTCTTATTGGACCTCCTCTCCTCCAGAAAGCCCATCAAGCTGAAGAAGAGAGAGGGAAAGGAGTGAACTAGCAAGGAATAAGAAATCTTCAGGCTGAGTATGATGGGGGCAGAGAAAGGGGCCATATTCAATTTTGCCAGAACGAAAGGGATGGGAAAGGACAAGAGCAGGAGACAAACCAAGTGGGGTCACCATGCTTCCTCCCTCCCACCATAGGGCTTTTTCTTGTTTTACCAGTTGTGGGGTTGAACTCAGAGCCTGGGCACTGTCCTTGGACACTTTTTGCTCAAGGCTGAGCCACAGAGCCACTTCCTGCTTTTTGTGTGTATGTGGTACTGAGGCATCGAACCCAGTGCTTCATGCATGCTAGGAAAGCACTCTACCACCAGGCTATGCTCCCGGCCCCCACCATAGGGCTTTGGCCACCCTGGTTACTGTATCTGGACAGTGCTCTTTCCTCTCTTTGCCTAATTCATGTGCATCCTTCATATTTCCCCTCAAACATACCATTCTCAGATAAGCATTCTTTGACATGCAGAAACCAGTATTCCATGTGTCTACTTTGTTAATATGTCTCCAACACTGCTCTATAAGCTTCATAAAGACAGAAACTGAGTCTGGTTTTCTAGATAATTTTTTTGTTATGGTTCCAGGACATATTACATCCTCTGTAATTACATAGCTAATGACTGAATGAATGAATGAACGGCTTCATAGAGCTGTCAGCATACAACTCTAGAGTAAGGCTGGGGCTATCACTTATTAGTTATCTGGCCTTGGTCAAGTTATTTAATCTCTCTGTGCCTCAATTTCTACATGTGAAAGAACTACAATAAGAAAAGTAGTTGTTAGAACTAAATATTTGTAAAATACTTCAGCAGTGTTGGACATCTGACAATGTGTCCTGAATACACATGTTCAAATGATATAAATTATCAATCACACCCTCTTGTTTCCCTTACGTCTCATTGGCCCAATGGCAAGCAATGATATAGTCAGTTCCCACCAGAATCTAATGCCTCCTCCATTCTCTCCCTTCCTCGAATCGCTCTAAAGTGTCATAGCCCCACCTGAAACATCAACCTTCAATCTGTCTCCTTTCATTAGAGTGGCCCCATTTCTATTTTCAGTCCCTACAACCACACAAGGACCAGATTGAGTCAAAGAGAATGTCAGATTATATATCTACCCATACAGGAGCTGTTCTTGTAGCCCATCCTCACCCTGGGAATAAAACCCCAAGTCCTTCCCGTGGTTAACCAGGTACTTCTCAAGGAAGCCCCTGGCTTACTCCTCTGTTCACCCCAGCCTACCTCAACCCTAGCGAATGGCTCCTGCATTTTCTCAAGGTATTGGTCCCTCTCTTGATTCCAGCCCTTGTGGTGGTGCATGCCCCCTGCCTGTCTCCTTTCCCTCCATCTTCTTAGCTAGCTGATTCTTCTACATCTAGCCTGACATCACATCCTCTTGCCAGCCCTTGCTCACACCTCAGTCCCCACTCCTGTTTGCAGTGGCACCCCTCCTCCACACTACCACAGCACAGATTTCTTCGTCTGAGCAGCAGTAAACTGTTCCCATAACTGCCTGTGTGTCAATGCCATGGCTGTAGAGTATTGAAAGCAGTGGTTTGCTCTTGCCTGTGACTTCCCACTCGATATGGGGCATAAAGACTCATGGTGTAGTGAAATAGGGTGATCAGATCTGGCCAGCGCCATCTTTCCCTTCTGGCCTTCATGACTCAGTTTCCTAACAGTGTTAAGTGTATTTGCTGGCTGCTGGTCTTAGAGACAGGAATCTACCATGCAGTCGCGGCCTACTTAAAAAACACTCCAAGATTCGATCTCTCAAAATGTGACCACTCTGTTTTCATACCTTATAACAGTAGGTAACTCAGGGAATATTATCATGTGAACCCTGAATTCATCATTTCCCGGGTATGTGAATTGGAAAAGTCACAAATGGAAGAGGGGACGAGGCTTGGCTGAGTTGTTGTGACTATGAAAGGAGGAACCATAAGACCACATGTAGAACACCCCAATAAATGTCAGCTCTTGGTGAGCAGCAAGTAGTCAGGAAAAGAGAAAAAGAAGACTCTCCAAGCCTAATACACACCCATCCTGCTTCTCTCCAGTCTTCAGACTCTTGAATAAAGCTGGAAAAACTGAACCCACAAAAAAAGCAGAAAGAAGAAAGAAAAGCAAAGAGAGGGGGAGAAAGAAGGAAGAAAGGGAAGGGAAGGAAAGGGAAGGGAAGGGAGGAAGGGAGGGAGGGGAGGAGGGAGGGAGGGAGGGAGGGAGGGAGGGAGGGAGGGAGGGAGGGAGGGAGGAAGGAAGGAAGGAAGGAAGGAAAGGAAGGAGAGAGGAAGGAAAATCACCTTTAGTAAACTGTTGGGTGTGAGCTATCTTGCATATCCATACCACACCCTTGGCTCAGCTTTGTAGCAGAACAGCCAAACTGGAGATCTGGCCTTTCTTTACACCCCGAGCAGATATTTACAGGATAAACCTCAGATGATGAGGGAGGAGGGAGAACAGCTCCTGCCAAGCAAGCTCAAGAAGAAAATCACACTGGGCAACTCAAAAGGTGCTGCAATGGGAGTGGACTCCTCTATCCAACTGCTCTATCCACTGAAAAAGAAGGGAAAGGGTCATCTCAGCAGGGAGGTAGAGTGAGATGGCCTACAGAAGTTGAGGGTCTTTCTCCATACAAGTGTGTAATCTGCTAGTGAAAAGGACCCAAGTTGAAGTTCTACTTGAACCTTTCTATCTTCATGGTGAAAGGAAAGGGACAGTGTTGGATAGCCAATCTCCCATTTCCTGAACTTTAAGTTCAGGAAACTGAATACCCCTCAATAACCTCCAACTACCTCAGAGCAGCCATTAAATTCCCTTCTCCATCCCCCTCCTTTTCCTCTTCCCTTTCCCCTTCTCTCTTCCTCCCTCCCCTTCTCCCCTTCCATTTCACCTCCCCCATCATCTCCTTTCCATTCCCTCTCTCCCTTCCCCCCATCCCATCCCCTCCCTTCCCCCTTCCTCTCCCCTCTATCCTTTCCTCTTTGATGGTTCTGAGTTTGAACTCCGGGCCTTGCACTTGCACTTGCTAAGTAGGTCGAGTCTTACGCATGTACCATCATGCCCACTTTGTTGGTGGAGATGGAAGTCTCACTAACTTTTTGCTCTGGCTGGCCTTGAACCTCAGTCCTCACAATTTCCCACTTCCTGATTAAGTGGGTCTACAAGTAGCAGTCAATTCTATTTCAGTAAATTAAGTCTCCTTTGCCAAGCATCTCTTTGACTTCAAACTAGGCAATTGTCCCCTGGTGTTTATCAAAGCACACAGGTACATTTCCCACAGCCACTTTCTTTATCTTAACATTATTCCACACACATATCTTCACATATAACCAGAGTTTGTGTAGTTGTCACATTTAGTGTCCACATTGTACACACGGACTTAATCAAACTCCTAGTTGGCTTAGCTAAATCTCCATTATTAGCTGCTTGGGTTGTATCTACCTGTTGCTACAATAAATAGCATTTTGGAAATTTCCTTCTGGATTGTTTCTTTGGATACAAATTCAATTTCAGGATGACTTCAGAAAACACATGGAAAAAATGTGATGGATTCTTCCATCCTCTCCACTCTGTCCTTGAAGTAGGGTCTCAAGGGGAAGCCACTCCCCCTTGGTTAGTGCCAAGGCTGGCCTCTGCTCTTCCTCTCACTGGGGGAGGTAGAGATGAGAAAGCACATTGGTCTGAACTTTCAACAGGATGTGTAGTTGAAGAAATGTGGACCCAGGATGACTTTTTGTGGGTGGGGTATAAAGAACTTCGTCTGAGCCCTGGCAAGTCTCAGACTCTGACTCTCTAGGTGTTGGTAAAGATCCCTTCATGTCAAAGGCCTAAGCTTGTATTATAATTGATCTGAACTAGTCATTGAACTAAGAGTAAGCCCACATAACACAGGACTAATCAATGAGATTTAAGAAGTCTCAGGGCCGGGAGTCTGGCCTAGTGGTAGAGTGCTTGCCTAGCATGCACAAAGACGAGAGTTCGATTCCTCAGTACCACATACATAGAAAAAAACCGGAAGTGGTGCTGAGGCTCAAGTGGTAGAGCTTTAGCCTTGAGAAAGTCCAAGGAGAATGCTCAGGCCCTGAGCTCAAGCCCAGGACTGGTAAAAATATAAATAAATAAATAAATAAATAAATAAATAAATAAAAGGATTCAAATCAATGCTAACTCATTTCAAAAAAAAGAAAGAAAGAAGTCTCCTAGAAAATCCTCTATTCCTGAACATATGAAGTGCCCTGAGGAGAAAGAGTCTGCTTCTTTCTTCCAGATGAGATATAGATATGATATTTGAGATTACAGCATCCACGTGCTGCCTGTAAGAAAAGTTTGAGGGTGAAAGCCTATTTGTTATCAATGGCAAAGCAAGTGACCACCTGGGTCTAACATTTATTGGTAACTGTGGGGGGGTGGGTTTGCATAAACCATCACAATTTGACGGCTCTGTTACTTTCAGCCCAACGTATTTATAGCTCTGTCATCATGTGCCTGGCACTTTGCTAAACAGCAAACAGATTACAAAAGAAAGAGAAAACAGTCCAGGCACAGTGATAATATGCATGTAATCCCAGCTACATGGGATGTGGAGATCAGGAGGATATTGTTTGCCTGTGCAAAATATAATCATTTGTAAGACTCCCATCTTGACCATCAGAAGCTGGATGTGGTGGTGTATACCTGCTATTTCAGCTACATGGGACATATAATAGGAGAACCACAGTCCAGATGGCCCAGGCATAAACGAGAGCTCTGTTCCAAAAATAACCAAAGGAAAAAGGGCTGAGGGATGCACCTCAAGTGGTCTTACAGTACCTGCTTGGTAAGTACAAAGCTCTGAGTGTGAACCCTAATGTGTGTGGGGGGAGGCAGGGGGAAAAGATTGTGGTTCTAAGCAATATTATCTCTGAAGCCATCAGCTTTAATGTGCTAATTAGACATTTTTCTAAAACATATGAAAATGAATTCATGGCTATTAGCTATAAAGAATATTCAACCATACCTGAAATCCTTTCATATAATACCTCCTGCCACCATTCTTAGGAAAGCCACCACTCACACACACAAATGACCAGTGACAGCAAGGTTATAGGACCCCTGCCTATGGTACTCAGCAATTTACATTCTCAAGGAATAGGACTTTAAGCATGCAGGTAAAGCTGAATGGGGGAGAGAGAGAGACATGGAAAGGAGATGCCCTCACAGTCCTTGTATCTGGGGAAATCTCGCTCATACATAGACTTTCACAAGCTGGGTGAACTAGGGAGATATCTCATCTATAACAGTCCAAATGGGGCCTCAAATCCTCCACTAGGGCTCTAAGGAAAGATTCTTACAATTTAAGCAACGAAGACACTCAGAAAATGAGGATTCTGAGACTCCCTCTTTCCTTCTCCCCCTCCCCCACTCCTCCAACTTCCCTCTGAGTGAAGCCGGCTTTGTATAAGCTGTGACTCATACAAACCAAGGGCTGAGCCAGGGACCAGGCTGCTAGAATCCCTCCCAAGCTGATGAGAAGCTGGTCCAGCAGCTAGGCCCTAACCCATGGCAGACAAAATGGTCCAAAGGTTTTGGACCTTTAGGGCCTATAATATAACAAACATTCCCTGGATAAAGGTTGGCAGACCAGAATCCAGCAAAGTGCTGTTGGGTTGTTGGGTACAAAAGAACACAGTGTTCCTTCAGTGCACTGCAGTTAAGATCCTACCTTTCCTAATGTCTTGTGCCAAAGTCTGTAGGACCTTCACATCTACATAGTAGACCAATCATTAACAGTAGTAGTAGTAGTAAAACTAATACTAAAACTGATATTAATATAAACACAACTACATAGACATAAAAATTTATGACTCTCTAGACATAATGTTGTATTACATAGATTAATATGTATCTATGACATACAAACCCTCAGCCTCATTTTAATTATGTTTTAAAATCTAAGTGCCAGTGATTGTATATAGAGATTCCCTTCTCAAATACTTGTTTGTTAAACAAGTCATTTGAAATATGATGTAAAAATCAATGGTAATAAAGTCTTTAAACAAACAAAATAATAGATGATTACAGGAAAACAACTGTCCAGCATCAATGGGTTTTTTTTTGCTAGACCTAGGGCTTGAACTTGGGGCCTGAGCACTGTCCTTCAGCTTCTTTTTCTCAAGGCTAGTGCTCTACCACTTGAGCCACAGCACCACTTCTGGCTTTTTCTGCTTATGTGGTACTGAGGAATCAAACCCAGGGCTTCATGCATGCTAGGCAAGCACTCAACCACTAAGCCACTTTCTCAGCCCTCCAGAATTATTTTATTCTCCTCAAGACCTGATGAAGCAAGTGCTCCTACTGATTCCATTTTACGAAAGAGGAAAGTGAGCTGGGTGCTGGTAGGTCATGCCCGTAATCCTACTTACTTAGGAGGTTGAGATCTGACAATCTCAATTCAAAGCCAGCCCACACAAAAAAGTCCATGAGACTCATGTCTCCAGTTAACCAGCAAAAAGCAAGAAGTGAATCTGTGGCTCAGGAGGTAGAATGCCAGCCTTGAATAGAATAAAGCTAAAGAAGAGTGTATATTCTGAGTTCAAGCTCTAGTACCAGCACACACAAAACAAGAAGGAAAGAAGGAAGGTAGGAAGGAAGGAAGGAAGGTAGGAAGGAAGGAAGGAAGGAAGGAAGGAAGGAAGGAAGGAAGGAAGGGAGGGGGGGAGGGAGGGAGGGAGGGGGAGAAACAAAGAAGGAGGGAGGGAGAGAAGGAAAGAAAGCAATGGAAAGGAACTCAGACCAGAAATCCTATAGGACCAGCCTAGCAGGCTGCTGGAGCTGTCAAGCAAATCATAATGAGCAATGGTATTGGTTACCACTTCTCTTGTATGGGGTCTTAATGTGACATGGAGAAGATCCTCCCCAGTCAGAAACAGAGTTAGAAGTAGATGCTCATGAACACATGCCTACATATGCACAAACTCCCCCACCACCACATATCTGTATCAGAAGCCATAATGAAGTACAAAAGCCTTAAAGCAGAGTGGAGCCTAGGGAAAAATTATTGGTGGCAGCAGGAACAAGAGCTTCTGAGTTGCAGAGCAAGGAAATCATGTGTCAATCTCTCATCCATCTTGCAAATTCCTCCCAAACTTTAGCAAACTCAAAATGTGTACCCTGTATGCTCCTGCTCCAGAAGCACAAAAGCACCACTTGGCAAAAATAACTCAGTTGCAGGAATGGAATCGCCCTCAATGCACTGGGGCATCAGTGTGGTCTCTTTGAATCCCAACAGATTTAACACTTTCATCTCTCCAACATGATCCAATTTCACAAAGCAAGAAAGAAAAGAACTCGATGGGGACAACCCCCATCCACATCTTCAAGTTCACTCAGTGTATGCGCTTCCATCTTTACCCATTACTACTTGCGACTCCTCTCCCTAGGTCTAACCTCCAGCCTGACTCTGCCTTCCATCTCTTCTCACTATCTTCAGAAATCTCACACCTCCACTCTCATTTCTCTCTCCAGGTCTTCTCATGTCTCCCTTTTTGACAGCCTTTTCTTTCCCCTACAAGTAAGGAGAAAGGAAGTCTTGTCTGTCTACAGCCCTGTCATTCGCTCTCCAGTCCAGTCCAGAAACTAAACTTCCACAAAGAGGAAACCACACTGATCTGATGACAAATTCAGTTTCCTCAAACAGCCATTGTTGTTTCTCTGCTCTTCCCTGATATTGGCCTCTCCTAAGCAGTGCTGCTGCTTCATACTGAAGCATCCTCTGATTTTAGACTCTACCATGTCCCTGTTCCTCACACGGTTTGTGTGTGTGTGTGTGTGTGTGTGTGTGTGTGTGTGTGTGTGTGTGTGTGTGTGTTTAGTCCTGAAGATCAAACCCAGGACCTTGCACATGCTTAGCAAATGATCTGTCTACCACTATGTTGCAACTCTATCCCTCTTTATTTTACTGCTTGTTCGTGTGTGTGTGTGTGTGTGTGTGTGTGTGTGTGTGTGTGTGTGATGAGGATGGAACCTGGGACCATGAGTGTGCTAGGCAAGTAAGCCATCATTAAGTTCCATCACAGCCTTCTCCTGGCTTTTCTTCAGATTCTCTGGGAGCTCTCAGCCTCCTTGATCATTGGGTCCAAGTATTTCCTGAGCCTTAAACTTGAGCCAATTAGAGTCCTACAGATGTCAAAAAGTTGGTGGGCCCACAATTGAGTTCACTGTCATTAAAAATATTTTTATTGTCTTTAAGTAGTTGTACAAAAGAGTTGCCATTCATCGAAGTGCTTTATGAATACAGTCCATCTTCATTACTGTTACCCTTTTCACCATTCTCAACCGTCCTTTCCAACCCACACCTTCCCTTACTCAGCTTAATTTGGGGTTATGTGTTGCATTTATTGCAATCTAACAAAGCCCAATGTATCTTGATTCGTGTCACCATTTCATCTTCACCCTCTATCAACCCACCCCTTCTCTTATATTTCTCAATTCTGTGGTATATCCCCACATTCTCTCCCTTTCCCCTTCATTCTTCTACCTCTCTCCCCTTGGCTCCACACTCCACTCTTGTAAGTATCCATTTCCTGATATTTTATTGGGCTTTCATTTAATATTTTTTGCCAGTCGTGGGCTTGAGCTCAGGGCCTGAGCACTGTCCTTGGACTTTCTCAAGGTTAGAGCTCTACCACTTGAGCCTCAGCACCACTTCTGGCTTTTTTCTACATGTGGAATCGAACTCGGGTCTGCATGCATGCTCGGCAAGCACTTTAATCACTAGGCCAAACTCCCGGCCCCTGATTTAATATTTTTTAAGAGGTATACTATTTGTGCTCTCCACAGAGTCTATTACACCTCAGTTCATTAATTTGTAACCCCTTGGTTACCACCCAGTGTGTTTACTTGTAGATTTGTAGGTACATTCTAGCTACCAGAAATAAGGGAAGCCACTCAGCCTATGTTTCTCTGAGTCTGGCTTACTACACATAATCTAATTTTTCCAAGTCTTTCCATTTTCTTAGGAATGGTACAATATCATTCTTTCTGATGGAAGTATAGAATTCCACTGTGTGTATGTATATACCACATTTCCTTGATCCACTCATCTATTGAGAGTCATCTGGACTGATTCCATATCTTGACTATGGTAATTAATGCTGCAGTGAACGTGGTTGTGCTCAAAACTTTAATGTGGCCTTTGCTTGTGCTCTATTGAATAAATGCACAGGAGTGAAAAATTTCACTGTCATTCTTATGCATCCCAAGCCTCTTTCTTATTGCTTATGATAACTACCATTTGATGAATATTTCCTCTATTCCAGACACTACTTCAGAGCATTTTATATGTGCTATATCCCCTAGCCATTGTAAAGAAAACAGTACTGGTAACCTCATTTTATGGATGAGGAAGCAAAAGAACAGAAAAGTTAAGAAACTTGTACCAAGATCACATAGCTAACTAGGAAAATAAAAGGCATTAAAAATATAGCCGGCCGGGAGTTGGTAGAGTGCTTGCTTAGCATGTATGAAGAGCCAGGTTCGATTCCTCAGTATCAGATACATAGAAAAAAAGCCAGAATGTGCTGTGGCTCAGGTGGTAGAGCTCTAGCCTTGAGAAAGCCGAAGGACAGTGCTTAGGCCCTGAGCTCAAGGCCCAGGACTGGCAAATATATGTGTGTGTGTGTGTGTGTGTGTGTGTGTGTGTGTGTGTATGTATATATATATATATATATATATATATATATATATATATATATATATGAGACAGGCTTCAAAACTTCTGTCCTTAACCATCATGTTATATTTCTATGACTTCTATCCCATCTTTCAAACTCGGACCTCATCTCTGACTCATGACTTCCCTTCATTCTCTACATCATGTACCTTAGAAAGACGCCACAGATCCATCTCTTTCTTTCCATTACTATTACAACTCTCATAACCAGGTCAGTGGCATCATTCACCTGACTTCCATTCTCCAGTGTCACCTCTTCCCAATCCACCTTCCTTATCATTTGTCCAGTGATGTCTGAAAGGTAAGTCTAATCTGAATATTTGTGCTCAAAATTGCACTTGAAAATCCACTTAAAAAGAGAAAAGATTTATTTGGGCTCAAATGTTTTTTTTTTGGGGGGGGGTATCAGTACTAGGGTTTGAACTCATAGCTTCACATTTAAGTAATGCTTCCAGCCCTTTTTGCTTTGGTTATTTTCTTTTTTTGTGTTTTTTGTTTTTTGTTTTGATATTTTTTATTGCAATTAATAAAAGGGTTACATGATATTTGCCAAATAGAAGGTGCATTAATTCACATACATTGATACCCTTTCACATGTCTTGGTCCCCATTTCCCTTCCCCCCCATCTTGTTTTTCCCCCCCCTTCCCTATCCAATTTCAAATAACCAAATACAAATATATCCGATATATCAGATAACAAAGTGAGATACTGTAACAATATGATATAACCTAAGGACAGCAAAAGATATGAGAGATAACAGTACATTAAGGACAACTATCACTCATTATATGGCTTTTGTTTCAATATCCTGGAGGTCCTTTCAATTAGCTTCATACTATATGGCCTTATGTATCAAGGTTTTGCTCTATTGCAAACCTCTGCTATGAGAGCCCAAAGTTTCTACTGATTATGACAAGTGAGGGAAACCATTGAGCTTAAGTTCCTTTGAGTCTGGCTTACTTCACTTAATATGATTTTTTCTAAGTCTTTCCATTTCCTAACAAAGGGGGCGATGTTGTTTTTTCTGACAGCAGCATAGAATTCCATTGTGTACAAATACCACATCTTGTTGATCCACTCATCAACTGAGGGACATCTAGGTTGGTTCCATATCTTTGCTATGGTAAATAGTGCTGCAATGAACATTGTTGTGCTGGTGGATTTAGTATGTCCTTGTTTCTGAATGATGGGGTAAATGCCAAGTAGTGAGTGGAATTGCTGGGTCATAGGGGAGCTCTGTGTTTAGGCTTTTGCTTTGGTTATTTTCAAATAGGGTTTTGTTCTTTTGTCTGGGACAGCATGGACTGTGATCCTCTTATTTATATTTGCTTCCATAGTTGATACAACAGAAGTGCACCAGCTCTCTCTGTTGAGATGGGGTCTCACCAACTTCTGGCTTGGACAGGCCTTGAACTGCAATTCTCTAATCTTAAGGCTGGAGTTCAGGCCTTCTAAGGTCATTCAAGATACAAACTACAGCACCATTCCATGGCTCCTCACTATCATCAGGAAACTGTCCTGGTCCCTTTACAGGGCTTGCTTGGTCTTTCATGATCCAGTCTCTGGCTACCTCTCTAGGTTCAGCTCTCCCTCCTCCCAACTTTCTGCAACTTCTTGCCTTCCTCTCTGCTTTCACCCAGGTACCATTCAGTTCTCTATATAGGTGAGGAAGTTCTCAAACTCTGAGGAAAGTTCTAGGAGGCCAGGGACATTGCCTATGTTCTTCACCTCTGCAACTAGCCCCATGCCTGGTCCAGTTGGATGAATATTATGCATGTTTAACCTGCCAAATGTCCTTTTCTCTACTTTCTCAAATCATGGTCACTAGCCTGAGGAAGTATGCTAGGACCAGCTGCCTGACACAAGTTCTAGGCACATGAGCCAAGAACATCTTCCTTGAGCCTCTTAGCTCACACTTTCCTTCTATCACATTCCCTAGATAGCCTTGCATTTTGACTCTCAGTCATCACTGGACTTTAAAACTACTGTCAAACTATGGCTTAGTAACTAACTCTTTTCATAGTCTTGTGAAATCAAGGGAAATGCAACAAAAATCGCAATGGTGACTCATCCTGGTCCATCTCTCCTCCCCTCATCACAGAGCCCAGAATCTAACCTCACCACTGTCAAGTCCCATCACATTCCAGACATGGTAGTGGTAGCACCCCAGTTATCTGACACATCATATATGGGAGGAGCAGCAGCCAAGCTACATCTCCATGTGAAATGTCAGACAGACTCTACAGCCAGATGCATATCACACTTTGAGCCTATAAAACACAGAGAAGTAGACAGAGCAGAATGGAAAACTTCCAAGGACACAAAGGCTCTGGCTGGAAATGAGGTACAGTACAGAGCCGGCTTCCTTAACAGGAATGTCTAAATGTCTGCAAGGAAGGGACAAGCTCAGGTGGGCTTCCTCAACCCTACTCATGCAATTCCATTTCATCTCTAGAACATTATCAGATAAAAGCAGGGCAGATTTCCAAGTGAACTACCATGGACACAGGGAGCTGTGTGAGGCATCCATGCTCTAGTACCTTGTGGACACAGGTGATATTGCACTCCCTAGTTTACCATGGTTGGTTGGCATCATAGGATGGGTTCTGACCAATGGCACAGAAATAAAATGTGATCCCTGCAGATTAAAACGTTTGGATGTCAGTATAGTCTTACAGAGCTTTCTCTCCCTTTGTCACAGTGACCGATAATAACTGAGATGGCAGCTTCTCTAATCACCAGGTTTTCAGGTAAGAAGGCAAGAAACAGAGCCCGCAGCTACCTCATCACAGACATGAAACAGGAGCAAGGAACAAACCTCTGTTATGAGCCACTAAGATTCCTGGTTCGTTACCCAGCATGATCTAGCTCATTGTGACTGATACACAAGCTAAATCTTCCTGTGGGATTTGGCATGATCACAGAGAACTGCACAGTCCTGAAAATTGTGTGATACATAACAATTATTTATCAACTAGATCACAAAAACTGTTAAGAAAATTGGCAATGTTCTAGATTATGGTTTCAGTGGAAAGTTCATGAATACTTACTTAAATTCAAAATTGAAGGGGAAAGATTTTATAAGTGTGATGATTCTTGGGACACAAGCAGCAAAACGGAAAGTCACAGTGAAGACTAAGTGTCTAAACTGATCCATTCACAGACACAAACCCCAAGAGGTTCTAGGACCTTCTGTATAGGTCCAATTCCAGTTGTGGCTGTCCAAACCTATGAACTGCTGGTTTTTCTTCCTGAGTTTTCCTGCTTTTGCTCGCATTCCCTGAATCCAGTCCTCTAATCACTGAACAGATGAAAGCCACTATCTTTATGCCAGTACTTGAACTTGAACTCAGAGCTGGGTGTTGTCCCTGAGCTCTTCAGCTCAGTCCTAATGCTCTACCACTTGAGCCACAGTTTTCTTGGTGGTCAATTGGAGATAAGAATCTTACAGACTTTTGTGTCCGGGTTGGCTTTGAACCTCGATCCTCAGATCTCAGACTCCTGGGTAGCTAGGATTACAGGTATAAGTCACCAGGGCCCCACCACTTATTTTGTTCTGCCCTAGCACTCTGAGATTTCTGACTGATATCAAAGGAATGACTGTGTGTCCCTGGTGTCCAGCCACCTGTAGTTCCATTCTCTAAGCCTCAATTTCTGCATCTTCATTTTTTTGCCAGTCCTGGGCTTGAGCTCAGGGCCTGAGCACTGTCCTTGGACTTTCTCAAGTCTAGAGCTCTACCACTTGAGCCTCAGCACCACTTCTGTTTTCTTCTACATATGTGGTACTGAGGAATTGAACCCGGGTCTTTGTGCATGCTAGGCAAGCACTCTACCACTAGGCCAAACTCCTGGCCCTTCTTCATCTTCAAAACACAAATAACTACTATGATGATCTGTGGCCCATGACGGTTTTACTATGGGAGTTTTACTACTATAAACTTTTGACTTTTATTTTACAATAAAGCACCAACAATACTTATTCAATAGAAATCACACTTTGAATTTTATGTGGTCTGACACTCTCTCCAAATACTGTAGCTCCCTATCAGCTGTGTGATTGAAAAGGCAAATAAGTGACACTGTAGTGAATGCTGTGTCTGCCATTTTTTGGGCATAGACGTTGAATAAATTACAGAGAGTATTCAACACTTCCTATGAAAAGGATTTTGTGGTAGCTGATTTTGCTCAATTGTAAATGACTATAAATATTCTGGGAACATTTAAGGTAGAATATTCTGTAAGTTAGGGTATTCAATAAATTATCAGCATACAATATTTTCAAGTTGCCATGGGTGACAGTGATATAATAGTAGGGTGAGTCAAGAAGGGGCTGCACTTAGATTTCAAAGGGTGTTGGCAATCTGCCATGAAAGGTATATAGGTGAAGGAGTCTATAAGCATATTCCATCTGCTTCACTTCCCTGTCCCTCTTCTACTGCTCCTTCTTTTCAAAACAGCAGCTGACCTCCTGGGAACACATATATACACCATTTACATTTATTAATTTCATTTCTTTCTTCATTTGTGATTAGAAGTAGCATCTGTGGGGCTGGAGATGTGTCTCTGTGAATACAACCCTTGTCTAACATGTGACACCTTTTCAAACAAAAATCACCAGAAACACAGCATCAGCAGTGTGACCGAGTGGTAGAGTGCTTGCCTAGCATGCAGGAAGCCCTGGGTTCCATTCCTTGGTACCATATACAGAAACAAAGCCAGAAGTGTGCTGGGGCTCAAGTGGTAGAACACTAGCCTTGAGAAAAAGCCCCAGGACTGGCAAAACAAACAAACAAAACAACCAAAACTGAAAATCAGAGACACAACAGCTCACCAGGGCCCCTGAAACACATCTGTGGTAGTCCCTAGGGCTCAATAGATCCCACATTAGAAATTTCTGGCTTTCTGCCAGGTGGTGTAATACTATGGTAAAGGGCTTGCCTAGCATGAGCAAGGCTCTAAGTTCTATCTGCAGCACTGAAAACTCCATCCTCCAAACAAAGCAAAACAACAACAACAACAACATCCTGCTGAACTCTGCTTCAAGTCTATAGAATGTTAGCATGGCAGGCCCTTAGAGGTCATTGGTTGAACCACTACCTAAGTTTCTGGATAGGAAACAGAACTAGAGATCTAAGGGCTTCTGCTTTGCAGGACTGGAAAGATCCCTGAAGGGTAGCTGACAAGCAGCTGCCCCAGAGTAGGGATCGGGAGGGAACCAGGCTTTCTGCTCCTACCTCTAGGTTTAGGGAGCATAGCCTGGTCTTCCCCATGCCAAGGAAGCCGCATCATTTATAACTGTCAAACACTTAACCTGGATCTAAGTCCTAAGGCAGCCACTTGGTAGGTGTATGGCCTGGGGCTAATCACTCACTCCTCTCCACAGTTCTATTTCCCCTCTGGAAAATCAGGCCAGTCAGCCTCTTGGAAGGAATTCCTTCCGGGAAACACTAACAGCTTTCTGAAGCTCTAGGAAAGACTCACACAATGAAGGTGAGAAAGACAATAGATACCTATTTTCCTTTCCCTAGGCAGGACGAGTCAATTCCCTCCCTTTTCAGAATCCTAATTCCTACTGAATACAAGCCTCTGGCCTCTCACAAATCCCTTTGGCTTTTTCTGCCAAAGAGGCCTCTTCTCAGTCTGAAATAAAGCTGAAATAAAGCTCAACCCTACTGGCCTCAGGGCCCCTCTTTTGTTCTCTTTCCCCCCTCAAGCACACAGCCTGAAGCTCTGCCCAGTTGGCCAATTTTTTAGAGAAAGTTTGGCTCCCCGCAGCTAAATGGAGCCCATTAGTACCTGTTTGAATCACTAATGTAAACTCCTGTCCTGGGGCCATGAAAACACCAAGGCTATAAAACGAATTTCAGTCAGAACTGACTGCTTGGAGCCAACCAGTCAGTAGCCAAGGTGCCTTCATTTTATTTCCAGTTTTCCATAACCTCCTCCCCTTCTAATGAGCTGTCCAGGCAACTGGCTCTGCATTTGGTTAGCAACTGTACTTAACAGCTACAGATTTCTACTTTGGACCATACACATTGGGTTTAATAGATGTATCAGTGCTATGGATTTTTTAAACATATTTCTCCTGGCGGGAAAGCACTTTGATAGACCACCTTGTCATTCAGCAATCCTTCCCCTTCCTCGGAAAAACAGAGGAAGGCTGAGACTTAGGAGAAGTGCACCCCACCCCCCACAGAGGTTTGCAGATGGTTTGTTGTTATTGTTGTTTTAACTAAACGTCATTAGCAAAAGGCTCATTCCTATGAGAAACAGAAATATTGACAGGGGGACATGGTAGAGATGCTGAAGGACCCCTGGGAATATTTTCTGTATGAAGTCCTGAAACGACTGCCTCAGCAGTGCAGGTGGTGTGTGATGTGTATAAATGTATGTCTGTGCACATGGGGTATTCATGTGTGCCTCGTACCAATCATCTCACCTGGACAACAAAGAAGGTCTTGTTGGCTAAATCATTACCAAGCAGCTAGGGAGACAACCTAAAAATAACTCTAAAGCGGAACAATGGTAGTGATCCTAGCTACTTGGGAGGCTGAGACTGTTGGAATCACAGTTTAATGCCAAGCAAGACAGGAAAAACAAAGTATACCAGCCTTCTTCTTAACAAAGAGCTAGATGAGGTGCCTGTTATCCTTAGCTATTGGGAAGCATAACATATGTGGACCTTGTCCAGACCTGAAGCCAGCAGGAAGCAAAATCCTATCTCAAGAATAAAGGGGTAAAAATCAGAGTGGGAGGCATGGCTCAGTGGGAAGAGTGCCTAGCAAGTCTAGGCCGCAAATCCAAAACATCAGCAATGCTAGAGAAGAAAGAAAAGAAGAAAAAGAACTTCAAAATGAGGTTTATCTGGACAAATACAAGAATTCTGTTGTTTTGATGTCCTTTAAGAAGAGACATGCCAGGCGTGTGACTTAGTGGTAGAGTGCTTGCCTAGCATGCATGAACCCCTACGTTTGATTCCTTGGTACCACATACATAGAAAAGGCTGGAAATAGTGTTGCTGCTCAAGTGGTAGAGCTCTAACCTTGAGAAAGTCCAAGGACATTGCTCAGGCCCTGAGTTCAAGCCCCAGGACTGGCAAAAAAGAAGGGACACCATCTATCAACATGTTCTAGTCAGTAGTCATCCTTGTCTTTGTGATTCTTCTTACTCCATACACACAATCTGTCAGAATAAATCACTGCTTTATTTCAGAATATACCCCAAACCTATCAACCTTTCCTTGCCTCTCTACTGCCATCAGTGTGGTTCAGGTCACTATCACATGTCTCCTGCATCAAGCATCAATGGTGGCTTATCCTGACAGATATAGAAGATTCGTGAAGCTTTCTGGAGTAGAATTTTTGGCTTCAGCTGAGTTCTAAAGAAGAATGAGTTCCCAAAGGATTATCTTATTACCATTATAGAAGGAGACGGGCACTGGCTGAATGAGGGACAGCATTCAAATGGTCCAATTAACAAGTCTAGCAAGTACAGCCCAGAGGCTTCAAACACATAGACTGCTCCGCAGTTAGGAAATCTGTGCCCAAACCAGGAACAAGGAGAGAATTTTGGTGCTATGGGGGAAGTGGAGTATAAAGTAAGCTGACTGGGTAGAATTTAGGACCAGGAATCAATGTAGTGGGGATGGCAGACAATGCAGTGGGGATGGCAGAGAAAGGGAAAAGAAAGGAGCCTGAGTAACATGAAGACTGCAATGTAAGATTCGCTCGTGGAGGTCCTGATTTCAGGTCAAACTGGTTAGCAAGATACTGCAGGACCAATTTAGGGCCCTGGCTGTTGTCTTAGATCCTCCACCTCCTAATTCTGCTGAAGCTAATAGAATATTTCCCTATCTTAGCTTAGCCACAGTGAACCTTCCTGTGGTGACTAGAGGGGAAGCAGAGGCAGGGGAAATAAGGAGGGGCCATCCATTCAGAATAACAGCTGACACTTATCAAGTACTTATCACATGCCAGGCACTGTGGCCAGGACCAGGACATTAGATGCATGCTCTCCCTATAATCCTTACACAAACTCCATCAAGTTAGTGCAATTTTATCTCCACTTAGAGGTACTAAATAACTTGCCTATGATCAAGATTTACAGCGAGTACATGTCAAAAAATCCTGATTTGGAAGCAGGGTCTTTCTTCCTCAATCTATGCCTACATCCACTTTGGTTTCTCTTCCTCTTACACTTTGCATTTATATATTTGTTTTACTTTCTAATATTTCATTCCACCCCATTTCTTGCCACCTGTTCAGTTTCTTTTCCTTATACTCCCCGAATTGACATGAAAAAAAATGAATGTACCTTGGCTTTTTAACCTACTGTTTTTTTTTTACATCATCTTCCTTCTGGCTCAGTGTCTCCTCATTTCAGATTTATATATATGGACCACTTATAGGTGACCCTCATCTCCAACAGCAGAAAAGCCTTTGGAATAGAATGACTATCACAGGGCAAAGAAACAGCTGCAAAGGAAGCTATCTGAATCCAACAGTCAGGTACTTGCGAACTTAGCTACAGCGAGCTGAGCTTGGCAATGATGCCCTGCAGATGCAATCTGCAGATAGGAGGCGAAGGCTGCCTGCCCCAAGAATAGAAGTGTTGAAGTTTGAGAAGCACTTGAGTTGGCATGGGAGGAGACAGCCTAGTATTGCTTTTCTATTTTTATTTGAAATCATTAGAAATGGGCCTTTCTAGAGTCACCTCTGACATCCTGGAAAAGAAAGAGCAAGAGGGCTGGCTGTTCTTACAATAGTGGGATTGTGGTGTGACTTTACTACTTACCTCTCTGACAGTTTCTTCATTTGTATAATAAGGATAAGAATTTTATAATGCCCTCATGGGGGTGATATAGAGAAAGGATTAATAACTTCGTGTCTAGAAGATGCCTCCAAACTCAGTTAACACTGACCCTCCCAATGCTACTCTTTCAAACACTGTCAACCGTATCTCCCCTATACAACTCATCAATGTCTTTGAGACCTCCTCATTTCCTCTTGCAGCTGGGAGCCGTTCTTTCCAAAGTGACCACACAACCTGGTTTAGCTCTACAGAATCTCCCTGTTTGGTTACATATCCTCCTTACCATCTTTGCCCTTGTGTACCTGTCCTCAATCTATTCCGTGCACAACAGCCAGGGTGGGTGTTTGGGGGGGGGAAAATCACATCAGCTATTTCTCTGCCTCAGTGCCTTCTCATTCTTAGAAAAAAAATTAGGACTTTCTCCATGGCCCATAAGACCTGGGGTCACCTTCATGCAGTTCAGACTCATCTACAACTGCTCATTCTCTAGTGCTTCACTCTACTAACCTGTTGGCAGCACCTTGAATGAACCACGTTCTTTCCTGAAAGCCTACATGCATCACTGCCTAGAATATTCTTCCCCAACCACCTCTAGCTCCAGGCGCCTTCCTGGTTACTAACGTTCCCAGGAAAGACTTTGCCTTGCCCTCCTAACTTCTATTATTTACATCACATAGATTTAGTCATTATTTGATTAATGTCTGCCTCTCTTAGCACCCTGGATGCAAGGATCACAGTGGCTATTTTTGCTAACGTGTTGTTCCCAGATTCTTGCACTAGGCCTGGCACATGGTAGATGTTCAGTGGTTATTTCAGAGTTCATGGTCTCGACAGACCATAAAGAGCTGGGCAAAACTAAGGCAGTGCTAGAGAAATGGATCTCAGGAGTACTACAGAAATTCAAGGGACCGAGGAGAGTCAAAACCATCTGAGAAATAATTTGTAGAACTAAAGTTTCCTACTTTTGAAATGCATTGCAAAGTAATCACAGAGAACAGAAATAATCAAGACAATGTGGCACAGATAAGGATGCAGATATAGCTCAGCGGAATAAAATCCAGAGTCCAGAACCAAACCCACACATCTATAGCCAAATGCTTTTGACAAGGGTACGAATATCATTCGACGAGGAAAGAATAGTCTCTTCAACAAAAGATCTGATACCCAACATTGAAAACTAAAGCTGAACCATTACCTCATATATACAAAAATAAACTTGAAATAGAGCAAAGATAAAAATATAGGACCTAAAGCTATAAAACCTTTAGAGGAAACAGAGATGCAAAGCTCCATGCATTTGGATTATAGAATAATTTCTTTTTTGGTTTTGAAGATCAAACCCAGGATCTAATGCTAGAACATGTTGTTCCACTGATCTACACCGTCTGTCAACAATTTCTTATAGACAATGCTAAAAGAAAATGAGCAAGTAAAAACAGACATTGTATGATTCCTGATACTCAGGAATTCTTAAATCTTACTGACATAATATGGGTTTTGTTTTTGTTTTTACTGGAAACTGATGCAGGGCCTTGTGCATGCTAGGTCATTGCACCACTATTTTGGCAATGTCTCAAATCCTTTTACTTTTACTGTGATTTTTAGATAGGGTCTCTGTGCCCTTTTGTTGAGGCTGGCTTCAAATGATGATCCTACCCTACCCCCGGAGAAGCTGCAATTACAACTTTGTACCACTATTCCTGGCTTCCGTGAAGTTTTTAACTAAGCATTACATGAAGTCAGTTTATGAGCCTTATGAACTTGGACATGAAAAAAATATTTGTACAAACCTTTAAGCAAGTAACAAATATAGGCAACAAAGAGGTTGCCTGTCATTTTATCAGTAATAGAAATCACAGGTAATTTGGCATATGACAGTTGAAGGTTTCTCAAATTTTCACTCACTCCGTATTTCAGTAATTACTATACCCTGGGGCTGTGTTCAGCGCTCAATAGTGCCTGTTATTGCTCTTCTACAACCATAGACCAATTATAGGTACAAAGGAAAAATAGTCCAAGTGCTAGGCCGTCCAGGGCTAGCTTGCTTTCTATTGCTTCAAAATACTGTCCATCTGCCATTTACACAGTTCCATTTCCTGTTCTCTCTGGTTAACTTTCGTGTGTGTGTGTGTGTGTGTGTGTGTGTGTGTGTGTCCTCGCGTGTGTGTGCTTAGGTTCCTAAGGTGACTCTCCTATTTTTTTAATAACAACAACAACAACAACAAAATGTCATGATAGGTCACGCCTATAATCCTAGCTACCCAAGAAGGTAAGATCTGAGGTTTACTGTTTCAGGCCAAACTGGGCAGGCAAGTCCATGAAGTAGAGCTGTGCCTCAAGTGATAGAGTACTAGCCTTGAGTGAAAACACTAAGGGACAGTGCCCAAGCCATAAGTTCAATCCTAGTACTAGCACAAAAAAAAAGAAAAAAGAAAGCAAAGATAATAATGGTAAACTCTTATCATGGGCTCTTGAGGATAAAATAGTTACCGATGTACATATTACCATGTACACAGAAAGCTCATAAATATAATAATAAAAGTCAGCTGTAATTCTAGCTCTTCAGCAAGTGTAAGGCCATCTCAGGGCAAACACTAGTGAGATTTTCATCTCAGCAAGTAAGCCAAGTGTGGTAGGTATGCCTGTAATTCCAGCTATGCCAGGGACCATAGATGGGACAATCATGATTTAAGACTGACTCCAGGTAAAAATAAGAGATTCCCTCCATCCCCAAAACAGGTAAAGCAGAAAAAAATGAGGCTAGAGATATGGCCCAAGTGGTAGATTACTTGTCTAGCAAGCTGGAGGCCTTCAGTTCAACCCCCAATTTTGTGTTAGTGATTAGGTGCTTTTTTTAAAAGAGCAGCAGCAATCTCTGCCATGCTCTTCATTTCTTTTAGATGGTTAATTATTTCAAGTGTATGAGAAAGTATTAGAAACAAATATAGCAAAACTCATTTCCTAAGAAAATAAAATATTACAAGTCCTGTCTGCTGGGTGTAATGGTTTGACTATTAATAACTGGGAGCAGTGGCCTGCGGCCGTAACATCAGTAAAAGGGAGAAGCACAAATAGGATGACCCAGGCTGGTCTGGGCATAAAGCAAGAGACCCTATTTCAAAAAACGCTCCAACCCACAAAGAGGGTGTGGGTTTGGTTCAAGCTGTACAGCACCTGCCTGGTAAACATGAGGCTCTGAGTTCAAACCCCAGTACCCCCAATAAAAGTCATGTTTTTTGATTCAAAGATACTTAATTTTTTTTTATTCAAAGATACTTAATTTTTGTTCAACCATAGTTACGTGTATCAAACAATGTGGTACCTATGTAAAAATGGACCTTTACACAGCCATTAGAAAGAATAAGATAGTGGCATTTGTAGGGAAATTGATGGACGTAGAACAAATCATGTTAGGTGAGGTAAGCCAAGCCCAGAGATAAAAATGGCACATGTTCTCTCTGATAGGTGGAAGTTAGATCTAAAACACACTGGGATATGGCAAATTACACAGGGCTCTTGATACTCCCATACAGTAAGACCAAAAAGAGTATATAGTCTTCAGAAAGAATCACAAAGGTGCAGTGCCTAAGCACCCGTCCAAATTTCAATAAAATATTATACATCCTGAAATGAACGCCTCACATAGGGAAACAACGCATTTTGATTTGTTTCTTTTTTTTTCGTTTTCTGATGCTTCTGTATTCTTTACCTTGTGTGCGCTGTGTTTAAGTATACATCTTCAGAAGGCTTGGGGAGGGGTACAGAACTTGAGGTAAAAGGGGGAAAAGCGCAGCAGTGGCGCATACTTGATATTGATGGAAGTGAACTGTACAACTTGAGGGTGGACATGGGGAGGGACTGGGATTGAAGGAGGGAACAGATTACACTGCAAGAAAGGAAATGTATCTGGGCGCTGGTGGCTCACACCTGTAATCCAAGCTACTCAGGAGGCTGAGATCTGAGGATTGCGGTTCAAAGCCAGCCGGGGCACTAAAGTTCATGAGACTCTTTATCTCCAATTAACCACCAGAAAACCAGAAGTGGTGCTGTGGCTCAAAAAGTAGAGCACTAGTCTTGAGCTGAAGAGTTCAAGGACAACACACAGGACCAGAGTTCAAGCCCCACGTCCGACAGAAAAAAAGGAAATATACTGATTATGTGGTTTATGTAAATGTGACCCCTCTGTACATCACCTCTATAGTAACGATCAAGTAATTCTTTTAAAAGATAGTGTTTGAAACAAACAAAGAAATAATAATAAAAAGCTGGGCACTAGTGGCTCCTGTCTGTCATCACAGTTACACAGGACTGGGGAGACAAGAGTCACTCTTCTTTATTTTTAAAGACAACAGAGTTACTAAAAGCTGTTATTTCCACAGAAATGCAGATACTGAACTGAATATGCTTTTTTCATATATTTTACTGTAATTAATAGAAGGGTTTACATGATATTTGCCAGATAGATGGTGCATTAATTCCCATACATTGATACCCTTTCACATGTCTTGGTACACATTTCCCTCCCCCCCACTGCCACCCCTCATCTTGTTTAACTCTTCTTAACTACTATGGGAAACATAAAAGAAAATACGATCTCAGTCCAGACATGGACCCAGGCAAAAATCAAGACCCTATCTCAAAATAGGCATAGCAAAAATGCTGGGGCTTGCCTCAGTGTTAGGGTACCAGGCTAACAAGCTCAAGGCCCTGAGTTCAAATCCTACCAATGTAAAAAAAAAGACAAAAGGATTTTTACAACGTCCTCCGGTGCAAAAATAAGATGAGGTAATTTAGCTGGGACACTTCTCATTTTCATATCTCCAAAGTTTATTTTGCTGGCAAAATAAGAGTTTGAAAACCTGTCATTCCCCCTCTGTGTTAGTTATATAGTGAGCACTTACTTCCTACCTGGCACGAAGGGGACAAGTGTCTCATTCCTCGTCTGTGTATCTAGAAGTCAACAAACCATCTCATTGGCATTGAAAAATTCAGTGCTGACAATCGCTAGAGTAAGCACTCATTAGTATACTACATTTATTAGAGAAGAAGTAATGGTTTAAAGAAATAGAAAAATCCATCTCCTTCTAGGTCATATAGTCATTCAACAAACACCTGCACTATACCAACTTTCACAAAGCTGAACAAAGCAAGAGCTAGCCAGTGCCATTGCCCTCCACAATGCTAATATATGACATTCTTGTGGAGGAGTTTGTTTTCCAAGTTTTTGTCTATAAAAGAGTTCATTTGATCCTGACAACAGAAAGCAGGTAAGCAAAGATACTCTCCCCTCCCCTGGAAAAGGAAGTGAGAGAAGTCAAGCTCATAAGCAGGACGACTCATTCCTATTCCAAGGCCCATAGTCACCAATGCCACTCTTATGTTCCAAGCCTTGTGACTCTGAACCCATCAGTATCTAAAGGCCTAAGCATTCCATGCTGTTTCCAAAATCCCACCACCTGGAGACTGGCTTCAACTTTCCCAGGGAGACCCCGCACTTCCACTTTCGTTTCATCTTAAGCAAAAGAGTGGTCGGAGTGTTCTTCCAAATTCCAAACACTAGGGTCATGTTACTTTGAAAAGTGCTAAAGGAAAGGAAATAAAAAAGGAGTTCAAGTTCAGTCAATATGTTACAACTCTCTTCTCCAACATGAGAAAACAAGGCTTGCAAGTGGACAACAAGGTGCAGGAAAAGGGCAGCGGAAGGCAGGGGAGGGATTCCTCTGAGAATGAGATATCTGAGCAGGATCTTTTTTTTGCCAGTCCTGGGCTTGGGCTCAGGGCCTGAGCACTGTCCTTGGACTTTCTCAAGGCTAGAGCTCCACCACTTGAGCCTCAGCACCACTTTCAGCATTTTTCTATGTATGTGGTACCAAGGAATTGAACCTGGGTCTTCGTGCATGCTAGGCAAGCACTTTAACCACTAGGCCAAACTCCCAGCCCCCTGAGCAGGATCTTGAGAGATGAATAGGAGTTTTCTCCTGCCTCTGTCCTATGCTTTCCTTTCAAGGCTAAGCAGTCTGTAGCAATGTTTCCCTGCCTTAACTCAGAGTTAAGTTTCAAGAGTCAAGGGTAACATTTTAACATTTCAGTGTCACCAATAGTTGGCATGGGGCCTGGAACAGGCTTAGTACAATGATCTGGGTAAGAATTAGCTCTTGGAGCCAGCTCAAAATCATCAGATTAGAGATAAACTGCTTTCCTTAATTAAAAATATAGGAAAATTAAAGGGTAAAGTATGTCAGCTATGCCAAAACTCACCTTTTTGTTGGACACATAGTCTTGCTATGTAGCCCAGGTAGTCTCAAACTTACCATACTCCTGTCTCAGCATCCTGAGTGCTGGCATTACAAGAATAAACATCTGTGCCTGGATCTGCACTAATTATG
Organism: Megascapheus bottae; assembly: GCF_031878675.1. Classification (NCBI taxonomy): domain Eukaryota; kingdom Metazoa; phylum Chordata; class Mammalia; order Rodentia; family Geomyidae; genus Megascapheus; species Megascapheus bottae. The sequence goes on from NC_143547.1 coordinate 39,780,923, forward strand.
TTCATGTGCATTTTTAACAGAACACATGAAAGTTTTAAAGTGATGGGTAAGTATGAAATGCTGAACCTATTTTCCCATCGAAAAGCCAGGAGCAATGAACCATCATATTTAACAGGTAGCCCTTGTTGATCATTGTACAACAGACATTTAGACTGGAGCCATAGACAGGAGTGGCACATCTGTGCAACAACTGACTGTCTCTTGACCATCTGGAGGTAGCTGGTGTACCACCACAGAGAAAAGTCTTGCCAGGATAGATATGGCAGGGCAGAGCTGATACGTAAATGGACCGATAAAGAGGATGAGGGTTTGGCAGGGGTTAGCATGGAAATATTTCATAAACAGCATTTATCCCTAGGAAATTCCTGTACACTTGGTGCCTGGTAACACCTGGTACCATAAGACCACTTGTGCTACTGTGTGAGTTGCACTTCTGTGTCAGTGCCCTGCAAAGGGGTACCAAGTCACATGTACATCATCAGTCAGGCTTGATGCCTTGTCAGAATGCCTAGGGAAGAAAGTGCACCTATTTAGTGATTATGCACAGAGACGGTGGCTTTTTAAATTAATCAACTCAGAAGATATTTCATTTTTTGTGCTGATCCTGGGGCTTGAATTCAGGGTCTGAGTACTGTCCCTAAGCTTTTTTTTCTTTTACTCAAGGTTAGAGCTGTACTATTTGAGCCACAGCTCTATTTCTGCCATTTTGGGTTGTTACTTGGCAATGAGTCTCATGGACTTTCCAGTCCCAGGTAGCCTTCGAATCAGAACTCAGCCTCCTGTAGGATTGTAGGCATGAGCCACTTGCACCTGGCAAAATTATACCTCATTTTGAAGTAGTTATAACTAGAAGTACATTTGTCTAAAGTTCCACCAAAATGAGAGGCTTTTCCTGGCCCAACCAGAGGAAGCAACCCTTGTGGTCTTTGTTCACATGAAGGGGATACTATTTGCCATATAGGCTAGAAAATCTCCCTGAGCCCTAACAAGAATTCAATCAATATTTCCTGGGAAGAAGGGGGTCTTCACTTTCAGTGTCCTACCCTGCTCATTCCACCAGAGTCCCCACAAGTTTCAGTAGTCAGATAGCCACCAACACAAAATATAAAAGCTTTTTTCTGCAAGCCAGTCACATTTTTTTTGCTAAATCCCCTGTTTTCATTAACTTGGAGTTATGGGGCAAAGAGTTCACTGGGATCTTTCACAGTAGGGAGTGAACTCACATAACCCCTTTCAAAAGGTAACAGAGACCGGAAGTTGGAATGCAGTGAAATTTCACTATTCAGAAATCCCAAGAAATAAAGTGCTCTTCACAGCTAAGTTTGCTAGGAGCTGGGCTGTTTTCTGTTTTTCAGTACTGAACTTTCTCTTTAACTTGTGCCATGGTGAATAGAACTCTACCTGGAAATTTATTTCTCATCCTTCCTAAAAAATGATTCTTCTTTTTTAAGACTGCATTTTTTTTACTGGAGAAAATTTTAATTTTTAACCAATGAAAGCACAAAAAATGTACACAAATGAATGATCTCCCCATTTGAATACCTTGGATAATATCTGTCTTTCAGTGAGGGACTGTTTGTGTGATTCAAGTTATCCTCCCACTTTAGCCTCCCAAGTAGCTGGAAAGTCAGGTGAGCCACCATGCCTTCTACACTGGATAATGTTTAGACCAGGTTAAACATTATCCATCCCCTCAAGCACTTATTGTCTCCTTATGGAGAAAACTTTCAACCAAGTTTTTTGTTACTTTGGTTTTCATCCTTTGCGACTATTATTTCTTGGGAGGTCTTCCCCTTCCACTAGGTCCCAGTATTTCTCAGGGGTTTGGAGATAGAGACAACTCAATGGATGTTTCTTGCAGGACCCTAAAATAGCCACAGACGTGGTTCTGCATAAGAAGTCCAAGACACAGCCACTGACCCTGAGATGCTTTGGGCCAGTCCTCTTCCTCTCCATGGGTGGCTGTTGGCTTAGATACACATTCTGAAACTATTTCTGTTGGTAGGATAAAGAAGAAAAGAAATAAATAGTCCTTCTTCTAAATTGCATCTGTTTAAGTATACATGGGTTTAAAAATACTCAACGCATTTACACAGTTGTTCTATTCCGCAGAACTCAGGAAAGTACAGAGTCCAATCTATACACTGACTCAGAAGCAACTACTTGGTGGGGGCAGTTGTGGCTCAAGCCTGTAATTCCAGCTACTTGGGAAGCAGGGATCAGGAGTATCATAGTTTTAGGCTTGCCCAGGCAGAGGAATTCACTAGACCCCTTCTCAACCAAGAGCTAGGTACAGTGGTACCTGTTACCCTACTTATGATAGGAACTCTAAAATAGGCAGATTGCAACTTAGATATGCACTCAGGCTGTAAGAGAGCTGTTATCTTAAACTTAACAAGCAGAGAAAGTGTGTATTAATAACAAGAATAACAAGGCCTGGCAGTGTGGTTCAGCAGTAAAATGCCTGCCTAGTAAGTATGAAGTCTTGAGTTCAAATCCCAGTACTGCAAGGAGGAGGAGGAGGAGGAGGAGGAGGAGGAGGAAGAGGAAGAAGAAGAAGAAGAAGAGCAGGAGGAGGAGGAGGAGGAAGAAGAGAGGGAGGAGGAGGGGGAGGAGCAAACACTTCAAGTCCTATTTGCAATTTTTTGCACAGCCTAATTCAGAAGTCCCTGAATTAGGGGATTTATAGCTCTTGTGCATAACCTGGTCTCCATAGTATGTTGCAAAGAAAAGTAAATTAGACCCGGTGCCACTGGCTCACGTGTATTGTCCCACTTACTTGGAGTCTGAATAAACATCAGGGTTCAAAACCAGCCAGAAAAGTCCATGATATTCTGATCTCCAATTATCCACCAAAAAAGCGGAGGTAGATCTATAGCTGAAGTGGCACAGTGCTAACCTTTGAGTAAACAAACAAACAAACAAACAAAACAAAACAAAACAAATCTCAGGGACAGCATCCAAGCCTCAAGTTCAAACCCCAGTACTGGCACAGACACAAAAAAAGAAAAGTTTCGTCAAGGTTGATGGGAATGTAGAGACACAACCATGACCTGAATTGGTAACAATATAACACTGTCCTCATTTAACAAAAATTATGAATAAAAATTATGAAATAAAAAATGAAAGTAAAGTTTTAAAAGAAGTTTAAAAAGTTAGTCCACTTTAACAAATATTTTGACTAATAAAATAAGGTAGTTAAAATTTTCTAATTTCCTTTGTTCTTTTACAAAATTAAAAAGGTATATTGCTTAATTTTGTTGTGATATTGTTTGTAATTAATTCACACATGAGAGCATTATTGGTCACTTATTTTAATCTAAGTCTACATTTTAACTCATGTTTGTTATCCACAAATATGTTTTTTGAATAAAGAACATTATATGGTCAACATCAGGCTTCTAGTGCTTTTTGAAGCCCTAGCACCAATTTTGAGCACTTTAGAGAGTGGGGTGGGGAACCATTGTGTTGTAACTAAGCAAGGAAACTGACCTGTTCTCCTTCAGCTTTGTCGATAAGTGAACTAGTGCTCTTCATTCAAATTGTTCTTCCCACATGGGAACCTAAGAAAGTACTTGTTTCTGGGCCCTGTTGTCAAGAAATTGCTCGGGGGGGGGGGGGGGGTTGATGCCATTGCCATTCCTGGGGCTTGAACTCCGGGCCTAGAAGCTATCCTTGAACTATTTGCTCAAGCCTAGTACTCTGAGCTATCTCTACTTCAACTTATTTTGCTGGTTAATTGGAAATCATGAGTCTCATGGACTTTCCTGCCCAAGTTAGGTTTTTTTTGCCAGTCCTGGGCTTGAGCTCAGGGCCTGAGCACTGTCCTTGGGTTTTTCTCAAGGCTAGAACCCTACCACTTGAGCCACAGCACCACGTCTGGCTTTTTCTATGTATGTGGTACCGAGGAATTGAACCCAGGTCTTCGTGCATGCTAGGCAAACACTCTACCACTAGGCCAAACTCCCGCCCCCCCCCCCACCAAGCTAGTTTTGAACTTAAATCCTTGTATCCTTCCCTCATGAGTGGCTAAAATTACAGCAATGATTGACTGGTGCCCGTTTGACATTGTGGTTTTACAGATATGAGATATGGCCATACCTTAGTACTTTTTAAAAATCTCTCCAATTAATTTGGTTTTGTACTCAGGGCCTAGTTAAGATTCTATGGCTAAACTTCTTTAAAATTTTATTTACAGCCAGTCCTGGAGCTTGAACTCGGGGCCTGGGCACTGTCTTTGGACACTTTTTGGTCAAGGCTAGCACTCTGTCACTTGAGCCTCAGTGCCACTTCCATCTTTTTCTGTGTATGTGGTATAGAGGAATTGAACCCAGGGCCTTGTGCGTGCTAAGCAAGCACTCTACCACTCAGCTACGCTCCTGGCCACTATGGCTATACTTTTAATGAAAAAAGTGCAGTCCTGGTGCAGTGGCTCACACATGTAATCCTAACAACATAAGAAGAGGAGATTCGGAGGACTGTGCTTTGAAACTACTCCCAGGGACCGAGTACCCCAAGAGCCAGAGCAAGCATGATAGTTGCACAAGAGCTTTCTGGAAGGCAGGAGGTGCTGTTGTGCTGGAGAGCCTCTACCCATTCTTCATTGCTTCATTAAAACTCATCATTGACAGCCCATTCTGGCAGGGTTTATGGCCAGCCAACACTACAAATTAGTGTCTCTATGAAAATAAACATCTTTAATCTGTCTCAATAGTGCCTCTGTTTCCCCACTTGGTTGATGAGACACTAAATAGATGCCAGTGGTGAAGAATGAAGGGAAGACTCAAGGGAAAGGTAAGTCCCTGGTTGGGAGAGATGACAGCCTCAAAAGCTAAATGGAAGCCAGGCATGGTGGTGCATGTCTGCATTCCCAGCTACTGAGAAGGCAGAGGTAGGACGATCTGGAGTTCAAGGTTAGCATGGTCAAGGAGCAAAAGGCCTTGTCTCAAAAACAAAACACAGAAGGACTAGGGCATTGTATCTGAAGTGGTAAAGTACATGTCTAGCAATTGAAAATGTCAATTCTCAGGACAGGGAAGGAAGGAAGGAAGGAAGGAAGGAAGGGTGGAAGGAAGGGTAAAACTTAGTTGTGGTTCTTTGGACACAGTAAGTATTCTTTACATGTTGTAGAAAAGGGAAGAATACCTGTGATTTGGAGCTAAGATATGTCTGTATATGACACCTTAACAACACTCCATCAAAGGAATTTCAAACAACTCTACAGTAGCTAAGACTGCTAGTGCACACCTGTAATACCAACACTATGAACAAGGATGGCGAGTTGGAGTCCAGTCTGGGCTATATAACAAGACCTTGTGGGTTGCAGAGGAGAGAGACTTGTTCACCTCCAGATGGCTGGCCACAAAGTAGAGACAAAACGGGGCCCAGGTTTCACTACCCCTTCAAGGGAACAGCCCTCATGACCAGAAAACCTTCCATGAGGCCTGACTTACATAAGCTTCCAATACCTTCTAATAACACTGGAGGCTGGACTGGGACAGTCTTCAATAATGTACCTTTGGAGCCATTCAAGATCCATATTATATGCTGGACATAATGGTACATGCCTGTAATCCCAGCACTGGGGAGGTGGAGGCAGGATTTGGGGTTTCAAAGTTAAGTCTGACCCAGATCCAAGATCAAAAATAATTTTAAAAGCAGGGTACCAGTGGAACACACCTATAATCCTAACTCCTTAGGAGGCTGAGATCTGAGGATCCTGGTTAAAATTCAGCCCAGACAGCAGTCTGAGACTCTTAACTCCAATGATCTGCCAAAGAGCCATCAGTAAACCTGTAGCCCAAACTGTAGAACACTATCCTTGAGCAAAAACAAAAACAAAGCAAGCTAACCAGTGGCTCACACCTATAATTCTAGCTACTCAAGAGGCTGAGATCTGAGGATCATGGTTCAAAGCCAGCTCAGACTGGAAAATCCATGAGACTCTTATCTCCAATTAACCTCCAAGAAACCAGAAGTGGCGCTGTAGCTCAAGGGGTAAAGTGCTAGCCTTGAGCTGAAGAGCTCAGAGACAGTGTCCAGGCCCAGTGTTCAAGCCCCACTACCCACATAAATCAATCAATCAATCAATCAGTCACTCAGGCACAGTGCCCAGGCCCTAAGATCAAGCCTCAGGACTGGTACAACAATAATGATGAATATGCAAACCATAACACAGACATTCACATAATTCCTTCCCTTTGAAATAACTATTGTTAACATTTTTTGTCACCTGTCCATTTGATTCCTCCTTTACACATGTATGTGCTTCACTTTGGCTATTATTACATGCATTTTCTTTCAATATCTAATATGGTATTTTATTTTATTTTTTTTCTTACTATCTTTAAGTAGTTGTACAAAGGGGTTGCCATTCAACAAACCAGTTTATAAATATAGTGCAACTTGATTCTACATACAATTTTATGCTCTGATTTTTCACTTAGCATGATCTCTTTGCAGTATACTAGTCCATCACAAATGTAACAAAAACTTAGGTAGCTACTTCCGTATTATTGAATGTTTGGGTTGTTTTCATTCTTCTGATTAATCTAAATATCCAAAAGATTCAGTGAGGATGCTTACATATTTTCACCACAATATCTGATTCTTTCTTTGGAAGTAGAGTTACTGAACCCAAAGAGACACCTACAGTAAAGACCTGCCATGCTAGGCACCAGTAGTTCACACTTATATTCCTATCTACTTAGGAGACTGAGACCGGGAATACTGTGATTGGAAGACAGCATGGGCAAAAGTCTGTGAAACTCTATCTCTACAGTAATTAGCAAATGTGTGCGAAACTTCATCTTTATAGTAACTACTAAAAAGCCAGGCTGGAGGTCTAGCTCAGATGGTAGAGCACCAGCTATGATCCAGAAAGCTAAGGCAGGAAGGAAGGGAGGGAGGAAGGTTGAGGAACAGCAAGAGGAAGAAGAGGTGGAGGAGCAGGAGGAAAAGAAGGAGGAAGAGGAGGAAGAGGAGGCTGGAGGAGGATGAGGAAGAGAAGGAAGAAGAGATTGGAAGAGGAGGAGGAGGAGGAGGAGCAGGAGGAGGAGGAGGAGCAGGAGGAGGAGGAGGACAGGAGCCTTGCTAACACCTCAGACCTTCCTAGTTAGGGAAAATCATGTCAGTTTATAATTTTGCAAATGCTGAAAATCAGACAGCAAAATATGCAGCAAAGGACCCTATTTTCATAAACAAAAGAACCCAAAGTAAAAATAACTAATGCATTTAAAAAACTCATCCCTCGTTAAATCCATTTTTCAAAGGCGGGGGGGGGGGGGTATCTGGGCTGTGGCTATAGCTCAATGGTAGTGAATTTGCCTAGCATGCAATAGGACTTAGGTTGAATTCCCAGTTCTTCCTTATTTCCCTCTCCTTTCCATTCTCTCTTCATGAGGCCCTCATAGAGGGTCCAGGACTTAACTCTGCATAGGAGGGGCTAAAATTATCCAACATCTTCCTCAAGATAGTGAAAACTAACAAAGACTTAAAAAATCCACACTTAATAAGTATTACAACTTCATTTTAATCATGCAAATGTTTTACCTTCTCCAAACACCAGTCTTCTGCTTCTTGGCCAATAAACAGGATGTGAGGGGCTCCACACCCCCACCCCCTTCTTAGGTAGACTTTCTGAGTCAGGAGGTGCCTTGCGCCCTCTGCTTCTAATTCCCTTCACAGCCCTTCCTCCCCCGCACCAGCTTCTTCCAGCTCCTATATATCCAGGGACTTACTGCCGCCAGAAATTCCCTCCCCCACCTTCTTCCATTGGCTGACTCCCCATCTTTCACAATCTAGACATTACATCCTCCCGGAATTTTATTCCAGCCTCCACTGGGAGTCAGGTGTGCCTTCTCTGCCCTCCCTGTAGCTACTGGCTGTCTCCATAGCATGACTCCTTGCTCTTCTCACAGGACTGGAAACATTTATTAAAGTCCAACCCCTCACCATTTTTCCAGAAACCAGCATAGGGCCTGCCTAGAGTCAAGGGTGCCATAAATGTATGCTGGCTAGTAAGAAGGAAGGAGTTAAAATTAAACAAGCACATTATTTATTAAATATCTGTTAGGTGCCAAACACTGTTTTGGGAGTTGGAGTTTGGGTAGTAAAAGCAAATGAAAATCCCTGCCCTCAAGTAACATGGAGGGGCTTAATATTGAGGAGAGGAAGCAGGAATGGGAGGGAGAGGAGAGCTATCTGATTGCAAAACTTCCTATTTTAAAAGTACCAGTGGTCCTAGGTATCCATGGGTTACCCACAGACACGTAGATATCACACACAGCCCTTGTTGCAGGCTACTTATACAATACCTAAGCAACACAACTCCCACTTCTGACATTTCAAAAGTTAGCTTTGGGGGCCCGGAGTGTAGCCTAGTGGTAGAATGCTTACTAGCATGGATGAAGCCCTGGGTTCATTTCCTGGTACCACTCACACAGAAAAGCCTGGAAGTGGTGTTGTGGCTCAAATGGCAGAGTGCTAGCCTTGAGCAAAAAGGACAGTGCCTAGGCCCTGAGTTCAAACCCCAGGATTGGCAAAAGAAAAAAAAAGTTACCTTTCTAATCAGGCACTGGTAGCTCATTTCTTTAATCTTAGCTACTTAGGAAGCTGAGATCTCAGGATTAAATATTGAAGACAGCCTGGAAAGAAAAATCATATAAACCTTTTCTCTAATTAAGAGGCAAAAGACCTAAAGTTTAACAGTGGCTCAAGTGCCAGCCTTGAGTGAAAACGCTAAGGGACAGTATCTAGGCCCTGAATTTGAGCTTAAGTACCAGCACTCACACACACACACACACAGAGAGAGAGAGAGAGAGAGAGAGAGAGAGAGAGAGAGAGAGAGAGAGAGAGAGAGAGAGAGAGAGAGAGAGAGAGTGTTCTCATTCTGCGTACTCTATCATTTATAGCAAAATGAATGGAATTAATTTGTTGGTATCATATTCAACCAGACATAAAAGACACATATTTCATGTATTCATTCAGATATGGAAGCTGAAAACTAAAGTAGATCTCAATTTAGAGAACTGAGTACTGGAGGCTGTGAATGATAAGAAAGGATAGAGAGAGGCCGGGTAATAGGTACCAAATCATAGTTAGGTAGAAGTAAATTCTTGTGGGTTTTTTTTTCCCAGATCCAGGGTTTAAACTAAGGGACTCAGGCTTACTCAGATTGCTTGCTCATAACTGGGGCTGTAGCACATGAACCATGTCTCTGTCTTGCCATTTTGTTTGTTATTGTGGACAAGCAATCTAGCAGACTTTCTGCCTGGGCTGGCTTTGAACCCTGACCCTTCAGATCTCAATCCTCTGAGTAACTGGGTTTAAATCAAGTGTGAGCCACTGACACATGGCAGAAGGAATAAGTTGTAGTACTCCTCAGCAGAACTGGGTAAGTATAGTTTATAATAATCCTTTGTATATTTTGTGGATACTAGAAGAGAGCTATCTGATGGTTTCAAACACGAAGTAATGGATGAAGAGATGGATGCATGATTAGTACTTGATTAGCACATACTGCATGCATTACTGAAAAGCATACATAAATATGTATAATTATTATTTTTTTCAAGTCCTGGACCTTGAACTCAGGGCCTGAGAACTGTCCTTGGGCTCTCCTCAAGGCTAGCCCTCTACCACTTGAGCCACAGTACCACTTCCGGTTTTTTCTATGTATGTGGGTTTTTGTGCATGCTAGGCAAGCACTCCACCACTAGGCCAAATTATCATGTGTACATAAAACCTTTTACAATATTTAGAGGTACGAATGTTAACTACACCAATTTAATCATCACACATTATTTATATCCATTGAATTGTCCCAGTATATCCAAAACATGTATACAACTGAAATACTAATTAAAGGCTGAAGACATCACTTAATGGTAGAGTGCTTGCTTAGAACATTTGAGGGCCTACGTTCCACCCCCAACATTTCAAAATAAATAAATAAAATAATAATAGATAAATTTAAAAAGAAAACTTCAATAAAGGATAATATGAGTGAACTCATAGAATTCAACATGGCAAATAAGAGCGGATTACTTGAACTATGAAGGCAAATGCTGTGATTCCCAACTAAGGGTGAAGGAGTCTAGTATATTGAGGTATTACTGCCATGTTAGATAAAAGAAGTCCAGGATTTTACAAATCCACCAAGGACTGCTCATATACTGAATAAATGTGTGTGAAGATATTCTCATGCTTAAAAGTACAACTTCAGTTGGGCACTGGTAATCCTAGCTACTCAGGAAGCTAAAAATCTAAGAATTGCAGTTCAATGCCAGCCAGAGCACAAAACTTAGTACTACTTATCTCCAAATAAGTACCCACAAAAGGCCAAAAATGGAGTTGTACAGTGCCAGTCTGGAGCACAAAAGCTCAACGACAGCACTCATGCCCTGAGTTCAAGCCCCAGGATTGGCAAAAAAAATAAACTTCAAGGGGTCAAGAGTGTGGACTCATGGTAGAATGGTTGCCTAGCATACAGGAAGCCCTGGGTTTGATTCCTCACTATCACATACACAGAAAAAACTGGAAGTGGTGCTATGGCTCAAATTGTAAAGTGCTAGTCTTGAGAAAGCTCAAGGACAGTGTCCATGCCCTGAGTTCAAGCCCCAGGACTGGTAAAAAAATAACTTCATGTAAAAACTTTGGGGAATTTACAGTGACTTCCTGAAAGTTCTAATTCCATCACTGGACTCAAAACCATACCAAATGGAAGAGTCCTCTACGATGTGAACTGGATCCTGGTTCTAATAGCAGATCTCTTAAGGAAGACAAGACTGACAGGCATTACAGGCTGAAGTAGTGGGAAATGAGCTGGTCAGCATTATAGCCGGGAGCTCTCTGAGGGTAGAGACTGAGCCTTGTTTACCTACGAGCCTCTAGAATCTAGCACTAAGGGTAAGAAAGGATCCAGGAAAAGTTGTACCTTGTGCTAAAGACTAGAGAATAATGATCTGAGGAAAATTTGACTGGAGGCCTCCATATCCTGGAAATGTATATGCTAAATCCATTCTTTTTGGTTTCTCTTTGTAATAGAAGAACCACCTTTTGAAATGTTGACTGAGCTCCACCATAAATATTACAAAATTGTCCAGACCCATGCTGGGAGTTTCTTTTTGTTTTCAATTGTGTTGAAAGCTAAAGAAGAAAAACAGCAGGTATAAAGATGGAAGCGTAAGATCTGAGGACTGAGATTCGAAGCCAGCCTCAACAGAAAAGCCTAGGAAATATCCGATTAACCAGCAAAACGCCAGAAGTGGAGCTATGGCTCAGGTGGTAAGAGTACTAGCCTTAAGCAAAAAAAGCCAAGTGAAGGTGAAAAGTGCTGAGTTCAATCCCATCACTTAAACACACACACACACACACACACACACACACACACACACACACACGCAGACGCACACGCACACGCACGCGCATGCGCGCGCGCACACACGATGGTAGAAGGATTAGTGAAAGGTCCCGATCCCAATGGAAAGGTGACTTTTAGAGGACAATATGTCAGAGGTCAATGCCCATCCTTTCCCAGCTAAAGATCTTTTTTCTTTATCTTTTTCAGTGCCAATTTTGGGGCTTGAACTTGGGCCCTGAGCATAGTCCCTGAGGTTTTCTTGCTCAAAACTAGTGCTCTACCACTTCAACCACAGCTTTACTTCAGGCTTTTTTTTTGGTGATTAATTGGAAAAAAAGTGTCACAGCCTTTCTTGCCTAAGCTGGCTTCGAACTGTGAGCCTCAGAATGCCTAAGTAGCTAGGCGTTAGCCACTAGTGTCTGGCTGAAGATTTTTTTGCCAGTCTAGGGCTTGAACTCAGGGCCTGGGCACATGTTGAGCTTTTTCAACAATAGAGCTCTACACTTGAGCCATAGCACCAGTTTCCAGCCTTTTCTGTGTATGTGGTACTGAGGAATCAAAATCAGGGTTTCTGCTTGCTAGGCAAGCACTCTACCACTAGGCCACACTCCAGGCCACTGAACCTAGACTAGTTTCACCTAAACAAAAGGCTAGGAGCCCGGGGTGGCGGCTCACAACTGTAATCCTAGTTACCCAAGAGACTGAGATCTGAGAATCAAGGTTCAAAGCCAGCCCGGGCACATAAGGACCTGAGACTCTTCAATTAACCTCTAGAAAATAGGAAATTCAAGCCCCATAACCCGAAAAAGGAAGAAAGAAAGAAAGAAAGAAAGAAAGAAAGAAAGAAAGAAAGAAAGAAAGAAAGAAAGAAACAAACAAACAAAGAAAGAAACAAAGAAAGAAACAAAGAAAGAAACAAAGAAAGGAAGGAAGGAAGAGGGCTGGGAGTTTGGCCTAGTGGTTAAAGTGCTTGCCTAGCATGCACTAAGACCCAGGTTCGATTCCTCGGTACCGACATACATAGAAAAAAAGCCAGAAATGGTGGTGTGGCTCAAGTGGTAGAGCTCTAGCCTTGAGAAAACCCAAGGATGGTGCTCAGGCCCTGAGCTGAAAAGAAAGAAAGGAGGGAAGAAAGGAAGGAAGAAGGAAGGAAGGAAGGAAGACTAGGAGTTGGGTATGGTGAGTGGCTCATAGCTATAAATCCCAGCTGCTAAAGAGAAAGAAATCTAGACGATCGAGGTTCGTGGCTAGCTCAGCTCAGCCAAAATGCTTTCAAGTTGGGAACAGTGGGGCATACCTATTTGTGCAAGTAGTATAAATAGGAAGACACAATCAACTGGCCAGGATAACAATGTGATATGCTATTCAAAACAATGTCTAATGCACAAGGCCCAGAGTTCAAACCACAGTACCGTCAAAGAGAGAGAGAGAGAGAGAGAGAAATTAACAAGGAAAGAGAAAAAGAAGGAAGGGAGGAAGAGAGGAGGGAGGAGAGAGGGAAAGAGAAAATAACAGAGCAGTGACTATGACTTTGAACAACTGACTTGATCTTAGTTCCACAGAGAAGATACAGTACTGACCTAAAATCCAGAATGCCTGATTTCTTTGTGAAAGCCTCTTATCACCCATCTGTTATAAGGTCTGGCCAGGGCCACATTCATACACATACATGCTTATGTGGCCAACAACAGGAATATTAAAGAGAGAACCATCTAATGAGAAGTATTTTAGCTGGGTACAGTGGAGGCTGAGATCTGAGGATCAAGGTTCAAAGCCAGCTTGGGCACAAAAGCATCTGAGACTTTTCAATTAACCTCTATAAAATGTGAAGTTGGGCTTGTCTCAAGGGTAGGGTGGTAGTCATGAGCTAAAGAGCTCAGGGACAATGCCCAGGCCCAGGGATAGGGCAGTAGACTTGAGCTGAAGAGCTCAGGGACAGTGCCTAGGCCGAGTTCAAGCTCCATGACCCACACAAAAAAAGTTATTTTAATTTCAGCATACAAATGAGCTTTGAGTCATCTCAGAAATGTAATGTTGTCTTTGAAAGTTTCTATTATTTTAATTTGGAGTTAAATGTGAGGAGGCACTAAGATATTTTCAGCATTTAGAATTACTGAAGATCTTGGTCCAGTTGGGTGACTTTTGGATACCCCTTTCAGAGCCTGAGTTTTCTTGCTATGATTTATCACGTAGCTTAAATAGACCCCACCCAAGCCAGAGAAGTACAGACAGGGACAGATGACTTGAATGTTCCCTTCTCCCGAAACCTAATCAACTTCATCAAGGTTAAAGTTGAGTCCAAGAGCCATAACTTAAATGCTCTCTTGTCTCTCTACTAGTCTGACATCCTGACGCTTTTATCACTTAGGCTGTTCATCTGTCTAAAAAAGGAGAAGATTAAATTTCTTTTTTCTAAAGTAGAGGGAATTCTAGGAAAGATGTTTGCAACACATGGAAATACCATGAAGCACACCAGGAATTTCATGGTATTTTAAAAGAAAATGGAAAGTGATTTTAAAAAGGAAAAAGAAGAGAGGGGAAAAAAGAAAGGGAATGGATTTGTTTTGCCCTCAGCCCCCTTTTCTGTAAATGTACTGGCCCAAATGCCCCTGGGGGTGACAGCTAGAATACTGAAAAATAAGCTCTGACACAATGTTCTGTCTAAAGTCCACAAAGATCTTCTGTGCTCCATTTGATTCAGGAAGCTTTGCCCCATCCTCCTTAGTAATCATACTCAGGGTGTACATACCCAATCCAGTAGCCAACTAGCTTTTAGTTAAGTGGCCTGGTTTCCACTTTAAGTTTTCCTTGGTCTGTCTTTTTTTTTCTTTTTGCTGGTACCAGAGTTTGATCTCAGAGTCTTGTGTTCTCTCTTGCTTTACTTGTTTACAGTTGGTGCTCTACCACTTTAACTATGCCTCAAGTCCAGCTTTTTGCTGGTTATTTTGATGACAGTGTCTCAAAAACTTTTCCGGCCTCAAATCTTTATCCTCCAGATCTAAGGTTCCTAAGTATCTAGGATTAAAGGCTCATGCCTGTCATGGCTAAGTCGTCTTCCTCCTCCTCCTCCTCCTCCTCCTCCTCCTCCTCCTCCTCCTCCTCCTCCTCCTCCTCCTCCTCCCCCTCCTCCTCCTTCTCCTCCTCCTCCTCCTTCTCCTCCTTTTCTGCCTCTTCTTCCTCCTCCTCTTCCGCTGCTTCCTCTTCTTCTTCTTCTTCTTCTTCTTCTTCTTCTTCTTCTTCTTCTTCTTCTTCTTCTTCTTCTTGTTCTTCTTCTTCTTCTTCTTCTCCTCCTCCTCCTCCTCCTCCTCCTCCTCCTCCTCCTCCTCCTTCTCCTTCTTCTCCTTCTCCTCCTCCTGCTCCTTCTCCTCCTCCTCCTCCTCCTTCTTCTTCCTCTTCCTCTTCCTCTTCTTCTTTGTCTTCCTTTTCCTCCTCTTCCTCTTCCCCTCCTTCATGTCTTTCCTCTCCTTCCTCCTCCTTTTCTTCCTTCTTTCCTTCCTTCTTTATTTCTTTTTTAAATCTCCATACAGATTTAGAACAATCTTCCCTCACACTAGAGAAATGATTTGAAACCAAAATAAGCCAGAAATCACTTCTGATTTGGAGTCAGAATTGCCATAAAGTTGGAAAATCATGAAGCAGGAATTTTACACAAACATAAAGAGGGAGTTTCCATCGTGAACCCTACTTGAATGTATTCAATCCAAGAAGAAAGAGCTTATTTACCACAGAAAGTTTGTGGAGTAATGTAAAACGATAGCTCTGCAATGTTATTAAACACACCTAGTGTTATCCAGTGCTTTGGTGACTTCTTAGATCTCAAAGGCAATATCATACCCCTAGGCCAAATGGCCTGATTGCTTTTGCAATTATCATCGAAGCACCTACACACATTGAATAGATCTCCAAGGGAGGAGTTGGAAAGCTTGGTTTGACTCAGCATTTGATGGCATGCTTGGAACTATTTACCACTGGCTTTGACAGTACCATTCTCGTGGTGAAGAACACAAAGTATAGGCCATAGCTGCAAGTAAATGGGCAATATCCACAGCCACATTTGAGGGAAAAATTCAATTTACAAGCCAGAGACATGCTTAGGGTGTGGCAACTGCCACAAATCCACAACCAGAAATGATCTGATGCAATCCACCCTATCCTCCATTCTATGCCATTTACAAGAGTGCAAAGGGCTGTCTTAAAGGGGTTTAAGTTACCGAAGAATAGCCTTTAGGAGAGGAAGATGGTTTTGCTAGGCAACCAGGCAAGTCCACTCTCACCCTTGTAATCTGGAAATGGTGCGGGCATAATTTGTGATAATGTAGAGTACTGCTGGGACTCCTTTAGCATCAACTTTCCCTCTTTAATCATTTTCCTTTTCCTGATGCTTCCCAGGGATACAGGCCAGGCTGCAGGTTATGGGCCAGTGTGACTTACCACTATTCAGCCCTTTAGTGTCAACCAAGTTTTCCTGGCAGGGAGGCTGCAAACTGCTGGTCTGTCAACTGTCACTTTGGCTATGTTGCTTCCAAGCCTTCCTCCCTCCTTCCTAGGTTTCGCCTGCTCTATGGTTTAAAGAAATAGCTACAGGAAGGATATGAGGGGGAGTCCAGCCAGATGGGTGATACATAGGGTAGCTGAGCAGAAGTGCTGATCCCCAGCAAAATGGTCAGCAAGGGAGCTAGGAGAAAAAGGTAGCAGAAGAAAAATGAGCACAACCTGTTTGTTTTTGTCAAAAATCTAATGTTCAGTCTGCTGGACACCTTGTTGAAGCTTATGTTTGAGCAAAAAGGGGGTGCCAGATGGTACTGTGATTACACTCCCCAACTCTCTTTGTATTTGGCACATACTCAGACCATTGCTGCGAAGACCTGATTTCAGTGCTACACAATCACAGCTCCTCAAGTGAAAAGCGTGCACTGAGAACCTCAAGGGGAGTCTAGGGCAAGAAAATGGGAAAGCAGATTGTTTTGCCATGTTATAGATGGTAGCTGTGTTCCATTTACACAATGGGCCCCAGGGTGCGTATGACCAGAATGACATACACATTCTCAAAGGCCAGGTGTTAAAGATGATAGATGAACACTCAGCTCCTGAAAAGTTTCAAGAAACCAGACCAATTGCAATTTCTCTTTAAAATGGTTCCCTTCTTTTCAAATATACCCACAGACTGCAAGCCTAGCTACTCAAGAGGCTGAGATCTGAGGATTGTGATTCAAAGCCAACTCAGGCAGGTAAGTTCATGAGCCTTATCTCCAATTAGTCAGCAGAGAACCCAAAGTAGAATTGTTGCTCAGATGGTAGTGCACTATCCTTGAGTGAAAAAGGTAAGGGAAAGCACCCAGGCTCTGAGTTCAAGCCCCAGCACCATTCCATAAAACCATTTCGTTCTAACTGAATGGATCAGTGGGAAGGATTAGGTCCTCAGGTGACCTGGTGAAGCAATGCATTCCCAAGTGATGGGCCATGAAAACAGCAGCCCAAAAGGCATGAGTTGGGAAGGCAGAGCCCCCCTCCCTGGACTTAACTTCCACTGCTTAACTCAGTAGGTGGCTTTCGCAAGCTGTATGAGGATTTTGAAAACTATTCCCCAAGCTGTCTTATCAAATTTCTCCTAGAGTAATCCTGGTAATCAGTGGGACACCCCCCTTTCCCTGCAAAGAAAACAATGACCTTGTAACCTTTTTTGTTAACTGAGAACTAGTCAGACGTAGGGCCTCAGCTTTCCTAGTCCCTAGTCTTGCAGTGGCTTCTCATTCCATGTCTACATTCCATCTGGCCGTCATGTGTGCCTTCCACCTTTCTTTTCTCACAGGATCCAGTTCTTGTTTCTTCACCAGTGACCTCTGTTGTTTACCTCAGAGGCCCAAGACCTTTGTGAAGAGGGGTGTTGGGGCCTCTGACTCCTGTCATTCAGGAAGGGTTCAGTGTACAATGGTAAAGGCCTGATCCAAACAATTCTTTTCTAAGGCAGTTGGCAGCTTACACTCAAAAAGTCAGCCAGTAACTAGTTTCTGCCTCTATTTGAAATTTCCTTGTCCACACTGCTCTCTCTTTTCCCTAAGTTTTTAGAGGTGCCAATGTGGCCCTTTTACTTGGCATATCCCAGTTGTGGTGTGCAATTCCAGCGTATTCTATGACCATATTTTATCACAAGTCCTGCACTTAAAAGGGAGCTGTACTTTTTTTCTTTCTCCAAAGTGTTGGGGTCTAAAGTAGTGCAAGACAAGGGTGTACACCTCCCACCTACTGTTTCACAGGTCCTGCGTGATCTGCCCGGATACCTCAGGATCTGGCGATTTTCAGACACAGCCATTTGCTACAGTGAAATGCACTTCAGGAAATTCATGACCGTTTCTCAAAATAGGTTTCTCTGTCTAGCAAATCTGTGCAGCTGGACCTTAACGGCAGGGGGTCATCGAAGCTCACAGCCGTTTCCCCTCCCCCCTCCCGGTCACTCCCCGAGCGGAGACGCCCCAGAATGTGACTGAAGAAGCAGGCAAGAAGGGCTTCTAAGCTGCTGCTCTGATTGCTCGCCGTGAGTCCTCGTGCCTCTGCACGCTGTGAGAGGTGGGAGGCACCGCCGCATAGGTGGCGGGCAGCTGGGCGGCTCGGGGCGCGCTTTCCAAAGTGGCCAAAATCATCAGCTCGGCCATTCGGTTTGTGTCGCCACCGGGAGAGGGAACGCTTGAATCCACAAGGCGCTGACATAACTGTCCA
Organism: Megascapheus bottae; assembly: GCF_031878675.1. Taxonomy (NCBI): domain Eukaryota; kingdom Metazoa; phylum Chordata; class Mammalia; order Rodentia; family Geomyidae; genus Megascapheus; species Megascapheus bottae. The sequence goes on from NC_143547.1 coordinate 39,798,999, forward strand.
GGACCCTCCCTCAGACTCCCCAGGATCAGCCACTTTGAGCATTGGGCCATCGGGGATGGTGGGACCTTGTCCAAGAGCGGGAAGTTCCTGGGGGGTGGCGCGGTGGGGTGGGGGGAGGAGAGTTGAGGAAACGGGATCCCCTGGTTGCCAAAAGGAGGGAGGGGGAGAGGCGCCTGCAGCGGCTCCCCCCTCCCCCTTCCCCCACCCTCTAGGGTCGCCGCGGGGCCGAGAGACACCGGGGCGCCGTTTACCTAGCTCGTCTTCATCCTCTTCGGGGCCGAGCAGGCGGCAAGGAAGGCGGCGGCGGAGGCGCACCGTGCGCTGGTACAGGCAATCGGTGCGGCGGCCCAGGGCCAGCAGGTGCCCCTCGAGGTCTTCCAGAAGAGCCAACGAGTGGCCGCAGAGGTCAGCGAGCTGCCGAAGCAGGCTGAGTGCGGCCAGGTGGCTCACGTCGTGGAGCTCGTTCAGCGGATGTGGCGGGTTTCGCGGGCACAAACGCTGGGGGACCACCGTGCGCCTATAGAAAGGCATGTCGGATGAGAGATCCGGGGAACAACTCCACCCTAGAGGCGTTCAAAAGGGAGTAGCACCCCTAGTCCGAACGCCTGGGTGGAGCAAACCCCCGATTGCGGGCCCAAGACAAGAGGAGGGTGGGCGGGCTGACGGGCTCACAGCCTGGAGCGCCGGCTTCCCCAGGGCTGCACGCTAGCTTTCTGCAGCCACTAGTCCTCTGACTCTGCTGCTCCGGGCTCCACCTCCTCCTCCCCGCCTTTCTCCTCCTCCTCTCTTGCTCTCTGCTACTTTAGGATACCCCCCCCCCACACACACACCCTTCCCCCCCCCCCTTCTTGTGCGGTCACAAATTAGCAGATTAATCCGTGCTCCGGGAAAAGGAAGGAAAGGAAAGGAGAAGGATAGAAAGAGGAGCAGGCGGGTGAAAGGATTGTGTGTGTGTGTGTGTGTGTGTGTGTGTGTGTGTGTGTGTGTGTGTGTGTGTGTGTGTGTGTGTGTGTGTGTTTATAAGTGGTTGGGGTGCTGATGTTCCATGGTCCAACTTTGCCTGTGTCTTCCTGTCCTACTCAGGAGTAGTTTTCTACTTTCTGCGTTGAACTTAAACTTTCTTCCTAAATGCTAAAAATTCAAGCGCCCTTGATTCTCCACAGCAGTAACTAGCAGAGACAGACTGATTTGTCTAGCTTCTTCATTCCTCTAACTTTCCTTCTCCAAGTGTCATGAGCCAGACTATCATCCAAGATCTTAGAAATAAGGAGTGATTTTGACTCAACTGTTCCAGATGTAGCTAGATCATCAGTGCTTGGACTGCTTGCTTTAGAGGCATGGAGTGGAATGAATGAAACAAACCCATTTTGTGGAATAGCCAATTCCATTTAGATAGAGGAACACCATTGCCCCTATGAGAACCCAGAGCTACTTCCTTCTGGCGGGGCTTGCCAGCTGGATGGAGTCCATTCCAGGCCACATAGAGCTCCTGGGATGTCCCAGAGGAAGGGGTTCAGGAACTGGAATATGCTTTCAGTTCTGACAACTCTGCAATCACATCCTGATTGCCCTGATTTTAGTGTGTTTTCTTTTTCTTTTTTCAATTCTCTCCTCTTTCTTTCCTCCTACAAATGTTCACTTTCTTAGAATCTGTTAGCAAAACACTTTGAATAGAATACTTGTGTCTGCTAATGATTCTGAGTGCTGCCTGTTTCCATTCATTCCTTCTGAGAAGCAATTGCCCTTTACATAGTTCAAGAGGGCTCTACAACTGGTATAGTTCAAAGTTTTTAAATGTTTACCAAAAAACCCAGTCAGTATGTGAGGTGACGGTTATGTTCAATGGCTTGAGATGTACATATATCTGTACCCACATATAGATATAATTATTATTTATGCATTGAAAATGAAACAAAGATCTAGATGCTGGTACCTCATGTCTATAATCCTAGCTACTCAGGAGGCACAGATATAAGAATCACAGTTTAAAGCCAGCCTAGGCAGTAAAGTCCAGGAGACCTTTATCTCCAATTAATCACCAAAAATGGAAGTGGAGCTATGGTTCCAGTGGTAGAAAATCAGCCTTGAGTGAAAAAGCTTTGAGTTCAAGTTACAATACTAGCATAAAAACAAAAAAGCAATGATAAAAACAAAGGGTACTATAACCATGTTATCCTGGTCAGTAGTTACTCTTTGGTAAATTAGAACATGAATCCTAGAAAAGTTGGAGTCTAAATAAAACAAGAATCAACAAATAGACAAAAATAACCTTTCTTTCTGAATAGTAAACTCTGATTTATAGAATAAGAAATCAAACTTCTCTGGTAAACTCAAACCTGAGCCAAGAGAATGACTGTCAGGAAGTAGGAACTTGGCTGGACTCTCTAGAGATACTTTTCCCTGACCTATGAGCTGTTTAGACTGATCTCTGCTGTGGAGAAGAAATGAGGTATGAGCAGATTGAAAGAGACTGTGTGAGCAGTTTCATAGCCTGGGCCTGGTGGCTCAGCTATCGGCATATACTACATTGATTCCTGAAACTGATGATGAGTCTTTCTGAGTTCAATAATAACAAGCTCAACTTCAAGCAAATCAGTTTTGGCCTCATGCCCTTCCCCCCAGCCTAGACTGCTCCCTCACTGCAGCCTCTTGAATAAGAGGGCCCTGGATTTCATCAAGGAAACATCAAGGACTTTTAATGGAGCCACCTCAGAGCAGAGCCCCTCCTCCCTTCCCAGGACTACAGCGGAACTGCATAATTGAAGAAGGCCAGGGAATATAAGTCTTCACCTTCTTAATTCCTCTTTTCCCAATAGGAAAGGTGAGACCTCCAGAAGTTAGGGGGAGGACTTTAGGTTCAGGAGGCAGAAATGCATGGAGATAGCTCCAGGGAAAGCAAGCAGTTCAGGGATTGGGCTTTGCTCTATGGAAGGACTAGTGGGATCCTAAATTCTCACACTCCAGCCAAGATCACTGGGCAGAAAAGCAGCTAATGGGAAGGGTCCGCATCACCCTCTAGCCGGGCATCTGGTACAGTGGACTGGAGGGTAATTTGATCATCCTTGCTTAATAGTAACAATATTTCTTTCTAATAATATCATATTCCTCACTCTACCATTAGTTCTTCAATGGCAGGAGCCATGCCTGTGCTGCTCACTGCTTTGTGTTTAGTGTCAAGCCCATCAGGTGGCACAGTAGATATGCCAGAATTGTCCATTTAAATTAATGAATGAAGATGAATTATAGACAGAGACAAATAAGTTCTTATTCAAGATCTAACCTGACCAAAGGTGCAATAGAAAGTCACTGTGCTTTCTGGAATGGAACATGAGGGAGGAGAGATTTTAGAACTTTTCATACAAAAGCAATGTAGAAACCAAGGCTCCTGTACCCACCTGTGCCCATATCTTCAGGGCCAAGTCACCAGTAAGTGCTCTGTGACTTCAACATTTCTTTTAACTTGCTCAGAAACCCTTAGCACTGCACGTTCAGGAGGGAAGGAAAGAGAAGAAAGGAATGTGCAAAACGGAGAAAGAGAAGGCCCTTAACAACCAAACCAGACCTAAAGGAGCTGGGTACTTCCTACCTATCCATCAATTCAGGGGCTCAAGGACTAAAGCAGCTCCTCCTCCTGCCACCATGCCTGAATGTTCTGCCTAAGCCTGAACTGTGTCTGCTTGTGGAATTTAATAGGGATCTGGACTAGACGCAGAGAGTAAAAGAGAAATGAGACAGCTAGGGGAGTTGATTACTCAACCAGCAAGCACCTCCTTTCCTTCTCATTTTCCACTTGCCCTCCGAGCTTGCTGTAAAACAAAATCTTACAATTTTAATTTAACAATGAATTTGGGCTGGGGACAGGCTCTGACAGTTTGCAATTGTAATTCTAGCTTGGAAGGCTAACAATGGGAGGATTGAGTTTCAAGGCTGGTCTGGGTAGAAAGATTTGAGAGACCCTTTTTCAACTCATAACTGGGCACTGTGGCACATATTTGCTGTCCTAAGCTACAGGGAAAGCTGAGATGGTACCAGGCTAGCACGGACAAGAAAGTCTGAAAACCCCATCTCTGGAGGGAAACTGGATATGGTGACTATGATTCTCACAGCACCAGGAAGCCTAAAAGTTGGTGAATGATAGATCAGGCACATGCCTGGGACAGAAAGTGAAAAATCTATCCTAAAAATAACCAGTGAAAATCCAGGATGGAGGTGTAGTTCAGCTTGGTAGGCATGAGACCCTAAGTTTGAACCCTAGGCCCTTGAAAATACAAACTGAAAAAATGAATAAGTAATATAGGACAGGCCATTTCTCTTTCAAGGTGGTAGAAGGCTTCCACAGCTGCAAACCCTATTTAGCCTGCCCTGCTTCCTGATTCAGCCCGCAGTCCTATTTTAGGATGAGGAAAAGGAAGCTTCCACCATCTTGCTACTTCTCAAACTGACGCATCATCCAATGAGTAGCAAGTTGGTGGCTAAGGAAGGATACAGATTTCTCTTTCACATTCCTTCATGGTCAAACAACTCTTTTATCTAAGATCTTTTGTTTGTTTGAATTGATTTTGTACTTTTTTTGTTCTGATCCTCAGGGCCCAGTATTGTCCCTGTGCTTTTGTACTCAAGTCTGTCACTCTACCACTTGAGCCACAGCGCCACTTCTGGCTTTTTGGAGTGGTTAATTGGCTGTGGTCCTCAAATTTCAGATACCAGTACTACTACCAGACTGCTTTTATACTTTTTGAAGTGCTGAGGATCAATCTAGCTTTCTAGGCAAGGTTGTTTTTTTTTTTTTCTGAATCATAACCCTACACTTGTGGTAACTGTTTTTTATAAGTTGGTGTTTGAATTAGGGTGTATTTTATCATGATAATTCCATAGATTCAAACAATGTACTTTGAACAAGTTCACACTCTCTAGTACCTCTCCATCTACCATCTCTCCTCCTCTCCTTTACAGTGTTTGGCGAGTTTCCTAATGTGTGTGTGTGTGTGTGTGTGTGTGTGTGTGTGTGTGTGTGTGAAATAGAGAGATACTTAACTCTTTTGCGTCTCTCAGTGTTCTTTCCTCCTCCTACCTCTCACTTAGTTCTCCCCACTCCAGAATATACATTCCACCCGCATTCCCTTTTCTTGTGACTCAGGTAAAATGCTTTCATTGTGAAAGAAAAAAAATACATAGTCAATAAAGAATTTAATTTTTTTTGCTCAATTTCAACTCTAACATTTTATTGTTTCCTGGTTTCCAAGTGTCTGTATGGAAAAACGGAAACGGCAAACATTAGATAGACTCTTCTCCCCCCACCCCCCGACAAGTGTCATTTAGCTTTTTTGATAGTAATGTTTGGCCCAACAGTTAAGAGTGCAAGTTATTTCTCCTCAGACACATAGCCTGGTTAGTAGCCAAGGAAAGTCACTTTGTGGCTTTTCAATTAGAATCATTACAGATAATGTCCGTTCTAATCAATGAAAAAAATGAGAGCACTGAGGAATAGAGGATCAGTACCTTAAGACTTAAGAGGAAAATATGCTTATGCCCTGGAGACAACAGAGGCTTACTGTGTGAGGAGGGGTGCATCCCAAGGCTGAGCCGGAGGGGTGGACTGGAAAGTTACACAGCCATCAATCACTTCCCAGGGCAAGAGGTGGATGAGCCCAAGACTGCTCAAGGTCCTAAAATAAATTTTTTTTCAGCACAGACTCTCTCTCTCTCTCTCTCTCTCTCTCTCTCTCTCTCTCTCTCTCTCTCTTTCTCAAACATACACACACGGGGGGGGGGGGAGAGAGAGAGAGAGAGTATCCTTCAAGAATTCCATGAGGAAATAAATCTTTATCTCAAAAATAAACTTCAACGTTACTTCAACTTTGGCCTTGAATCTGAACACAGGCTGAAACTTTGAGAAAAGATTTGCAGTATTTTGAAGGAAACAATGGGAGATTTCGACAGAATATGGACATTCTTTTTCTATCCATCATCCCCCTGTTACATGGGGATCCTTCCTCACTACCAAACGTCCATCCCCCCACTCAACCATCCTGTTCTCTCTCTCTGCCTTGTTAAGATAACAGTATAATTGGGGGCATTCAAATGCTGCATTCGATGGGTAATTTTATCTTAACAAGCTTACTTTACTCAGGAAAAAAAAATCTTATTAGGCCATTCCCCGCCTGTCTTTCTCAAGACATAACAACCACCACTCCTGCCCTGTAAATCTCTACATCTCATTAAAACCTTAAAGCTGTAGAAGGTCTTAATCATCCCAAAATGGACTATTTATGCTACATGATGACCTATCTTTAATATATTTGCTATTAAGTCTGGATTTAGGTAAAAACCATGGCCTTTACAACATTAAGTTTGTGGTTACCTTAGATTTCTTTGGTTGCGTAATGGCTACAGGATCACAGAAGCCAGTCCAGGGAGAAAAGTCTGGAAGGTTCCATCTGCAAAATAACCAGAAGAAAGCAGGGCTGGCTTCATGTCTCAAGTAGCAGAGCACCAGCTGTGAGTTAACTCAAACCTTAGTACTTCTGTGAAAGAAATGGAAAGACCGACAGACAGAGCTAATACTCTAGCATTGCTATCATTAAAACAAAACCTTTTGTTTCTATCTCAGGTATCTTAAATCTTCTTCTTGATTTTTTTGCCAGTCCGGGGGCTTGAACTCAGGGCCTGATCTCTGTCCGTGGGTTTTCTCAGGACTAGTGATCTACCACTTGTGCCACAGTACCACTTCTGGCATTTTCTATGTATGTGGTACTGAGGAATTGAACCTGGGTCTTCACGCATGCTAGGAAAGCACTCTACCACTAGGCCACACTCCCAGCACCTAAATCTTCTTTTTGTTTGTTTGTTTTGTAAGTACATTTCAAAGTTTATTTTTTGTTAACTATTGGTAAAGTACTGTCACTTCCACTGAGTCCAGATGGAGGAAGGAAGTAGGAGAGGACATTTCAGCCCAACAGAACACCTGTGATTGGTTAAACACAATCTTTCATTTGCAGAATAGGTCATGTTATGATTGGTGCAAACTTTAAGGGACTAATGTGATTGGTACAAACATCCTTGTTCTGCCCCCTTGACTTTGAAATCTGCAAGGAATCCGGAAGCTATGGCAAGCTAATTTGTTAGCCTTCATTGTAGATATTACATCTCAGATCCTTCAGTCCTGATATCTCATCTAACACTACATTCAATCAGTTTATTGTTGATAAGGGTCATGGGTAAAATAATTCCTCCTTCAGCCTCTTTGACAGTATAAGATCAAAAAGGGGATCCAGAAATCTACAAATTTCTAGTAGGAAATATATGACTACTTTGGGAAAAGAAAAAAAAACATTCTTTGCAAATGTTTCTAGACACTGTTTCTAAATGATACTAATTCTTGGTGACCCAAACTCATTATTAGTGTACAAATCAAACTAGAATCTGGCAAAGATCAGATGATAAGTCAGTTTTTACATGAGTTCTGTACAAGTCTGTTTTCCATTGCTAGAAAAAGTATCAGAGGACCAGAGCATCCATGGCTTATGGTTATAATACCACTTAGAAGGCTAAGATCTGAGAATCACTGTTCAAAGCCAGCCTGCGGAGGAAAGTCTGTGAAGCTCTTGTCTTCAATAAACTACCAAAAAAGCACTAAGTAGAGCTGTGGCTCAAGTGGTAAAACAGTAGCCTTGAGCAAAAGAAGTTCAGAGATGGCACTCAGAATTGGCATATGTGTGTGTGTGTGTGTGTGTGTGTGTGTGTGTGTGTGTATGTGTATGTGTGCTACTTAGAGAGCACTGGATGATTATAGTTAAAGGTTAGCTCAGGGAATGGTAGCAAAACTATATCTCAGAAACAAGCTGAGTTTGGTATATGTAATCTCAGCTACACTGGAGGCCAAGAGTAGGAGAATAGAGGTTCAAGGCCAGTTCTGTCAAAGCATGAGACTCTATTTGAAAAACCCTATCTGGTAGAGCCATTGCCTAGAAAATGCCAAGTCCTGAGTTTAGTTCCCAGTATCTCTAAGAAGAAAAAAAATAAAAGTTTCAGGGGCGTGATCCCCACCACTTCCCCATTCAACTCACCAGTGCCTGTGCAAAAGACAATTTGATCTTTGAGAATTATAATAAAATTCATCAAGGGGTGACTAATTGCAGCTACTTTTTTTACATGTATTTCTGTCATTTGAAGCAATTAAAACCTCCCTGGGTAGCCTGCTACAGAGCTACTGATGTCGTAAATGTTTTATTTCTCTATACCCATCAGTAAAGACAGCTAACAGCAATCTGCTTTCAGATGATAAGGCCAGAAGTAAACCCTCATGGTCCTAGCCAACAACTAGTCCTATGTCCACAAGAATCTATGCCGAATTTCTCTTACTGAGGATTTCATACTTGTCTCTACTATTGATAACACTATGTTTGACTATACCTAATGAGAAAGATATAACAACTATTGTCAGCAATATTTGTATGCTAGAGAATGTATTACAAACACTGAAGGACCTACACCAGTTAAGTTTCTACAGGCTCACTAGTATTGGGAAATATTAAGATATAAATTGGGATATTGGGCCCATTCTCTGATCAAAATAGGCACAAAACCCTCTGCTATTTGAAGGCAACATGTACCTTGTTTTTCTTGATACTCTAATTCATTCACCAAGTGATCAGAGAAACTGCTAATTTGGGCTAGGCAAGTGGCTCATGTGGGTAATTTTGGGAGCCTGAGATTGGGAGGAACAAAGATTGAGGTGAGCCTGGGTGTGGAGATGGGGTGAGAGACTTTATCTCAACCAGTAAAACAGCAGGGTGTGATGGTGTACTTCTGTCATTTCACTTACTCAGGAAACATAAACAGGAGGATCACAGTTCAGGCCAGCCTGAACATAAATGCAAGACATATTTTGAACAATAACTAAAGCAAAATATACTTGGATACACAACTCAACTGCTTGCCTGACAAGGCAAAGGCCATGAGTTCTAATGCTAGTACTGAAAAAAAGTGATTTTATTTCCTTTGGATAGATAACCAGAAGCAGACTTATTGAATCTTTTTTTTTCTTTTTCTTTTTTTTTGTGGATCTTGGGGCTTGAAATTATCCTTAGCTCTGTCCCTGAGCTCTTTATTTCAAGGCTACCACCCTACCCTTGAGCCAAACCCCACTTCCCATTTTCTAGAGGTTAATTAAAGATAAGAGTCTCAGGTCCTTTTGTGCCAGGGCTGGCTTTGAACCCTGATCCTCAGATATCAGCCTCCTGAGTAGCCAGGATTACAGACGTGAACCACCATGCCTGGCTCAGAATTATTGAATACTATGGTAGTTCTAATCTTACTTTTTTGAAGTGGTCTCATTGCATTTTCCATAATGACTGCAGATAAAGATTTTTATAGAAAGGATTTAGTAATAAGTAGCAGATTCACATTTATTGATAACACATTTATGAATACATATAGTTACACTTGGATAAAATTCATTCCAGCCAAGTGACATTGATCTTAGACTTCTGATTCAAGAGCTATAAAATAATAATTTTGTAATAAACGTAGTTTGTGATCATTTGTTATGGCAGCAATTAAAAACTACCACAGATCGCTGTTTTTCAGCATTTCTCAGTATTTCACAAAACATTATTCTAAGTGTGATTTTCCCAGGCACTTAATAGAGAAACTCTTCTTTTACAAGCCATATAAAAATCAACACCAGGAAACATTGGGCCTGTGGGCCATAGTTTTCATACAAACTATAAAAATGAAAGGAAATGAAAATAAGTAAACTATAGTTACCTATGACAACATGAACAAATCTACATAGAATGCCATATTTTATAGCTCCAGAGAACAGAAATTCAATGTTTCAGTGGGCTGTTCAGAGGCTGTGTTTCTTCTTCAGGCTATAAAGAATATGTTTCCTTGCCTTTCCAGCTTCTAGAAGCTGCCTGCAATCCTTTGCTTGAGGCCATTTTCTCTATCTTCAAAGCCAACTGAGTCATTCTCATGCTACCATTTATCTGGTTTTCCCTCTTCTGCTTCCTTCTTCCACTTTTAAGGACCTTTGTGATTATATTGAGCCCACCTACAGAGTGAAAGAAAATATCTTCCAAACATATGATAGAAGCCTGTCTTCCCCTGGGACACTAAGACCGAAGTTAAGCATTGTCAGAGCACTGTTAAATATTGCTAAAGTGTTTTTATGAAAAGTGTTTGTTAAGTATCCTTTTGCACCTTTTTATCCCCTTTAAATATTCTGAGATATTGAGGACTGAAGAGACCTAACTGGCAGCTGCTACTCTTCTCTGGGGTCCTGACTGCCTTGAACAAAGGACCAGTCAGGTACGTGAACTGCCTTCATGCCAATACGCAAAACATGATTCCAGCACCAGAAGGCACTGCCCCAGCAAGGGCTTTGTACCGGGTACTGGTTCAATAGAAAACCAATGATCACAAGTCCTTCCATCCTGGCCAGAGCTGGGTATGGGAAGGGGTTTTACCTAACAAGAGATTTGTGATTGGTGCAAAGGTAGTTTTACCTATCTTTGCTGAGCTGTAATTAGAGATAAAAATAAAAGAAGAAGCCACAGGTTGCAGTAGACAATATTAATGGGCTTTGGATAGCCATAACACAGGACCTCAGGTCACTTGGGTTATAAAGAGCTGTAACACTTAAGGCTATGGACCAGAACATCTGCCCTAGCTGTTAAAGGTTGACAGTACTGCCCACTGTCCTCTGCTTGCCTACAAATATCCATAAGGATCTGGAATAACAACTGGAGGAACTTCTCTTCAGTTACCTAAGATTTCTGTAAGAGTAGAGCAAAAGAACCCCAGGAAACTGGTTTGCAAACTTCTCACCTCAAGGCCATCTGATTAGGAATCTTAATTTTATCTGATGGCTTGATTCCCCTTTGCTGTATGACCAAACTTCATCAAGAGGTCCAGGGATTAGAAGATGGACGCTATTAAGGGCACATGTTTATCATACAGTCAGACTTTAAAAAAATGTACTATGTGGTAAGGAATCGAACTTGGGTCTTTGTGCGTGCTAGGCAAACACTCTATCACTAGGCCAAACTCCCAGCCACAATCACACTTACAATCAAACTATACTGTTTAGATGTTTATAAAAATATTATAATGTTTAAGATTATTCCTTATCAATAGTAAGATTTTTAAAGCAAAACAAAGAAATGGCTACTATAAAAGGTAGAATAGTTGTTACTTTGGTATAAAGGTGGTCTAGAGGAAGCATCAGAATGTTAGTAATGTTGCAATTGTTGGGGATTTTGTTTTACTTTTTTATTTTATTTTTTTCTGGTTCTAGGGTGTTGATCATAGGGCTTTGCATTGCTAGGAAGACACTTTACCTCTTGAGCCACTTTGCCGGCCCTTTCTGCCTTCATTAATTTTGTGCCAGTACTGAGGCTACAGGTCCTATGTTCTGGATTTGAACTTTTGGGCTCAAAGCTAACTCTCTAATATTTGAGCCACATTTCAACCTCAAGTTTTTTAGTGATTGATTGGAAGGAGTCAAATGAACTTTCCTGCCTGGGCTGATTTTGAACCTCAATCCTCAGAACTCAGCTTCCTGAGTAGCTAGGATTATAGGCAGGAGCCACCGTTTCCATATACTATCAAACTGGCCTTGATTGCAATCCACTTATTTGCTCTTATTTAGTTAAGATTGGAGGTACACGCCACCATGTCCAGCTATTGATTGAGGTAGTGGGGTCTTGCAGTGAAGGCAGAGGTAGCTTTGAACTGTTGATTATTAATCTCTACCTTCTAAGTAGCTAGAATTACAGGTATGGCTCAGTAATATTATATTTCTCGAGTTGTGTAGTGGTGACAGAAGTGTTTGCTTTGTGATAACTTTTGGCAATGTCGATTTGTATGTGGTGATAACTTTCTTGTGCATTACTATTTTTTAAGCTTTGAATTTTTTAATTGTAATTAATAGAAGGGTTGCATTATATTCGCCAGATAGAAGGCGTATTACTTCACAAACATTGATACCCCTTCTCATGTTTTTGTCCCCATTTCCCTCCGCCACCCCCTCCCCTCATCTTGTTTTCCCTGCTTTCCTATCCTATTTCAAATAAACAAATAAACATATATACAATATACCAGATAACAAGGTAAGATCCTGTAACAATATGAGATAACCAAGGGGCAACAAAAAAGATGAGAATAGCATAGTACATTAAGAACAACAATCACATATCATATGGCTCTTGTTTCCATATCCTGGAGGTCCTTTCATTTAGCCTCATCCTATATACCCTATGTATCTAGGTTTTGCCATATTGTAAACCTCTGCTAGGAGAGTCTCTTGTACATTACTTTTGACAATGAAATGTTTTAAAGTAAAGTAAAATGAAGAGAAGAGGAAGAAAAGACTCCAAAGTTAAAAACAAGAAAGCACCAGGATGGAAGTCTGATTATTATTTATACAAGTACAACTTGTAGTCAGCATTTTATTACTTCAGATTTTAATATTAATGGACAACTAGGGAGTCCATGATATTTGAGTAAGCCTTAAATGACAGGGACCAAGAAAAATAAACAAAAGGGGAATCCAGAGGAAACAGAAGGAACTGAAGGAGGAAAAAACAGGAACAGAAGAAAAAAATAAGCAACACAAACACTAATATCCTAGATACTCTCAAAAATAAAAGAAAATTTTGCCTTCATGATCTAAAAGAAGAGCAGAGGATAAGAAAGAAATCATAGAAAGCAAAATAGCAGTATAAAGATTAAAAGCAAACAAGCAGCTGGGTGTGGTGAGTCATGCTTGTAATTCTAGCTATTTAGGAGGCTAAGACTGGCAGGATTGCAATTCAAGGCCAGTATGGGGAAAAAACTCACAAGATCTTCATCCAAACCAACAGTTGGGCATGGAAGTATGAGCACAAAAGCTTGTAAGACTTTGTCACAACAAAAGAAGCTGAACAGGGCCAGGAGTTTAGAGGCGGAGTTTAGAGGTAGAATGTTTTCCTAGCATGCACAAAGACTTGGGTTCGAATGCTCAGTACCACATACATAGAAAAAAGCCAGAAGTGGTGCCGTGGCTCAAGTGGTAGAGCTCTAGCCTCGAGAAAGCCCAAGGACAGTGCTCAGGCCCTGAGTTCAAGGCCCAGGACTGGCAAAAAAAGAAGCTGAGCATTGTAGCACACGTCATCCCAGTTACAGCAGGAAGCATCAAATATGAGGAGTGTGTTCCCTGGCATGGGTGTGGGGACAAAGCAAGAATGCATCTAAAAATAATTAGCATAAAAAAGGGCTGGAGGTGTGGTCAGTGGTAGAACACCTGCTTAAGAAACGTGAAGCCCTAAGTTTAAACCTCAGTACTTTTGAAGCAGAGGGTGAAATCACCGAAACAAAACTAACACCAAAACAAAGCAAGGAAATTTAGACAGAAAAGCTGAAAATTGAATTTGCAGAGCTCTCCCAAGCTATGGAAAGAAAACAGTGAGACAGACGATAGAGGGGAAAAATTGGAAAATTGTAGTGTTAATTATATTAAGCCAGAAAAGCTAGACTAAGGTCTTGGAATGGTGCTATTGGCATTGTGAAATGTGGAAGGTTTAGCAACATTGAAATGCTAGTGATTCCAGAAGTAGAGAAATTTTAAAAATTCTGTGAAGAAAAATTAAAGAGAAGAAAATTTTTTGGAATTAAAGGAAACAACTTTTCAGATTAAAGAGATAAAAAAATAAAAAAGAGTAAGAGAAGAGGGCATGAGTAGGGGAGAGATGGGTGAGAACGTTGAAAGCGGTGAAATTCATCAAGAGATATTAATAAACTGCTTTTTTAAATGGCTTCTCTCTAGTGGAACTATTTTTAGACAATAATTAAAAATAATTTTAAGTTGGGTACTTGTGGCTCATGCCTATAATCCTAGCTACTCAGGAGGCTTAGTTCTGAGGATCGTGGTTCAAAGCCATCCTGGGCAGGAGAGATTATTGTCTCCAATACACTACTCAGAAAAAGCCAGAAATGAAGAACCTCTCTAATGGAAATTTTCAAAACCTGAAAAAAATAAATCGGATTTAAGGAAATGGAAAGTCCTTCCCTGCTCCTAGATTGGAAGGATTATCATCATGAAAATGGCAATACTACCCAAAGGTATTTACAAATTTAATGCAATATGCATCAAAATCCCAACAACATTCTTCAACGATATAGAGAAAGCAACTCAAAAATTCAGATGGAATAATAAACTACCCGTAGTAGGAAAAACAGTCCTTAGCAGGGAGAATAGTATTGGAAGAATATCAAGACCAAACTTCAAACACTATTACAAAGCCATAATAATAAAAACAGTTTGGTACTGGCAAAAGAATAGGTCTGAAGACCAATGGAATAGAATATAAGACCCCAAAATGAACCCTTAGTCCTATAACTACCTAATATTTGATAAGGGAGTAAAAAACGCAGTATGGAAGAAAGACAGCCTCTTCAACAAATGGTGCTGGCAGAATTGGCTATACATGGGCAGAAAATGAAAGCTGGATAAATGACCGTGAGACTCTTACCTAAAATTAACCACCAGAAAACCAGAAGTAGAGCTGTGACACAAAGTGGTACAGCACTAGCCTAGAGCAAAAGAGCTCAGGGACAACCCCCAGGCCCTGAGTTCGAACTCTATGACTGACAATTAAGGCTGGGAGCATAATGCTTGTTTGCCACATGTGAGGTCATGAGTTCAATGCCCAGTATTAAAGAAAAATAAATTCACAGTTAATACCTTATGAAAAAGAAAATTATAGGCCCAGATATTTCACTGGGAGTTTTACCAAACATTTTAATGAGTTGTGATACTAAAACTAAACAAAGATGATCTTTAAATCACACAAGTAAGAAACTACGAATATCTGGGCACCAGTATTCATGTGTATAATCCTAGCTAGTCAGTAGGTGGGAATCTAAGGATTGTGGTTTGAAGCCAGCAGGGAAAGAAAAGACCATGAGACTCTTATCTCTAATTAAACAGCAGAAGGATGAAAGTGGAGATATTGCTCAAGTAGTAGAGCACTACCCATGAACAATAAAGAAACAAAACCAATCAAGAGGGTGAGGCCCTGGGCCAGGAGTTTGGCCTAGTGGTAGAGTGCTTGCCCAGCATGCACGAAGACCTGGGCTTGATTCCTCAATACTGTATCTATATCTATATCTATATATGTATGTATTTACACACACACACACACACACACACACACATATAGAAAAGCCAGAACTGGTGCTGTGGATCAAGTGGTAGAGCACTAACCTTGAGGAAAGCCCAAGGACAGTTCGCAGGCCCTGAGCTAAGTCCCCAGGACTGGCAAAAAAATGAAGGAAGTTGAGAGAGAGAGAGAGAGAGAGAGAGAGAGAGAGAGAGAGAGAGAGAGAGAGAGAGAGAGAGAGAGAGAGAGGGAGAGAAACAGACATCTCAAAGGAATTTCATTTTGGAATTCAAAGCTTGATTGCTATTTGTAAAATTATCAATTCAACTGTATTAGTTGTGTATAAAAGAAAAATCACACTATCATATCAATTGATAAAGAAAATCCCTTGGCAAAACTTAACAGCAGTTGAAGATAAAAACTTGTCAGCTTCCTCAACCCAAATAAGGGGCTAACATCATACTTAATAATACTAAACTGAACGCTTTTCTTCTAAGATAGATAAAAGGAAAAATATCTATACTTACCTCTATCAACATCGTGAAAGTTGTAACTAGTGTAACAGACAGATATAAAAGAAAGAAAATGAAAAGATTTTCTTGCTTTGGTTTCAGACAATGCCTCAATATGACTCCAAATGGTCTCAAACCCTAGATCCTCCTTCCCCAGCCTCCCTACTATCGAGATTACAGACACATATAATCATGCTCAGTAATGAACAGCTTTATTTCTTCCATTCCTACTAGAATACATTTTAACATATTTTTTTTTCCATTCCTAGGGCTTAAACACAGGACCTGGGCGCTGTCCCTGAACTTCTTTTGCTCAAGACTAGCTCTCTACCACTTGAGCCACAGTGCCACTTGCCCAAGCTGTATTCAAACCATGAACCTCAAATCTCCTGATTAGATAGGATTACAGACATGAACCACTGTTACCTGGCTTAACATTATTATCATTGGAATTTCCATGGAATATGGCTAAAGTTTAGCAAGATCACAAGATGCAACATATAAATATACAACAAAAATCAATGGAAATTCTATTTACAATGAATGTAAGAATGGATACAAGAAATGGATGGCAAAAAATTGAAAATATATAATCTACAACACTTCCAAGGTATGTCATATTTAGAGATCCAACAAAATGGAGAAAAATCTACTTTTTGAAAACTATAAAATGCCGATTAAACAAATTTACAAAGACCTAAATAAAAAGAAACATACCTTGCAAATTGATTCAAACATATAATGTTGTAAGAATTAGTTATCCTAAAACTATTTTATATATCAGCGATGTAGTAAAAATGGCAGCAGGACATATTGTAGATTAAGACAAGATGATTCTAAAACATACATAAAAATAAAGTAAAATATGATGTAAAATCAATGTTAATAAAATCTTAAAAAATAAAAAAATGAAGTAACTATAATCACAAAACAATTTTAAGAGAATATTGTAAGAGGCCGGGAGTTTAGCCTAGTGGTAGAGTGCTTGCCTAGCATGCACATAGACCTTGGTACCACATACATAGAAAAATCTAGAAGTGGTGCTGTGGCTCAAGGGGTAGAGCTCTAACTTTGAGAAAGTCCAAGGTCAGTGCTCAGGCCCTCAGCCCAAGCCCAGGACTGGCACAAAAAGAGAGAATATTGTAAGAATTGAGCTATCTGCTTTTTGTTTTTGTGATGATGAGGATCAAACCCATGTTATGCACGATAGGCAAAGTCCACTGAATTATGTACTCAGGTGTATAGATTTTTTTTTCTTTTAGGCAAAATCTGATAGTAAGCCTCATGAGTGAAATATTCATTTTAGTTAATGTACTTTTAACTTCAGAATTTCTAAATTTAAAACATTCTAATGATTCTTTTCTGTTTGGTGTGTCTTTACTGATTCCCATTATTGGTTCTCATATTTTGTTTGCCCCCCCCCATTTTTTCTCTGCTTCCCTCCTTCCTCTCTCTCCTCTCTGTCACTTTTTCTTTCTCTACTCTGTGAACCTTGGGTAAATACTCAGGTATTATTAAGTTGGTTACTGAGGTGGTGTTATGAATTCTGAGATAGAGGCACAAAAGCAAAGACATCTCCAAAGGTAAATTTTGGTTAAAGAAAAACACTAGCTGGTCTCAGTGGCTCACGCCCATAATCCTAGCTATTCAGGACACTGAGATCCAAGGATCACTGTTCAAAACCAACCCAGGCACTAAAGAATGTGAGACGCTTATCTCTAATAAACCTCTAGAAAACAGGAAGTGCGGTTGAGACTCAAGGGTTGGATGGCAGTCTTGAGCCGAAGAGCTCAGGGACAACACTCAGGCCCAGGTGCAGGGTGGTAGCCTTGAACTTAAGAGCTCAATGACAGCACCCAGGCCCAGAGGTCAAGCCCCACGACCCCACAAAAGACAAATACTAAACCAAAAATAAATTCTAAAAAACAAAGAAAAATATTACTAAATTGAAAAAAATTAAAAATCTATTTCATGTTACCCTGGTTTAAAGCTCTACCAGTGGAGAGTCACCAGTTTTTTGGGGGTGCTTCCTAGTAGATATCAATTGAATGCATATTTGAGTTACTTTCTTTTTTCCTTTTTATTTATTTTATCAGTCATGGGGTTTCAACTTGGGGCCTGGGAACTTCAGCTCAAGGCTACTGCTCTACCCCTTGAGCCACAGCACCACTTCCGGTTTTCTGGTGGTTAATTGGAGATAAGAGTGTCACAGACTTTTTGTGCTCAGGCTGGCTTTGAACCACAATCCTCAGATCTCATTCTCCTGAGTAGCTAAGATTACAGGCATGAGCCACTGGTGCCCAGATGAGTTATTTTCTTTTCAGAATATCTATTATACATTTAAAATTAGCATTTGCTATAATTTTAGGATATTGCCATAGTTAGGAACTTTAGGGTCGTGAGAGGTCCATGTTTTAAGTGCATTATCTCTAACTTAGTGGGGTTTGGGTCAGAACTTAAAGAAGTGGGGCATCGTTATCCTCATTAGTGGCATGCCCTCCAAAATGATATTGCAAGACTCCAGACTTTTTTCTCTTTCCTCTCCAGACCATTAAATGAGCCATTTTTGTTTGATTTGGTTAAGTTTGGTTTTGGTACAGGGATTTCAACTTGGGGCCTTATGCTTGTTTGGCTTTCTTTGCTGATGGGTGGCACTTTACCACTTCACCCATACCTCCAGCTCAGTGTGTGATAGTTAACTTGGGATGGAGCCTTGTGAACTTTTCTTTCCATGCTACACTCAAACCATGATCTAACCTCAGCCTCCTGACTAGCCAGGTTTCAGATGTAAGCAACCAGAACTTGCAGGTGAGAAGGTTTGCTTCATCATGCAGTGTCACTATAATTCACTGCCATCGGATCCAACACAAAAGTAATAATCAATTGTGGAGGAATATGATAAAATTATAAACCAAAATAGCCTCTTGTTCCTTATAAGTTGATTATCTCTGTTCTTTATTTTAGTAAGAAACATAGATATAAACCATCATTCTTTTTTCACATTCAGTTATACTAGCACCAGTTGTTGAAAGGACTGTTGTTTCTCCACTGAACTGCCTTATTTTCCTCTGTGAAAATTAATATGTGTGAATATACTCTCCATTCGGCTCATTGATCTATATGTCTATCCATTTGCCAATAGCAAACTTCCTTCTTTACAGTTGTAGAATAAGACTAGGAGTCTGACATATAATTTCTCCAACTCTGTTTTTCTGTCCTTTTATTTTGGAGGCAGTACTAGTATTTGAACTCAAGGCCTTGTTGTGCTCATTAAGCTGATGCTGTACTGCTGAGCCACCCATCCAGCCCATTTTTGTTCTGCTTGTTTTTGAGATAGGCTCCTGCTTCATGCCTGGGTATTCACCTGGGATGCAATTCACCTATTTTAGGCTTCTCATCATAGCTAGGGTAACAGGATCACTTCATCATACCTAGCTCTCAGTTGAGAAGGATCTCAGTAAGTTACATTTACTGAGGAAAAGAATTGCTAAGAAGACAAATAGCAAAATCCACATCAATAAGTACATTAACCGCAAACTGTCAACTAAGTTTTGGTGGCTCACGCCTATCATTCAAACTACTCAGGAGGTTGAGATATAAGAATTGCATTTTGAACACAGCCCAGCCAGAAAAGTCCCTGAGACTCTATCTCCAATTAACTATCAAAAACTCTGGGCTTGCAGGTATGATTCAAGTGGTAGAACACCAGCTAAGAGTGAAAACTGCTAAAAGTACAGGCCCTGAATTTAATCCCTGTCCCCCCCCAAAGCAAATAGTGTCAACTGTACAGAGAAAACATCAAATCAAACTTTAGTCTGTCTATAGGAATTATTTTAAATATAATATAGAATATAAAATAGATTTAATGTAAAGATAAAGATATGTCATGAAGCCAGTAGCCCAAAGCAAACCACATAGCTATGGTGCTATTTAAGAAAGTAGACTTCAGTAATGCTGCCTTGTGTTAAAAGGGTTGTTGTAGAAAAATAGACACTTACTCTGAAAACATTAAAATTCAAAATTATTATTAAGAACAGAACATCAAAATGCTTAAAAATGAACTAATATAGCTGAAAGGAGTAATTATCCAATTCTACAATAATAGGCAGAGACTATAACACTCCTCTCTAGTGATCAACAAAATAAGTTAGCAGTAAACCAGTAAGGATATAGCACGCTTGAATACTATCAACCAATTTTACCTATTTGGTATTGCTAGAATTTTGATAATCAATCAGAATAAACATACTCTATCTGGAATAGAAAACTAACCTCAGCAGTACATTGATGACCCATGCCTGTGATCCTAGCTACTCAAAAATCTGAGATGTAAGGATCACACAGTTCAAAACAAGCCCAGTCAGGAAAGTTCCTTTGACTCTTATCTCCAACTAACCACCAAAAAGCCAGAAGTGGAGATGTGAGTCAAGTGGGAGAGAGGTAGGCTTGAGTGAAAAAGCTAAGGAAAAACACCCAGGACCTGAAGTTGTGGCACATTCACACAAACACATACCACACACACACACACACACAAGAAAAAACTATCTTGAAAATATGTTTGTGGGCCAAGTGAAAGTGGTACTGAGGCACAGACACAGGCAGAGAGAGGACTAAGGATGTACCTTTCCCAGTCCTGTGCTCTGTAGTCACACATCATAGCGATACCTCATAGCAGGTGAACTGACTGCAGTACCCATTGGGGTGTGGGCCTCAGGGGAGCTTTTATCCAAAGTTCTAAGCAATCCCAGTAAGCCCAGATGAGACCAACTTAGGTACAGCTCATAGGCAGGAGCATTGCACAAGCTGAGGGACCATGGGTGTGGAAGATGCAGACATCGGAGGCCAATAGGACACTGGGTAATTTGTGAACTTGAGACAGGACCAGAGACATAAGCAAACTACAGTCAAGGAACAGCCCAAAGCACGTGACTTCTGGTGTTGGACAGTACCCTGTCAGGTGGGCATTATCAGGTAGAGATAATTAACATTTCTAAAGGAGAGTAATAAAGACTCTGCATCAATACAAAAAAAAGAAAATATGTTTGTAGTACTGGAGTTTGAACTAAGGATTTTGTGCTTGGTAGGGGATTCTCTACCAACTGGCTCATGCTCTCAGCTCTTTATTCTAAATTATTTTTTAATCAGGTCTTGCACTGTAATCTTTCCAGTCACACTTTTTACATAGTTGAGATAACAGACACATGGCACTATTGCCCAGAACTTTGAACCTTTTCCCCAGACTAGTTTTGAATCACCATCCTTCCAATCTATGCTTCTTGAGTAGCTAGGATTATAGACGTAAACTATTACATCTAGTCCCAGAATCTTTTGTGTATCAGTTTGGGGGCTTGAACTCAGGGCTAAGTCACTGTCTCTTAACATTTTTGTTCAAGACTAGCACCCTACAACTTGAACCATAGCTCCAATTTTGGCTTTTTGATGGTTAATTGGAGATAAGCATCTCACAGGCTTTCCTGCCTGGGCTGGCATTGAATTACAATCCTCAGATCTGAGGTTCCTGAGTAGCTAGGATTACAGGCATGTACCTACCACAGGCATCTGGCTCCTGAAGTTTTTTAAACATTTAAAATCATACAAAGTATGGTGTTTCATATTAAAGAAATTAAACTAAATATCAGTATCAGAATAACATCTTAGTAGTCCCCAAATATTTTTTTTGACTTCTTTGTTTCTTTATTAAAACACCCTCATTTGTTGCTAGTCCTGGGGCTTGAACTCAGTGCCTGAGCACTGAACTTGGGCTTTCTCAAGGCTAGAGCTCAACCATTTCTGTCACAACACCACTTCCAGTTTTTTCTATGTATGTGGTACTGAGGAATCGAACCCGATCTTGTTGGCAAGCACTCTACCAGTAGGCCAAATTCCCAGCCCTAGAATACTCTTATTGTTTTAGTTTCATCTTTCAAATCAATGGGAAGGTAATCCAGGAACAGGATGCAATTAGTTTGGGGAATTTTCTTCTCCATAAAGAAGAAAAAACCTAAAAATCCATGTGGTGTATGTGCAATGCTAAATATTTGAATATGAATAAGTATGCATATGCATATCACTTTTCCCTATCACAACAGGTCCCCAAATATTTTTAAATAGTACAATTCTTAATTAAAAAAATAAATGATAGCATGTGTAACAAGGGAAAAGAGAAATTTTGTCTTGTTTGGTTTTCTGTTTTCTTACCCTCCCCACAGCTGAGAAGTTCTTTTTAATTGCCTTTAAGTAGTTATACAAACAAGTTTCCATTCAACAAAGCAATTAATGAAAACAATGTGACCTGATCAATAGCACCCCTTTAAGGAATGATAAAGAAAGTGTAGCAAAATTCATGAGATGCACTTAGAGCAGTAGAGATGAATTCTAATATCAAACACTTATAGTTAAGAAAATAAAGATGAGCTTGACATTAGTGGCTCACACTTGTAATCCTACCTATTCCAAGATGTGAAATCAGAGGATCCTGGTTTTTTTTTCATATATTTTTATTGTAATTAATAGAAGGGTTACATTATATTTGCCAGATAGAAGGTGCATTAATTCACGTACATTGATACCCTTTCTCATGTCTTGGTCCCCATTTCCCCCCCCAACCCCCACCCCTCATCTTGTTGAGGATCCTGGTTTTAAAGAAAAAAAATCCACTCCATCACACTCTCTACGTACTACTGAAAAGTGCCATTTGCTGGGCTCCAGTGATTCAAGTCTATAATCCTAGCTACTCAGAAGGCTGAGATCTAAGAATCATGGCTCAAAGACAAGCCAGGCAGCAAAGTCTATTAGGCTCTAATTAACCATCAAAATAGTCAGAGTGGAGGTGTGGCTCAGGTGGTTGATTGCCCGCCTTGAGTGAAAAATCTAAGAGCGAATGCAGGGCCCTGAGTCCAAGCCTCAATATTGGCACACACACACACACACACACACACACACACACACACATAGAGAAAGTATGGTATGATCTGATATCCTTAGACATGAGCCTCTCCTATGAGTCAACAATTCTACTCCCAGACAAAAACACAACTTCCTGGCCATTTTATTCTGTGGGCAACACAGAAAATAATGCTTGCATGGCTCACAAGAGTAGGAAGATAAAATTGTTCAGGCCCAGATCCAATAAATCCAGGGACTGCTACATGACTGCCCCTGGAACTAAGGGCCTCAAAAGTTGCAAAGCTCTTCCATGGATAATCTTCATGAATATAAATATGGATCATATTAATATGGTCCAGTACTGTGTCATAACTCCTAAACTGGGAAAACCTCAAATTCCATCAAAACAAAAGGCATATACAGAATAAGATACAATCAGTATAATGATACCCAGATTCAGATCGGATAGTTGCTGAATAGTATTTTTATCAGATTTTATTTGCACTCCAACATGAACATAGTCATGGTTGTAGGGTCATTAACAAACTTATGCAGGGGTTAAAAACCAGTCACTTGGACCCCAAGTGTTCTGTTCACTAGGATGGTAGAAGTGAAAACGCTGTCTTCTTAAGGTGGAAGCAAGTTTTTTAAATCCTTTCAGTGACACGTATTTCACATTTTTTGTGCTTAATGTTGGCAATTTCCCCTTAAATATGCCCCCAAGAATAGTGCAGAAGGGCTATCTAGAATTCTTCCACACAAACTGACAGTGATGTGCCTTATAGAGAAAACATGCATGTGAGATAAGCTGTATTCAAACACAATCTGTGTTGGACTCCTTAAAACCAGAGGTATTAACAGTACATAGCAAACAAAGCATCATGTCTATAAACAGAAATGCACCCAAAACAAGGCTATGCCGTGATAGATTGATAAACACCATGTGACTAGAGAAATCCCAGGAACTGGACCTTGTATTTCCTCTCTCAGCAATGTTCTAAAATGGGGGTAATTCCATGCTTGAAGTGACTTCCTAGATTTTAATTCCAGCAAAGAGAATGAACTGTGCATTTGTTCTGTGGAATCCCTTTGAATAATAACAGTAAAAATGCAACAGTGAATTTATGTGGCATAATATTCTGCGGGGGAAAAGTTGAACAGAATATAAACTATTCCACTTGTAATGAAGTCATAAGATCATAGATTAGTGGAAATATATTTCTGGAAACATTATTAGAAATATAAATATATGCAAAAATAATTGAAAGGAAAAGAAGTAATGACAAAGACAAGTTCAGTATTGGGGTTACCTCTCAGGAGGATTAAAGAAATAATATCAGCAGGGGAAAGATAGTGCTATGTGAAAAAAATGCTTCCATAAATGTTGGCTGGAAGGAATGATTTCTAGTCCTGCAGGTTTAGCTCCATCCCCTTGTGGAGCCCAAAAGCAAATTTCCAAGTGAAGTCTGACATCTCATGAGTACCTCAAACACTAAGCGGTCACACATGTAATCCTAGATACTCAAAACCCTGAGATCTGAGGATCTCGGTTAAAACCAGCCTGGGCACAAAAGTTATGAAGCTCTTATCTCCAATGAATCACTAGAAAACTGGAAGTGGTGTGGTGGCTCAAGTAGTAGAGTGGTAGCCTTGAGCTGCAGAGCTCAGAGACAGTGCTCAGGCCCAGAGTTTAAGCCCCATGACAAAAAAAAAATCTCTACAAGTTCAAAAGGCACAAACTTTGTCTCCTGACTGAATTTCCTCAACTTCCTGTGCCCCTCTGACAGGTAACATACCTCCAAGAAGTCACAAAAGACAGGCACACCAGTTGTCCTGGACGCCTGCCTCCTTGCCGTGACCATAGAAGGATGTCCTTCAGAGCTTCAGGTGCATGGGACAAAGTGGATTAACAAGCCACTTCTCTGGGTTCAACATCAAGTATGCACCAAGCTGTGTCTTCTTCTGGGGCAGCTTCCAACCAGTGATCTAGTATGGCAGGCCTACGTTGCCACAGGATAGGGTCTACTCTCTAACTAGCAGTTGTAGGCGGGAAACTTTCCAGCAGCTCAGACAAAATGTTGTTAGAACTAAACTGCACCTAGCTGAGGACATGGCTCAGATGGTAAATCACTTGCCTGGCAAGCTTGAGGTTGTGAGTTCCAATCCTAGTACAGCAAAATAAATAAAAATTTAAGTTACTTTTTGGAAAGTCCTATCTGACTCTCCTTTCTTCTCAGACCTTCGTAGCACTCAAAAGATTCTCTATGTCTACCCCCTGGTTCTTCTCTTTTAACATTCTTGGCTCACAGCCATCTTTCACATCTTATGAGACCTTTTCTCTCTATAGTTACAGACTATCTGAATTAGTGAAAGTAGTGCCAGGAGTGGCCTGAGAAAAAATGATAAGCTACGAGTTGTGGACAGCCCTGCCTCATCACTGGTAGTGGGGAGCATGGATAATTTGGTATGGAAGAACCACCTGATAGCTCAAAATTTCACCCTCAGTTAGCTTGGAAGCGTGCCAGAGGTGAGGTGGGGGAAACGGTGGTTTTCATGGATGAGGTAATTCGTGGATGCCAAACGTCGCTAGTGATTGCTGCTGTATTGTCTGTCACACTTCAGAAAGAAGGATGCGAAACAAGGGGACATTACCAAACAGATGAGAGCTAAATGGAAGACCCAGAAGCTTCATGGGCAGCTGGCTTTACAGGGAGGTCCTTACATCCTGCAGAAGATGAAGAGACACAACTGGGGAGCATCAGGTTAACATGGTTTCATAGCAACTGATGCAGAATTCTAAGGATATTTACCTTTTCAACTGCCTGTTATGCAGGTCAGGGCCCTTCTTGAGGGTTCTGAAATGGGGACAGGGGATCTGGGAATGAATGTCTTTGATGTCATTGGTTCCCAAGACTCCAGATCCTCTGAAGATTAAGGGCTGGTGAAGTGAGTATTTCTTCTTAGGAAAGATAGCAGCAGTTCTGTTCTGATGGGTGCTATCATCATTTCTGCACAGAGAAACAGCTGTGTCCTCTAAGACACTGCTCCTTTCCAAAACATTGCTGCATGATACAGAGGCTGATGAGCAATAAAGGAAATTCAGACCAAGAAAATTATGAGGAAGAATGAGTCTGTACTACCTGGAGTCAGGGAATAGCCCAGGAATTAGATTGTAAGAGGGCCTGGAATAAGACAGCACAATCAAGTTTGAGTGAGTGGGAGCGCATCCTTGCATCACAGAATTAAGCATTCTGGCAAGGACTTCCGGAGATGGAGAAATTTTTTTTTGCCAAAGGTTTAAGAAAGAGAAAACTTTTCTGCCTGGATAGCCTCAAACTCTGATACACTAGATCTCAAATCCACTAAGTAGCTAAAATTCCAGGCATCAGGAATGTAAGACACCCTCTTTGGAAGTCTTCAGTAATGTAG
Source organism: Megascapheus bottae (assembly GCF_031878675.1). Lineage (NCBI taxonomy): Eukaryota > Metazoa > Chordata > Mammalia > Rodentia > Geomyidae > Megascapheus > Megascapheus bottae. The sequence continues at coordinate 39,824,971 of NC_143547.1, forward strand.
TTTCTTTATATATTATCCCTACACTTCTAATTAGCATCAATTAGTTGTACAGGGGTTTCATTTTGACATATCCATGCCTTTATCTGATGTACTATTTTTTGCCAGTCCTGGGACTTGAACTCAGGACCTGGGCACTGTCCTTGGATGGGCTCAAGGCCAGTACTCTGCCACTTGAGCTACAACGCCACTTTCAAATTTTTGTGGTACGGAGGAATCAAACCCAGGGCTTTGTGCGTATGAGCAGACTACTCGACTACTAGGCTATGCTCCCGGCCCTATCTGATGTACCTTGATCAAACTTATCCCCTCCATCATTCTCGCTCAGCCCTTATCTACCTATTTAAAATTCATTAAGTGAAGTGGGGGGGGGAGAAGGGGAAAGGATTGTCAACAAATTCTTCAAGTGACACAGAGCATGCTAATAAGCATGAGACCCTGAGTTCAAAATTCAGTACCACAAGAACAAAAACAACACCCAGGCTCAAGAAGTAGAGAGCATGCCTAGAAGAAAGAACACCTGTAGTCAAATATCTAGTCCCATTTAAAAAAGAACAGTCATTTTAAAAAGTGAGAGGAAGTTTACCACATAGGCACAAAATGTGGGAACACAAAGTTCAGAAATGAGGCTCTCTTTTTTTTGTTGGCCAGAGCTTGAACTCAAGGTTGGGGTGTTGTCCCTGAACTTATTTGGTTCATGGTCAGTGCTCTACCACTTAAGCCATAGCTCTGTTTCTGGCTTTTTGATAGTTTATTGGAGATAAAAGTCTCGTGGACTTTCCTGTCTGGGTTGGCTTTGAATCATGGTCCTCATATCTCAGCCTTCTACGTACCTAGTATTACAGACATGAAGGCACTGGTGCTTGGTGTGAGTATCTCATTTGAAGCTAGGCACCCAGACAGATGAATTTGGAAAATGAGTCCCTAACCATCAGACTCATCCCATCACCTATTGGTTTACAGATCTGCTACAGAAACCCTGGGGTTTGCTGTAAAGGATATGGTCCCATTCCTATTGTCCAGGGCCATGGGAAATACTGTCAAAGGGAGCACTCTTGTCAGACCTTTCAGAAGATTGTGCAGTATCCTCAAAGGTGGTAAGCATCCTGTTATTTGAGACATTTGAGGCTCCTATACTGAACACCACACTAGATTCACAGTGACCAGGCCAATGGTCTCTCTACAAGTTGGAAGCTAGGCACATGACCTTTCCCTGTGAGATATCCATTCTAGGATGTGGTTTCTGCTCAAAGGGCAGAGGGTGTTCCTGTGTCTATCAAAAAAGGCCAAGGAGTCCCTATGGATTCCTGACCTGGGGCCTTCATGGACAGATGAGGTGAAGGGAAGCCTGCCAGGAGCTCAACACTGGGAATTTCATTCTGAATCCAAATTAGAAGTGTTAGATGCTAAAGGGGTGAAATTTCTGCATGGAGAATAATCTAGTTCTTCAACAGAAGTGGATGGAGGAGTGTTCATTCTTTCATGCTTGATTTCAATGTGGAGGACACAGTCAGGAATCTTCCTACCTACTGGGTGGCCTGGGGTCAGCTCAGATCCCTACCATGTTCAATTCTAGCCCCTAGGTAGAGAGGTGTGCTGCTCCCCAGAGGAAGAGGTGCACTGACCCTAGCTGTGTAAGAGCACAGCAGACTTCTGTTACCCCTCAGCAGCCAAGTAGTCCTGAACCAGGAAGGGTATGGGGAACAAAGCTAGTTGTGAGCATTGGCCAGAATGCCAGTGGCCCTCTCACACTGAGATTTCAGAAGATTCCAGTGAGATGCTATGATTATGAGGGTCAGCCGTGACTGACAGCTCCAAGGAATCAAAAAAACACAGTGGAAAACTTTGCTGATCAGTGCTAGAAAAATTTCTATCCCTGGGCCTGGTGTCAGTGATTCATGCTTATAATCCTAGCTATTCAGGAGGCTGAGATCTGAGGATGGCATTTCAAAGTCAACCCAGGCACTAAAGTCCATGGAGACTCTTATCTCCCATTAACCAATAGAAAACTGAAAGTGATGCTGTGGCTCAGCGTGGTAGAGTGTTAGCCTTAAGCTAAAGAGCTGAGCAACAGTGCCTAGGCCCAGAGTTTAAGACCTACGCATTTCCCCCCAATAACCCTACACACACACACACACACACACACACACACACACACAAGAATTTCAGCCCTATGTGTGGAAGTCTGATTCCCTCTTCTTTCCTGGGTCAAAAAGACAATCATGGAAAACCTGGCTGTTGGAGAGCTGGAAGCCGCTTCCTGTAACAATAAAGAATATGCTCAGAGTCCATTAGGAGCTGCTGCAGCTGCAGATAGGTTGTCCATGGGTAGTCCAACAAAGGTGGCCTGGGAGAAACAATTCCCAGAGGGTGCCTTAGGAGGTACTGTGGGAAGAAATTCTCTTTTGGGGGAAAGAGAGCAAGTCAATTCCCATGGAATCAACTCCCTTTCCCTCGACAACAGGTGTCCTTAGGTTTCACTGTCCCCAAACACCATCCTCTCAGCATCCTGCACAGATGCAGCCCAAGCCTGGCAGCACTGTGAAGAGCTCTGGAGTGCAGAGAAAGGAGGATCATCCACTGACCAAAAGATTATGACCCAAGTAGGGATTTTGTTCTGCAAGCCCATGTCAGTTAACCGTCCTCCCTGCCCCTCCACCAGTGCACATATCTGCCCACATTGCCACTGCTTTTTGTTCAGGGGTTATTACTGGTAGTCTACAGTCATTAGGATGCCCAAACCAGGGTCCTCGTTGTATGGGGATATCATGAAAGCACTTGCTTGGTACCAGTAAGGATTTACCAGGCTGTATGTATTTTCTGCCTTTCCAGCCAGGGACTGGGATGGAAGTTGATTTGAGCCTGTAGACTCTTCTTTTTTTTTCTTTTTGCTAGTCCTGGAGCTTGAACTCAGGGCCTGGGAACGGTCCTTGAGCTTTCTCAAGGCTAGTGCTCTACCATTTGAGCCACAGTACCACTTCCAGCTTTTTCCGTGTATATGGTCCTGAGGAACTGACCCAGGACTTTGTGTATCTTAGGCAAGCACTGCACCACTAGGCCACACTCCCAGCCCTGAATCTTCAGATTCTTATTGTATGAGCTGCACAGTTTTAGTATTTCATCTCCTGATTCCTCCCTCCCAGACCTTCTGCAAACCTCCCTAAGATTTTTGTTACCCCATGCTTCTTGGTCAGCTCTGCCTCCTGGCCTGAGGCTGACAGAGGCAAAATTTGCTAATTAAGTGAGCCTCATACAATGGATGGAACTGCATGCAGACCATCTTATGAAGTGACTAAGTTAGACTCAGAAAGACAAATACTGCATGATTCCACAGATGTGCAGAAGGTAGCTATAAAGCAAGCAAATGGACATGACCACAAATATGGGACCATTTGAGGAAACTGGGGAGAGGTGGGAAGGGAGGAAAAAAGAGTAGAAAGATAGGGAGGATATGATAAAAGTTCTTTGTAGCCATAATAAATAGATAATACTGAAAAATTAATTGCAGAAAAGATTTAGTAAGAGCCAGGCATGATAGCTCACACCCGTAATTCTAGCTACTCAGGAGGCTGAGATCTGAGGATCAAGGGTCAAAGCCAGCCTGGGCACAAAAGGACCTGAAACTCTTATCTCCAATTATCCTCTAGAAAATGGGAAGTGGGGCTTGGCTCAAGGGTAGCGTGATATCCTTGAGCTGAAGAGCTCAGGGACAGCCTCCAGGCTCAGGGGTGGAGTAGTAGCCTTGAGCTGGCTGAGTACAAGCCCCATGACCAACAAAACATATTTTGAAAGAGTCATGGAGAGAGGATAGATAAGATAGCTGTAAGATTGTGAATATGCTTCAAGTATATGCACACATATATAAATATCACAATGAAATACTCCAAGTCTAATTAATGTGAGGTAATAAAAATGTGAGAAAAAAGAATGGTTAGAAAAGGGGCAAGGAGGGCTGTGAATTTGACCTAGTAGTAGAGTGCTTGCCTAGCATGCGAGAAGCCCGGGTTTTGATTCTTTGGTACCACATACACGCCTGGGAGGAGGGTGGGGAGGGAAACCAGCTGGAAGTGGTGCTGAGGCTTAAATGGTAGAGCTCTAGCCTTGATAAAGTCCAAGGACAGTGCTCAGGCCCTGAGTTCAAGCCCCAAAACTGGTAAAAAAAAAAAAGAAAGGAAAAGATAGAGCTGGGAGCTTGGCCTAATGGTAGAGTGTTCACCTACCATGAACAAAGCCCTGGGTTCAATTCCTTGGTGCCACATACACAGAAAAAAGCTGGAATTGGTACTGTGGCTCGAGTGCTAGCCTTGAGAAAGTCCAAGGACATTGCCCAGGCCCTGAGTTCTAGCCAAGGACTGGCCAAAAAAGAAAAAAAAGAAAAAGGAACAAAAATGGAGCATTTCCCTTCTCTGTCTTTCCCCTCTTCAACCTAAACTTTAAAAATATGTACTCAGTGAGCATTTTTTCTGTTAGTTTCCAAAACACAGGTCAGATCCACCTTACCTGTTCATGTATGGAGAATTCATCAACCATAATCACTGCACATGTTCAAATGAAATCACAGAGCTTCCCAGTGGAGACAGAAGTACATCCCAACCATGTTCCATCCTGACACTTCTGCTGAGTCTTGGGGAGTTGAGAGCAGTAGAAAGAATAAGATTAGAAGAGGAAAACATCCATTTCTGCCACATGTCACAGAAAAAAGGTCTCAAACTTAGATCTGAGATCCTCTGCACAAGGTGTAGGCAAGGCTGGTCTCAGGTGGCCACATGTGCCTATAGGTGGGTATTATACAATTAGTGATTTGTAACAATGCCCAAGCTCCAGGAGTCTTTGTAACAATGCCTAAACTACAGTTCAAAAACAGACTTTCAGAACAAGTCTTTTTTTTTTTTCGTGTTCAACCAAGACCCACAGTGTCTCCTAGAAAGACAAAGTAGTCCGTGGAGTGGTCAGAGAAGGTAAGTCCACAGAGGAGTGCATTTGCTGGGGCAAAGCAGGTGCAAGTTCCTGCCAACAGAGGGAGAGGTTGCCTCACTTGAAAGTCTGCCAAGGCATTCCCACCTCACACAGATAGATTTGTGTGTGTGTGTGTGTGTGTGTGTGTGTGTGTGTGTGTGTGTGTATCTTTTTCTTTTTTTTCAGATGAGCAAAAAAGACCTGTGTGTACCCCAATGCTGGAAAGACCACAACCATCTTGAGATCATGGCTGTCCCCAGGTAGTGCCTTCTCCAACCCTTACAAGTTCTGGCATTAACTAGATGGTGGGCTCCATTTCCAAGTTTAACTGACAGCACCCTCCTATCATTCACTTCATGGATTGAGGCTAGCTTCTTTCCACTGAGGATTCTTTGAGAATCCTGCCACAAGGATGTAGATTATGGGATGTAGAAGACCCCATGACACATGGGAAGAAGAGACAGAAGGAGGACATTCATTATATTAATCTCTTTTTCTTTGTTGTATACTGAGCTAGTGTCTGATAGTACATGGGCGAATAGAAAATCTCAAGGAACAACAAGATATGAGACACTTCAGAGAAGGGCAGTGGTGGGAGTAGAAAGAGGTGTGTTTGGAGTCAGAGATCTGGGAGATGGCTTGCTGCAGACATTACAGGGCCAACATTCTCTTGGAAGGGAAAAACCAAGCAGTCCTGGCCTGGTGCTTTCTGTGAATGTGAATGGATTGCTGAAGCATACTCAAAGAGAGAATATAATCCAAACTCAGGGCTCTCTCAAGCAGTACCAGAGGTCTCCTCTTTGGGCCTTAAAAGATACTTCCTTTCATTTTCTTATAAGGGATAGTAGGTGTGATTTGTCTATGTCTGTTGTGCTATGTTTGTTTATATCAAGTTTATTCGTTGTCCTATGCTTATTTGTTTATAACAAGTTCCAGTGATTCTGCCATACACTTTTCCTTGGGAACTACTGGTTCATCTTGTTTTAGAGTAGAAAATACTTTCACATCGAGTTCAGATAATGAGGGGAGGGGTCAGTCCAAAAGCTCTTTGAAATGAACTAGAGGGAGTCAGTTTGTAAAGCTGCTTCCTAGGAGATATTTGTGTCTGGTTATGTTCCTGATTTTTACATTTGTGATACCCAGTTATGTTTCTTTGTTTTAGTTCCCATTCAGTCTCTCACAGAGAAGTTATAGTCTGTTGGATGTGTTTGTTCACTGTACCCTTACTAACAATCCCAGCTGTTCAAGAGGGCCTCTGGCTGGCCTTGATTTGGCTGACAAGTTGAACCCAGCATCCTTCTTCATACAAGACAAAGAAACCAGTACCTGTGGAGCAAAGTTGTAACCCAGTTTCTTCAGTTCAGATTTTCTGATGCCAGGTCCTCTCAGCCCCATCTTTTGGGCTTTGCCAACTCTAGTTGATAGCAATTTTAAATTATTGTGCTTTTGCTGGGCGTCAGTAGTTCAATGCCTGAAAGCCTAGCTATTCAGGAAGCAGAGATTTCAGGATTGTGGTTCAAAGCCAGGCTGGGCAGAAAAATTCTTAAGACTCTTGTTTCCAATTAAACACAAAAAAGCCAGAAATAAACTGTAACTCAAGTGGTAGAGCATGAAAGCTCAGGGACAGCATCCAGACCCTGGGTTCATGCCCCAGGACCAATATACAAAAATTTTGAAGTACATCTGGGCCCAGTGGCTCATACCTGTAACTCCAGCTACTCAGGAGGCTGAGATCTGAGGATCAAGGTTCAAAGCCAGCCCGGGCAAAAGGACCTCAGACTCATCTCCAATTAACCTCTAGAAAATAGGAAGTGGGGCTTGGCTCAGGAACAGCACTCATGCCGAGTTCAATCCCCATAACCCACAAAAATTTTTTTGAAGTGCTTCTTTTTTTCAGGAAAAAAAGAGTTTATTGTGGGGCGGTATGGAGAGACAGAGGGAAAATAACAGAGAAAAAGCTGACTTGCTTCTTGTGTTCTCTGGTCCAGTGTCTCTGGAGTAGAGGTCATGGGAACAGGAGAAGGATGGGAGGTGGACATGTCTCACAGTGTTGATAGGACAGTGTCATTGGCATTGTAGGGTTAGTCTTCCTCCTGAGTGAAATCAGAGCCCACCTCTGAGCAGGAGCTCTGCACTCAGGCTTACCTTGGTTCCTTCAGTCTTATTTCTGCATGGATTTGGCCTGGCTGCACTAACTTAATGCCCTCTGCTAACACCCTGTTCTCTAAGAGCTCCAATTCCTCCTGCCTTTCCTCCTTGGTTTTGCTGCCCACCTTTGTCTCCCCTCTCATCCTTCTTTATGTCCTGAGCAACCTTGATGTCTCCCATAGCCCTCCATTGGTGGTCTCTCCTATAGAATCATTTCATCAGGTATTAGAAGGTACAGGTGACCTTCACTTCCTACAAGAGGACCAAGTTTGTCTCTAGACTCATCTAGCTTTGTTGGCAGTCCATGACAGGACTGAAGTCAGCTACAAATTGTGCACTTTTCTTAGTTCCTGATTATCGTTGATCTAAGAAACTCAGTTCCCATACCTGGTAATTGCCTCTTCCATATCTGTGGAGACTGCAAAGGGAATGTGTAGGGGAACACAGAGGAGGAAATGGGGTACCATGAATAGAGTTGAACTTCGTCTCAGGGTTGGAGATATAGATGAATGTCTGTCCAGTACCACAGGGCCAACCTGGGTGAAATTGTCCTCCAGAAGCCAGAAGAGATGACCAGGGAACAGTACTCCCACATCCTCCAAGTCCTAACCAGTCAGCCAGTTCTTCCTCAGCCAATCAACTCCATAGCCCTAAGTTGAACAACGTCAGCCAGTTTTCTAACGAAACATCCTTATGTGTGTGGATGCTCTCCTTCATACACCATTGCACACTCCTAGGCACAATGGTTTTGGGGACATTTTGCTTGTTGTCCCAGCTCAGGTTTTTCTAGACTGCCTCCAGTGGTCACAGGACATTTGTATGAACTACATGTCCTAGCATCCACCTTCATCATCAGACATATGAAATGGCTTCTTCGGCCCTGTTCTCCAGCATAGGATGCCTGAGAGTCAGGACAAATCCATGTTTGAGTGAAGAGAGTCGAGGAAAAGAAGGCAAGTGGGGATTGTGCCAGCTTCCTTTACCATGGGGCTTGGTGCTTGGATACAGGAGACAAAGGAAAACAATACATTCCAGGTGGTTGGTCTCTTGGTCTGGCTATGTGTGCTCATAAACAAAAATTGTTTCACTCTGAGGGAGAAAGGTGTGATTCAGGAGAATAGTCAGTAGAGACAGGGCCTCCATTTTGACTTTTATTTTTGCCAGTCCTGGGGTTGAGCTCAGGGCCTGAGCCCTGTCCTTGGACTTTCTCAAGGCGAGAGCTCTACTACTTGAGCCTCAGCACCACTTCTGGCTCTTTTCTATGTATGTGGTACCGAGGAATGGAACCCGGGTCTTCATGCATGGTAGGCAAACACTCTACCACTGGGCCAAACTACCAGCCCCCATTTTATTATCTGTAAGGGATCAATGGAGAGGTCTCATGTATCTTTCACCAGTAGGGATTTCCAAGTTCTAAAACAGGAGAGCCTGGGGCAAGATGCAGTGTTAGTCACCAAACACAATGATAGGTTCAAGAATTTTCAGTTTTTGCCAGTCCTAGGGCTTGAACTCAGAGCCTGAGTTCTTGGGCTTCCTCAAAGCTAGACCTCTACCAGTTGAGCCACAACACAATTTCTGGCTTTTTTCTATGAATGTGGTACCGAGGAATCGAATCCGGGTCTTCGTGCGTGCTAGGCAAGCACTCTACTACTAGGCCAAACTCCCGGCCCTGTAGTGTCATATTCTATATATAGGCAATCAGTATTTTCAGAAAATTTTATTGAAGAGTTTATCTTTGTTCCAAAGCATGTTTTGACTCCCTTGCAAAAATCAGATGTCTATAGCTATGTGAATTTATTTCTGGGATTTCTAGTCCATTCCATTGATCTTTGTGTCTTTTCCTGTGCCCATGTCATGCTGCTTCAGTTACCATGGTTCTGTAGTATAACTTGAAGTTCAGTATTGAGATATCTCTGGCATTCTGCTTTTTGCTCAGGATTATCTTTGATATTTGGAGTCTTTTAGGCTTCCATATGAATTTCAAGATGGCGTTTCTATTTCTGTGAAGAATGGCATTGGAATCTTGATGGGAATTGCATTGAACCTATCATTTGCATTTGATAGTACAGCATTTTTCACAATACCGATTCTGGCAAACCATGAAAATAGGAGGTTTTTCCTTCTTGTTTCTTCTATTTCTCTCATGTTTTATAGTTTTCATTGTGGAAGTCTTTCATTTTCTTAGTTACGCTTATTCCTAGGTATTTAATTTCCTGTCTCAGGAAATTAATTTCACTTTCAGCAGCCTCAAAATAAAAATATTTTGATATCAGAGTAATACCAACTTCATATAATGAGTTTGGGAGCATTTGTTCAATGGCATTTTATTCATTTATGCTGTATTATTTTATTAGAATAGTTTAAGGAGTATTGGAGCTAGTTCTTCAGTAGTCTAATGGACTGTGGCAATAAATCCATCTGGGCTCTTCTTTCTTAAGAAACTGTTAGTGTTTTAATTCTTTTGATTGATAAAGGTCTGATTAAATAGTTTATGTTATCTGGTTCAATTTGGGTGGACCAAATTCACCTAAAAATTTATCCATTTCTCCTGCATTTTCCAGTTTATTAGACTAAAACTTCAAAGTATTCCCAAAAGATCTTCTAGGTTTCATTAGTATTTGTTGTGATAAACTACTTTTCATGTCTAAATTTATTAATTTAGATACTTTCCCTCTTTCTTTAGCTTAGATTGGCTAAGGAATTGTCAAACTCTACGTTTTTTTAGAAGAAAAATTTCATTTCATTGATAGTGTGTATTTTTATCTCTGTTTCAATAATTTCTACCCTAATGCTTATTATTTCATTCCATCTACTAATTTAGGGTTTAGCCAGTTGTTATTTTTCTAGGCACTTGGAAATTAGGCTATTAATCCTGAGCCCTCTTTTGGGGGAGAAGCAATCACAGCTACAGAGTTCCTCTTACATCTGCCTTCACTCTATCCCAGAGGTTCTTGTAAGCACTGTTTTCATTTTTATTACATTAGAGATCTACTTTTATTTATCCCCATCTTATTTATTTAGAATGAGATATTCGAGTCCGCCTTTCTACTGTGTTAGGGGTCTGTGCTAGTTTTATACAGTGAAATTGGGTGGGCCCATGAGTGGTGGTATGTGTTAACAATTGTCATCTCCTTCTGATGGATTGTCTTATTATTATGAGATGACTTTCTTTTGATTAATCTTGGTACAATGTTTGTTTTTATCAGGTATGAGTGGAGACACTCTATGATGCTTTTGGACTCCATTGGCTTGGAAAATATTTCTCCATCCTTCCACATGATGTCAATGCTTTCTTTTTCTTTTTTTGCATAAGATGTGTTTCTTGTAGGGAATAAATGGTTGGTTGTCACTTTTGAATGCAAACCATCATTCCATATATCTTGATTAGAGAATTGAAACCATATCATTCAGTATTAGTGTTGAAATGTATGTAATAGTATTTCCTGTCATTTTGTTGTTTGTTTCTTCTATAGCTTTTATTTATTAATCTACTTGTGTAGTGAGATATATTATTTCCTGCATTTTTCTAGTTGTATATATTTCACTTCTGGGTAGGTTTTCTCTATGTATCTTCTACAATGTACTGATCAGATAAAGTTGCTATTTCTCATCGTTATCCTAGGGTGATGGGTCAATATCTAAGTACTCACCTACACACTTGATCCCCAGCATTGTACAGAGAGAAGTAAACAAGCTGGAGTCTCTTGTAACGTTGTCGTAGATCTGCTTCTGGGCTGCTGTCACTATAGAAGCTTTTCTCTTCTGGATACGGGAAATGGCTCTTGTTTATAAGAAATCTTGATACATAAAGCCATATAGTATGAAGCTAATTGAAAGGACCTCCAGGATAGTGAAACAAAAGCCATATAACAAATGATTGCTGTCCTTAATGCACTATGTTGTCTCTCATCTCCTTTGCTGTCCCTTGGTTATCTCATATTGTTATAGTATCTCACTTTGTTATCTGATATATTGAATTTATTTGTATTTGGTTATTTGAAATTTGATAGGGAAGGGGGGAAAACCAAGACGGGTGGGGGGGTGTGGGGGGGGAGGGTAATGGATACCAAGGCATGTGAAAGGGTATCAATGTATGTGAATTAATGCACCTTCTATCTGGCAAATATCATGTAACCCTTCTATTAATTACAATAAAAAATTAAAAAAAGAAATTTTGCAGCCTATGGAATAGGTAGGTTCCTATTTATCCAAAACATTTCCCAGTTTCTGTCCTAAAGGCAATCAAACATGAAGCTCTCAGATGACCTTAGAATGCATCCGATTTGGGGGAGCAAAGGCAGCACTGAGTTTTTCCCTAGTTGGTCAAGATCTGAGGGACAAATCATTTCCCTGCTGGTCTCTCTGCTTAAGAGTCTCCATAGTTACAGAAGCCTTCCTGCCTGTGGGGAGGAGAAAGCTATGGAAATCATGTGATTCAGAGGACCTAGGTTCAGGGCTCTGACCCACATTATTGTCAACACATGCATCCAGGAAGCAAGGCTCTGGAGACTGATTAATAAGCCAGGCAAAGGCATGGTATTTCTCTTTCTGCCTAAATCAGAAAATAGGACATGTTCTTGGAAAGGAAGGACATAGTCTCTGACCACTAAGTGTCCTTTACAGTGCTGACACATTGGCCTAATGCTTAAACTTTTCTGTGGGACCAGATCACATCTTCTCTTTTTCTTGGACCACTTTTTTGGCCATCTCTCATAGGAACTATTTCCTAGGGTGTCCCATGCCCCTGAGCTATGAGAGACTCTTGTTTAGGTTCCCAGAGTATCTGTCTCAATGCATAGGCCAAGTCTCAAGCTGGTCTCTGAAATAGAGGAACAGAATGCCTTTCTTCACTGGCTAGTCTTCCAGAGTGGAGCAGCCTCTCTCACCAATGCCTGCATTCTGATTAAGGTTTATGGCACATGTGGGTTTGTATTGCAGGTAAACTTTCCTGTCTCTCACCATCTTACGTTCTTCTGGCGTCTTCAGTTTCCCTTCCCATTCCAGGAAGCCAGGCATGGGTTTGGATCTGTTTGCAGGGTTGTTTTATTTTGCCATTCTGGGGGTTGGACCCCAGAGCCTGTGCACTGTCCTTGGGCTTTCTCAAGGCTAGAGCTCAACCACTTGAGCCACAGTACCACTTCTGGCTTTTTTCTATATATGTAGTACCAAGGAATCAAACCCAGGTCTTCATGCATGCAAGACAAGCACTCTACCACTAGGCCAAACTACCAGCCCTATTTGCAGAGTTTTTAAAAAATCTGATTCCTCTGTCTCTTTGTGCTTCATACTGTCCTACCAATTTGGAGCTTCCCAGTATTCTTCCTCTCACAGAATGAAAATATTGAACATTGAGATGGTACAGAACCTTAATATACGACCACAGGAAATATGTGCTGATTACCTTAACCATGTACTTCATATTTTCTCACTAAAATTTCTCCTTTCAAGGCCACAGGTCAGTGGCTCATGCCTATAATCCAGGAGCCTGTGATCTAAGGATCAAAGTTTGATGCCAGCCCAGGAATGAGTCTGTGGGACTCATTACCAATTACCTACTAAGAAGTTGGAGTTGGAGGTGAGGTTCAAGTTGTAGTGTGCTAGCTTTCAGGAAAAAAAAGAAAGAAAAAAGCTCAGGGATAGCCTAGCCATTGAGTTCAAGCCCCAGGACTGGAGCAAACAAATCCTCTTTCCAGTTACAGATCATCATGTTTCCACAATGTTCTTTCTAATTATAATTTTATTTAGATTTTTCTTTTTCTTTAACACCTAATAATTGTACATAACATATGATGCCATGTTGCCATCAATGAATGCCTCCTTGTCATTTTCCTGTTTGGAGAATTTGAATTCCTCTCTGCTTGTCTCCATAAATACAGGTTACTTTAAACTATAATCACCACATTGTACTTAATAACACTAAAATATAGTCTTTACTTGTTTCATTTCTGAGTCTTACTTGTGATTGTTCAGTTGCCTTTATGCCTCTTCCCATCTATTTTTCCCAGCTTCTATTAATTTGTGCTGCACTCTTTTTTTATTTTAGATCAACTTTTAGCGTCTTATGAGGAAGACATATGATATCTGTCCATTGGTGTCTAGTTTGCTTCATTTTTTGATTTCTAGTATTTTTTGCCACAGATAACATGATCTCAATCTTTTAAAGATCATATATAAAGCCATGTTTTCTTTACCCATCCATCCATCAATAGACACTTCTAAATTGATCTCATATATCAGTTATTATGAGTAGTAAGGCAAAAAGATGAGAGTCAACTATTTAATATATTGATAAAAGCCATTTTTGCTAGATTTCCAGGGATGAGAGAGCCATATAATATGATGAAATTTTTGGAGAGATATTCAAACTGTTTGCCATAATAGCTATACTAATTTTAAATCTCACCAACAGTGCAAGGTGGTTGCTTTTCTCAATATTATTGCCAGAACCTGTCATCTCTTTTTTATATTGTAGCCATTCTTACTAAGGTTAGGTAGTACCACTGATTTGGATTAGTGACTAGCGATTAATGAAGGTGAGCTCTTTTTTGGTAACACTAGAGCTTGAACTCAGGAATTTGTGTTAGCTAGTCAATTAATTCTCTTTGGCTTCAAGTTATTATGGTCCTATCTAGAAAATAATTGTGTGTAGGAAATAGGTTTGTCCTATATTTTCTAATGGTTTACTTGTTGGATGCATTGAGAATAAATTAGCTCTAGAAGGTTCAACTTATTTAGTGGATCTCTATAGTGTACCTTTGGTTTATATGTTGGTTTTTATGCCAGTACCATTCTGTCCGGATTATTGGAGTCAATCTATAATATATCCTGAGTTTAGGTACTGTTATGCCTTATTCTCTTTGACCAAAATGATTACTTTAGCTATTTGGGATCTTTTGTGCTACTATGTGAATATCAGTAATTATTTCTTTCTATTTTGAGTTCTGGGGCCTTTTATATGTTTATAAAAAGTACATTAATTGTTGGACAATATCACATTTTTAACAGGGTCTTTTTATGCTGCCCAGTTCAATATCACATTTTATAGACTTCTGATCCAGCCTCCCTAACTACCTGGTACTAGAAGCCTACAACACAACACCTGGCTTAGAATGATATTTAACTAGCAATATTATTGATTCTAATCCATGAACATGGGTTTCTTTGTTTTCTATTTCTTTGTGATCTATAATTTATTTCATCAGTGTGTCTTAATTTTAATGAAAGAAGTCATTCCTTTTATTAAAGATTTTTTGTACGTATTCTGCTTTTATTATGTTCATAGCTTCCTTGATAAATTTATTATTGGTGTATAAACGAATGATTCTATGCTGATTTTGTGTTTTGTAACATTACTGAATTCACTATGACTTCTTATAGTTTGAATGAGGGTTTTTTTATGTCTTTCTTTATATAGAGTCATGTAATTTAAACAGAGAGATCTGGACTCCTTCCCTTCCTGTTTGTATGTATTTAATTTCTTCCCATTGTTTAATTGCTTTGGCTGAGACTTGCAGTACTATGTCAAATGTGAATGATGAAAGTGGGCACTCTGTCTTATTCTATGTCTCTGACCTTTCCATAGTTCCCTGGGGACTTAGGCAGATTTCAGCTCTTTTGGAACTTGTTCTTGCACTTTTCTATCATGGGAGTACATATTAATCTTCCTCTCATGTGGGTACAGTCCTCATTTCACAACAGATCTTGCTGGAATCTTGATCTTGAATGGCTTTTATTTGAACACAGTTTATGCTCTCCAAAAATCATGTTGAAATTTGATTGTATTTGTAGTAGTTAGTGTTTAGAATGATGCCTTCAAGAAGTGACTAAGTAGTTAAGTGGAATTAGTGCCTTGTGTGGAGAAGCTTAATTCTCACAGCACTGAACTAGTTGTCATGTGAGCAGGCTGTTATAAAGTGAGAATGGTTCTCAGGATTTGTTTTGTATTCACCCACTTGATCTATTTTTTTCTGTCTCTGTACAACAAAGTACAGGGCTCTTGCCAACTGAAGCAATCAAATCTTAGACTTCCTGCCAGTAGAAACATAAGCTAAAAACTCTTCTTTCCTTCTTAAGTCATCTAATCACAACTATGACAGGAAATAGAATACAATAGGAAATAGCAAAGGTAACAAAATTTTCAGTCTCCAACACTGAGATTTCTCTCTTTCTGTTCTTAATATTTTACCCAGTCCCAGTTAATAAATTGCTAGTAATTACTTAATAAATTGCCCAGTCTTAAAATAGGGCTGGAGGCATGACTGAAGTGCTAGGACACATGGCAAAAGGTACATATCCAAGTGCTCAAATCCAGTACAAAAATATTAAGAATAATAGTGAATTAACTGAGGTTTCTAAAACCAACCTTCCTTCCTTTCCTTCTTTTTTCTTTATAAAACTATATAGTAAAAACAGCCAAGAGATGAAATTTTTCATACAAATCCCCTACTAGGGTATTACAATTAGGTGGTGGTGAGCATTATATTTGTAAAGAATTCTGTAATATAAGTCTATAGTTAATGAATATTTATTTTAAAAATCAAATTATGCATCTACTTCACAAGTTTAAGAAGTTATCCATTTATAGTGAGTTTGCCAGTGGTTCAGGCATGTAATCTTAGCTGAGATGTGAGGATTGAGGTTTAAAGACAGCCCTGATAGGAAAGTCCATCAGATTCTTTAACTACAATTAATCCCCAAAAAGCCAGAAATAGAGCTATGGCTCAAGTGGTAGAGTGCAATCCTTGAACAGAAAGCTCAGAAGGCTCAGGCCTTAAGTTCAAGCCTTAGGATCAGAAAAAAAATGATTTCATGGGCTAGAGTGAAAATCAGTAGTAAATCATTTGTCCAGCATACCCTAGGTCCTGGGTTCAATACCAAGCACCTAAAAATACAGAGAATTTTTTTTATTAAAAATAGGGAAGTAGCATATTTCAGCTTTACAAATCTAACAAGCAGTAGTTGGGGAAAATAATCCAAATTTTAAAGGCTATAGAGTAAATAGTTTCATCTGTAGGATATTCTGCCTAAAAGATTTTGTATGTACAGAAAGCCAATCAGTCATTTACAGGACCTATAGATAGTTACCTACATTAGTGTGTTGTTAACATTATCCCTACTTATGATAATATAATAGAACTCCATAACATAAGTGCAGTTTACTAAGAATTACTAATAATGTTGGCCGGGAGTTTGGCCTAGTAGTAGAGTACTTGCCTAGCATGCATGAAGACCCAGGTTCAATTCCTCGGTACCACATATATAGAAAAAAAGCCAGAAGTGGTGCTGAGGCTCAAGTGGTAGAGCTCTAGCCTTGAGAAAGCCCAAGGACAGTGCTTAGGCCCTGAGTCCAAGCCCCGACTGGCAGAAAAAAAAAAGAATTACTAATAATGTTCTGCAGAAACACAGAATTCAATTCCGTGGTCACAAAAATAATAATGATAATAATAGCAGCATCCCCTAGTGTTTCTGAGATATCCCTATCTGATCTCAGCTCCATCTTCTCAAACAGTAAATACATACCTTCACTTTTGTGATCATCCTTTCTTTCCTTTTACTTGTTTGACTTTCCTATGTATATATCTCTCATAATGTAGTTTAATGTTGCTTCTTATTTATTTTCATTGGTATAGAATCACAAAGTATCTTCATATCTCTTTCTTCTTGCATTCAAGTCAAGGAGTTGAGGTTTGGACATGTAAATTTGGCAAGTCTAATAGATGTCCATATGGAGATGTTGGTAGGCCAAGATCTGGCTCTGAGCTGGGGATGCAAGAACAGAAGCCATCATAGTATAAATGATTATTGTTTTTCAGAGTCTGCTAAGGAGACAGAAATCACACCAGTTTTATTTAATTGTTGTAAAATAAACATACACTGTATCACCTTAACTATTTTTCTGTGTTTAGGTCAGTAGTATTAACTGTACTCACAGGACTGAATCTCCAAAACTTTATCATTTGGAAAATTGAAACATAGCCATTAAACAGTAATTCCCATTTTGATCTGACCCTAAACTCAAAACTGCAATTCAACCTTCGATTTGCTTCTATGAGTTTGGCTGTTTAAGATAATTCAAACAAAGGGAATAAGGTAGCATTTGTCTAATTGAGTGACAAGCTCCCTCATATGACCTCTTCAAGGACCGCCCATGTTGTAGCATGTGTAAGGAAGAATTTCCACTTTTACAAAAGAACAAATAGCTGGCTTAGACTTGTAATCCTAGGTACTCAGGAGGCTAAGATCGTGGATTGTGGTTTGAAGCCAGACTTAGCAGGACAGCCCATGTGACTCCTATCTTCAATCAACCACAAAAAACCTGAAAAAGAGTTGTAATTCAAGTGGCAGAGCGCTAGTCTTGAGAAAAAAAAAATCTCAGGGAAAGGGAACAGGCCCTGAATTGAAGCTCCGGGATAGTCACACAAAAAAAGTACAAATAATGTCACTCTGTCTCTTTTTTAAAAAAGAGGTTATCTGTATCTGAGTCTGCCTTTAACCTCTCTCTGTAGCTCAGGATGACCTTGAATTCAAGGCACTCTGCGTGGGCATCTCAGATACTGGGTTTATAATATACTACACCACAACCATTCAATATCTCATATTGTTCATTCATTCATTACTAGACACTTGGTTTGGTTTTTTCATCTTGGCTTTGGGAAATAAAGCTATTATAAATGACTATAGAAATATCTTTGTCCATTAAGCAAATCTGTGCAAATTCAGAAACACTGAAATTATTCCCTGTATTTTTTCAGACCACAATGACATAAAATTGGAACTCAACAACAATCTCCACCCATGGAAACCCGGTAAATTATGAAAAGTGAACAACACATTGTTGAATCACCAGTGGATCATTGAAGAGATCAGAACAGAAATCCAATAGTTTATGTTATTTAACAAAAAGGAGCACATAAAACATCAGCTCCTTTGAGACACAGCAAAAGCAGTACTCAGGAAAATTTAAAGCTCTTAGTGCCTACAATTAACAAATTGGAAAAATCTCAAATCAACAATTTAATGGCACAACTTAAGATCATAGAAAAAGGAGCAACAAACCAAACCCAAATCCAGTAGAAGGAAACAAATTATTAAAATTGAAGCAGTATTAAATGAATTAGAGATTTAAAAAAACAGAAAGAATAAAAGAGTTGGTTCTTTGAAAAAATTAACAAAATTGATAGACCTTAGCAAATCAGACAAAAAAATTAAAGGAGCACAACCAAATAAACAAAATCATGGACAAGAAGGGTAATATCACCACAAAAATTACCAAGATCCAGAATATCGTATGGGAATACATTTCAAATCTTTATGCCACAAATTTGAGAATCTAGAAGAGATGGAAGAATTTCTAGCCAATACTGACATACCCAAACTGAACCATGAAGACCTAAAACTACTAAACAGACCCATTTCAAGTAATGTGATAGAAACCTCAATAAGAGATCTCCCATCCAAGAAAAACACAGAACCTGTTGGATTCAAAGCTAATTCTATAAGGCCTTCAAAGAAGAGCTCACACCAATACTCCTCAAACTCTTCAATGAAATTGAAATTGAAGGCTTTCTACCAAACGAATTCTATGAAGACAATATAACCCTCTTCCCAAAACCAGACAGGGACTCATCAAAAAAAAAGAGAACTATAGACCCATTTCTTTGATGAACATTGATGCAAATCTTCTCAACAAAATACTGGTGAATTGACTTCATCAACTCATCAAAAATATCCATTATGATTAACCAGGATTCATCACAGGGATACAAAGCTGGTTCAATATACGCAAATCATTACAATTCATCACATCAACAGGAAGAAGGACAAGAACCACATGATCATCTCAATAGATGCAGAAATGGCAGTTAAGAAAATCCAACATTCCTAGTGCTAAAATCTCGGAAGAAGCTAGGAATCCATGGAACATTCCTCAGTATAATAAAGGCTGTGTATAACAAACCTATAGGTAGCATTATACTAAAGAAGCTAAAGAGATTGCCTCTAAAATCAGGAATAAGATAAGGGTGTCCACTCTCTCCACTCATCTTCAATATAGTATTAGATTTCCTAGCCAGAGCAATAAGGCAAGAAGCAAACATAAAGGGGATCCAAATAGGGAAAGAGGAAGTGAAACTTTCCCTCTTTGAAGATGACATGATTCTGTCCTTAAAGAACCTTATAGACTCCACTCCCAAGTTACTTGAGCTGATTTGAAACTTTGGCAAAGTAGCAGTGTATAAAATTAGCCCTCAAAAATCAATGGTTTCCAATATGCCAACAATGAGAAGAGTGAGGCAGAAATCAGGAAAACAACTCCTTTTGCAACAGTCTCAACAACAAAAAAAAACCACATAGGAATTAATTTAACTAAGGATGTATTGGACCTTTATGATGAAAACTTTAAATACCTGAAAAAGAAAATTAAAGCAGAACCGAAGAAATGGAAAAACCTTCCATGCTCCTGGATTGGAAGAACTAACATTGTAAATATGGGAATCTTGTCTAGGGCTACCTACAAATTCAAGGTCATACCCATCAATATCCCAGTGTCATTTAATGAAATAGAGGAAGAAATCCAAAAATTAATATGGAATAATAAATACTCTGAACAGCAAAAACAATCCTTAGTAGAAAGAACAGCACTGGAGGAATATCAATATCACACTTCTGAAGTGTAATCAAAACAGCTTGGTACTGGCACAAGAGCAGGCCTGAGGACCAATGGAATAGAACTGAAGATCCAGAAACTAACCCACAGACCTATGGCTACCTAATCTTCGATAAGGGAACCCCCCACACACAAAAAATAAATAAATAACATGGAAGAAAGACGACCTCTTTAAAAAATGGTGCTGGCAAAATTGTTTAAGCACCTGTAGAAAACTAAAGCTGGATCCTTGTATGTTATGCTGCACCAGAATTAATTCAAAATGGATCAAAGACCTTGAGGTAAAAGCAGATTCATTGAAAACTTTACAGGAAGGAATAGGAGATACACTAGGACTCTTTGGCACAGGTGCAGAAACATAACAAGTTAAAGAAAGTTTGGACAAATGGGACTGTATTAAACTGCAGAGCTTCTGTATGGCAAAGGACATAGCTAGCAAGTTAAATAGAAAGCCCACAGAGTAAGAGAAGATCTTCACTAGCCATAGAACAGACACAGGCCTCATATCTAAAATATACCTACAGCTCAAAAAATTGGATCTCTCAAAAACAAATCCTCAAAGATACAACCATCCTATTAAAAGGTGGGTAAAGACTTGAAGAGAGATTTCTCTGAGGAGGAAGTAAGAATGGCCTGTAGACACATGAAGAAATGCTGGGCATCTCTGGCCATAAAAGAAATGCAAATCAAAACAACTTTGAGATTCTACCTCATTGCAGTTAGAATGGCCATTATCAAGAAATCTAATAACAACAAATTCTGGCAGGGATGTGGCCCGGGGGGGATCACTACTACACTGTTGGTGGGAGTGTAAACTCATTCAACAACTCTGGCGATTCCTCAAAAGACTAAAAACATAGAGCTCCCCTATGACCCAGCAATCCCACTCCTTGGCATTTACCCAAATGTCCAGAAACAAGGGCATACTAAAACTACTAGCACAACAATGTTTACTGCAGCATTATTTACCATATCCAAGATATGGAAACAAACCAGATGCCCCTCAGTAGATGATTGGATCAAGAAGATGTGGTATTTATACACAATGGAATTCTATGCTGCCATCAGAATGACATCACTCCATTCGTAAGGAAATGGAAAGACTTGGAAAAAATCATATTAAGTGAAGTAAGCCAGACCCAAAGAACATAGGCTCCATGGTTCCCCTCACTTGTAATAATGAGTACACATCTAGGATTCTGCTAGCAGAGGATCACAATATCTCAAAACCTATGTACATATGGTCATACAGGATGAGACTAAATGAAAATAAACTCTAGGTTTTTTCCCACTTATGGTTAATCTTCTGTGGTTACTGTATCTGACTTTTTTTACCTGGTATACTGTATATACACATACTTGTTTATTTGAAATAGGGAAGGGGGATAACAAGATGATTGGGGGGTGTGGGGGAGGGAAAGGAGGACAAAAACATGAGAAGGGGTATTAAGGTTTGAGAAGTAATGTACGCATTACCTGACAATGTAACTGTAACCCCTCTATACATTATCCCAACAATGAAATACAATAACAAGAACAAATACAAGAACACGAAAAGAGCTGTTTTCCTACATATTTCTTCTTCTGTTGAGTTAATATGGTTTATATTTTTGTACTTTCACATTTCTCTATTTCCAGTGGTAATAAATGAAAGATGGGTATGATAAAAAAAGAAAACATCTCTTTCCAATCTGTTTTTCACTTTTAGTAAACAGAAGTGCAGTA
Organism: Megascapheus bottae; assembly: GCF_031878675.1. Lineage (NCBI taxonomy): Eukaryota > Metazoa > Chordata > Mammalia > Rodentia > Geomyidae > Megascapheus > Megascapheus bottae. The sequence continues at coordinate 39,846,461 of NC_143547.1, forward strand.
GTCTAGAAGGTAACTTTTTATTTTTATTAATTTTTTGTGCTAGTCATGGAGCTTGACCTCACAGCCTTGGGGTTGTCCCTGAGCTTTCTGTCCAAGGGTAGCACTCTACCACTTGAGCTCCGCTTCTGTTTTTTTTAGGAACTTATTGGAGATAAGAGGGTATCATAAACTTTCCTGCTAAGATTTCAATCCACGAACCTCAGATCTCAGCTTTCTGAATAATTAGTATTACCTGTTTGAGATACTGGAGCCAGGCAGTGGTAACTGTTTTTTTTTTAATTTTTTAATTTTTTTTATTGTAATTAGTAAAAGGGTTACATGATATTTGCCAGATAGAAGGTGCATTAATTCACATACATTGATACCCTTTCACATGTCTTGGTACCCGTTTCCCTCCCCCCCCATACCCCCCACCCATCTTGGTTTTCCCCCCTTCCCTATCCAATTTCAAATATCCAAATACAAATAAGTTCAATATATCAGATAACAAAGTGAGATACTATAACAATATGAGATAACCAAGGGACAGCAAAGGAGATGAGAGACAACATAGTACATTAAGGACAACAATCATTCATTATATGGCTTTTGTTTCACTATCCTGGAGGTCCTTTCAATTAGCTTCACATTATATGTCCTTATGTATCAAGATTTTGCTCTATTGCAAATCTCTGCTAGTAGAGCCCAAGGTTTCTACTGATTATGACGAATGAGGGAAACCATTGAGCCTAAGTTCCTTTGAGTCTGGCTTACTTCACTTAATATGATTTTTTCTAAGTCTTTCCATTTCCTAACAAATGGGGCGATGTCATTCTTTCTGACAGCAGCATAGAATTCCATTGTGTACAAATACCACAACTTGTTGATCCACTCATCAACTGAGGGACATCTAGGTTGGTTCCATATCTTTGCTATGGTGAATAGTGCTGCAATGAACATTGTTGTGCTAGTGGGTTTAGTATGTACTTGTTTCTGGGTAGTTGGGTAAATGCCAAGTAGTGGAATTGCTGGGTCATAGGGGAGTTCTATGTTTAGCCTTTTGAGGGACTGCCACACTGCTTTCCATAGTGGTTGGACGAGTTTGCACTCCCACCAACAGTGTAGTAGTGATCCCTCCTGGCCACATCCCCTCCAGCAACTGTTATTATTCATTTTCCTGATCCTGGCCATTCTAACTGGAGTGAGGTGGAATCTTAGAGTTGTTTTGATTTGCATTTCTTTTATGACCAGAGGTGTTGAGCATTTCTTCATGTGTCTATAGGCCATTTTTGTTTCTTCTTCAGAGAAGACTCTCTTTAAGTCTTTGGCCCATTTTTTAATGGGATGGTTGTTACTTTGGAGGTTAGTTTTGGAGTGATTCAATTTTTTGAGTTGTTGATATATTTTAGATATGAGGCCTTTGTCCGTTGTTTGGTTGGTGAAGATCTTCTCCCACTCTGTCGGCTTCCTGATTAGTTTACTAGCTATGTCCTTTGCCATACAAAAGCTCTGCAGTTTAATGCAGTCCCACGTATCCAGCCTTTCTCTGATTTGTTGTGATTCTTGGTCTTTATTAAGAAAGTTTCGACCTGTGCCAAGGAGGCCTAGTGTATCTCCTATTCCTTCCTGTAGAGTTTTCAGTGTGTCAGCTTTTACCTCCAGGTCTTTGATCCATTTGGAGTTAATTCTAGTGCAAGGTGACAAAGAAGGATCCAGCTTTAGTTTTCTGCAGGTGCTTAACCAGTTCTGCCAGCACAACTTGTTGAAGAGGCTGTCTTTCTTCCATTCTATTTTTTTGGCTCCCTTGTCAAAGATTAGGTGGCCATAGGTCTGTGGTTTAATATCTGGGTCCTCAGTTCTATTCCATTGGTCTTCAGGCCTGTTCCTGTGCCAGTACCAAGCTGTTTTGAGAATTATAGCTCTGTAATAGAGTCTAAAGTTTGGAATTGAAATTCCTCCAGCGCTGTTCTTTCTGCTAAGAAGTGTTTTTGCTATACGGGGTCTTTTATTACCAAACTCATTCTATGAAGCCAGTATAACCCTGATCCCCAAACCAGACAGAGATTCATCAAAGAAAGAGAACTATAGACCTATATCTTTGATGAACATCGATGCAAAACTTCTCAACAAAATACTGGCCAACCGTCTACAACAACTCATCAAAAAAATTATACACTATGATCAAACTGGATTCATCACAGGAAGGCAAAGCTGGTTCAACATACGCAAATCAATTAATATAATTCAACACATCAACAGGAGCAAGGACAAAAATCACATGATTGTCTCAATAGACGCGGAAAAGGCATTTGACAAGATCCAACACCCCTTTATGTTAAAAGCTCTGGAGAAACTAGGAATCCATGGAACATTCCTCAATGTAATAAAGGCTGTGTATGAGAAACCTACTGCTAGTATTACACTTAATGGTGAAAATCTAAAGCCATTCCCTCTAAAATCAGGAACAAGACAAGGATGCCCACTCTCTCCACTACTCTTTAACATAGTACTGGAATTCCTAGCCAGTGCAATAAGGCAAGAAGCAAGCATAAAGGGGATCCAAGTAGGGAAAGAGGAAATAAAACTATCCCTCTTTGCAGATGACATGATTCTGTATTTAAAGAATCCTATAGACTCTATGCCCAAGCTCCTTGAGCTGATTCAAAACTTTGGAAGAGTAGCAGGCTATAAAATCAACCCTCAAAAATCAACTGCCTTCCTTTATGCCAACAGTGAGAGGAACGAGGCAATAATCAGGAAAGAAACTCCTTTCACAATAGCCTCAAAGAAAATAAAGTACCTAGGAATTAGCTTAACTAAGAATGTAAAGGACCTTTTTGATGAAAACTTTAAAACCCTAAAAAAGGAAATTAAAGCAGAACTAAGGAAATGGAAAAACCTCCCATGCTCCTGGATTGGAAGAATCAACATTGTGAAAATGACAGTCTTGCCAAGAGCTATCTACAAATTCAATGCAATACCCAGTGGTAACTGTTTTTTGTTTGTTTGTTTGTTTTTAACTTTGTTCATGAGAAGTCACCACCTTACCCACAGTAGCCAGGTCAATTTTCATTCCTGCTAACACTGCACAAGTGTTCCAGTATCTCTACATCTTGAGCAATATCACACCAAGATTTTTGAACAAAGAAAACTTGTTTTTCTTCACTTTGATGAACTTTAATCAACTGTATTAAATTCACAAATATTGTCTGTATTTTGCTATTTTGACATACATATACATTGCAGAATAGATGAATGGAGCTAAATAACATGTATATCACCTCACAAATATTTTTATTCTTCACTTTCTATTAACTATGAAAACAAGGACAAGCATATGTTAAATTGTACATATTGACAATGTTGCATGCTTAAACAGAAGACTAGTTTCCCCACAGACCTGTGACAACATGGGCATGAACATGAATGACAATTTGTCTCCTCTGAGCCTGTCTCTATAACCCTGTCTCCAGACCCAGGTGAGAGTATATTCCTCCCCAGCAATAATTAAAAATCTAACAAGACATTCATTAGCAGCTGCTACAGAAATCTACAGGATGTGTGTGGTAGGGTTATGGGGAGAATGATGGTAAATATGTCAGTAAAGGGACCAGGATTGTGGACTAGAATGCATGAAGACCCGGGTTCAATTCTTCGGTACCACATACACAGAAAAAGCCAGAAGTGGTGTTGTGGCTCAAGTGGTAGGGCACTAGCCCTGAGAAAGCTCTAGGAGAGACCTCAGGCCCGGAGTTCAAGACCCAGGACTGGCAAAAATAACGTCAGTAAAAATGTCAGAAATGGTATCAGCTCTATCTGGGCATTGGGCCTGTAATCCTAACCACTCAGGAGGCTGAGATCTGAGCATCCTAGTTTAAAGCCAGCCTGTGAGACTCTTATCTCCAATTAGCCACGAGAAATCCAGAAGTGGCACTGTGGCTCAAAATGGTAGAACACTATCTTTAAGCTGAAGAGTTCAGGGACAGCACCCAGGCCCCTAGTTCAAGCCCCACAATGGACAAAAAAGAAAAAGTATCAGTGGTATACAGGAAAGGTTTAGGACAGCAAGACATTGCTTGTCCCCCAAAGTGACTTTACCTATCATTTCCTTGCCAAATGATGATCTTCCCAAACATTCTGTGGCCAGGCTGGGCAACTGCAGAGGATGATGTCAGACACAGCTCAGCTTTCCACCAGTGCAGTAGCCAGGAGGAATGTCTTCTTTTCTAAGACACACACACAGTTGTTACCTGTAGTCACCCTACCATGCCACTAGGTACTGCAACTTCTTACTCTTATTCAATTTTAACTCAGTACCCATAAGTGATAGTGAGCTTCTTGGTTGCAGTGGCACATATGATAAGGAAAGATATATCTGGATTGGTAGTTTCAAAAGGTGCACTCCATGGTTGGTTGGCTCCATGGTTTCTGTGGTGAAGGACAGCATGGTGGATGGGTGTAGTGAAGCAGAACTACTAGCTGCATGGCAGCTTGAAAGAAGAGATGGGGAGAGAAAGAGAGAGGTGGGAGGGAGGGCACCATAGACAAAATATATCCCCTAAGACAGAACCACAGTGACATATACCTCCAACTAGGACCCATCAATAATAATGTCATCAAATTATTAATTGGTCAATGAGCTAATCTATTGATTACCGCAAAGCCCATATAATCTAATAACTGTTCAGTGATTGACTCTACTAGCTGTGAACCAAGCCTTCAACACATGATCCTGTTTTAGGCAGGATACTTTACATCCATGCCAAAACATCATTGGTCAGTCTTTCCTAATGCTAGCCTATGGCTAGCACCATTCAGCAAGAACAAAAGCACTGCACAAACTCTACCTGAATTTGATATCTGTGTGTGATGCTATCAGCATTAGACAGAAAGTCTATTGGGAAGACTGGGTCCAAAAGGAGGAAGTGGAGCAGAAGTCCTCCCCCTACTATCTGGTGAAATGATTCCACAGGAGAGACCATGAGTGAAGGGCTGTAGAAGAGGTCAAAATTGCTCAGGACAGGAAAGAAGGATAAGATGATGGAAGCAGGACAGCAAAACCAAGGAGTGAAGCAGGAGGGACTGGAGTTCTGGAAGGGGTCATCAGCTCCTGGAGAGAAGAGTGTTACCAGAGGGCAGTAAGTCAGTGTGGCCAGAACAAATTAATCCAGAGCTCAGACTGAGGGAACCAAGGTATACCTAACTTGCACTTCTGCTCAGAGCTGGGCCAGGACTCCACTCTGGAAGAAGGCCTACCTTACAAAGCCAGGGGTACTAACTTTCCACTGCTATGAGACATAAGTTTCCATACTTCTCCTGTTACAATGACTTCCACTTGTCAGAGAGAAATGCATAGGCAACAGAATATAAGATGCACTTTAATTAATACATTTTTACATGTGAGGAGAATTTGTGTACAAGGGAGAATTCAAATGGTATAAAGTCCTTTAAAAATGGTCTAACAAAATGAATGCCAGGAAACTGGCATTTGAAAGGTGGGGGATGTCAAGGACAAAGACAGAACAAAGAATTGAGGGTGTGAAGGGAGAACAGTCATAATATTCTATGCATGTCCTATAAAATTAACAAAATTGAAAGGGGGAGTTTGGTTTGGAGGGATGAGGGAGAATGATGAAAGAGTTGACATTAACCATGACTCATAAGCTGATTAGTTGAATGGTAACTCCTTTGTTCAACTCCTTAAGGGTAGTAAAAAACACAAACAAGTGGAGCGATGGCTCAAAGTATTAAAGTACTAGCCTTGAATGAAAAAGTTCAGGGATAGTGCCCAGGATCTAAGTTCAATTAAAAAAAGATGCATTCTGGGCAGGCACCAGTGGCTCAAGCCTGAAATCCTAGCTACTCAGGAGGCTGATATCTGAGGATCATGGTTCAAAGCCAGCCCAGGCAACTAAACTCTGTGAGACTCTTATCACCAATTAACAACCAGAAAACGGGAAGTGGTACTGTGACTCAAAGTGATAGAGCAGTGGCCCTGACCAACAAAAGAAAAGGATGTATTTTAGGTTGAAACTACTGCCAGTTGGAATACATAGGGGAAATTGAGGAGCTAAGAAAAGGAATTGACTGAGAAGAACCAGACTGAAATAGGTGGGCCCCAACTCTGTGTTTATACTGTTACTGGCAGCTTGTCTTGAATGAAAATGCTGTTAAACAGGACACAGAATGGATTATGACAACTAGTATGGATCACATAATATTTACTTCTACGGAACTGGAACTTCTCTGTGAGGGACAGAATGGCTGCTGAAATAGAGAAGCATAACAAAATATTTTAGAAATAGAGATACAGTATCCTCTGCTTCTCCACTGCATCCCAAGGAATCAAGAGACCTAAAAATGGACACCTCTCTAGTCAGAGCCAACCAGCTCTGAGACTGACACCTCCCCACCCACACACTTGCAATCAAAAGTCAATGTGAAAATGTCTTTTACACAAAAACAAGTGTAGTTTGTACCAGCAGCTCTCAAGGTTTGGACAAGGCAAAGATCTTAAAACAAACAAATAAGGGACAACAAACACTACAACAGCCATAGAAACTAACATGGTCAAGGGGGAATAAAGGAGAGATCCATAAAGACCCTGAGAAGTGATTTCTGATACTGGATGTCAGACTCCACAAGGAGTTTGGACAGTGCAAGCTGCTTTGAGCCCACCCACGAAGTCAACAAACAAGCAGACCAAGGACAGGCCTGCTTGTTTTCTATTACTAGGGCAAGAACATTCTGTTTATATCTGTAGAACACCCTGCTCCAGACCCCCAGTTTATTTCAGCTTCTGATTCTTCCTCTGTTTCTTTTCCATCATTTCTAAGATGTTTTTTCCCCTTGAGTTTCTTTCCATTTATTCTAGTAGCATAAACACTAGTTCCACAAATGTCAGAGGAAAACAATGTACTGTCATCTTCTCTCCTCATTCTTCCTTTTGCTCTGGGTCCTTACACATTCTATAGCCCTCAGCTCCATGGTAAGATTCACATAGTATTCTCAACAGAAGGAAGTGCCTTTTGCCTGGAGTATGATTTGAGGGTGCACATATTTTAGTTTAATCTGAACAGGCAACCTAACATGAGATCAGCATTTTTAGTGGGCAGAAAAGACAAAATTCAGCGTCAGCCCTGGTCTCCAAATGTTTGTTGTGGCCTTTTCAGACCTGGTGAATGCACAAGCGATTTCAGGTCACTTGAAAAGTAACACCAAAATCCAGCTCCCTGGCTTCCCTATGAAGTAGTCATGGTCTGGACTCTTAAGTGAGGCACCATCCCCCTCTGCTGACAAAAACCTGTATCTGCTCTACCCAGCAACTCAGTCCTCTGTGTGCCTATTTTTCCCTAATCCCCAAATGTCACCCCACACACTATTTGTGATCCCCTAGAACTGGGGCTCTGGGTTGGATGCTAGGAGAAAAAACCTGTTGGAATGATTGTCTACTTCTAGACTGAAGTTTAGATATTGTTAACTAACTACTCCCAATGCCGCTTGAGATGGGCCTTTCACATATCCTTTTTCCTAAGGGAGCACAGCCTAGGCAAGCAGAATAGCCTGGAAGCAATGCCAGACTCTGTCCTCTCAACAAGAAGTGACTGAAATTCATGTTTCTCTCCTCTGCACCCCATTCCTTCCTCTGCTTTCAAACACACAAGACTAAGAAGAAGAAGGTGGGCATGTGTTCCTCTAAGAAAAAGCTGTGATATTTCTTTCTCTCTTTTTTTTTTTTTTGCCAGTTGTGGGGCGTGAATTCTAGAGTGGGTGCTTTTGCTGAGCTCTTCAACTCAAGGCTAGTGCTCTACCACTTTGAGTCATAGGGCCACTTCTGGTTTTCTGCTAGTTAATTGCAGACAGGAGTCTCACGGACTTTCTTGCTCCATGCTGGCTTTGAACTGCCGATCCTCAGATCTCAGCGTCCTGAGTAGCTAGGATTACAGGAGTGAGCTACCAGCTCCTGGCACTGTGTTATTTCTTCACATATGAGGCTCTGTTGTGGGCTTACATTTTCTGAACAGGTCAGGTATACCTAACCTGTATCTTGAAAACTAACACAAAAAAACCTCACTATGGGTGTGTGCGTGTGGTGTGTGTGTGTGTGTGTGTGTGTGTATGTGTGTGTGTCTGTGTCTGTGTGTGTGTGTGTCTGTGTCTGTGTGTGTGTGTGTGTGTGTATTTCTGATGTGAGGTAGGAAATAACAGAGCTGAACTGAAATCATTTTCTTTTTATTGCATTTGCATTAGTGCATATTATTTGCTTCATTGTGATATTTCCATACATGTACATAATGCAGAATGTTTCCCTACTTATACTTTCTTAACACTCCTCCTTTTACCAGTTTTAAAATCTCCTCTTGTCATTTTTTTTCCAAAGGAGTACTGAGGCTTGAACTCAAGGTCTTAAACTCTTTCTCAGATTTTTCACACATTATCTTTTGTTGGTTTACTGGACTGGAAACAGCATTTTGTGAATTTTCTGCTTTATTGACTTCAAAGTTTGATTCTTTACCTATTCGGTAAGTTAGCATTATAGTCATGAACTGCTGGCCTATTTTTTTTGCCAGTCCTCGCTGGCAATCCTCAGGGCTAAGCACTGTCCTTGGGTTTCTCAAGGCTAGCACTCTACCACTTGAGCCAAAACACCACTTCTGGCTTTTTCTATGTATGTGGTACCCAGGATTCGAACCCAGGTCTTGGTGCATACTAGGCAAGTGCTCTACCACTAGACTAAATTTCTGGCCCCTGTTTCACTATTTTTATTATGCCCTTTTGTATTATATTTATGTAAACTATTTTAATTGTCACCTGTCCATACATACCTATTACAATGTATTTCATTCAACTCTGTTTTTCCCCCTCTCACCTCACCAATAACACAACATTTAGAACCACATCCATTTTAATTTCTGTTGTCTAGCAAATGCACAGTATTTTGACTATGTCTAGCTTACTTTACTCAACACAGTCCCATGACAGACAAAAAAATGTGGGGTACCAAAAATTCTGGGGATTTTTCTAGGTGTGTTTGCAGAGAGCTGGGAGGAAGGAACCAGACTACATGCTGAACCAGCATAACCCATACTCTAAGATGTCTCCATACCCAAACCAGCAGCCAATCCTGTTAACCATTCTAATTCGAGTTTGAAAAAAAATGAAATGCACAAAATATGGTAAATCCTACCATGAGTGGTACCTGCCCAGTGCTTTCCTGATTTCTTTTTTTCTTTTATTTTCTTTTTTCTTCTTTTCTTTCTTCCTTCCTTCCTTCCTTCCTTTCTTCCTCCTCCTCCTCTTCCTCCTCCTCCTGCTCCTCCTCCTCTTCCTCCTCCTCCTGCTCCTCCTCCTCTTCCTCCTCCTCCTCCTTCTCTTCTTCTTGCCAGTCCTGGGGCTTGAACTCAGGGCCTGGCAACTATCCTTGGACACTTTTTGCTCAAGGCTAGCGCTCTGCCACTTGAGCCATAGCACCACTTCTGGCATTTTCTGAGTATGTGGCGCCGAAAAATCGACCCCAGGGCTTTGTGCATGCTAGGCGAGCACTCTACCAGTAGGCTATGCTCCTGGCCCTCAACTGATTTCTTTTGCTGCAAAAAAGGACCCCAAGTTTGGCATCTTAATAACAGTGGCTTCCCAGTGACAACCTCTGAGAAAGAGGCAGAGGGACCATGAGGAAAGATGTCATGAAGAACGTGTCATGAGGAGAAGAGGAGGAGTCCTTCGTTCCACAGGTCACATCGACATTCTGTCTTCACTGAACTGGTAGGGCCCAGAATCCTGCATGGAGGATGCCTTAAGAGCTCGCACACAGAGAAACAGTGAGGCTGGGGATAAGGAAGTTGGGTTCAGGTCAGGTGCACTGATCCTCTGCCCTCACAAAGAATACTTCATTCTTTCCAGGGTAACTCTTGAGGCAACCTCTGCGGATTTCTCCTCCTGCTAGAATTGGTCCTGAGCAGGTCACTTACAGCAGCAACAGACCCTGTGTGGAGGAGCCATGTCATCACTTAGCTCAAACAACCCTTCGTTTTTCCTTACAGGAAGGGGCTGCCAGCTCTCCAATGGCCTGCTTTTCCATGGCTGCCTTTAGTCCTTGGGGAGAAGTGGACTGTTGGATACAGTATTGAAACTCTCATGGGCCTAGTTATTTGAGCATCAGGCTGTGGCTTCTGATGACTTTGGGCTATTAAGACTTTCCCTTGCCTCAATATTTCAAGTGGAGCAAGGTAAGGCCGGTCCATGGCACGCTTGAACAGTGAAAATAGAGTGTGGTCAGCAGAACACTTGTGTTCAGGGGACTGGAACTTCCAGTGAGGGACTGAGGATTATGAAAGCGAGAAGCATAATCCTGTGTTTCAGACGTAGAGGTGCAGGAACTCATCCTGTTCCCCTAATTTCCTCCCTTTAATCCCCTGTCAAAGAGTTCCAGCATGATCTCCTATCCAGCAGCAAAACTCAATTTAGAAATACCTCTTCACCATAGCAACCTTAGACATGAACTCTTAAAGAGTGGGGAATGGGACAATCATTTATACTGCTTAAAAAAAAAACAAATGGAAAGGGGCGCTGTTGCTTAAATTGTAGAGCAATGGCCTTGAGCTGAAGAGCTCAGGGACAGCACTCAGGCCCAGAATTCAAGCTCGACAACTGACAAAAAATAAAAACAAAAACAGAGAATGGGGGGAGGGAGGGAGAGAGAGAGAGAGAGAGAGAGAGAGAGAGAGAGAGAGAGAGAGAGAGAGAGAGAGAGAGAAAGAGAGAGAGAGAGAGATATGTTGGATGTTTCTCCAAAAGGAAACATCCCCGACTTATGTACATGTAAGTCTTCTGTATAATCACCTTTTTGATAACAAAAAACTTTTTAAAAAATGAAACATTATATTGAAAAAATTACTCATTACCTGACTTATATAACTGTAACCTCTCTGTATATCACCTTTATAATAACAATAAAATTTTAATTATTATCAATTTAAAAATTAAATATTAAAAAAAACACATGAGGGACAACATGGCAGACAAGCCACACTATTTATAGGGAAAATAAAGGTGGTATCTCTAAGGACCATTCAAGACTCAGATCTCTAGGAATTGTTGTCAGAGCCTACAAGAAGTTTGAATAATGCACGCTTCTTTTAACATGCCCCAGCAGTCAACATACACAATACTCCAGGATAGGCCTGCTTGGTTTCTCCTCCTAGGTGAATGTTGGTAGCTGTAATAGTGCCTGTAGCTACACCAAGCCCCACCCCATAAAACTGCCTAATCTACCAAGTCTCTCCCTACTCCTTATGTTGACTCTTCCCCTCATCCTTCATTCCTTCTTTCTGTACCATCAAACATTAGCCTAGAAGACACACCAAAAGAAATTATTAATATTTTGTCCTCTTCTCTCTTCATTCTCCCATAAGCCTCAAGGCCTTACATATCCCATATTCAACACCTGTAGCACATATCTTGCACCATTTTCCACATCTCTCACTAGCTTCACACTAAATCCTCAAAAGAAAGGAGGTGCCCTCTCTCCATTTGTTGCATGATGAAAGGGTACATATATTCCAATTTAACCTGGACATGGTGTCTAGCACCAATTTGGAGTCAGAATTTCTCAGGGAAAGATAAGGCTTATCCAGGGACAATTTTGCTCTTATGAACTTCCCAACCTGCAGAATGCACAGGTGGCTCCTGATCACCTGAAAGAACATGAAAATCCATCTTCGTGGCTTCCATGTGAGGTAAGAATGATCTAGTGGGCTCTTAAGTGAAGTAACATCTCCCTCTGGTGGTAGAAACTTGCACTTGCTCTGCCAGGCAACCCCTCCTATCTCTCCTCAACCCCTCCTATCTCTCCTCAGCCCCGAATGTCATTCCAGCTACTAGGTGTGAATTGGAGTTTGGATACTGTTACTAATCACGCCTACCAGAACTAAAAAGAACACCTCCAAGGAAAATGTCGCTGCCTGAGACCAATATTGTCCAAACTTTTTCACCCAAACTCTTTTACTCAAGTAAGCACCACCTAGATAGGAAGGGTAGCCTGGAGGTTTGGTTGAATCGCTTTCCTTCTCCAAAACAGGAAGAAATAAAGGACATTCCTTTCAGTCACATGAGACTGAAGGCTCTCTGAGATTTTTGTCCTCAAGGTATTTGAGGAAGGGCTCTGCTTTTTATGGAACATATTAAGTCTCAACTGAAGGGTGACCATTGCTGAATCTCATTAGAATTTTTTGTATGAGAGAATGGCATGTAGAAAACTAAAATGAGATCCCTATCTCTTATCCTATACAAAAAAATCACCTCGAAATGTGTCAAATGCATTACTGTAAGAACTAAGACACTGGAATTTCTGAGGAAGCAGAGGGAATAGCTAAGGACATAACAGAAAGAATTAAACAGTACAGCAAAGAAATCTGACAACTGTTCATTTGGCAGAGAATTAATATCCAGAATATATTAAGAAGTCAAAATAATAAACACTAGAAAAGAAAATTCCATCAAATAGTTAACTAAATCAAAAAGATGGGGAAAAAGAATTTTTTGTATGAAAATAGTAAGAAAGTTTATTGGGAAATAATAACACTTTCAGAAGGTTAATGATGGGGGCTGGGAGTTTGGCCTAGTGGTAGAGTGCTTGCCTAGCATGCACAAAGACCCAGGTTCGATTCCTCGGTACCACATACATAGAAAAAAGCTGGAACTGGTGCTATGGCTCAAGTTGTATAGATCTAGCCTTGAAAAAGGCCAAGGACAGAGCATAGGCTATGAGTTCAAGCCCCAAGAGTGGCAAAAAAAGGTTAATGATGAATGATCTCTAAGTTAGGAATCAACTTCAATTGTTATGTTAGTAGTAGAGTCTTGTTTTATACCAGGGCTGGTATGGCTTGCAATCCTCCTATTTCTGAATCTTTTTTTTTGACCAAGAATGACATGCATGTGCCACTATTTTCAGCCATTGTTCTTCAAACAGGATAATTTGCATGGATACACTGGAGGCTACAACATACCAGCACAAATTCCTCCAAAAGAGGAGTATTTGTTTTCCCCTGGGAAATGGATAATGAATTAGTACAAATGGGGAAGGGAGTTCTTGGAGATGTTACACAGTGTCATCCAGGGGTTTGTGGAAGCAAAGATTAGAGTCTGTGAGTGTCATTCACTACGTCAATCTCCTCATGTGAGTGGCATGTCACAACACTGAAATGAGGGGATACTATACTTGGCCTATTAAAAGCCTAGGAGAGGGCTGGAAGTTTGGCCTAGTGATAGAGTGCTTGCCTAGCATGCACGAAGACCGGGGTTCGATTCCTCTGCACCACATATATAGAAAAGGCCGGAACTGGTGCTGTGGCTAAAGTGGTAGAACTCTAGCCTTGAGAAAGTGCAAGGACAGTGCTCAGGCCCTGAACTCAAGCCCAGGACTGGCAAAAATGTAATGTACTGACTACTTTTTTTTTTGATGAATGTAACTGTAAACCCTCTATATATCAACCTGACAATATTAAAAATTAACACAAAAAAGCGTAGGAGAGTCAATATTGCTACTACTGCTAGTTGGTTTATTAGAGTTTTTGGAAGAAACCACGTTTGGTTTTTTTCTTGTCATCTGGGGCTTGAACTCTGGGCCTGAATGCTATCCCTGAGCTCTACGACTTGAGGCAGAGATCTACTTAGAGACCATGTTTAATGTCAATAAAGTGGAAGATTCTGTTGGGAAATGAAGTCCTAGGAGCCATGGGACTTGGTTTAGGTGGGACTTTGTTGAGGGCTCTACTGTGTTTCTGCATCAAGAACAGGAACGCATTCATGTAGCCAACCTCACTTTCAACTCATTATGAGTCACAAAGCAGGAAGCAGGATAAAGCTGGCATTGCCCCAGGAACTCTCATGTTTCATGTCCTCAAACTCCAGAATGCTTGAGGAAAAGGTTGAACAGATACAAAAAGAAGAGTTACACCTCCTCCTTTTCAGTGGGCCCATATGGAATTCTCTGACTCAAGTATCGAATCTGATATGCCAGAGACTGAAGGATCAGTCTGTGGAGTGTACCATACAGCAACACTTTCATTCAGGTATAGTTTGAATATGAGCAGGGAACATACCTTTAGGAGGCAGTCACTAAGGGTTATGTGAAAAGAGCCTCAAGTCTGATTCATAGCAATACCACCAAACCAATAGGGAAAAGGAGAAAGCCCATAGTCTGTCATCCCTGGATCTCACACATTTTTCTGTAAAAAAAAAAAAAAGATGATGAATCGTGGGATTAAAGGCTTTATAATTACGACTTGATTTTTAGAATAAGCAATCTCTTGTAGCCATAGGTCTATGACGATGGCTCTGTGTTGACGGTAAGTGCGTTTTCTTTTTTTTTTCTTTTTGTCGGTCATGGGGCTTGAACTCAGTACTGGGTGTTGTTGCTGAGCTCTTTAGCTCCAGGTTACTGCCCTATCCCTTGAGCCACAGCATCATTTCCGGTTTTCTAGAGATTAGAGATAAGACTCCTCTGGACTTTAGTCCCCAGGCGGCTTTGAACTGCTATGCTGAAATCTCAGGTTTCTGCTAGGATTACAGGCGTGAGCCACCAGCACCGGCTTGTACAGGCTTTATAGTTACTACTTGATTGCTACAATAAGCAACCTCACATAGCCGTACTTCTACGACGGTGGTGCTGTACTGATAGTCAGCGGGATGTCAAAAACCCTTTCTGGACTGGGCCCCCACATCCACCATTGCACTGATTCCTCGGAAGCCCCTGAACGAGGTGCCGTTATTGCTCTGCTTTACACACGTGAAACTCTGGGGTGCCGCTCTCATGCTGAGCTAGGTACCCAGACATAAGAATCTGGAAAAGGGAAAAGGAAGACCCGCCCTCCGACTAACAGGTTCCGCCCTCACCCACTGGCTCACTGATCTGTCTATCACAGGAACCCTGGGGGTGGGGGAGTCGTTAGGGGCAAAGAAGCTAGTCCCATTCCTATTGGCTAGAGCCTTGGAAAACGTCATAACAAAACGTGTCCTGATTGGTGGAAGAAGGCCGACCAATGAGGAGGCATGTAATGTCCTTGAAGTCCAGAAATTTCGGTTATTTGACGCAGACCGTTTCTGGCTCCCGAAGTGTCGGCATCGAAAAACGGTTGTGCAGTTCTTGCGGTGAATAGGTCAACTATCACTACATCTGGACTCTGGAAACATGGACTCTTGGCATGACATGTTTCGCCAAGGACCGAGTCTTGGAGCAAGGGGTGGGAAGCGCTACAGTCTCCATAGGGCCCGCCAAGGAGGCCCCAGGGCACCCGGCTTTGCCAGTGATCTGGGACACCGCTTCGTAGGTGATCTGGGGCCTCCACAGATAGTCAGAGACCTGCTTGGGCCCCAAGGCAACAACATTGGTTCAGAGCTCAATTTAGAACCGATATTGTCAGGAGTTGCTGGATTTCAGGGTGGCAGTGGAGACGTTAGGCCCTTCACAGAAGAGAGGGGCGATGCTTGGTACTCAATGCTCAATTTCAATATGGAAGATCACAGTCCCTACCAGGTGCCCGAAGGCCAACTCGGAATTCTGAAACGGGAAAGCTACACTGCCAATTTGTCTGCCAATTGGGTAGAAACAGCCCCAGGCCTCAGGGGTAGAAACATGCTGGTCTTTAGCCATGTGGAATCACAGCAGGCCTCTGCTACCATTGAGAATACCAGTAGGCCCAAATTTTACAGGGCCTGGGAAGAGAAGAAGGCAGCTAGAGAAACTAGCAGGATGGTCACCCAGAAAGCCCAGTGGCCTTCATCTGACAACGAGACCTCAGAAGAGTGTCATAGGAAGCAAGACAAGAGTCTGTGGAAGAAACTGCCCGACAGACTGAGTTATAGAGGCCATGCTGAGCCTGACAGCTCTAAGGGATCAGAAGGCACAACTGAAAACTCTGATGACCAGAATGAAGATATTTTCTATTCTATGCCTGGCAGTTTGCTGCCCTTTTCTGCCCAGGAGCTAATGACAATCAAAGAAAATCAGAGGTGGCTAGAGGAAACTTCCTGTAAGATAAAACAAAGTGTGATCAAGAAATACCCAGAAGCTGCTGCTGCTGCAGGTGGTATGCCCAGGGGCTGCTGCACAAAGAAAATGGCTGAGGAGAAGAAACTCACAGAGGGTCCTTCAAGAGTTATCCTGGGAAGAAACACCCCCTCTTGCAAGCAGATGACAAAGATACTTCCCCTGGAAGCTGCTGCATTATCCCCGATCTTGGTTATTCCTCATTCTGAGGGTTCCAACGCAACCACTACTCTGCATCCTGGACCAAAGCGATACAAGCAAGGCAACAACATGAAGAGATATGGCGGTTGGAGGAGAAGGAAGTCCTTTCAAGTGGCTAAAGAGCATGATGAGGCAAATAGAGATCCTGGTGTGCAGGACCAGGTGAGTAATCCATCTTCCCCATCCTTTCAACACATACCTCCCTCCAACAATGCACACATCTTTGCCTATGTTCCCTCTGCTTTTTAGTTCAGAGGTTGTTACTGGTGGCCCATGGGCATTAGGATGCCCAATCCAGTGTCTGTTGTTTGGAGGATATCTTGAGAGCACTTGGTAGATGCTAATCAGGGTTTGCCAGGCTTTGCATATTTTCTGCCCTTCCAGACAAGGGCTGAGATAGAAGCAGCTTTGTTGGCTGCGGATTTGAGTTTGGAATCTGCTTGCAGTCTGGGCTGCATAGCTTCAGTATCTCATCAGCCTCTCGATTCCTCCCTCCCATATTGCAAGCCTGCCTGGAGCAAGTCCCGGCATTTTTCATACTCAACACACTTGCTTGGTAAGCTTTGCCTCCTGGCCTGATGCTGACAGAGACAGAAAGTCCTGATGAAAAGAGCCCCTCACAGTGGATGGAACTGCATGCAGACCATCGTATTAAGTGACTAAGCTTGATTCAGACAGACAAATACTTCGTGATTCATCAGACGTGCAGAAGGTGGCTAAAAAGCAAGTAAATAGACGTGACCACAGATGTGAGGCCATTGATGGAAGGGAGGAAAGGAGGGCAGGAGAATTGGGAGAATGTGATATTGTAGTCAGAATGTATAGGTCATACTGATACCCATTTAAAATGGCAAATGAAAAGGTTTTGCTAGGAGGAGGGATAATAGGATAACAATGAGTTGAGTATGATTGAAGTATTTTATATGCATGCATGAAAGTATCACCATAAACCACCCATTTCTAATTAATATTAGAATAAGCTTAGTTACTAATTAGTTAAAATCATTATTAGTTAGCTAAAAAGGTAAACAAAAGGAATAATCTTTTAAGGGGAAAGAAATGAGCACCCAATTTCCCCATGGTTTCTCTTTTTTTTGTATGTTTTTGTTTTTGTTTTGCCAGTTCTGGGCTTGAGCTCAGGGCCTGAGCACTGTCCTTGGAGTTTCTCAAGGCTAGAGCTCTACCACTTGAGCCTCAGCACCACTTCCCGGCTTTTTTTCTATATATGTGGTACCAAGGAATTGAACCCGGGTCTTCGTGCATGCTAGGCAAGCACTTTAACCACTAGGCCAAACTCCCGGCCCCGAGGTTTCTCTTTTATATTTGAAACCGTAAATGTATGTACTCAGGGAGCAATTTTTCTTTCAGCTTCCAAAATACAGGTCAGGTCCATTTTATCGACAATTCAGAAGGAGTGACCACTACACAAGAAACTCACCTGTTCAAATGAATGTGCAGAACTTCCCCAAGAAGCAGAGGAATTTCACACCCAAAGGCCGTGCAACTTCAGGTGAGTCTTGTGAGTGTCGAAGCAGAAATGACTGATGGGATTTGTAGGAAGGCAACATGCATTTCTTTCACTTCTGGACAGGTAAGAGACTCAAGCTTTTGTCTAGGATCCTGGGCCTACACCAGGCAGTGCTCCCATAGGACATGGAATATGGGCAGGCCTGGTGTCAGGTAACCACACTGTCCTGTAGTGCCCAAACTCTAACCCAGAAGTAGACCTTCGGGACAAGGGTCTTTTTTAGCATCCTACCCAGAGTCATAGTCTCAGTGGGCCTAAGTAGTAGCTAGGGTAGCATTTGAGAGCAAATAAAGGTAGGCCTTGAAAGAGGAAGGGTTGCTGGGCACATCAGATACACATTTTTGCTAATAGAGGGAAATGCTGCCTCACTTAATCTGTCATACTATTCCTACCTTACAGGGAAACTAGGAAGCTGTTAAGTTATGTTCTGTTTCAGATGATCATGAGCCACTTCAGGAGACGCCACGTCGGACATATAGGCAACACAGTTGTTCCCGGGTAATGTCTTTTCTAGCTCATTGGGAAGTCACTCCTAGATAGATGGTAGGCTCTGGGTTCAGGTTAAACTGATATACATGCACAATCCTATCATGCACCTTACGGCCAAAAAGAAAATTAAAAACACCCTTCCTATGAATGTTGGACAGGATTGTAGGATATTAGGAGATGTAAGGCCAGGGGGCAGATGGGTGGATAATGAGAGGGAGCCAGTACATTAACTTTTTTTTCTATTTCTCTTGTCTTCTGGGCTAGTGCCGGATGATGTATAATGATATTGCAGAGCTCAAGGAACAACTAGGTATGATGGACCCAGGGGAGGGGGCAAGGGTGGGACTGCAAAGATCTGAGATTCTGGAAGCAGGTACCTGGGGCAGGTCTGGCAACATCTTTCTGGAAGGAGAACTCACACAGGCCTGTCTTTAAGCATCCTATGTACTGACTGCTGGGGCATGTACAAAGAGCAATGCATTGTCCAAACTAAACCTAGGATCTGTCAACCAATGCCAGAGATCTTATCTCATATTCAGTGATATTTCCTTTACTTTTCCTGTAAGTACTGGTTGTTGTGAAATGTTTGGTATCTGTTGCCCTATGTTTGTTGAATTTTATCATTCATGTTCCACCCTTGAAAACTCCTGGTTGAGGCTGTTTGGTATAGAAGATACTTCCATACTGAGTTCTGGCTTTGATAGTCAGTCCCAGAGCTGTTTGACAAAAACAATTGGGGAATCTATTCGCATGAATATTGGTTCCCTGGGAGACCACTTGGGAAATAGTACATGAAATTGCAACCATAGATCTGGACTACTTAATTATGCCTCTTTATTTCAGCGGCTATTCAGAGCTTCATTGAAAAGTTCCAGTTTCTTCAGTGTAAGTATTCTATCATCATATCCCCATTTCACAGTTATTGTTTTATCTATTTGGCAATTTTGGTGAGTCAAGAAGACCCCTATTTCGTTCTGAATCTGCTCTGCTTGACAGGTTGAATCCAGTATCTTCATGTAAGACAAGCAGTTGGTATCTGTGGAACCCAGGAGTTGAGGTCCAGCTACTTCTTCCCAGTTTTCTCCAGCCGATTTTCTTCTTAACACCTTTGTTTCCCCCAACCCACCCAAGTTGACAACAGTTTCAAATTAAAGTGCATCTTATGATCTGTGGTCTCTCTCTTTCATTGTCTGTCTGTCTCAGGGTGGAAGGCATGGGAAAAGAAAAAGGGTGAACAGCTATGGGCTGCCATATCTCACAGTAGTGAAAGGACAGTACCACTGGCATTTTATTGTAGGCCTTCTTCCTGAGGAGTGTCTGGGCCTACTTCTGAGCAGGAGTGCTGCACTCAGGCTTACCATGGTATTTGCAGTGGGTTCTGGATTTAACCTGACAACACTAACTTGTTGCCCTTTGGTAACACCCTTCTTCCAGGAGCTGATGAGCTCTTTCCAGAGAGGGCCAATCACCCCTGCCTTTCCTCTTTCTCCCAAAGCCCTCCACTGGTGGTCTCGCCCATAGAATCAGGTATTCAGCAGGTATGGTATTAGAAGGTATGGGTGTGCTTCACTTCCCACAACTAGCTCACATTATCCCTCTTGAATCTAGCTCTGGGAATACCACACAACGACACTAAATTCAGCTAGAAATTGTGTATTGTTCTCAGTTCCTGATGAGCCCTCACTCTGGGAACTCAATTTCCCATACATGGTGATCAATTTTTCCATATTAATAGAAACCCTAATCATATCCCATTAGGTGGCAGAGCAGTGGGAATGTATGGGGGAATATGAGAAGGTTAAAATGAAGGTACCAGGAAGAGAGGGTCAGAGCCTCTGACCCAGAGCCACTGGATCAAACTGGATGAAATTGCCTCCAGCAGCCAGAATAGGTGTCCAGGGAACTGTACTACCACATCCTCTAGGTCCTGGACAGTCAGCCCTTCTGCAGCCAGTCCACACTATGGCCCTAAGTTGAAAAGTGTCAGGGTGTGTTAGTTACCTTGACTCTTAGATTGTCAGGGACAGTAACTGGGACTGGGTTTTTGATCCTGCTTCTGTAGCCTTCTCCACCAAACCCACACTCATCATATATGAGTGAATCTCCATCAACATTGGCCAGGCTTGTGTCCAGATTAGCAGTGCCTGCTGGGAGTTCTGGAACATGACCTACAACGTGATGGCCAGATGCCAAGTGGCAAGATCAGGTATGAACGTGTTGAATCAATGGAAATGAGTCAAATGGGAATTTTGCCAGCTTCCTCTCCAACAAGGCTGGGTATCTGCACACAGGAAATAAAGGAAGATAGAACATTCCAGATGTGTTCACCTTTCAAGTCTAGTTGTATGTGCTCATGAATACATTTTTTCCACCCTGAGGGAGAAAGCTTTGATTCATGAGTAGGAGTCATAGAGACAGGGTGACACTTAGTCATGGATCAAATGAATTCTTAGCATCTACCTTTCACCAGAGTCCTAAAACATAGGAGGGCATGGGACAGGATTCCCAATGGTAGCTTCAGGTCTGTCAAAATGTTGGGATTGCTGGCATATGTAGATAATGAGCTATTTGAAATCGTGGTTTATGAATGGAATGATCATGTATATGCTAACTTCTTCACAGTACCTGCTTTACCTCTTCTTTATAGTAAAAAGTTCTTCAGGGAGATAGCCAATCCTAAGGGAAAGGAGAGCAGATAGGGAGAACCCATATGGTCTATGGGTCAGGTTTGGTACATTTCCCCATTTATCTATTGCGTGTCCCTTCCAGTCTCTGGTATCTCAAGAAGCCAGGTAGGACTAATCACCATCTCAAAATCAAAACAGATTTGCAGTTATCACATAAACCATCTACCTCAAAACTTTACCTGGAAGGGCCTGGACTTTGGCCTAGAGGTAGAGTGCTTGCCTAGCAGGCGCGAAGACCTGGGTTGGATTCCTTAGTACTACATACATAGAAAAAAGCCAGAAGTGGTGCTCAGGCTCAAGTGGTAGAGCTCTAGCCTTGAGAAAGTCCAAGGACAGTGCTCAGGCCCTGAGCTCAACCCCAGGACTAGAAAAAAAAACCAACTCTCTACCTGGGAAGATGTGTTTGATTACTTAAACTGTACTTCTGACCTTTACCCAGCTGGTTAAATCTCTCAAGGGTAACACAGAGCATTGGTATGAATAGCTTTGTCAAAAACTATAATTGGAACTTTGCCATCTGATAACTCTTGGCCACTTCTAACTAAGCTAAGTTACAGGAGCAGGCCCTTCCCTTGGATACACAAAGTGAATGTCAACAGAGGACAAGCATGGTTAAGTGCCCTGCATGGATATGTACAACCCTTGGTGACTAGCTTTCACAGTCCTTCATCCTCCCATTGAGCAAAGGGTATGAGCATATTCAAACGATGCCTGCATGGTACTATTGCTGTATAGCAATGCATAGCAAAACCACAAGTAATGACTTAGCATCAGTGAAGAAAGACATTCTGTCACTCCTTTTATTTCACAGGGAGCTAATAAGGAACCATCTTAAGACTTGGCCTATGGATAGAAACAGATAGTTTGGGAATCTAAAAGCAAAAACCTCTCATGTCTCAGGGATACCTAGGACACCCTAGAAAGTAGTTTGTATTAGAGATGGAGATGAAAGATGACCTTGAAGAGGGAGGGGTCTGATATGGTCCCATAGAAACGTTTAAGCATCAGGCCACTGTGGCAGTGGTGAAGAGGCCACACCCTTCTTGGCCAAGAGCAACTTCCATTGTTTGATTCAGGCAGAAGCAAAGGATCAACCATCTACTGGATTGAGTCATTACTCCCCAGGGCCTACCTCCTGGGTGCTTGTGTTGAAGGTGATTTGGGCCAGATCCCTGATCCCAGACCTTCTGAGTTCAAGTTCCAGTACTGGCGCATGCATACACACACACACACACTCACACACACACACACACACACACACGCACGCACGTGCGCGAGTGCAACCAACATTGCATATATTCATATATATGTGGTGTTATACCACATATATATGAAAATTATACTACTACTACTAATTGGGCATGCGTGTAATAGGAGACTTCTGGAAAGCATAAGTAGGAGTAAAGAATGGGAAAAATTGGTACTGAGTGGAGTGAAGGGAAACCAAGAATGCAGAAATTACATATATGAAGATAGCATAACAAAATCCTCAAGTGCTGTTTGAAAAAGTGAAGGAAGAGAGACAGAGACAAGGGACTATAGTAGGGGATTGCACTTGTTCAAAGTACACCTATGAAATCATCACAATAAAGACCCATTGTATTTTAATGTGTACTAATAAAAATTTTGAATATACGGGTTGGGAGTTTGGCCTAGTGGTAGAGAGCCTGCCTAGCATGCACGAGGTCCCGGGTTCAATTCCTTGGTACCACATACATAGAAAAAAAAGCCAGAAATGGTTCTGAGGCTCAAGTGGTAGAGCTTTAGCCTTGAGAAAGTCCAAGGACAGTGCTCAGACCCTGAGCTCAAGGCCCAGGACTGGCAAAAAAATTTTTAGAATTGTGAATATACAAAAAATCTCAGCACCAGTAGCTCCCACTTATAATTCTACCTACTCAGGAGGCTCAGATGTGGTCATCTTGGTTTTAAGTCCAGCCTGGGAAAACAAATTTAAGCGACTCAGACCTGATTTGTTTTTCTGTCTGATGCTCAGACGTCTTCTATATTATACACATGCAGTCATACAATATACAACCTTTTACAATGAATTTTGTTCTCAGAAATTCATATGGGACTCTAAAGGTACAGAGCACTGCATTTGGACCATGGATGTAGTTGCCAAGCTTAAGCACTTTATACCTACCTGTCAAATCAAAGGTTTATATTTCTTTTTTTTTTTTACTGTAGTGTGTAGAGGGGTTACAGTTATATTTGCCAGGTAGTCGGTGCATTACTTCTCACACATCAATACCCTTTCTCATGTTTTTGTCCCCATTTCCCTATCCCCACCCTCCCAATCATCTTGCTTTCCCCTCTTCCCTTTACTAGTTCAAATAAAGAAATAAACGTATATACAATATGCCAGATAACAAAGTCATATACTGTAACAATATGAGTTTAAAAAGGTTTATATTTGTAATGCTTGTGATTCTATGTTTAATCTAATCTGATCTAATCTAATCTGGTGTGTGTGTGTGTTATGCTGATTCTAGATATTTAACAAAAGGCCTGCATGCTGTTTCTGAACATTTTTTGCTCAAAGCTAGTGCTCTAGGGACCAGTGGTAGAGTGTTTGCTTAGCATGCACGAGGACCCGGGTTCGATTCCTTGGTAGAAAAAAGCCAGAAATGGTGCTGTGGCTCAAGTGGTAGAGCTCTAGCCTTGAGAAAGCCCAAGGAGAGTGCTCAGGTCCTGAGCTCAAGGCCCAGGACTGGAAAAAAATAAAGCTAGTGCTCTACCACTGAACCACAGATCCACTTCTTTGTACTTAATTAGAGATAAGAGTCTCATGGACTTTCCTGCTCAGGCTGGCTTCAAAACATGATTCTCACATCTCAGCCTCCTGGAGAAAGTAGCATTACAGGGATGAGCAATCAGTGCCTGATTCTGAATTGATTTTTTTGTAGAGAGAAGGCTTTGTTTTTCATTAGAGGAAATAGATAATAAGGAAATGTACAATTGGGAGCGTGGTCTAGTGGTAGAGTGCCTGACTAGAATGCAGGAAGTCCTCATTTTGATTCCTCAGTACCACATACACAGAAATAGCCGGAAATGGTGCTGTGGCTCAAGTGGTAGAGCTCTAGCTTTGAGGAAAGCCCAAGGACAGTGCTACGGACCCCAAATCCAGGCCCCAGGACTGGCAGCGGGGTTTGTGGGGGGAGATAAGGAAATGTAGATTGTGGTAGGCTCTAAAGCAGGGAGATGGGACACCAGGCTTTGTTATTGGTAGCAGGTTTATTATGCTAGCACAAATGAAGTGGACTGGTGCCCCTAAAAAACTTCACAACCTAAATTGGCTTTTTCGCTACAGGCTAGCATTCTGTTACTTGAGCCACAGCTTTACCTCTGATGTTTTATTGGGTTAATTGAAGATGAGAATTTCACAATATTTTGAAATATGATCCTCAGATCTCACCCTTCTGAATACCTGACCTTGTCCCTTTCCCCCATCCATCATACTAGTTTGTTCCTTAAATTTTTAATGTACTCTGTAGTATCAGACTCTAACCCAGCAGACACCAGAGAAAAAGAACTGATTACTATGCAGGTCTCTCTCATTCTCCCACCTATGCTGCTACTTAACACCTCCCTTTGTCCCTTTGTCCCTTTGTCCCTTTGTCCCTTTTCCCTCCCTCCTTCCTCCCTCCCTCCCTCCCTCCCTTCTCTCTCTCTCTCTCTCTCTCTCTCTCTCTCTCTCTCTCTCTCTCTCTCTCTCTCTCTCTCTCTCTCTCTCTCTCTCTCTCTCTGTCTCCCTCTCCCTCTCCCTCTCCCTCTCCCTCTCCCTCTCCCTCTCCCTCCTTCCCTCCCTCTCTCCCTCCCTCCCTCCCTCCCTCCATGAAGTATGTGACTGCATGCATTTCAGTTTAACCTGGACAAAAGGCTCATCATCTAGCTGAAATCAGCATTTCTCGAGGCCAGAGAAAGTATTATGTGTGGCTAATCCTGTCTCCAGATGGCTGTTGTGGTCTTTCTCAACCTGGGAATCCATTGTGGCTCATGGTTACCTGAAAGAGAACAGCAAAATTCCAGCTTCCTGGCTTCCATGTGAAGTGGGAAGTGATCTGACAGATGAGACAATATCCCCCTCTGCTGGCAGAAACTTGGTCTGAACAGCATGCCTAGTTCTCGCTTGGTCCCTAAATGTGTCAGCCCAGCTAATATGGTCTGCACGTAGGACTGCAGCTCTTGGTTGGATGCTAGAAAACACTGTATTTTGCTGAAAGTCTAGTTTTGCCTTGGAGTTTAGACAATTTCAAGAATCATTTCCAATGCATGTACCCTACTTTCAAGATTCTCTTTTATCTGAGAGGCTTTACCTAAATATATAGGAGAGCCTGAAAGGAAGGCTGAAGTATCAGTCTCCCCACCTCACATCAATTGAAAGAAATGGATTTTCCCTTCTCAATAACTTGTCCCTTCCACTGCTCTCAAACCTAAGCAAGATATTTCAAGCTCTTTAGGGTGATGTCCTCAGTTCATTAAGGAAGATCTCTGAATTTTCTGGAACATGTGAATCTCTGGTGTGAGGACCACCATGTTGAAAGTTTGAATCCTACAAGATTTAAATGTTTTTTCTTTATTATTAAGAAGTTATACAAAGGAGGCACTATTTAATAGAGCAGTTTGTTAACACAATGCTGTTAATGGGGTACCTAGAACACTTATATAATTAACACATCTATGATAAATCTCCAACTGAAATACTGCACAAACTATTTTTGCTCTGGACTAAAAAGCATTACGCAGTGAGACCCTGGCTCAAACAAGACAAAAAAATGTATTGCTAACCTAGTTTAAGAAAAGAAGACTTAATAAAACTATAATTAGCTGTGCTTCATATTTTAAAGATATTAAATGCTATGTGGCTTCTTATAGTCTTTTAATGTAGTTTGTCTGATCTTTCCTGAAACCTACTATGATTACTGTTTTCAGTAAGAGCCTCTATTTGTGAATGTTTAAAGATGCCACAAAAAGAAGCTGATGGATGGTGAGTTCAAGATGATAGCGAAAGGTTTTGGCATAAAAGAGAGAGGTGTTGTGCTGGTGGTTCATGCCTGCATATAATTGTAGCTACTCAAGAGGCAGAGATCTGAAGATGGTAGGTCAAAGCCAGCCTAAAGTCCATGAGACTCTTATCTCCAATTAACCAGTAGAAAGGCAGAAGGGAAGATGTGGCTCAAGTGGTAGAGTATGAGCCTAGAGCAGAAAAGGCCAAGGAAGAGCAAAAGGCCCCAGTACTGGCCAAAAAAAGGGAGATGCTGAGCCAGCTGAAAGGATTCAGCAAAACAACTAGACAGAGGGAGAATCCAACATCTTTTAAGAGAAAAATCAATTTTGGTGTCACCCTCTACTTAATGTCTGAGGGCTTTCCTTGTTCCTGTACATTTGACATCACATATTTCAGTATCTTTAGCATGAGTCATGTGTGGTTAGGCTGAGAGGTATGTGTATATCCAGAGTCTCTGCACATAGAAAAGGACACACTGTTGGGCTGGCTCATGCCTGCTGATATTGTGCCATTCTTCTGATGAAATGATATATTAATTTTTATGAAATTCAAAGTACACCTGCTTCTATGGAAATATTATTGATGATGGTAATAAACATGTGAGCCTTTCAATTTTATGTGTCACACTAAATCGCTTGGAGCCGATTAAGATGCATATTTGCATATTTGAACTTGAGAGCAACCTTCACTCAAGTTTTCCATTGTGAAGTACTTCTGGCTTTCTCTTGTATGATGAGAGAAATGAATTTGATGCACCCTTTTGAAATTTTGATCATCCACAGGATGTTCATCACATCCAAAACAAAAGAAGTATGGCCAGGAGTTTGGCCTAGTGGTAGAGTGCCTGCCTAGCATTCACGAAGACCCGGGTTCGAATCCTCGGTACCACATAGAAAAAAAGCTAGAAGTGGTGCTGAGGTTCAAGTAGTAGAGATCCAGGAATACTAGACAAATAAGGCAAGTCTTTTTATGGTTCTATTCCACACACATAATGTATAAAGATGTAAAGTGGAGGTATCACAGCAACCTGCACAATGAAGAACAACATGGTTGAAAACTTAGGATTCTTTAGGGCTTCAAAGAAACACTGCTGATTCATAAAAGTCTAGGAAGTCCTGCATGTAGGCAAAAATTGGCACTGCATACCATCATTCCCTGGGTCACTCCTGTGTAGTGTGAATACAGCCCTACGCAATGGTGAATCGCAAGAAAAATTTGTCACCAGTCACTTTCCAATTGAAAATGATAATGAATCAGAAATGAATCACCTCACAGTGGATCAGCTGGAGTTGCTTCATCAAACAGGAAAAGGTAAAGACCAAAAATCCCAACCACCAAAGAATGGCACTTAGATAACTATCCTTGAGTTCCATTCCATCTTTCTTTCTGTTGCTTACACTATTAGAACCTAAAGAAACATTTGCTGAAAACCAATGGCTTACAAGATGGAAAAGCAACTAAAAGGTGAAAAAAAACCACAATGTTGAGGACCATGTGGGTGTTAATGTCCATATTTCTTCAACTTATTCGCAGTTCCAGGAGGGCAGACAGTGTAGTTCACAGGTTCAGGGTCATCCAGGAAGAGAGCTGGCAAGAGCCACCTGTGGAGATGTGGGCTGCAGCCAGGGAAGCTGCTGGCTCTGGGGCTATGGGAGAGGACCTAGGCTCCTGCTCAGATGGCATTGCAGGCTCTGGTTACCACAGAGCCACTCCTTAAAGGGGCTGTGGTGGTTTAACTTGGGCTTCAGCTCCAGGTGGCTGCTGCAGTTCCAGTCCAGGTCAACTTTTCCCTGAGCTTTCTTTGTTCAAGACTAGCACTCTTACCACTTGAACCACAGCTCTGCTTCCATGTTTTGATGGTTAACCGAAGATAAGAATCTCATGATCTTTCATGCCTGGGCTGGCTTTGAACTATGACCCTCAGATCTCAGCCTCCTGAGTAGCTAGTGTTACAGGCATGAGCCACCTAAGCCCAGTTTGGTCCTCATTACACCTTCAGACAAAAATTTATGATTTGTGAGTTGTTGGGCTTTACCATTATACCCATTGGCTTAGATTACTGTGGAGGTCTGCCCATGTCAATAGCCCTCTATTGATGGTCAGGTGTGTTTTATGTCAGTAGGATGCCAAAAATCTTTTCTAGGATGGGGCTTCACATCCACCATTACACTGAACCTTCAAGGTGCTGTTACTGCTCTACTTTATGATGGGAAGATAGGCTCAGGGATGCGGTTCTCTTTCTAAGCTAGGCATCCAGACAGAAGAATCTGGAAAAGGGAAAACTACACGACCTCCAACTAGCATGCTCAGTCCTCATCCACTGGCTCACTGATTTGTCTGTCACAGAAATAGGGTGTTAGCCACAAAGGATGTAGTCTTATTCCTATTGGCTAGGGCCTTGGGTAGCATGATATCTAGAAGCACTCTGCTTGGCAGAAGGCAGGCCAATGAGAAGGCTGGGCAGTGTCTATGAATGAGCAAAAGCCTTGTGGTTTCTGTGGAGAAATCTTTTGGGAACACAGCGCTAGGCTTGGACTAACCAGGTCTTACCACAAGCTGGGCATTGAGGACTTAAATTCTTGCTATAAGGTGTCTGCTTGAGGACATGGTTTTGATGTTGAGAATGAGGAGCTCCCAGTTGTCTATTGGATCTGCTGTGGAAACTCCATGGCATCTGGTCTTACCCCACAAAGAGATGGAGGCCTCATAGGGCCCCAAGGCTATGAACTCAATTCAGAACTCAAATTAGGAATGATAGCGCTGGGAGGAGTAACTGGGTGGGGGGCAGTAGAGTGGAACCTAGCTCCTCAGAAGAGCAAGGCTCTGCTCTGTATTCAGTAGTCAGTTTGAATATTGAAGCTACATTCAAACATCAACCCACCAACCAAATAGCCTATGGTGAGCCCAGAATCCTGAGGCAGAAAAGCCATGCTGACAAACCTGTCCACCACTTGGGTAGAAACCACCCTAGGGCCTCAGGGGGAGAGGTGTGTGCATCCCCAGTCAAGAGAGGTGGGCCGCTCCCTACAGGTAGCTTCACAATGGTTCTCTGTGAGAGACATGTGCTTTTCCCCTAGAGAGGCAGGTATACTGATCCATAGCCATGTGAAAATACACCAGGAGCTAGCACACTTGTGTAACTAAGAAGGCGAAAACCACTCAGGTCCACTGAGAGGCCATATAGGAGGCAGAATCTTGGGAACCTAATTTTTGGCCCTAAGAAAAAAAGATACAGTAGCCAACTCTGCTGTCCAGTTTGATAATAATGCCCATCGAATGTCTCCCAGTCTGCTCCACTCTATTCCTCATGGACTAAGGATAATTATAGGAAACCAAGCGATTGGATAACTAAAATAAATTGTTCTCTGGGTCTACCCAGGAGATGCTGTAGCTAATGGAGGTCTACCCAGGGTCAGTCTTAACAAAGAAAGTGGCCTGGGAGAAGCAACCCCCAGAAAGTGCCTCAAGAGTGACCTTGGGAAGAATCTTTCCTCCTTGGGGGGGCAGACGATCCAGCCACCTCCCCTGGAAACATTCACTCTACCCTCAGTTTCAGATGTTCTTGTGTTTGCAAGTTACAAGACATTCTCCACTCTGTATCATGGACCAAATCAGTCCATGCAAGGCAACACTTCAAAGAGATATGGGGCTTGGAGAAGAAGGGAGGCCCCATCCATGGTCACAAAAGTTTATCACCCAAATAGAAATCCTGTCCTGTAAACCCAAGTGAATAAACCTCCCTCTTCTTCTTTCATCAATACACACATCTTTATCCAGTCCCCAATTGCCTTTTAAGTAGGTTGGTCACTGGGAACTCTCAATCATTAATGCAGGGTCCTTGTCAAAATTGGTGGACATAATGAAAGTGCTTTACAGTCGGGGATTACCAAGCTGTGTTCAATTTCTGCCCCGCTAGACAGGCTAGGATGGAAGCCACGCAGGCTACTGATTTGAGTTTGGAGACTGCTTCCCATCTGGGTTATGTAGCATCAGTGTCACACAAGTCTCCTGATTCTTCCCTCCCAGTCCTTTTACAAGCCTGTCTGGCACAAGCCCTGGGGTTTTGGGTACTCTGTACTTTTTGGCCAGCTCAGCCTCCCTGCCTGAGACTGTCAGAGGTAGAAAGTGTTGCTGAAATGAGCCTTCCACAATGGAGGACAATGCATGCAGACCATCATATTAAGGGAGTAAGCTACACTCAAACAAATACTACATGGTTCTTCTGATGTGAAACTCTAGCTATAAAGCCAGTAAATGGACATGGTCACAGATGGACATTTGAGGGAAGTGGGGGGGGGGTGAAAAGGGAGGAATTGAGGAAAGGAGGATGGGGTGAATGTGAATGAATAGGTCATGCTGAAAACCATTTAACAAATTTCAAATTTTTTTCTTTTAGCAATCTATTTCATGTGTTTCTAAAAAAATATTTATTTTATTATCAGAGTGATGTATAGAGGGGTTATAGTTACATTTGTAAGATGGTGAGTACATTACTTCTTGAATATTGTTACCCCTTCTTGTGTTTTTCTCTCTCTTTCCCTCCTCCCACCCCCTCCCAAGTTGTAGAGTTCATTTCCAACATAATGTCTTGTGAATATAGTTGTTATACTGGTTCATCCTTTGGCCTTTGGCTCATCATTTTGTTTTTTCCTTTCCCTTCCTTGACTCAAACAAACAAGTAAATGCATTTGCAATACACCAGGCACCAATGTCAGATAGAGCAACAGCAGAGGATAAAACATAAGGAAGGTGAAGAAAAAAGAAAAAGAGAAAAAAGGCAAAAAGAGCAAAGAAATAACTCCACATAGCACATTAAAAATAACAACCACAAGGATAAATCTCTTGTTTCCCTATCCTGGAGTTCATTTCACTTAGCCTTTTTCTATATGGCCATATGCACATAACTTTTATGCGTTCCTCTGCTAGGAAAATTCTAGACACATACTAGTTATTACAAATGAGGGAAACCATAGACCCTATATTTCTTTGGGTCTGGCTTACTTCACTTACTATGATTTTCCCAAGTCTTTCCATTTCCTTACAAATGGGGCAATGCCATTCTTTCTGATCGCAGCACAGAATTCCATTGTGTATAAATACCACATATTCTTGATCCATTTATCTACTGAGGGCCAGCTGGGTTGGTTCCATATCTTAGCTATGGTGAATAATGCTGCAATGAACATGGTTGTGCTGGTAGGTTTAGTAAGGTATTGTTTCTGGACATTTGGTTAAATGCCCAGGAATGGGATGGACTGTTGGCAAGGTATTTAATTTTTTTCATATATTTTTATTGTAATGAATAGAAGGGTTACATTATATTTGCCAGATAGGAGGTGCATTAATTCGCATACATTGATACCCTTTCTCATGTCTTGGTCCCCATTTCCCTCCCTCAACCCCACCCCTCATCTTGTTTTCACCCCTTCCCTAAAAGGGGTGGAAGGAATAAGAGTTGTAAGCAAGTGAATATGACTGAAGTATATTATATGAGTGTATGGAAATATACAATTAAACACCTCATGTCTATTAAATAATAGGTGACAAAAAGGTGAACAAAAAGAATGGTTTTAAAAAAGGGAAATAATTGAGCATCCCGAGTCTCCTGTTTTCCCTTCTTCACCCAAATCTCAACAGAAAGGTACCCAGTGAACAACTTTTCTGTTAGCTTCCAAATTACTGGCCAGGTCCACTTTATCTGTTTATGCATGGAGGAGAATTCAACAGTGACAACCACCATACAAGAGTTCCATATGTTCCCACGTATTTTCAGCCTTCTCCCTAGAGACGGATATATCCCACTTACAGACCCTGCAAATTTTGATGAATTTTGAGAGTATGACTGATGGAATTTTGAGGATGATGGGAGCTCAAACTTCTGTTTAGGACAGTTGGCCTCCACAGGCACTAAAGACAGGATGTAGGCAGCCCTGTAACATTTGGAAGGGGATAAGGATTCAAACTTCTCTTTAGGACAATCAAAATACACAGGCAGTGCTTTCACAGGACACAGGATGTAGGTAGGGTTCGTCTCAGACAGCCATATTGGCCTGGAGGTGAGGATTGTGCAGCACCCAAATCTCAACCCAGAAGTACACTTTCAGCATAACAGATTCTTTGCTAGCATCGGACCCAGTGCTACACTCCTAGGGGAACACAATGGAGTTGGAATGACATTTGAAGGCAAGATGAAAGTAGATACTCAGAGCAGTGGGGTTGCTTGGCAGAGCAGGTACAAGTTTCTGTCGGCAGAGACAGATGCTGCCTCATGTGAGAGTCTGCTAGGCCATTCCCACCTCATAGGGAAACTAGAAAGCTGGATTTTTGGTGTTCTTTTTCAGGTGCCCACATGCCACATCACAACAGTTTGGAGGACATGGTTATGCATCGGGTAATGCCATGTCTAGCCCCTAAATATTCTAGTCCCATCTAGATATTGAGCTCTGTGTCCAGGTTAAACTGACATACATGCACCCTGCCATCACACACCCCATGAAGAGAGAAAATCTCATCCAACAAGGATTCCTGTGAATCTCAGTACTGTGGGATATGAAGGGAGGCAGTGTAACTCCTCAGGACTGGCGTGAGGGTGAAAAGACAAGTGCATTAATCAGCTTACTAACAATCATTTCTTTATCTTTCTGTCTGCTGGGCAAGTGTATGATGATACATACGGATACAGAGAAGATCCTGGCAAAATTAGTTTGGGGAGTGGACACCTGGGTAGGGCTGTCTGCTGGTATAGAGTATTACATGTAGCACCTTTCTCCTGGGAGGAGAA
Source organism: Megascapheus bottae (assembly GCF_031878675.1). NCBI lineage: Eukaryota > Metazoa > Chordata > Mammalia > Rodentia > Geomyidae > Megascapheus > Megascapheus bottae. Next base: position 39,879,179 of record NC_143547.1, read on the forward strand.
TCCAAGTAGGCTTTGCCTTGAGGCTTTGTTATATTGACAAATAGGCATGCATAAATTGCAGTGCCTTATCTAAACATGGCTTGGGCTCTGCCAACCAGAACCAGATATCTCTTATCTCTTCCTCTAAGGAATATATTCACTTTATTTTCCCTAAATGTATTTGTTGTTATGAATTGTCTGTATTTGTTCTCTCGGGTTTGTGTGTAAGTGACTGCCTTCTTGGTTCCTCATTTTTCTCTTTTAAATAAGCCTGGAAGATTCTGTTATGCCCCATCCTGGAGAAATATTCATTCAGGTTGTTTTGATGTCGAAGGTATTTCTACACTCAGCTCTGGTGATTGGTGGATAGATTTTAAAGCTGCTTCATACAGGCTAAACAGGAGGGAAATTGCAAGGTTGTAGGTTCTCATGGAGCGGGGACAGTGGAGGAGCAGGAGGGATTCTTGTATCTGTGCCTGAACTACCCACTTCTCTGTTTCAGATTCCATTCAGTCACACTGAGATGTTCCAGTCCCTTGGACATAAGTGTTTATTTTGCAGTACACCTTCTCACAATTCAGACTATTCACAAAGTGTCTGGCTGGCCTGACTCTGCTCTGCTTGATAGGCTGAACCCAGCATCTTCATGCAAGACAAGGAGCCCAGGAGTTGAGATCCACCTACCTTTCCAGTTTTCTCCAGCCAATTCTTACCAACACTTTTGTTTCTCCTAGCCTACCCATGTTGACAAGTTTCAAATTAAAGTGGACTTGTGATCTGTGTGCTCTCTCTGTCTCTGTCTCTGTCTCTCTTTCCACTTATGATCTGTGTGCTCTCTCTGTCTCTGTCTCTGTATCTCTGTCTCTCTCTGTCTCTGTCTCTCTCTGTCTCTCTCTTTCTGTCTTTGTCTCTGTCTCTCTCTCTGTCTCTGTCTCTCTCTGTCTCTCTCTCTCTCTGACTGAAAGTCGTGCAATAACCTGAGAGAGAGAAAATCCATGAAGGCACAGTTAAAGGTGTCAAAGGAGTTTTGTTAGTCAGTCTGCAACTGCCTTGTCCCATGCTACCTTAGAACTAAGAGCAGCTGTAACCTCCAAAGGGGTGAGCTTATTTCCTCTCCTCTCCATAGATCGCTTGCTCTTTTCCTGTGTGCAGACCTGTCCACAGGCCTCTCATCATTCAGCAGGCCTCTCTGAAGGCCTCTTGCCTCTTTTCAGGCCTCACCACAGGGCTCTCACCTCTCCACAGGCCTGGGCACTACTCCACTCCAGGATCTTCCAGCCTGGAGCTCTCTCTCCTCCTCAACAACCAGCTGCTTTATATCAGATGCCCAGTCCCCCTGGCACCACCCCTCAAGCAGTGACATAAACATGGGGTGGGACTTCCCACTCCTTTGGTTCTCACATTCCCTACTGGGTTTTATATCCAATAAAATGTCCATTAATTTTTATATCCTTCTTTTGGGCCAAATTATATACACACACACAAACACGCGTGCGTGCGGACACACACAGACACACACACGTACACACACACACACACACACACACACACATACACACACACGGACACACGGAACAGGCTTAGAGTTCAGCACATCCAGCAGATAATAACAAGGCACCTGTACAAAGATGTGGGCCGGAAACTCCCTCCAGAGTAACGTATTAAGAACAAGGAGGGGTAACCTTAGCAAAGAATTGTGTCCTTGTTAAACACATTAACACTGATCTTTAGGGGAGCCTTTGAGTATCTGTGAACCGTCCATCTTGCTCTGTGGAGAGCACAGGCTTATCCAGTCATGGTCAGTCTCTAATTAATTTAACGTTTAGTTTAAAGTTAGGGTCCTATTCATTCTCTTTGTTGTTGTTGGTTGTGGGGCTTGAATTCTGGGCCTGGGCACTGTGGCAGAGCTCTTCAGCTCAAGTCTACTGCTCTACCACTTTGAGCCACAGCATCACTTCTGGTTTTCTGATGGCTAATTGAAGATAAGGATCTCATGGTCTTTCATGCACGGGCTGGCTTTAAACTATGATCCTCAGACCTCAGCCTCCTGAGTAGCTAGGATTACAGATGTGAGCTACCCACAGGTGCCTGGTTAGAGGTCATATTCATTCTTTCCACCTGTCTTGAACTCTGAGGTCTATAAATACAATGTAATTTCCAATTTATTCCTAGGGCCTTAGCTAATAATTGAGTAACTTGGGCCATGAAGGCCAGGCCATTGGCAGACCCCAATGCTTTGTTACCCATAGCCAAACTGAAAAATTATTTCATGGAGTAATTTATTTTTACCACAGTGACAAATAATCAGATATAACCTCTGGGGCTGCCTGGGTATTGAAGACCATATTTAGGGCTCTGCAATTCCCTGGCGCCTCAGGATCTACAGGCATATAGGTTCTATAGACCTCCAAGAGCTGTTTCAGAAAAGCAGTGAGGGACTCACTGGGGAGTTGTAGTTGGCTTCCTACCCATTGCCCATATCCCTGCTAACAGGGTCTGGCAATGATTGCCTCCCTACCTTGACCGCTGTTGTAGTTCCAGCTTGGATGAGCCACGGGGAATACTCATTCCAAACAGACTAGGTCATCTTCCGAGGACAAAACAACTGGAGAAGTTGGTGGCAATCATCCCACGTGGGCTTGTGTGTGAAGAATACTGTCCAAAATAATGAGAGAAACCCTTGTTTTGTTTTGTTTAGAAAAGGACAGACTATGTTGTTTCCAGTTTTATAGGTCACTAGTTGTAAAGGGAACATACACTATTGGGGGTCTGCTCACAGTCTCTCCTATGGGTTGGTGCCTGACTCAGGATAGTTAGAGGGCTGTACTACCTTGTACCACTCAGGCTGGTACATGGAACCACTTCTGGTATGGGGGGCAATTCACATCGGAGGCACAGAATAAGGGAGAGAATGAACCAGGAAGTCTTCTTCTGAGGGATCCTGGGATACCAAGAGAGATTTTTCAGTTACAGTTTTGTTTACAAGAGCTTTAGGACACTGTTTTCCCATCCTGAAAATAAAGGAATAATTGGAGGAGGAGGACTTGTAACAAACAAACACAGTCAAGGAGCCACAGACACTTAAGCCACATATCCCAGATGGTTTCTCAAAGAAGCCCCAGACGACTTCTCAAGAAGTCCCAGATGACCTCTTGAGGAGGTGCCAGATGGCTTCTCAAAGAAGCCCTAGGAGGCAGAGGTGATGTCTCATCCCAGACAGACTTGGGAAGTTGTGCTGTGTCCAACTTTCCACTGAGTCTCCCCAGAGGCAGGCCTGCCTAGACTCACCCCCTTGGAGAGTTTCCAAATGACTCCTGTTCATGTTACTCCTTGGGAAACAGACCCTTGAGGGAAGCTCTCTCCCCTGAGGGCGGAGGCATTCACCTACAAGGGGGTTTCCCAGGAGCCAAGGCTAATTGCCCTTCAGATGGATAAACTCGTTAGGGCCTTCTGAGAGAGAAAAAAATCCATATGGTTAAAAGTGACAAATGAGGGGCCAGGAGTTTGACCTAATGGTAGAGTGCTTGCCTAGCATGCGCGAAGACCAGGGTTCGATTCCTCAGTATATATACATAGAAAAAAAGCTGGTAGTGGTGCGGAGGCTCAAGTGGTAGAGCTCTAGCCTTGAGAAAGTCCAAGGACAGTGCTCAGGCCCTGAGCTCAAGCCCAGGACTAGCAAAAAAAAATTAAGGTGATGGAGTTTTAGTCAGTCTACAACTGCCTTGATCAGGAACTAGGAGCAGTTGCAATCTCCAAGAGGGTGAGCTTTGTTCCTCTCCTCCCTACAGGCTTCATCTCTCCACGGACCTGTTCACAGGCTTCAAACCATTCTGCACACCTCACCTCAGGCTTCTCACCTTACCACAGGCCTCACCGTAGGCCTCTAAACTCTCCAAAGCCGTCTCTGGAGGCTTCTCACCTCTCCACAGGCCTCACCTCAGGCTTTTCACCTCTCTTTAGGCCTCTCTGCAGGCTTCTTACCTCACCACAGGCCTTACCTCAGGCCTCTCGCTTCTCCATAGGCCTCTCCAAAGGCTTCTCACATCTCCACAGGCCTCCCTGCAGGCTTCTTCCCTCATCTCAGGCCTCATGTCAGGTCTATCCTCTCTCCACAGGCCTCTGTATAGGCTGCTCACTTCTCTACGGGCCCAGGCACTGCTCTACTCCAGGAGCTTCCAGCATGGGAGCTTTCTCTCCTCCTCCTCAACACCCAGCCCCTATATAGAGGGTGCCCTGTCCACCAGTGGTGATGTCAACTCAGGGCAGAACTTCCTACCCTTCCAGTTCTCACAATGGGAACAAGAGAAGTGTGGAGGACTGCTGCATCTCATGGCAGTGAAAGGATAGTGCCACTGGCATTAAACAGTAGGCTTTCTTCCTGAATGGAGTCTGTGGCCCTCTAAGCAGGTTCCCTGCACCCAGCCTTGCTGTCTGTGGTTTACACAACCTGTGTTCTTAGTGGATTTGGGTTGGTCCCACTAACTTATTGCCTTCTGCTAACACCCTTCTTTCCAGAGCTCCAGTCCCTCCTGCCTTTCCTCCTTGATTTTGCCGCCCTGTTTCTCCTCTCTCACCCTTTTCTTGGGACATTTCTGGGGCTTGAACTCAGGGCATGAATGCTCTCCCAGAGCTTTAGTACTGAAGGCTAGCACTCTACCACTTGAGTCACAGATCTACTTCTATATATTTTTTTTGATTAATTAGGAGTAAGATTCTCACAGACATTCCTACCGAGAGCTGGATTTGAATCATAATCTGAAGGCCTCAAACACCTGAGTCACTAGGGTTACAGAGATAAGCTACTAACACCTAGATTGTTCTCACTCTTCATTTTTCTGTTTAATTTTTTGCCAGTCCTGGAGCTTGAACTCTGGACCTGGGCACTATCACAGGTACCATCCCTGAGATTTTCTTTATCAAGGCTAGCACTCTACCACTTGAGCCACAGTGCCACTTCTGGCTTTATCTTTGTATGTGGTACTGAGGAATTGAACCCAGGACTTCATGCATGCTAGGCAAGCACTCCACCACTAAGCCACAGTCCCAGCCCTCATTCTTCTTTTCTGTTCTGAGCAACCTTGATCTCTCCCATAGCCCCACTGGTGGTCTCTCTCCTAGAATAGTTCTAGCAATGATTACAAATTCATGTTATTCTCTACTTCCCTCTTATTTTGGACCCATTCATCCCTTATCTACCTCTAATGCCACCACATGAAGAGACGATACTCAGCTAGATATTGTTGTTAACCACAAACCAAGGTAGTACAACAGGACACCAAGACAACAAATATTAGGAAATGTTTTTGCCTAATAGGAAAAAATACAGGTGTAGTGAAAGAGTAGAAATTCAGTGGGGGCCAGGGTTTCCAAGACCCACTGGCACTTGGGTCCCGAGTTCTCACAGGGAATGTTACCTTACATCCATGCAAAACTAAACAATTTAGTCGGATGCCCAGTGACTCACATCTGTAATCCTAGCTACTCAGGAGGCTACAATCTGAAGATCACAGTTCAAATCCAGCCTAGGCATCAAAGTCTGTAAGACGCTTATTTCCAATTAACACCAGAAAATTGGAAGTGGCACTGTGCCTCAAGGGGTAGGGCAGTAGCCTTTAACTGAAGAACTCATGGACAGCACCCAAGCAAACAAACAAATAAGTAAAGCATCTGTACCAGTATCATAAGATGTCAGCCCTTTCACCCAGCCTTCATAGTCCAGCTGCCAGCCTTTCCAGCACTAAGGAAGGGGGGGTAGGCATTCCAATCGCTAAACCCTCTTCAGTGGTGTCTGTTTTAACACTTCCATGGGCAGTTCTCAGCAATCTAAGTGCTATGGAGATAGCATACCAACCTCTCAAGTATTTTTCAAGTTTCACAGCTCAGTTTGTGATTTTCTGTACCACGTGTTGCATGCATTTCTCAGTTCCTGATTAGCTTTCCTCTTGGAAAGAAACTCAATTTCCATACATGATGATCTTCTATGTATTTAGAAATCCTGATCACATACCATTGGATGGTAAAGCAAAAGTAATGTTTTGGGGTTGGGGGAAATAGGGCTGCATTCAGCAGTTAAAATAGATGATTATGTAACAGTACTCCCACATCCTCCAAATCCTGGCTGGACAACCAGCCCTTCTGCAGCCAATTCAATCCATGGCTGTAAGTTGATAAGCGTCAGTCAGTTTCTAATGAATGATCCTAGAATGTGGCACATATTTTCAAGTACTTCATGCTTATGTGACTTAACTCAATATCTCTAGGCTGCCTGAGGAGGTCATGTCACAGTTTTTTTTCTGATCTCTATTTTGTGATGTTACCTCTACTACTAGTCAGCCAGGATGGATGGCTTTGTCCATTCTGATTCAGCATGTTGTAGGCCTGAGAATCAGGGGCTAATACATATCTGAGTGAAGTAAGTTGAGTAAAATAGGTATTTCTGCCGTATTTACAATGTCAGAGAGGACAAAGAACATTCCAGAACATTTATCTACCTTACAGCAGAGGGCATAAAACAGGACTAAAACAGGAGGACATAGGGTTTGGAAGAAGTCAAAGTTATCAATCCTAGTGACAGGTTGTGTTCTGTTAAAATGTTGGTATTGCTGACATATTTAGGTGACTGTGTCTCAAATCCCATGCTGTGGAGTCTTTAGCTTCCATTTCCTTGCATTGGGAATAGGTAATCTCTCTCTCTCTCTCTCTCTCTCTCTCTCTCTCTCTCTCTCTCTCTCTCTCTCTCTCTCTCTCTCTCTCTCAAAACAAAATTGGTGATACGATGTACAGGCTGGTTTCCTCAGAGAAGCTGTTTTCCCTTCCTCTTTAAAGCAGTAGCTCCTATGTGAGATAGCCACATCTTAAGCTAAAGACTGATAGGTGGGCACAGAGCATAGAGTGCTCACCTAGCATGTACAAAGTCCAGGATTCAGGTCCCGTTACCACATACAGAGAAAAGGCCAGAAGTGGCACTGGGACTCAAATGGCAAAGCGCTAGCCTTGAGAAAAAAAGTGTCCAAGGACAGTGCTCAGGCCCTGAGTTCAAGCCCCAGGACGAGAGAGAGAGAGAGAGAGAGAGAGAGAGAGAGAGAGAGAGAGAGAGAGAGAGAGAGAGAGAGAGAGAGAGAGAGAGAGAGAGAGAGAGAGCGCTAGGCAAGGAGGGCCCATGGAACACAGGTTGTTCCAGCTGCCACATTGCCCCATATGTTCTTTTCCCTCTGTTTTCAATGGGTTTATTTCATAAAGCCAGATTGTATTACACGAGGTAGGACAATCACTACCTCAGAGTCACAGGAAGCACTTAAATCAACCACTACAAATCTTATCTGGGAAGATAGGCTTGCTTACTTAGGCTATGATTCTGGCCCTGTCCTGGGTAATTATTACCAACGTAACACAACTGACTGTGAAGAAGTCTAGTGCACACTCCGCTATTAGATCTTGTCACCAGGGATGCCTAGGGCAGTTACGACTAAACTAAGTTCCCAGGACCCACAGCTGCTCTGGGAGGCACTGAGCAATTGTCAGCAGTGGAGAAGCCTGTGGAGGAAGCCATGTCAGCACAGCCTTTGGTGACTAGCTTTGTCAGCTCTAGTTCCTCCCTCTTAATGCACAGTCTCTGTTACATATGACTTCTCCCTTAGGATGGTGTTACTATAACTTGCACTAGAAGGAATGTAGCCTCTGTTTCTATAGTAATAATCATCAGAAGCTCATTATCTAACCAGAGGTTCGGGTCAGATAATTCCATCTGGCTCCTTTGGAAGAAAGTACGTTAAGACCCCTCTACTTTTTCTCTGAGCCAGGAGAAATGGAACTGGAGAGCTCCATGTGCTGCCATAACTTGTACTATTCAGCTTAAATTAAGCTCAGGGTGAGGTTGTCTGACCCATGGGCCTGACCTTTATATAGGGACACTATAGAATCCCATACAAAATCCCATACGGACCAAATGTCAGGGCTTCCTGTATTTCATTCCCAACATGGCCACTTACATTTTGTCAGAAAAGGTATACTCCTCCTGAGAATCCAGCTTGGGCTACAGGGGCCTTAGTCAGACAGCCCATTAATAACCATGAGCAGTCTTGGCATTCTCTGGCTGTGGGGAGGCCAAGCATAGTACTGGCTTCCCTTTGGGAGCTGTGAGACACCACCTGCAGTAGGAGATTGTCCTGGTAAGTCACCCTCATAGGTTCTAGTCTTTACTGTCACAAACTTCTAGGTGATCTAGGGCAACTTCAGGCTTATTTATCCTCAACCTGCAAAAAATTTCTTCCCTCATCCACCATTCCGCATTATCCATTTCCTCTAAAAGAAAAGTGGATGCTTCCCTTTGGAAGGCTTTGTTTAGGTATGTTGTAAGACCAGCAGAGCTAATACAATCTCTGGAGCTTCTATATTTCTTCATTATCCATTTCCTATAAGAAGAAAGGAAACACTCCTGTTTTGATGGATTTGTCCTGTTATGTTATACCCTTCAATGTAACCATAGAGATTATCCATGTGGAAGAACAATGGCTGGGCATAGTGGCACATGCATGTCATTCCCAGCAATAAATGAAGCACACACAGGAGGATTCCAAGTCGTGCATGTTCTTTCATAAAAGACCCTACTTCAAAAATAACCAATACAGTTCAAGTTTTGGGAGTGGCAAAAAATATTAAAAAATACAGATAAAGGCCAGGAGTTTTGTGTAATGGTAGAGTACTCACTTAGCATGCACAAAGACCTGGGTTTGATACCTTGGTACCACAACATGGAAAAGCCAACAGTGGAGCTGTGGATCCAATAGTAGAGCACAAGCCACGAGTACAAAATACAAAAGCTCAGGGATAGTATCCAGACATTGAGTTCAAGTCCCAATACTAACACACACACACACACACACACACACACACACACACACACACACACACACACACATGTGCACATGCACATAATGAAAGTATATTTCTTCCTAATAAGTTTTCAGTTAAAAAATAAACACTTTATTGGCACTGGTAGCTGTGACCTCCACCACGCAAGATACCTGTAGGGCTGAAAATGTGGCTTAGTGGCTCGGTGCTTGTCTAGCATGCATAAAGCCCGAGTTTGACTCCTCAGTACCACATACACAGAAAAGACCAGAAGTGCCACTGTGGCTGAAGTGGTAGAGTGCTAGCTTTGAGCAAAGGAAGCTCAGGGACAGTTCTCAGGCTCGGAGTTCAAGCCCCAGAACTATAAATAAAATAAAATTAAAATTAAAATATCTGTAGATTCCAGAAATACCATAGCCTTCCTTTGAGACAATGGGGGTCATAATATCCAAGGTCTTCAGGTAGTTTTAATTAGAGCAGTAGAAGGGATGGGCGTGAAGTAGGAAAATATCCAAATTTTTCATTTGGAGGGATAAGGGAGTTCAGCCTTGCTTCTACACCATCCTGCCTTACCAAGTAATGCTCTCTCAGGAAAACTGGTGTGTGTGTGCGGGGGGGAGGGGGAAGCTGCCCTCAGTCAGTCATGTTGTGCTGCAAAGTGATTTAGGCAGTGGGAGTGATTAGTAGCAGTTTCATCTCTAATCCAGATCTAAACTTCCAGCCCAATAGTCATATTTTTATATGTACCAGTACTGAGCTTGAACTCAGGGCCTGAGCCCTGTCCCTTAGCTTTTTTACTCAAGGCTTATGCTCTACTAGTTTTTGGTAATTAACTGGAGATAAGAGTCTTTTTGCCCAGCCTGGCTTCAAACCATCATCTCAGAACTCAGCCTTCAGAGTAGTTAGGATTATAGGCATGAATCACTGGTACCCCACAACACAATCCTTTCCAGCATTAAAACCAGAGTTATAGTCCTAAGGGGACACAGTGCTGGTTGTAGTGACCTTTGGGGGCTAGGATAGACAAATCTAGAGAAGGGAGAAACTGCTGGTCAAAGCAGATACAACCTTGTACCAGCAGAGGGAGACAGTGTCTCACTTGAGAGTCTCACACATCATTCCTATGTCATATAGAAGGCCTGAAGCTGTCTTTCAGTGTTCTTTCAAGGGACCAGGAGGTATATACATTCTCCTGGCCTAGATATGCCTCAAGAATCATTTGAAGAACAGGGTCATTTCCAGGTAATGCCATCTCTGGATCCCAGAAACGCTAACTCCAACTAGACTGTACTTTCTGTACCCAAGTTATCATGAAAAACATGCAACCTTCGATTATACACCTGAAGACAAAAGGACACCTCCCTTTCCACTGAGTATTCTATGAAAATTGTGATACAGGATTTTAGTACACGGGATATGTAAGGGCTTAGAGGGGGTTGGAGGGTAGGAGAGGATAGCAATTAATTATGTCTTTTTGTCTGGTATCTTCTAGGCTAGTGTCTAGTGCTACAAAAAATGATTTATAGAAGTTCAAGGAAAGGGGCCGGGAGTTTGGCCTAGTGGTTAAAGTGCTTGCCTAGCATGCATGAAGACCCTGGTTCGATTCCTTGGTACCACATATATAGAAAAAGCCGGAAGTGGTGATGAGGCTCAAGTGGTAGAGCTCTAGCCTTGAGAAACCCCAAGGACAGTGCTCAGACCCTGAGCTCAAGCCCAGGACTGGCAAAAAAAAAAGTTCAAGGAAAAACTAGGATGATGGATGAGGAGCAGAGGTAGGGTCAGCAGAAAAAAAAAACAAAACCTTAAGGGTCTGAGAGCAGGAACATTGGGCAAAGCTCACTGTAGATATAGGCAGTATTACAAAAAACAACATTTCCCTTAGAGGAGAAAACAAGAAGATCTGCCTGGAGCCTTGTGTGTATGTTAACTGCTGTCTTGTCCAAGTGACAATGAGTTGTCAAAATTCAGTTTGTGCTCTGTCAACCAATCCTAAAGATTTCTTCTCAGGCTTTTTAGAGATAGTTCCATTATTTTTCACATTAGAGTTAGTTAGGCTGGTTTGTCTTATATTTGTTGTCCCTTGTTTGTCTGTACACTGGGGCTTGAACTATTCTTAAGATTTTTCTTTGTAGGGAAAGTGGGAGAAAAACATGTGAAGGGGTATCAAATGTTCAAGAATGACCTTACAAATGTAACTGTAACCCCTGTATACCTTACCCCGACAATAAAATATAAAAACATATAAATAAATAAATAAAAAGCTGACAGGGGTGGCTCACACCTGTAATCCTAGCTACTCAGGTGGCTGAGATCTGAGGATCAAGGTTCAAAGCCAGCCTGGGCACAAAAGGACCTGAGACTCTTATCTCCAGTTGACATGTAGAAAATGGGAAGTGGGGCTTGGCTCAAGGGTGGGGCAGTAGCCTTGAGCTGCAGAGCTCAGGGACAGCGCCTAGGCCCAGAGATTTCCCTAGAAGACTGGTGCTCCACCACTTAGGCCAGAGCTCTACTCCAAGCTAAATTTTGTGGTTTATTGGGGATATATATCTCATGGACTGCTCTGCCTGTGTTAGTTTTGAATAACAATCCTCGGGTCTCAGCCTCCAGAGGATTACAAGCAAGAGCCACCAGCGCCTAGATTGTTTTTAAGTAGTCTCGGTTTTCCAGGTTTTCTACTGACTCATGTCTTTGCCCGCTTCCCATTGTTTGTCCTTGAGGGCTGCTGCAGCTGCTGGTCAAGGCCTGGGGCAGAGAAGCGGTGGAAGCTGCAGGAGACATTCTAGGAGCTAATAACACACCCTTTCCCCCAAGCCTGAGGAGGCGGAGCTGTTGGGGGCCACCGCCCTCGCCTCTCCCCCCCACCCACCTCCCCTCCACTGCTGCTCTTCTGCCTGCCTTCCTGCTGGACAGAGCTGACAGCAGGTGCCAGACCCTGTCCTTGTCCCCTGGTGGTGTCCAGTAGCCCAATGCAGCACCATTCCTACCTGCACCTTGTCCATCAGTGACACCACACAGCTACATCATGATTATTATACGACGCCCAGGGGAAGTGGGATGCTATTTATCGTCATACTGGGAGGAATCATTTATGATGGAAAGGTCCTGTTATATTATCGCAGTTCTATGGCTCAGTCTCCACTCTGCCATTGCCTGATATTCCTGGAGTCCCAAGGCCCGGCACCTTAATCAAAAACTTCAAAGTAGAACTAAACAACTTGGAAAAGTTTGAACAATCATGACAGGAAACACACAGTGGGAAATGATACCCAGTTTGAAATGCTCCAGAGAAAGACGCAAAACATAAGAACAAAACACTTACATAACCATGGTTTTAAAAATCATAAACCAAAACACTGTAGCACTGATAGGATAGCAAACTTTTAATGCATGTAATAGTTTAGGATAATAATGATTGTCATAATATGATTACCATCATTAAATTTTCCTTGCTACAATTAGGAATACACACCTATAAGCCTATAAAATTTAGCATCACACCTCTAGGTGCAGTGGCTCATTCCTGTAATCCTAGCTACACAGCAGGCTGAGATATGAGGATCATGGTTTGAAGCCAGCCTAGATACAGAAGTACGTAAGATTCTTATCTTGAATTAACCACCAAAAAGCCAGAAGTGGAGCTGTGGCTCAAGTAGTAGAATACTAGCCAGAAGGAAGAGGAGGACGAGGAGGAGGAGGAGCTCAAGTACAACACCCAGGCCCTGAATTCCAGTCTCAACACTGGTGTGCATCACTGATAGTCTTAAGCTAGAAGACACATGCTAGATAAAGATTGTCCTAAGCTTTGCATTTTAGCAAAGTTATATACTTAGGGCACATGAATACATTTATAATACAAAGAAGTTAGTAAGACTCGCCATCCCGGTTACACAGAGGTCTCTCATACACTTATAGTTTGCACCATTTTCTCAATAACTTTAAGTCTCTCACGAGTAAAGGGATGTACAGCTACAATAACATTCATTTACCTAAGACACACACACACACACACACACACACACACACACACACACACACATATAGAGAGAGAGAGACAGAGAAGGGGGGGGGGAGAGACAGAGACAATTTTCAAAAATAGCAGGTTTGATTAAATGACAGACTTTTTTTTGCCAGTCCTGGGCTTGGGCTCAGGGCCTGAGCACTGTCCTTGGACATTCTCAAGGCTAGAGCTCTACCACTTAAGCTTCAGCACCACTTCCAGCTTTTTTCTATGTATTTGGTATCGAGGAATCGAACCCAGGTCTTTGTGCATGTTAGGCAAGCACTCTACCACTAGGCCAAACTCCTGGCCCAGATGGTTTTATTTATTTGTTTATTTTATGGTCTGGAAAGTAGTGATGACTAGGAACAGAAATGCTAAAAGTTATGAGGGTTTGTTTTGTTTAATCCTGAGGCTTAAAACATGGGCCCGGGCATTGTCACTAGCCACAACTCCACCTCCAGCTTTTTCTGTGATTAATTGGAGGTAAGATTCTCACAGACTTTTCCTGCCTGGGAACCATGATCCTCAGATCTCAGTCTCCTGAGTAGCTAAGATTATAGGCATGAGCCACCAGCATACAGCTGCCAAAAGTTTTAATGACCATTTTTATCTCTTTAAGTTCAGACACAGAAGATAAAAAGTGATTATTTTACCAAACGTGAATACTTTGGCATTGCAAATATTTGTACATTTAGAGTAACCTCAGATCTATAATTGTTCTTTTTTCACAGTTGTAACATGGTCATTTAAAAGACTCAGGCAAACAGTTAAACTCTGCTTAAGGTTTAGAGGGTTTATTCTTTTTTTTGGGGGGGGGGTACCAGTTCCAGGGCTTGAATTCAGGGCCTAGATACTGTCCTTGGACATATTTTTTTTTGCCAGTCCTGGACTTGAGATCAGGGCCTGCGCACTGTCCTTGGACATTCTCAAGGCTAAAGGTCTACCTCTTGAGCCTCAGTAGCACTTCCAGCTTTTTTTGTTCTATGTATGTGGTAGTAAGGAATCGAACCTGGGTCTTCGTGCATGTTTGGCAAGCACTCTACCACTAGGCCAAACTCCCAGCCCCTGGACATTTTTACTTAAGGCTAACACTCTACCAGTTAAACCACAGTTCTACTTTTAGCTTGGGGTGGGTTTTTGTTGTTGTCGTTGTTTGGTATTTTTTGGTGGAGATAAGAGTTTCCAAATAAGCCAACCTTGGCTTCCAACCCTAATCCTCAGAGCTTAGCCTCCTAAGAGGTTAGGATTACAAATGTGAACCACCAATGCCTGGCTAAGGTTTAGTTATTTAAGTATCCTAAGTCATGATAAGAAAATATCCTGATGCAATACTTGTTTTAAACCAAAACTACTGTTAAGACAGTCTTGATATTATATACATAGAAAATTACATCTTTGTTTTGCATCAATACATTAAAATTTGACCTCTTAAACTTTTCTAGAGTGGTATTGTATGTGATTTATTTGTGGTACTTAGAAGAATGAGCAATTTCAAACTCATGAATTATTTCTTTCCGCAGACAAGGAAAAACTATCAGTAATTTGAAAAATTCGTTTCTGAACATGGCATAATCCCTCAACACTTTAACTATAGACCAGGCTTTATAAAAAATATTTAGAGTGATTAGGAATCTATCTTTCAATGACCTATCAAATGTCTGGCCTTTCAACCTCATAAACTTTGTTAATAACTTTAAAATCACAATTAACTTTATGACACACATAAACTATTTATTTTGTCTTCATTTTTTGTGCTGGTTCTGGAGCTTGAACTCAGGGCCTGGGTGTTGTTCCTGAGCTTCTTCTGTGGGGTCCCTGAGTTTCTTTTGTGCAATGCTAGCACTCTACCACTTGAGCCACAGCGCCACATCCTGTTTGCTAGTAGTTAATTGGAAATAAGAGTCTCACAGATGTTACTGCAAGGGCTAGATTTGAACCTCTATCCATGACTGCCAAAAAAAGGCACAGAAAGGTAACATAGGAGTGACTATATTCTGCTAATGTGTGTGTGTGCGTGTGCGTGTGCATGTGTGTGTGTGTGCGCGCGCACGTGTGTGTGTGTGTGTGTGTGTGTCCTGGAGCTTGAACTCAGGGCCTGGGTGCTGTCCTTGAGCTTTTTTTCTCAACAGACCAGCACTCTATCACTTGAGCCATAGCTCCATTTCTGGCTTTTTTTTTTTTGATACTTTACTGAAGATAAAAATCTTATGGATTTTCCTGCCTCAGCTTGTAGGAAACTTGAGCTGTGAAATCTGGAAAAGGTTTGAAGGTTGGAATGCCACTTTAACTGTACTCAGAACACTGAGAACTGGTGATGGAAGGGTTAAGACAGATAGCTCTGGAGAAGGTTAGGCTGGAATATCCCCCCCTCCTTCCTTAGTGCTGGTAGGACTGATAGCTTAACCTTGGATGCTAGATAAAGTAAAATCCATGTCTGGAATTTGGCTTGCAGTCTCCTTTCTCAAAATATTAAGGGAATCAGTATTTCTCACAAACTCTGGGCTCTGATAGTAATATTAGTATAGATGCCTTATTTTGCATGTATCCATGGTAACCTTCCCTGTACTTAAATATGCTTGCTTGTGGGAATTTGGAGACCAAGTGTCAGTGAGCCTTGAGATGCCTGGTTTTCCTGCTATCTCTCTCTGTGTTTGTCTCTAATTTCCTCAGCTCTGGTATCCCGTTGTGCTGCATCAGGTTGCAGTTAACAACATCAGCTGGCTTCAAATCTCAACCCTCAGCTTCCTGAGTAGCTAGGATTCCAGGCATGATCCACATGCACCCAGCTAGAAGTGACTATATTCTTTTGTTTTTTTTAACAGTCCTGGGGCTTGAACTCAGGTCCTGAGCACTGTCCTTGGGCTTTCTCAAGGCTAGTGCTCTACCACTTGAGCCTCAGCACCACTTCTGGCTTTTTTCTATGTATGTGGTACTGAGGAATCGAACCCAGATCTTCATGCATGCTACACAGGCGCTCTACCAGTAGGCCAAAGTCCCAGCCCAAAGTGACTATATTCTTAAGAAAAAAGGAGAATAGCGGGGCCAGGAGTTTGGCCTAGAGGTTAAAGTGCTTGCCTAGCTGCTTCCAGAGAAAGTGTGTTAATCTTCTACCCTAAAGGAGGAAAAATTCTTCCTAGGCAAATATTTGAGGCGATCTTTTGGAATTTCTTCTCATAAGTCACCTTCTTTCCAGGAGTGCCCCCAGACAAGTCACCAACAGAATCCAGTAGCCACTCTGTAAGAGGGCCTGACTTCTTGCTTGGCCCTGGCCACAAGATTTTTTCCTTTTAAGAAGGGGCTTACACAGATGCTGGAGGGGATGTGGCCAGGAGGGATCACTACTACACTGTTGGTGGGAGTGCAAACTCGTTCAACCACTATGGAAAGCAGTGTGGCAGTGCCTCAAAATACTAAGCATTGAGCTCCCCTATGACTCAGCAATTCCACCACTTGGCATTTACCCAACCGTCCAGAAACAAGGACATACTAAATCCACTAGCACAACCATGTTCGTTGCAGCATTATTTACCATAGCAAAGATATGGAACCAACCCAGATATCCCTCAGTTGATGAGTGAATCAACAAGATGTGGTATTTATACACAATGGAATTCTATGCTGCTGTCAGAACGAACAACATCTCCCCATTTGTAAGGAAATGGAAAGACTTAGAAAAAATCATATTAAGTGAAGTAAGCCAGAATCAAAGGAACATAGGCTCAATGGTTTCCATCATTTGCCATAATCAGTAGAAACCTTGGACTCTTGTAGCAGAGTTTTGCAGTAGAGCAAAACCTAGATACATAAGGCCATACAGTATGACACTAAATGAAAGGACCTCTAGGATATAGAAACAAAACCATATAATGAGTGATTGTTGTCTTTAATATACTGTTATCTCTCATCTCTTTTGCTGTCCCTTGGTTATCTCATATTGTTACAGTATTTCACTCTTTTATCTGATACATTGGATATATGCGTATTTGGTTATTTGAAATTGGATAGGAAAGGGGGGAAAACAAGATGAGGGTGGGGGTGGGGGGAGGGAAATGGGGACCAAGACATGAGAAAGGGTATCAATGTATGTGAAGTAATGCACCTTCCATCTGGTGAATGTAATGTAACACTTCTATTAATTACAATAAAAATATATGGAAAAAAAGAAGGGGCTTACAGCTCTCTATAATGGCTTGTTGCTAGTTCTTTTTAATTCTTGAGGAAAGTAGCAGACTGCCAGGCATATCAGAATTCTCCTCGTACAGGAGATCAGACATTCCAGGTATGTCTTCTGATACCTTGGGATTGTCAGACTTGATCTCAACCCTGCGCTTCATAATATTAAGAAGTAACATGAAAGACAAGGCAAAATTTGTTCGAAATATGAACATTCCTACAAGCAAGGAAGTTGGATGATAATGGCATGAAAAGAATTTCAATAACAAGCAAACTATGACTCATTTAATTGAAACATATTTGTATGACTCCAAAAAATAAAAATACGTTTGAAAGTTATGAATTATTAGGTAGGGGGTCAAAGATGGCTCTAAAACACTAAAGAACCACTCTAGGTCTCTCCCACAATATAAAGAGTTGAAGGTCCCAGCAAGTAATTCCTCTAAGTGATAGACACCAATGAAACTAAAGAAACAGAGAATCATACAAACTGGAAAAGAAAAACAGAAAAATCTCATAAACTGTACAATCAAAGAAAGAGAATAGCGAAGAGCTCCTCTCCCATTCTTCGCTGCAGAGCCTCAGAGCCGCAAAAGCCACAAAATCTACCCACGGCACTGTGGGACAGGAACCTCAAGATTCCAGTAGGCTGCAGAAACCAGTCGCACAAAACTCCCACAGCATGGGACCTGGCCACCGCAGACCAGCTGAGATGGGAGGGGAGACACACAGACCAGTAAAGAGTACACAACACTACCAGACAGCCCACAACCAGTCCCAGGATCAGTGAGTACCCCATTGGGGACTCCTCATCCTCCATGAGAGACTAGCGCTGGGGACGACCCACAGAATTTGACCTGGACCCCGCCCACTCCCACCCAAGAAGGAACACCAGAGTCCAAGGGGACAAAGATGCCAGAGTGCTTCCCTGTACCCCCGACCCACCCCCTCCCACTGGAGGCCACAGAGACTCATGCATCACTGATAGGCACTAGGACCCTGTGTCCTCACAGTGCTGGCTATTGGGAGAGCGCCTGCGCATGCTTAGGGAGGCCTACTGGCAGAGGAAGTGCTCTGGTGCTGAGAACCGAGAGCAAAATCCGGCAACAGCGGGGCTCTTCTACTGGGAACCAGGTGTATATATTAGGAAAAAGCAGGATGATTGTTCCTGCCAAGTGGGTGCGCCTGGATGTCAGCCACCATCGGGAGCCACAAAACATGGCAATGTGCTTGCCACAGACAGCATACCCCAACTGGGAGGTGCTGGCAGCTGGAGGGAGCCGCTGGACTGCCACTCTTTTTAGAACTGTGAAATTTGTGGAGAAACAGAGTACTGGGCACAAACACAAGACAGCTGGTCCAGTCACCAGCTGGTAGGTGGGAGAGTAACGACCAGGGCTGAAGGCACAAAATCCAGTGCACATGCGTGGACCCCGGACCTTCTGAAGTCAAGGCCTATCCTGGAAGTAGGCTTCCTTTCAGCTAGACTGGAGCCAAGCGCACAGGCACCAGCTGACCTGGGAACCCGGCTTCCTCCAGGAGACCTAGAGCGAACCAGCCCCAGACACAGCAAAGGCTGCCACCTGCTGGCCACGAACAGGAAGAACTCCTAACAAATACTACCAAGACTGCAATTTCAAATGCATAAATCACAAGGAAAAACCACAGGATTTACAGACAATCGAGTTAGCATACAGAGTCCAAAAGCAAGTAAGAGTGAAGAAATATGACAAAAGAACAATTAAAGGGATAACAGAATTGACCGATGAAATAAAAGGAGAGTTCCAAAAGCAATTCCAAGAGCACAAAGAAATCTCAAGGGAATTCCTTACCTTTTAAAAAAATGAAGACAAGGCCAGGAGTTTGGCCTACTGGTAGAGTGCTTGCCTAGCATGTTCAATTCCTTGGTATCACATACATAGAAAAAATCTGGTAGTGGTCCCGTTGCACAAGGAGCAGAGCTCTAGCCTTCAGGAAAGCCCAATGGCAGTACCCAGGCCCCGAGTTCAAGCTCCAGGACAGGCAAAAATATATTTAAAAAAATGAAGACAAGGGCCAACAGTTTGGCCTAATGGTAGAATACTACCCTATCATGCACAAAGACCTGGGTTTGATTCCTTGGTACTACATACATAGAAAAGCCGGAAATAGTCCTGTTGCTCAAGTGGTAGAGCCTTGAGGGAAAGCCCAAGAACAATTCTCATGCCCAATGTTCAAGCCCCAAGACTGGGAAAAAATGTAGACAAAAGTAGAAATGGTTTATATCTTCAATGATAAAATGAACACTCACAAATGGAAAAAAAACAAAATAAACATATACATAACAATTTCCACAATGCAAACCACAATAAAAGCCAAAGGTAACAGAATAAATGAGATGGAAAATATCTTCAAAAACTGAAGATAAAGCACAAAAATTAGAAAGTCATTAATACGGAAAAATCACTCAGAACTTACCAAAGAGAAGTGCAAGAATTGGCAAAGCCAAGAAATTCAAATTTTGCATACTTGGGATTGACAAGGGTGAGGAATATCAAAATAGAGGTGTACAACATGTATTTGATGATTATTACAGAATATTTCCCAATCTTAAAAGAGAAAATTTCACCGACATAACAGAAGCATACAGAAAACCTAGTAAATAGGACCCCAGAAGAAATTCTTCTAGACACATCATAGTCAAAACATTAGACTAAAGTAGCAAAGAGGGGATTTTAAATGCTGCAAAAATCAAAGAATGACGTATATTACAATGGAAGGACAATTATAATTACTATGGACCTCTGCACACAAACCCTCATTGCAAGGACAGCCTTGAAAGGTATAATCCAAGCCGTGAAGACCAACAACTGTCAACCCAGACTGCTATACCCAGCAAACCTAGCGTTTCGATTTGAAGAAAACAATCAGGATTAGGGAAGCACATTAGATGGATATCACTAATAGACCAATTTAGTAAGTACAGGAAAAGAAAAAAAAGGAAAATTCAGGAAAACAAAAAATGGCAAGAAACATTACTCACCACTCCATAATTACCTGAAATATTAATGGATTCTACCCTCCAGTCAAAAGAAAAAGAACTGAAAAATGGATCCAAAAACAAGATCCACTTATTGTCTCAAAGAAACCCATCTCACAACCAAGGATAACAAATTGAAGTGAAGTGGTGGAACAAAATATTTCTTGTAAATGCATCTACCAAAAAAGCCGGAAGAGCAATTTTAATTTCTGATGAAATTGACATCTCGATAAAAGCAGTACAAAAAGATGAAGATGATTACTACACATTAATAAAGGGAACAATTCACAATTAGAATATCACAGTCATCAATTTATATTCACAAAACAATGGAGCATCTAAATACGTCAAACAAGACCAACAGGACAAGCTTGACCCAAACACAAATTTAGTGGGAGACTTTAATACTCCACTCCTACCAAAGGATAGATGGGCCACGCAGAGGACAAGCAAATGACACCACAGCCCAGCAGGTCTTAACAGATATCTACAGAGGTTTACACCCAACAGTGACACAATATACATTCCTCTCAGCAGCCCATGGAACATTCTCCAACATAGATCATACTATAGTCCACACAAAGCACTTAAACAGATACAAGAGGATTGATATAATCCCTTGCATTCTATCAGACCATATTGGAATCAAACTAGTTCATAACTAGTTTTTACACTGTAAAAACTACTCAAATACATGGAGTTTGAACAGTATGTTACTAAATAACACCTGGGTCACAGAACAAATTAAAGAATAAATTGGAAATTTCCTGCTATTCAATGAAAATAAAATATGTCACAAAGGAACCTCTGGGACACAGCAAAAGCAGTACTAAGGAGCAAATTCATCTCCATAGGAGCTCATATTAAGACAGAAGCAATTCAAGAAAAAAATCTTAAAATGCAATTCAAGCTTCTAGAAGAACATGAAAAGAAACAAATCTAAAGCTACTAGATGGGAAGAAATTACAAAAATAAAAGCAGAAATTAATGAGATAAAAATCAAAATAACTGGGCCAGGAGTTTGGCCTAGTGGTAGAGTGCTTGCCTAGCATGCATGAAGACCTGGGATCAATTCCTAGGTACCACATACATAGAAAAAAAAAAAGCCAGAAGTGGTGCTGAGGCTCAAGTGGTAGAGCTCTAGCCTTGAAAAAGTCCAAGGACAGTGCTCAGGCCCTGAGCTCAAGCCCAGGACTGGCAAAAAAAATCAAAATAACTATCCATAAAATTAATGAAAAAAGGCTGTTTTATGAAAAAAAATAATAAAGTTGCCAGATCTCTCTCATGATTAGCAAAAAAAAAAGAGAGGATACTCAAACCAGATCAGAGGTGCCATGGGAAAAATCACAACCAACATTCAAGACATCCAAATGATCATAAACAATTATTTCCAAAATCTATATTCACTAAAGCAAGAAAACCTGGCAGAGGGCAGAGAGTGTGGCCTAGTGGTAGAGGCTTCCCTAGCATGCACGAATTCCCGGGTTTGATTCTTGGTACCATATACACAGAAAAAGCCAGAATTGTGTTGTGGTTCAAGTGGTAGAGCTGTAGCCTTGGCAGAAATGGAAAATTTTCAAGAGAAATAAGAAATATAAATTGCAAAAATTGAACCAAGAAGATAAAAATC
Source organism: Megascapheus bottae (assembly GCF_031878675.1). Lineage (NCBI taxonomy): Eukaryota > Metazoa > Chordata > Mammalia > Rodentia > Geomyidae > Megascapheus > Megascapheus bottae. The sequence goes on from NC_143547.1 coordinate 39,900,830, forward strand.
AGCTGAACAAACGAATATCATACAATAAGATAGTGGGACTAGTCAGAAGCCTTCCAATTAGGAAAATCCCAGGCCCAGATGGATTCACCATGGAATTCTAAAAGACTTTTAAAGAGGAACTAATACTCATATTCATCAAGCTCTTCCGTGAAATAGAAGCAGAGTGAACAATCCCAAACTCATTCTATGACACCAATATTACACTCATCCCCAAACCAGGGATAGATTGAACCAAAAAAGGGAACTACAGACCAATCCCTCTGATGAACACAAATGCAAAGCTCCTCAGTAAAATATTAGGCAACAGAATCCAGAAACATATTTTAAAAACCATAATTATGACTAAGTAGGATTCATTCCATAGATGCAAGGCTGGTATAAATCAATCAATGTAATTCACCATGTTAACAGAGCAAATGTCAAGAATCACATGATCATTTCTCTTGATGCCAAGAAAGCTTTTGAAAAAAATACAACAGCCATTCATGTTGAAAGCACTAGAGAAAATAGGAATAGGAGGAACATTATGTAAAATGATTAAAGTCATATATGACAGACCAACAGCTAATATCATACTAAATGGGGAAAAACTAAATCCATTTCCCTTAAAATAAGGAACAAGGCAGGAAACCCACTCTCTTCATTCCTCTTCCATATAATTCTGGAATCCATAGCCAGAATAATAAGGCAAGAAAAGGACATTAAAGGGATCCACATAGGGAAAAAAGAAATTAAACTATTTCTATGATATAATGGCATGATTTTACACCTGAAAACCCCCCAAAAAATCCACTTCTAAACTCTTAGAACTAATAAACCACTTCGGTAAAGTGGCAGGTTACAAAATCAACCCACAAAAATCAGTATCCTTTCTGTAACCAACAATACAAAAATAGAAAAGGAAATTATGAAACCAATCCCACTTGCAGTAGCCCCCCAAATAATAAAATATCTAGGAATTAGCCTAACCAAAGATGTAAAGGATTTGTTTAACAAAAACTATAAAAACCTAAAGAAAGAAACTAAAGAGGACACCAGGAAATGAAAAGACCTTCCATGTTCAGGGATAGGGAGAATCAACCTTGTTAAAATGGCCACATTGTCAAAACTGATCTACAAATTCAGTACAACCCCCAAGAAAATCACAAGGACATGCTTTACTGAAATGGAGGAATCAATCCAAAAATTCATATGGAACAACAAAAGACCTACAGTAGCCACAACAATTCTAGACAAAAAAAAGCGATGCAGGTGGTATCACAATACCAGATTTCAAGGTCTACTGTAGAGTCATAATACCAGAAACTGTATAGTATTGGCACCAAAATAGTCTTGAAGATCAATGGAACAGATTAGAAGATGCAGAAATAAAACCACATAGTTACAGTCAGCTTATATTCAACAATGGAGCCAAAGATATACAGTGGAAAAAACAAAGGCTCTTCAATTATTAGTGGTGGGAAAACTGAGCTGCCACATGCAGAAAACTAAAAGGGGATCCCAGCCTGTCACCATGCATGAGCATCGACTCAAAATGGATTAAGGCCTCAAAATCACACCTGAAACTCTGAAACTACTACAGGATAGAATAGGAGAGACACCAGAACTTATAGGCACAGGCAGGAACTCCCTTAACAGAGTCCGCAACATATTGGAGAGAGACTTAACAAATGGGACTACTTAAGAATAAAAAGTTTCTGGGGCCAGGAGTTTGGCCTACTAGTGTAGTGCTTGCCTATAATGCATGAAGACCCCGGTTTGATTCCTCCATACCACATACATAGAAAAACCAGAAGTGGTGCTGTGGATCAAGTAGTTGAGTTCTAGCCTTGAGAAAGCCCAAAGACAGTGATCAGGCCCTGAGTTCAAGCTCCAAGACTGGCAAAAAATAAAAATAAAAAAATAAATTTCCGCACAGCTAAATACATAGCTACTAAAATAGAAAGACAGCCAACAGATTGGGAAAAGATACTTACCAGCAATACATCAGACAAAGGCATAATATAAAATATATACAGGGAGCTCAAGAAAATAATCCTCCATATATCTAACAAGCCAATCACTAAATGGGCAAGGGAGCTAAAGAGATTCTTCTCAGAAGAAGAGGTAAAACTGGCAAAGAAACATATGAGGAAATGCTTATCACCCATGGCTATAAAGGAAATGCTTATAAAAACAACCTGAGATACCACCTTGCTATAGTCAGAATGGCCAATATTCTAATGTCTGACAACAACAAATGCTAGCAGAGATGTGGTGAAAGAGGAACCCTACTGATGTGCTGGTGGGATCATAAACTAGTACCACCATCTGAAAAGCAGTCTGGAGATTCCTCAAAAAGCTAAACATACTGGGCTGGTAGTTTGGCCTAGTGGTAGAGTGCTTGCCTAGCATGCATGAAGACCCGGGTTCGATTCCTCAGTACCACATACATAGAAAAACACTGGAAGTGGTGCTGTGCCTCAAGTGTTAGAACACTAGCCTTGAGCAAAAAGCCCAAGGACAATGCTCAGGCCCTGAGTTCAAGGCCCAGGATTGGCAAAAAAAAAAAGCTAAACATAGGACTCTCCTCATATCTAGTCATACTAGTCATACCACTCCTAGACATGTACTCTGAGCAATATGAGCCAAGACACCTGCACATTCATGTTTATCACTGCACTATTCACAGTAATCAAGAGATGGAAGCAACACAGATGCCCCATAAGAGATGAAAGGATTAAAATAATATGGTACCTGGCCAGGAGTTTGACTTAGTGGTAGAGTGTTTCCTAGCATTCATGAAGATCTAGGTTCAATTCCTTGATACCACATACATACAAAAAGCTGGAACTGGTGCTATGGCTCAAGTGGTAGAGCACTAGCTTTGAGTAGCCCAAGGACAGCACTCAGACCCTGAGCTCAAGCCCCAGGCCTGGAAAAAAAATGTGGTACTCATATACAATGGAATTTCGCAGGGAAATGGATGGAACTAGAGCAAATCATGTTCAATGAGATAAATCAAGAACAAAGAGACGAAAGGCACATGGTCTCCCTGATATGAGGGTGTTAGATTAAAAATGGGACAAGTCAAGCCAAAGCAAACAGGACTTAAGATGCCCATATTCAATGAGACCAAAAAATAGCCTTAGGAGAAAAGCACCAAAGAGTAAGACACAAGCACCTCTTTACGGGTACACAAAATAATATACAGAATACAAAGAACTCCAGAGATAAGGAAACAAAGGACCACTCTTTTATCTATCTTATCATTATTAGATGACTCTGTATTCTGGGGTACCTCATATATGGATTGTAGAGCCTTAACCACAGTGAAGCCATTTTGAATTCAGACTCCATTTTACTAAAAGACCTGTTTACCAGAAATATAAGTTCCTGGAAACCCCACGGAGTGTCTTAATAATGTTTTTCCCGAAACTGCCTCACCAACAACTAATCACCAAATGACAAACTCCAGAGTCCAGACGTAAGTGAGCATTGTAAATATCTTCTATTTTTTACTCCTTCATTGTTTAAACTTGCACCCATAGTCAAGAAGTTTGTGATTTGATTAGCTTAAATGTTAACCAATCAGCTGGAAACCCTCGAGACCTGACTTTGTATAAAAACCCTGCTAACAGGAGGGTTGGGGCTCTCAAATCAGACCTGCTGCATCAGTGTCAGTTGTGAGTTCAGGCTCAAGCTTCCAATGAAGACTCCTGTGCTCTTACATCGGATTCAGCTCCTTAGTGTTCTTTGGGGACCCCAAATTTTGGGCACAACAGGAGTATACACAAGCACAGCTGAGGGGAGATAGGAGGGCACAGAATTAGTGGAAAGCGTGTGACAAAGCGCTGCAGTGGGGCCCATCAGCTGCACTAGACACAGATGAAATGAGCCGTTCTGGGAGGGAGAGAATGTGAGACAAAGAGGGAACAACTGATATCTGAGCAAAAGGAAAGAAATGTACACAACTCCTGATCTGGAAGAAATGGTTTTAGTTAATGCTGAAAGAGTTATTTTCCCATATAAGACTAGAGGGTTTTTTTAATTTTTTTAGCATTTATAAGTTTTGTAGATTAGAATGATGATGCTTAATACTGTGAAAGTAAAGAAGTGATTGTAACTTTAGCTACATATAACTAAGCCACAGTAGTGAAATATATATAATTACTTAATCTCAATAAAGAAATTTTTGGAAAACAGTTATGAATTATCAAAAAATAAAAGTACATGTATAACCTCTTTCATGTACACAGAAGAGAATACTGCAAGAGAATTCAAATAAGAAGATGAATGAAATAAATATGTAATATAGGATATTAATTATGAATTGAATGTAGCAATATCCTGAAAAAAATCGAAGTGAAATCCTGGAAATTAAAATTTTAATGAGCTAGCTTTAAGAAATTAGTTGAGCCTGGCATGGTGGCTGACGCCTGTAATCCTAGCTACTTAGGAGGCTGAGATCTGAGGATTGCAGTTCAAAGACAGCCAAAGACTCTTATCTCCAATTAACCACCAGGAAACCAGAGGTGGCACTGTCGCTCAAGGGCTAGGATGGTAGCGTTGAGCTGAAGAGCTCAGAGACAATGCCCAAGTCTAGAGTTCAAGTCCCACAACCGCCAAAACAAAAAATGAAATTAGCTGAAAGTCTCATTTAGAGAATGATGCAGGTTGTTAACAGAGCATGAGAAATTAAAGACAAAATATGAAAATCTGAACAATCAGGAAAAGACAAAGAAAACATTCAAAAAGAATACTAACAGATCATGTAAATCAAAGACCATTCTTAAAAATCAAGTCAACCATTAAAGACAAAGTAGTATAGGCTAAAGAGTAAAAACGTATTAGGTGATCATGCAGGAAAGAGAGAACTGGAGAACACAAAAAAGACAAGATTAGAAATTAAAATGCTCCAAACTTATGATTAATCAACTATATATACAGAACAAAGGAAATATACTGAAAGTTGCCAGAGAAAAGCAATAGGTCACACTTAAAGGCAAATCCATGAATAACCAAAGATTTTTTTCAACAGAAACTATAAGGAAGAAACAAATGGATATATTTAAAGCACTGAAAAACAAAATAAAATTAACCCCAAGGAAGTTTAGTGTGGGTGACTCATGCCTGTAATCCTAGCTCAGGAAACTGAGATCTGAGGACTGAAAGATTGAGATTCGAAGCCCATCCAGGCAGAAAGTCTATTAAACTTTTATCCCCAAAACAAAGTACCAAAACAGCTGGAAATGTAACTGTGGCTCAAGTGGTAGAATGATGATAAGCTTGAACAAAAGAGGCTCAGGGATATCTAGGTTTTGCCCTATTGTGGACCTCTGCAAGGACAGTCCAAGGTTTATACTAATTATGACAAATGAGGGAAACCATTGAGTCTATGTTCCTTTGAGTCTGGCTTACTTCACTTAATATGATTTTTTCCAAGTCTTTCCATTTCCTTACAAATGAGGCATAAGGCCATATAGGATGAAGCTAAATGAAAGGACCTCTAGGATCTGGAAAGAAGAGCTATATAATGTGTGATTGTTGTTCTTAATGTACTATGTTATTTCTCATCTCCTTTGTTGTCCCTTGGTTATCCCATGTTGTTACAGTTCTTACCTTTTATCTGGTATATTGTATATATGTTTATTTGATTATTTGAAATAGGATAGGGAAGGGGGAAAACAAGATGAGGGGAGAGGGTGAGGGGAGGGAAATGGGGACAAAAACATGAGAAGGGGTATTAATGTTTGTAAAGTTATGCACCTTCTATCTGGTGAATATAATGTAACCCTTCTATTAATTAGAGTAAAAATAGCTAAAAAAAAAAGAGGCTCAGGGATAGTAGGTTCAAGCCTCAGGAGTACCAGTGCACGTGTGTGTGTGTGTGTGTGTGTGTGTGTGTGTGTGTGTGTGTCCCTGAGGACTTCCATATATCTAGCAAAGGCATCCTTTATAATTGAATCAGTTATAGAAACCTTCCATGATGAACAAAAACTAAAAGAATTCAAGAGTCCTAATCACACTCCGAAGATACCTAAATCTGCTTAGAAATGGAATATGAAATGCAACCACTAAAATACAGGAAAGAATATATTCCTCTACGCATGCACTTTTGTGAATGCTGATTAGAAAAGTAGTCACATTACACAACAGAAAATTATAAGAAATACTATATCCATTTCAATAGTAACACTGAATGTTAATGGTCTCACAATTTTCCCGTCAAAATACTTAGAAGTGTAATTTGCAAATAAGGAAGATCCAACTATTTGTTGTCTATAAGAAACACATCTCAGTGACAAAGATAAATACTGACTTTTTGTTATGTTTTGGTCAGTCATAGGACTTGAACTCTAAGCCTGGGCATTTCGCCTGAGCTCTTCAGCTAAAGGCTACTGCATTAGCCCTTGAGCCACAGTACCACTTCCAGTTTTCTGGTGGTTAATTGGAGATAAGAGTCTCATGGCCTTTAGTACCCAGGCTGGCTTTGAACAACAATCTTCAGATCTCAGCCTCCTTAATAGCTAGGATTACAGTTGTAAGCCACCGGCATCTGGCTAAATATTGACTTTGTATGAATAGTTGTGAATAGATTTTCCAAGCCAATACAGTCAAAATGCAGGAACATATAGCTGCACTCATATCTGATAAAACTGAATTCATACCAAAATTTTTCAGAAGCAATGATGAAGGTCACTTCATATCAATAAATGGGACGATCATCAAGAAGAGATAGCAATCATTAGCATATATATATATATATATGTACCACACACTGGTGTATACAATTCCATTATCCAAGCGTTATTGGACTTGAACACATAAGACCCAAGTGAGGAGCTGAGGAGGTGGTGGCTCATGACTGTAATTCTTGCTACCTAGGAGGCTGAGATCTAAGGATCACAGTTCAAAACCAGCTTGGGCAGGAAAGTCTGTGAGACTTCTATCTCCAATAACCAACCAAAAATAGCTAGAACTGGAACTGTTGCTCAAGGGGTAGAACACTATCCTTGAGAAAAAGAAGCTAAGGACTACACCCAGACCCTCAGTTCAATCCCCAAGACCAGTAAAAACAAAACAAAACAAAACAAAAAAATCCACAGATGTCAATGCAATAAAATAGAAGACTCAGTACTGGTCTCACCAATAGGTCATCCAGACAAAAATCAACAAGAAACAACAAACTTCACAATTAAAGGACACTAAAGACCAAATTAACTTGGCAAAAATTTATAGGATAATTCAATGGACAGCTAAATCATATATGTTTTTAGTAGTCTACAGAATATTCTCCAAAATAGACTGTATTTTAGAATATAAATCAAGTTTTAGTAAATGTAAGCAAACTAAAATAACCCACTGAATTCTATCAGACTGCCATGAAATATAACTATAAATCAGCAACAAAACAAACTACAAACATGTTAAACAATGTGGAGACTGTACATTACAAATCAGTAGATTGTCAATGAAGTAAGGGCGGAAATGGAAAAATTCCTCTAATATAATGAAAATGAGAACACAATTAACCAAATCCTCTCGGATAACAAAGGCAGTGCTAAAAGGAAGATTATAGCTACCAGTGCCTCAAAAACAAACAAAATCACAGAGCGCTTCAAAATAAATAGCCTGATGATAACCCTTAAGCCCCTAGAAAAACAAGAGGCCAAATCTAAATTAGTAGATGGAAAAAGATAATAAAAATTATGGTAGAAATTAATGGACCAAGAGCTTAAAAATACACAGAATCAATGAAATAAAGTTTAAACTGATGAAAAGAATGAGTTAAAGAAGCCCAAATTTATATATTAAAATGACATGAAAAGGGCCGGGAGTTTGGCCTAGTGGTAGAGTGGTTGCTTAGCTTGCACGAAGACGTGGGTTCGATTCCTGGTACCACATACATAGAAAAAAAGCCAGGAATGATGCTGTGGCTCAAGTGGTAGAGCTCTAGCCTTGAGAAAGCCAAAAGACAGTGCCTAGGCCCTCAGTTCAAGGCCCAAGACTGGCAAAATAAAAAGACATGAAATCAGATTATTAACAAAAATGACTTTAAAACTAAAAAAAATGATAGGGAATGCATTGAAATCCTATATGCATATATGCTGCATATATTTTGCATACTATGCACATGGGAAGAATAAACTTAAATAATATAAACATGAGAGAAATATATCAGCAGGCAAATCATCAGTTGTTGGTGTGTGTGTGTTTGTGTGTGTATGGTGTAGACAGTAGTAGAGTAGTAGTGGAATCAGGTCAAGGGCCTCCTGTGCATCAGGAAGCACTCTTCCACAAAGCAAACTCTCATTTCCCAAATATATTTAACCAGCAAATTCTATACTTCCCCATTGAATTCTGAAGACAAGAAAAAACAACCTCACTTTGAATCCTAAGGAAAATTGAAAATGAAACATCCTCAATTTATATTATGTGGTAGGAAGAACTAATAACAAAACATATCAAGGGCACTTTGAGGGAAGAAAATCCCTGGTCAGTCTCAGATTTTTGGCATAGAAGTAAAAGCAAGAATAAGACTATAAACAATTTCCCGCAAAATGTAAAAAATAAAATTAGTGTTTTCCACTGTACACTATTTGCTTCAGAAAAATAAAATAAGTGCCAGCTTTGAGTGAAAGAAGCTAAGGGAATGTGTCCAGGCTCTGACTTTAAGCCTCAGTGCTGCCACAAAAGGTCAGAAGTATGGTGATTTAAATTAAGGATAAGACAAAAGTTCCCTGAATGGGTATTATCAGGGATCCACCACCAACATCTCTCCAGTATTTAAATTACCCTCCAAGATCTTCACGCCTCCTGATTGGGAATTACTTTGCTCAATCTCCAGACCATGGACATTACTGATCAGTTTTTGTGGAAAGTCTGGATTCTTCTGTGTCATATAGCGACAATCATATAATATGGTAGCCTTTACAATTGGCTTCCTTCTCAGAAAATCATAAGGGGCTCTGAAGGTGCAGAACACTGGCTTTGGACCACAGATATAGTTAACTAGTTTGATTAATTTATACCTACCTACCAAATGGAAGATTTGTGTTCCTGGTGCTTGTGATCCTACACAATCTAATTTAATTTTTGTAACTTAAACAGGGGTGGGGAGAGGTGGGAAGAGGGATATAGGATAAGTCGTATTAGGATAAGGCTAACACTCTACTATCAATCTCAATCATGGTTACTAGGACTCCCACCCTATCAATATACCATATATACATACATATATATATATATGCCCCCTATCTAAATGTATACATTTGAAAACTGCACACTAAATAACACAGTGATGGCCATTACAGTTACCTGGAAGTAACAAAGGACAGGTCTCCCCGTTCATAAAAAGAATGGAAGAATTTCCTGTCTCCTTATAGGAAATGGTAATGAGGAAAAGTGGATGAGGAAAGGAGTTCTGAGAGACTGAAGACTAATGGTCCTGAAGTTGTTGCAGAGACCTATAAGCTTGGGACAGCAAAAGCTACAGTTCATGGTTATGACTCTGCACTACAATCTTTTACTGTATGTGACACCTAACAACCCTGCAACAGACTGCTTGCTGGCTTACAGACCCTTTGGCAGTAGCTAGTTTCCAGACATCATGTTTTATGCCAGCCAACTGAAAGGTAATGTCAGAAAATAAATCCCAAGGAGCCCTGGCACACACTCTAGGTGAGATTTTCATTGGGACTCTATAGGGCCCTTGTATCAAGAGGAGGCACATGACCCAGACAACCTACTCTGAGCTCACTCTGAGTCTAGCACGAGCAGGCAAGACAGAATCTACTGCAGCTACACTTTTATTTTCCTGCTATTTAATGGGTTAAATCACCAACTTACATGGATATAGATCTAAATGGTGATGATGATTTGACAATAAGGCCAATGGAGAATTGTTTGTAGGTGATAAGCAGAAATATGGAGGGGTGTAAAGTTAACTGAAGCACTAAGTTATACATATATATATATGCATGTATAGGACATATATATGTGTACATATTTGCATATATATAATGCATGAATGTATATGCATATATTTGTGAATAATAAAAATAATTCTTGTTTTGAACAATTGGGTAAAGAATAGATAATAGGAGATATAGCAAAGCAGCAAACTTTCTCAAAAAATACACTGTACACATCTTTGTAGATATTACAATGAAATTCCATTGTATTATTAACTAATGTATGCTGATAAAAGTAGTAAAAAATAAACTTCATGGGCTGGGAGTTTGGCCTAGTGGTAAAGTGCTTGCCTAGCATGCACGAATACCCGGGTTCGATTCCTCGGTACCACATACATAGAAAAAAGCTGGAAGTGGTGCTGAGGCTCAAGTGGTAGAGTGCTAGCCTTGAGAAAGTCCAAGGCAGTGCTCAGGCCCTGAGTCCAAGCCCAAGACTGGCAAAAAAAAAACTTCATATAGCTAACCTAAGGAGAAAAATAAAAAGTAATAAATAGAAAAATTCCCAAACAATTCAATGAATGGGCAAATAAATCAGACAGCTCCCATAAGTAGTTTTTTAAAAGTGAAAAAATACCTGAAGACTTACTCAACTTTGTTAGCTATACAAGTCACATAGATCAGACCACAGTGAGATTTCATCTTATCCCGGTCAGAATCTCCATGATAGAAAAAAATAACAAGAAGCACTCCATCAGCCCTCGAGAGAGTCTCAAGAGGGGACCAACTTTTCTGCCAGCAAAGTAAAAGGTCACATTCGAAAATGATGCATAAGCAGCCCTGGTCCAGATGGAATTTTGCTTAAGCTACAGAGTGCCCCTGTATCAAGGGCAGAATCATGGCCATACTAATGTTACTCCAGCACTTACTGTAAATGAAAAAGCAGGAAACAGGAAAGAAGCTCGGGCTCTTCAGGGCAGTCCCTGTTCTCCTGACTGGGAAGGAAAAGAGATGGAAGATTTAGAAAGAAGTGAGCAGTCTTGTTCCTTCTTTCCAAAGGACCCAGATGAACTTAACTTACATGAGCCTCTGATTCGTATCTTTACTGCTATAGAAATGGAAGGCACAAGGTGTTGTGGGCATTCTATCTCAGTGTTTTTCAAAGCAGTCAGAATATGGTGCAAAGACCCTGTGTTCAGAGGGTGGAGAAGGCAGAGCTAACTAGTCATCACTTTACGCACATGTCATAGCATGGTTCCTTTAACATATTTCTTCTCTTCTGACAGTCACCCCCATTACTTCCCAGGATGATCCATGGTAGTAGCTTCCGTTTTCCTCAAGGTGTAGCTATCTCCCATAGGACGTGCTGTTTCCAAGAGGACGGGTAAAACAGCTGCTCTGAATAAACCAGGAAACACACTGTAAAAAAGTTAGAGACATCTCTAAACCAAGTATGCCAGGAGTGACAATATTTTGACAGACTTTAATCTGTCATTGGGTTTGGTGACTTCCAATTCATCCTGCCATATGCCTTCCACATATGTGCATGTGTACGTGTGTGTGTATGTGTGTGTGCACATTTGCACACGCACATACAAATGTCAGCTCCAGTCCTCCTACTTGAACACAGGGCCAGAGCACTGTCCCTGAGTTTTTGTGTTCAAGGCTAACAGAGCTTCACTTTTTGCTTCACATTCAGTACATCTCTGTAAGGAAGATGAGGTTATGAGGTGGCAGAGATGGGGTCACATGCTGTCTTGCGCATGGCAGGTCTACTCCATGTACTCTTTCCATGCTGTATTTTTCCTTTTAATTCTGGTCTTGGGGCTTGAACTCAAGACCTCGGAGATGTCCCTGAGTTTTCTACTCAAGACTGGCACTCACTGTACCACTTAAGCCACCACATCACTTTTGGATTTTGAATAAGTATTTGGATATAGGAGTGTTACGGAGACCGGCTTGGTGACTCACGCCTGTAATCCTAGCTTCTCAGGAGGCTGAGATCTGAGGACCAAAGTTCAAAGGCAGCCCGGGCACAAAAGGACCTGAGACTATTATCTCCAATTCACCACCAGAAAAGGAGAAACGGGGCTGTGGCTCAAGGAGTAGGGAGGTAGCCTTGAGCTGAAGAGGTCAGGGACAACGCCCAGGCCCAGAGTTCAAGCCCTATGAACACCAAAAAACAAACAAAAAACCAACAAAAAAACCCCAACAAAAACAGTGTTACAGAGTTACCTGCCCGGGCTAACTTCAAACTGTGATCCTCAGATCTCATACCCTTGAGTAGATAAGACTGAAGCTGTGAGCCACCGGCATTTTTTTTTCTGATAAGCTTGCCTACCACAAAAAGAAAAAAAATACATGTAACAACATGGACTATTTCTGTTTCACATGGTAACACTGAAGCTCGGGAGGCATGTGGCTCTCATTTTAAGCTAAGGACTCAAATGGAGGAAGGTGGTGGAGGCAGCGGAAGTGGAGAATGGAAGGGGGAGCGGATGAGCCACTTGACCACTAGACCCTACCCCCCCTCCCTTGGCCTCCTCAGTGGGCATGCCGCCAAAGATGTAATCACATTCCTTATTGGTCTTGGGGAACATGAGTATAAGACGCATCATGATTGGTGGAGTGTAGGCCAATGGAAAGGCGTACGGTGTCCTTGAGGCACCAATTCTCGCGATATTTGACGCGGACACTTGCCGCTCCCGTTGTGACGCAGACTATAGAGACCACGCTACCAGTTCGGTGACCAGGCCAACGGGCTCCCCACAAGCTGGACTCTGAGAATATGAACCCTCATCGTGAGATGTTTGGTAGGGTACGCGGTGTGGGTCCAGAGGGTGGGAAGCGCTCCGGTGTCTATAGGATCAGTCGTGGACCAATCAAGAGGTCCGGCGGCCTCGCTCGTGAGTCCGGACTCCCACAGATAGGCCGAGGCCTCATCCGTGACGCAGGGCCACCACAGATAGACAGGAGTCTCCCACGCAAAGACGGAGGCCTCCCACAGATAAGCCTCCCTGGGCCTCAAGTCTCCGACTATAATTCCGAGTCTGAATTAGAAGTGATATTCTCAAGAGGAGTTGAAGTTCAGGGTGATAGAGATTCTAGCTCCTTCGCAGAAGATAGGGAAGGTGCTAAGTCCCCACTGTTCAATACCAGTGCCGAGGATACAGGCAAACAGCACTCTATCTACCAGATGACCCGAACCCAATTCGCCTTCCCCATGTGGGATAGCAGCCCTGCCATCCTGTCTGCCACCTGGGCAGAAGCAGCTCCACTTCCTAAGGGAAGAAGCACACTGATTCCCAGGGAGAAAAGCATGATGGTCTCTAGCCACATGGGAGCAGATCCGCCCACTTCTGTCCTTCAGCAGCCCAGTAGGCCCAAGACTCGCAGGGCCTGGAGAGAGCGAGAAAGAGGCAGGGAAGTTAGCAGGATGTTCAGTCAGAAAGACCAGTGGTCCTCCTCTGACACTGATACTTCAGAAGAATTCAGTAGGAGGCCACGGACCAGGCGGTCCCGTAGAATGAATCGTAGAAGTCAGGTCTATTCTGACAGCCCCAAGGAATCAGAAAGCTCAAGTGGATGTTCTGATGACGAGGATGAAGATATTTTCTATTCTATGCCTGGCAATATGCTACCTTCTTCACCCCAGGAACTAAAGACAGTCAAAGAAAAGCAGAGAGGCCTAGAAGAAGCTTCCTGTAAGATAAAACAAAGTGTGATCAAGGAATGCTCAGGGGCTGCTGCAGGTGACCTGCTCACAGGCAACCCTACAAAGAAAATAGCTATGGAGAAGAAACTTCCAGACACTCCTTTAAGAGTTCCAATGGGAAGAAACACCCCTTCTTGGAGGCAGATAATGAATACACCTCCCCTGGAAGCAGCTGCATTACCTCCAATACTGGGTATTTCTCCACTTGGGGGTTCTAAAGCAACCTCTACTCTGCATCCTGGACCAAAGCGATACAAGCAAGGTAACACTTTGAAGAGATGTGGGGCTTGGAAAAGAAGGAAGCCCTGCCCAGTGCCTAAAGAAGATGATCAAGCAAATACAAATCCTGCTCAGCATATCCATGTGAGTAAACTGACTTCACCCTCCTCACCATGCACCTCCCTCCACCAGTGCCCATCATTGCCCAGGTTCACTCTGCTTTTTTTTGCCAGTCTTGGGGCTTGAATTCAGGGCCTGGGCACTGCCCCTGAGCTTGTTTTACTCAAAGCTAGCACTCTAACAATTGAGCCACAGTGCCATTTCCAGCCTTTTCTGTTCTTGTAAATGTAACCCAGAGCTTTATGCATGCTAGGCAAGCACTCTCCCCTAATCCAAATTCACATCCCTCCCTCTGTTTTTTGTTCAGTCATTATTACTGGTGGTCCATACTCAGGATGCTCAATCCAGTGTCCTTGTTGTATGGAGATATCACAAGAGCATTTTGTATGTGCCAGTCAGGGTTTGCCAGGCTCTTCATTTTCTGCCTCTCCAGACAGGGGCCAGGATGGAAACAGGAATGGCTGCTAATTTGAGTCTGAAGTCTGCTTACAGTCTGAGCTGCATAGCTTCAGTATCTCATCAGCCTATTGATTCCTCCCTCCCACATCTTCTGCAAGCCTGCTTGGAACAAGGCCTAGAATTTTTCATATTCAACAGGAGCTCTGACTCCTGGCCTGGGGCTGACAGTGGCAGAAAGTGCTGATCAAATGAGCCCCTCACAGTAGATGGAACTGCATACAGACCATCATATTAAGTTACTAAGCTAGGCTCAGAAAGACAATACATGAATCCTCAGATGTACAGAAGGTGGCTGGCTATAAAGCAAGTAAATGGACATGACCACAAATGTTGCACCATTTGATGGACCTGGTGAAGATGAGAAGGAAGGAAAAGAGGATAGGAGGATGGGGAGAATGTGATAGAACTATTTTGTAATCATGAGTAAATCATAGGAAAGAGAACTTAATAAACTACAAGACAGGTTTCTAAAAGGGTATGGAAGGAGCAGGGATAAGATAAGCTTAAGAAAGTATGATTGAAGTACATTAAAGTATGGAAATATCAAGTGAGATAATAAAAAGTAAGCAAAAGGAATTTTTTGCCAGTCCCAGGCTTGAGCTCAGAGCCTGAGCACTGTCCTTGGACTTTCTCAAGGATAGAGCTCTACCACTTGAGCCTCAGCACCAATTCTGGCTTTTCTCTATGTATGTGGTACCGAGGAATCGAACCTGAGACTTCATACATGCTAGGCAAGCACTCTACCACTAGGCCAAACTCCCGGCCCCAAAAGGATTTTTTTAAAGAGACAAAGCTACGTGCTGGTGCTTCACGTGTGTAATCCTAGCTACTCAGCAGGCTGAAATCTGAGGATCACAGTTCAAAACCAGACAAGGCACTAAAGTCCGTGAGACTCATCTCCAATTAACCATCAGAAACCCGGAAGTGGCACTGTAGCTCAAGTGGTATAGCGCTAGTCTTGAGCTGAAGACCTCAGGGACAATACCCAGACCCAGAGTGCAAGCCCCATGAATGACAAGAGAGACAGAGAGAGTCGGGGGAGGAAAGGAAATGAGGATCACATCAATCTTCATACCAGGTTCAAATGATAACATATTTACTTAGTCATTTTTTGTTAGCTTCCAAAATGCAGGCCAGATCCTTCTAACTTCTGCAAGGATGGGGGAGAATTTGGAGACTCACATGATGAAATGGATTTGCAGCCCTTTCCACAGATACAGCGGGACATCACGCCCAAAGGCCGTGCAAATTCAGGTGAGTCTTAGGGGTATAAGAACATTGGAATGGAGGGCATGTGGAAGAGGAAGAAATAGACTCAGGCTACCTTCTAGGTTGTCCTGTCTAGGGAGTAACACTCCCAACAGGACACAGGATGTGGGCAGGGCTGGTCTCAGGCAACCACATTGTTTTGAAGGTGGGGATTGTACAAAAGAGTGATTTATACAATGCTCAAACTTCAGAGTTGAAGCCTACCTTCACCATAACAATCTTTTCTAGCATCCAAAGAAGAGCCAAAGGCCCATGGGGACACAGTGGTAACTGGACTTACATTTGGGGACAAGGGAAGGCAGGCTCAGAAAGTGATGGGATTGCTGAACAGAACAGTTTCAAGTTTCTACCCACAGACAGAGACATGCCTTATGTGAGAGTCTGTCAGACCATTCCTACCTCACAGGAAAGCTAGAAAGCTGGATTGTTTTGTGTCTTTTTCAGATGACCAGGGACCACATATGTATCATCGTGATACGGAAATGCCACAACAGCCATCTGAAGGACAAAGCTGTTCCCGGGTAATTCCTTTAGTCCCTATGAATGCTGTCTCCAGGCACATAGTCAGCTTTGTGGGTGGTCAAATTGTTTTACATGCAGTTTCCCATCACACATGGCACAGAGAAAGAAAAGATTCTCTCTGTTGAAGATTCTGTGTGGATTATGCCACAGTCCTATGGGATATGGGGAGCCTCTTAAGCATAGGGGAGGATGCTTCAAACGTGAGAGGATGATGAGAGGAGGCTAGTACATTAACCCTCATTTCTATTTCTCTTTTCTCCTGGGCTAGTGTATGATGGTACACAGTGATATAGAGAAGATCAAGGAACAACTAGGTATGATGGACTCTGGGGCAGAGGCAATGGTGGGAACCAAAAGACTTGGGTGTTTGGGAGCAAATAACTGCAGCAAGCTCATGGCAGGTACAGGCAACAATAAAGGGCAAAACATTCCTCTGAGAGGAGAAATCTGGCAAAGACAAGCCTCCAGCCTTCTGTGAATTTGACTGCTGGAGTGTGCTCAAATTGTAGTGCATTGTCTAAATATGGCATAGACTCTGTCACCCACTACCAGATATCCTACCTTGGAGCCTTTAAAGGTATCTCCTTTATTTTCCTTGTTAATGCTAGTTGGTATGACTTGTCCAGTATTTATTGTCCTATTCATTTTTAACAAGTCAGGATTATGTCATGCCCCACTCTTAAGAACTACTTGGTTCAAGTTCAAATGTCAAAGACACTTGCACACTGAGTTCAGGTGACAGCTGGTCAATAGCAGAGCTGTTTGACACAAGGTGGAGGGAGTCAATTTGCAGGGTTTTAGGTTCTTTGGTGGAGGGACAGTGAGCAAGCTGGAGGGATTCTTGTACCCCCCTGGCTGGAGTACCCATTATGCTTCTCTATTTCAGCAGCCATTCAGTCCCTCACTGAGAAGTTCCAGTCCCTTGGAAGTAAGTGTTTATTTCATGTAACACCTCACAATTCAGACTGTTAACAAGACCTTTAACTGCTCTGACTCTTCTTTGCTTGACAGTTTGAATCCAGTATCTTCATACATGACAATTAGTGCCTGTGGATCCCAGAAGCTGATGCTCAACTGCTTCAGAACAGTTCTTCTACACCCAGTGCCTCCTGTTTATCCCTTTGTTTCCCCTCCTATCCCCTCTACCCACTCCAGTTGAAGCAGTTTCTAATTAAAGTTCATCTTATGTTCTGCTGTCTGTCATCTTCCTCTCTGGGGTTAATAGTCATGAGAAAAGGAGAGTGGTGGGTCGACATGTCTCACAGCAGTGAAAGGACAGTACCACTGGCATTGCACAATAGGCTTTCCTCCTCAGTGGAGTCCAGGCCCACCTCTAAGCAAAAGCCCTGCACTTAGGCTTGCCTTAGTTCCCTCAATCTGAGTTCTGCATTGATTTGTTCTGGCCACACTGACTTACTGCCCTCTGGTAACACTCTTCTCTCCAGGAGCTGATGACCCCTTCCAGAACTCCAATCCCTCCTGCTTTACTCCTTGGTTTTGCTGCCCTGCTTTCACTGTCTTATCCTTCTTTCCTGTTCTGAGCAACCTTTTCCACAGCCTTCACTGGTAATCTCTCTCACAGAATAATTCAGCAGATTCTAGAAGGTACAAGTATGCTCTAGTTCCCACAACTGGGCCCAGTTCCCCCTCTGGCCTCACTGTCTAGCTCTGTTGACACCAAACAAAGAGACTAAACTCAGAATTTTTTTTATTCTCATTTCCTTCTGAGCCCTCATCTTGGAAAGCTCCCCATAATTGATGATTACCTTTCCGATATTGGTGTAGACCCTGGTCACATCCCCAGTAGGTGGCAAAGCACTAGGAATATATTGGAGGGAATATGGGTACTGAGCAAAGAAAAGTACAGATTTGTCTCTGGGTTGGAGGTAGAGATGCGAGTCTGCTCTACCACCACTGGGCTTAACTTGGGTGAAATTCGTCCAGGGTCATTCAGGAGTTTATCACACTAAACAGTAGCATTTGTGATTGTCACCATGAGAAATTCCTGCTGTGTGTGTGACCAGCATAGTGCAGTCTGGAAAAACCAACCTAACTTGTTTATTGGTTTGCTGGCTCATAAACACTTTGACACTAGCTGGAGTCCCAGGAGGAGATCATATTATCTGTCAGCCCAGTGAAAGATCGTGTTTAGATCCAGGCATCAATGGCTCACACTACACAGAAGACTGAAATCTGAGGAACACCATTCAAAGCCAACTTTGACAGAAAACACTGTGAGACTCATCTCCAATCATTGACCAAAGAGGCAGAAGTGGAGCCATGGCTCGGGTTGTAGAATGCTAGCTTTGAGCAAAAAAGTTCAAGGACAAGGCCCAGGCCCTGAGTTCAAGTTCCAGAACTGACCCATGTAAAATAGATCTTGTTGGAAAATGAAGCCCAGGGAACCCTGGTACCTGGTCCAGGTGGAGCTTTAATTGGTTCTCGACAGTGGTTCTGTACATGGTCCAGTAGAATTTAATCTTATGTTCTTTTAAGCTAAGTACCTGGAGGCAGGACAGGAACTGGATATCTCTAGGATAATCTAACTTCTAACTGGGAGAGGGTGCTTGAGGAAAACTGCGCACATAGAAAGAGGGAGGGGTCCAGCATCCTTTCTAGTGGCAAAAAGACAGATGTAGAGCTGTAAAACAAGGGGGAGAGCATCTGCCTTGAGCAAAAACAGCTAAGGTATTACTCCAAGATCATGATTTCCAGCCCCAGTATTGGCAAAAAATGAAAAAAATAAGCAGAGCTCCCACTAGATGGGGGTTCCATAAGGGAGGACACCTGGGGGTGTGCTGTGGAGAGGGGATTAAGATGTCTCCAGGAGGGAGCTATCTGACTGCCAAGATCATTGCACAGACTTGAGGTCATATCAGTGCCAAATCAGAGGCTCTTTCTGTGGCTAGGTGCCCATTCCAGTGCACACCTCTGGGAACTACTCAATCTACTATTCATGGTCAAGACATCCTGAAGCAATTAGCATGATGTCATGCCCAGGGCTATGCCTATCCACCTGCACAAGGCCATGGTGATGTGATGCCTATGGGCCTGTGCAGAGAACTGCTCAGGCCACAGTGCAGGATACAGAATCTCTATTAAAGGCAGGCCTTTGTCCTGATTGCCCCACCTGCAGGGGTCTCTTCCTGCTCTCACAAAATTCCCCACCAATTTCACTCTGCACTCACTTTAGCTGAGTTGTAGGAGGCAGAACATAGTCTGGAGCTCTGCAGGGCAATCTCAGTTGTGGCTGGGAGAGTTTATGTTGGAAAGGAGTCCAGACACAGAACAGAGGGGGGAAACCTCCTGCTTCCTGGGGCCCAGATGGGCTTTTCTCACCTGAGACTGATTCTGACCCTTCACTCTGTCCAGAATAAAGGCTCAGTTTTGACTACTGCCACCCTATATTTATTTGTGTGTAGTGTGAATATGGAGCAAGGAGACTATGTCTTTGGAGGGAGATAGCAGAGCGGACAAAGCCAGTCCCCAAGGGTTTTACATCATGCATGTCACCAGTTGATAATTGTTCCATGCTTCCCAAAGCAGGGCCCAGTGTGGAGCTTAGCCTACTTGTAAGTAGCTTAGAAGTATGGTGGCAGAGCCTCAGTGGCAGAATCTGAGCCAAACTTCTTCACTCACACACCAATCTTCTGTGCTTTCTTTTGAGGAATTATCCTCCTGGGGAGAGGTCAGTCATAGCTTACATAGTCATGCCAGCTTTCCAGGTCGAGGATTGGAGTGAATGGCTGATCTATTCTGGCTCTGAAGTGAGGATTTGTCACACATGATGTGCAGTATGCGACTTTCTGTGACACAAGGACTAGAAAGGACACACGGTGAATACACAGGTCAGTGTGATACCAAGCCTGACCCATGGCCCATCCTACCTGCTACCCTTTCCCCCTGGGTGTGGTGATCTCCCATGGGAGATCACAAAGAGCATGGAGCAAAAGCTCCTCTGAGGAAGGCAGGCTGCACATCATCATCCATCCACAAGGAGGACTTAAACATCTCATTCAGACAAATATACCACAATGCCAACATTTTGAAATCCCTGAACCTATTCCTGGGTTTTGTGAGTTCAACATTCTTTTGCCACATGATCTCCTGTTTTGAAAAGGCTCATGCCTTGTAATCCTAGCTACTCTGTAGATTCGAGGATTGTGGTTCAAAGCCAGCCCTGGCAAGAAAGTCCATGATACATACACTATTTTCAATAACCAGCTTAAACCAGCCTTTGGCAAAAGAGCTAAGGGCAGGATGCCAGCCCTGAGTTCAAGCCCCAAAGCTGTCAAAAAACTGAAAGAAAATTCCCTCTAGTAAAAGGTAGATGCCAGTTATCCATTTCATCCCTTACAGATGGGGAGGCCCTCTCTCTATTGCCTCTCCTCCTGAATCAGACCTTCATCCTCAGAGTGGAAGAACTTTATTCATGAACACACACAGACCACCTAGATTTCTCTAGAAGAAATCACCAGACATGGAAATTAAGTTTCTTACATGAGAGCAAAAAAGGGAGAATAATGCACAATTTCTACCAGAGAAAGCATAGGTAGATGTGACATTGTCCAAAAGGAAATGTACTCGTGTGGGGAGCTGGTGGCTCATGCCTGTGATCTTAACTGCTCATGAGACTGAATCCTGAAAATTATGGTTCAAAGCCACCTCAGGCAGTGTAATGACCTGAGAGCAAGAAAATTCACAGAGGCATGATTAAAGGTGACAAAGGAGTTTTATTAGTCTGCAACTGCTTTTTCTTGGGTTACCTTGGAAATTGGAACAGTGGCAACCTCCAAGGAGCCCAAGTTTTTCCCTCTCCTCTACACAGGCCTCTTGTTCTCTTCCTCTTCTCAGACCTCTCACCTCTCTTCAGGCCTATCTACAGAACTCTCACCTCTTTACAGACCTGTCCATAGGCCTCCTGCCTGTCCACGGGCCTCTCCTCTCTCCACAGACCTGTTGGGAGGCCTCTTGCTTCACCATAGGCCGGTCAGCAGGCTTCTCTACTCACTGCAGACCTCTTGCCTCTCTGCAGGTGGATCAGCAGGCCTCTCCCCTCTCCTCAGGTCTGTCCACAGGCCTCTCGCCTCACTGCAGACCTTTCAGTTCTTCTCAGGTCTTTTCATAGGCCTCTCACTTCACTGAAGATCTCCACAGGCCTGTCTGCTGGCCTCTCTACTCATACAGGCCTCTCACTTCTCCACAGGCCCCTTCCTTCTCTGCAGGCCTGTCCACATGCCTCTTGCTTCACTGCAGTCCTGTCTGCAGTCCTCTCTACTCACAGCAGGCCTTTTCCTCTCTGCAGGCCTGTCTACAAGCCTCTTGCCTCTTTGCAAGCCTTTTGCTTCTTTGCAGGCTTGTCTGCATGTCTCTCGCCTCTCCACAGGCCTGTCTCCAGGCCTCTTGCCTCAACACAGGATTCTTGCCTCTCTACAGGCCTCTTACAGTGTGCCATTCATGTCTCTCCCTCTCTTCTTCTCAGGGCTGGACACTGCTCTACTCCAGGAACTTCCTGCATGGCACTCTCTCTCTCTTCTTCTCTACAACAAGAAGCCCCTATATATTGGATGCCCCCACTCCCCAACAGTGATGTCAGTGTGGGACAGGACTTCCCGACCCTCAGGTTCTTACAGCAGGAAAGTCCATGAAATTCTTATCTCTAATTGAACACCTAAAAACGAGAAGTGAAGCTATGGCTCAAAATGACAGAGCTCTAGCCCTAGCATCCAATGCTGAGTTAAAGCCCCATGACCAACAAAGAAAAAGAAAAGGAAAAGAAACAAATGTACTTATTACCTGACATGTAACTATAGCCCTTCTGTATATCAGCTTGATAACAATAATAAAAATTAGAATATAATATCTAAAGGAGGGAATGGAGTAGAATTTTGACTCCTAATACCTGCTGGAATTTTTTTGCCATTCCTGGGGCTTGAACTCAGGGCCTAGGCACTTTCCTTGGGCTTTCTTAAGGCTAGTGCTCTGCCACTTGAGCCACAGCACCACTTCCTGCTTTTTCTGTTTTTGTGCTACTGAGGAATGGAACCTAGGGCTTCATGAATGCTAGGCAAGCATTATACCAGTAGGCCACACTCCCGACCCCTATTGATTTTTTTTAATGTAAGAGATCACCGGGTGAGCACTATGGAGAGATTAGTGTTGTTCCGGACAGAAAAGAACAGAGAGATGATGGTAGTAGGGCAGAAAAGCCAAGAAGGAAATGACAGAGGAACTGGAGTTCCTGGAAAGAAAGATGTTAGCAGAGAGCAATAAGCCAGTATGGCCTGGCCAAATCCATCCAGAGTTTAGACTGAAGGAACTAAGGCAAGCATGCTCAGAGCTGGACCCAGACTCCACTCAGGAAGAAGATGCAGCTGCTCCCCACTCTTCTCCTTTTGACATAACCTCTACCACAGAGGGAGGGAGGGATGGAGGGAGGAAAGGAGGGAGGGAGGAAAGGAGGGAGGGAGGGAGGGAAGGAGGGAAGGAGGGAGGGAGGGAGGGACAGAGGGAGGGAGGGACGGAGGGAGGGAGGGAGAGGGAGACAGAGAGAGAGAGAGAGAGGGGGGGGAGGGAGGGAGGGAGGGAGGGAGGGAGGGAGGGAGAGAGAGAGAGAGAGAGAGAGAGAGAGAGAGAGAGAGAGAGAGAGAGAGAGAGAGAGAGAGAGAGAGAGCGCCACAATTTTCAAGCTGTACTTCAAGTTGGAATTGCTATCAATTGGTATAGGCAGGGACATATGAAGGGGCCAAGAGGAGGCACTGAATGGGAAATAAACAGAGTGAAAAGGCTGGACTTTAACTCTTGGGCTCCACAGATACTAGCTTCTTGTCTACTATGAAGATGCTGGCAGAACAGAGTCAGGGCCAGCCAGAGGCCTTCTTGAAGAGCCCAGAGTGTAGGAAATGGCATGGTGCACATATCATTTACTTCCATGAAAATGGAACTTCTTAGTGAGAGATTAAATGGTCACTAAAACAGAGAAGCGTAACAGGTTACAAGAGAAGCATAACAGATTACAGCAGATACTTGAATGCAGGAACCTCTGATCCTCTCTGCCCTCCAGAAAACCAAGATCCCTGAAATTTTTCTTCTCAGAAATAGCTCTGGAACTTACCACCTACCACAACCATAATCAGAACTCAATGTGGAACTATCTTTTTTCACCAAAGCAGGTGTAGTTGAATTAGAAAATTTGAAGGTTTGGGAATGGCATGAACATCTAGATTTCTCAAGAACATACAAGGGGAAAAACATCAGAAAAGCCAAACCAGGTAATTCTTAAAGAAAATAACAGAGTAATCTGTAAGGATCATTTGAGAAGCAGTTATCTAGGAGTGGTTTCCAGAGCCCACAACATTAGACAGTGCATTCTTCCTTTACCACAGTCTAGTATTCCAACACTCACAAGGCTCCAGGACAAGTTTGCTTTGTTTCTCCTCCAAGGGGAAAGTTGGTTCCTGTAATATTGCCTGTACATGCTACCAGCCCTTGCCTCAATGTTTCAAGCAGAGCAAGGTAAGGCCAATATAAGGCACTCTTGAATAGTGAAAATAGAGTGTGGTCAGCAGAACACTTGTGTTCAGGGGACTGGAACTTCCAGTGAGGGACTGAGGATTATGAAAGCAAGAAGCATAATCCTGTGTTTCGGACATAGGGATGCAGAAATCCATCTTGTTTTCCTAATTTCTTTCTTTTCTTTTTTATGGTAAGTTGTGGGGCTTGAACTCTGGGCCTGCGAGCTGTCCCTAAGCTCTTTAGGTCAAGGCTACTGCCCTATCCCTGGGGCCTGGGCATTGTCTCTGAACTGTTCAGCTCAAGGCTACTGCCATACCCCTTGAGCCACAGCACCACTTCTGGTTTTCTAATGGTTAATTGGAGATAAGATTCTCCCAGTAGTCAGTGCCCGGACTGGCTTTGAATCTCAATCCTCAGATCTCAGCCTCCTGAATCACTAGGATTACAGGCATGATCCACCACGCCTGGCTCCCTAATTTCTTTACAGGGAATCAACTGCTCTGTAAGTGGTCTTCCCTCAAGCCACTTTCAAACAGCTTCAAGACGACCTCCTGCCCAGCAGCAGAACTCAATTTGGAAATGTCCCCTTCACCACAACAATCTTAAGCATGAATTCTTAAAGATGAGATATGGGACAACCACTTAGACTTTTCAAAAACAAACACACAAGGGACAACAAATGCTAAACATGCCACACTAAGTGCCATTTGTAGGGAAACTATAGGAGGATTCACAAGGAAATGGAAAGACCCGGAAAAATTGTATTAAGTGAAGTAAGCCAGGCCCAAAGAAAAATAGGTTGCATGATTTCCCTCTTTTTTAATAATTAGAATATGTCGTATATATATTGCCAGTCCTGGGGCTTGAACTCACTCAGGGCCTGGAATTGATCCCAGGGCTCTGTACGTGCTAGGCACTCTACCGTGAGGCCACACTCCTGGCCCCTGTCTATAATATTCTTAACAGGGATCTCAGTAGCCTAGTTGGTAAGTGTGTAGTATTATATATAATGAACCATATCAACATGAACTCCAAGGATTGGAAACAAGAGGTTCTTATTGTGTCCTGTATGGAGTTATTGCTTTTTTTCTGTTTTAGTTTTATTTACACTTTTTCTTATATATAAGTTTATCCAATCTGGTGAAGAGAAAGGGAATCACAGAAATAGCAGGAAAAGGATGAACTAATGCAACAATAATACTTGACATTACGTTGGAAATGAACTATACAATTTGTGGGAAGGAGAGTAGGGAGGGATAAATGGGAACAAATGAGGGAGGGGGTAACTGTTTAAAAAGAAATGTACTGGGGCCTGGAGCATGGCCTAGTGGTAGAGTGCTTGCCTAGCATGCACGAAGCTCTGGCTTTGATTCCTTGATATCACATACACAGAAAAAGCAGGATGTGGTGATGTGGCAGAAGTCGTAGTCTTGAGAAAGCCCAAGGACAGTACCCAGACTCTGAGCTCAAGCCTCAGGACTGGCAAAAGAAGAAAAATGTACACATTATCTTACTTAAGTAACTGTAACAATCCATTTTCCTATTCATCACTTTTACATCACTTTTATTTGAGCAATATATATATATATATATATATATATATATATATATATGGGCCATTCAAGACTCAGATATTTAGGAATGGTTGTCAGGGACCACAAGAAGTTTGGACAATGCAGTCTTCATTGTACACGCTCTAGCAGTCAACATATACAAGACTCCATGCCAGGTCTCCACTCTTTCCAGGAGATTTTGTTAACTTTATTATTGTCTGTATTTATGGAAAGCCTTTCCCCAAGTGCCTTCTTCAAGACTCCCACATTTCTTTCTGTTCCTGATCTTGCCTCTGCTCCCATCCATCATAGCTAGTTTTTCCCTGAGATTTTTTTTATTTCATTCTGTAGTTCCAGTAGCCATCAGAGAAAAGGAAAGCTTATTAATTTGCTATCCTCCTCTTTCTTCATCTTCCCTCCTATCTGGGACATTACTCACACCACTTCCCGCAACCCTGTGCCACGATTTACACAGAATTTTCAATCAAAAGGTTTCCCCTCTTTCCACTAGTCTCCTATGCATTTACATTTAACATGACCATGGAACTGACCATCTAGCTGGGATCAGCATTTCTTCTGGATGTAGAAGGCATTACCTGAGGGTGTATTCTCTAGATGAGTCCCTGAACTTCAAATGCTACTCTAGCTTCAAATGTGTCCCCCTAAGACTGTGGTTGGATACCAGAAAAGACTCAATGTCTATTTCTGTATTGGAGTCTAGGAACTATTACTAATATCTCCTACTTGTATGAGAATGGGCTTCTTGAGAGCAGTACTATCCTCACCCTTTTTATCTGTAACTGCAGTACCATGGTTGCTTGGAAGCATGAATATCCTTTCCCTCTAGAAGAGAGAAGTAGGTGTCTATCTCCTCCATGCACTGCCTTTTCCATTGCCTTCAAGCCTAGAATCCTCAGCAGAACTTGGAGGGCCTTGGGACATTTTTCCTCAGTATCTTTTAAAAAGATTTTCCTGTAGCTCATGAATCTCTGGAGTGTTGAGTATTAGGGCTGAATCATACAAGGACCTTTTGTGAAAAGTGATTAGAAAACTTCGTTCGGAAGAAATTTACTTTTAATAGAATAATTCCAGTCATCTGTAGTATGAGAGTGAACTATATTGGTTATTTCATGCAAGTGCTAGCCTAGCCTGCAAATCCTCCTTGTGTTGTTCACCTATTGCTGGAAATCACATGAATGCACACTTTGCCAAGTCATCGTTTTTCACAGGAATTTTCTGTATATCTTCACTTGTGCCATAACATACCTGGACACTCCTAGCCAAAAATCAGAAATTAGCCCATTCTACTTAGAAGAAACAGAAAATGCTGGGCGCTGGTGGCTCACACCTGTAATCCTAGCTACTCAGGAAGGTGAGATCTGAGGATCACAGTTCAAAGCCATCCCAGGAACTAAAGTCTGTGAGACTCTTATCTCCAATTAACCACCAGAAAACTAAAACTTGTGCTGTGGCTCAAAATGGCATTAAGCTGAAGAGCTCAGGGACAGTCCCCAGGCCCAGAGTTCAAGCCCCATGACCAACAAAAAAATAAAATAAAGAAATGGAAAGTTAGGTAATGTATATCTGGAAAGAATTTCTTGGAGAAGATTTGTGTGAACTTGATCAATGTATTTGAGTTGTGATAATAAAGATTCAAGTTTATGAGTAACACATCATGAAAATCTATTACTACTGGTCTCACATAACAGCCCTCAGAAAGAGACCAAAAACATTCTGGACCACTGAGAAATTGAGGACATCTGACTTCAATCACTGCTGCTAGCTGACTTGCTAGCTCATGGTTCCTTCCACTCTAACAAAAGTCTCAAAAAGAGACCAGGTTTTATATCAACAAAGTGAAACATCATGTTGGTGAATGAAGTTTAGGGAATACTGTTACATGGTTCAAGTAGGACTTTACTTGGGACTTCATGGTATATCTGCATCAAGGTTAGGACACACAAGCTAGTCAACTTCATTCTGCACTCATTTTGATTCAAGTAGCAGAAGGCATGACAGGATCAGAATCTTTCTGGAAGTCCCACTTGCCCTGGATGGGAGAGGACACTTGGGGAAAAGGGGATGCAAATAAAGAAATGAGGATATACCTACTCCTTTCCAAAGGGGTCTAGATGGTCTTCTCTGAGTCTTAAAATCTGTCCCTTACTACTATGACAGTAAAGGCTCATCTCATGCCACTGCTACTAATCTGCATGCTATAGAAATAGTATCATGCAGGTTTCCTTTGTCTATGAACAGAGAGATCAGAGAGAGAAGGCAAGGCTAACATAGCTAGTCACTAAGGGTTGTGAGAAAAGGACCTCAAGCCTGACTGACAGCAACACCACCAAACTAACAGGGAAAAGAAGAAAGCCCATAGTCTGCCACCACTGGTCCTCATACACTTTCTGGGGGGACAAAAGGACATTTGAGAGATGTACAAGCTTTATTTATATTTACTTACTATTTTGTCCTTTGTGGGGCTTGAACTTTGGGCTTGGGTGCTGTCCCTGAGCTTTTTAGATTGAGGCTACCGACCTATCCCTTGAGCCACAGCGCTACTTCCAGTTTTCTGGTGGTTAATTGGAGCTAAGTGTCTCAGGGTCTTTAGTGCTGGGGCTGGCTTTGAACGTCGATCCTCAGATGTCAGCCTCCTGAGTAGCTAGGATTACAGGCGTGAGCCACCAGCACCGGCTTGTACAGGCTTTATAGTTACTACTTGATTGCTACAATAAGCAACCTCACATAGCCGTACTTCTACGACGGTGGTGCTGTACTGATAGTCAGCGGGATGTCAAAAACCCTTTCTGGACTGGGCCCCCACATCCACCATTGCACTGATTCCTCGGAAGCCCCTGAACGAGGTGCCGTTATTGCTCTGCTTTACACACGTGAAACTCTGGGGTGCCGCTCTCATGCTGATCTAAGTACCCAGACATAAGAATCTGGAAAAGGGAAAAGGAAGACCCGCCCTCCGACTAACAGGTTCCGCCCTCACCCACTGGCTCACTGATCTGTCTATCACAGGAACCCGGGGGGTGGGGGAGTCGTTAGGGGCAAAGAAGCTAGTCCCATTCCTATTGGCTAGAGCCTTGGAAAACGTCATAACAAAACGTGTCCTGATTGGTGGAAGAAGGCCGACCAATAGGAAGGCCAGGTAGTGTCCACGAGGGCGGGAAAACCTGGCGTTATTTGACGCAGACGTTTGTGGCTCCTGTGGTGACGGCGTCGGTGAAGTTCAGTCTGGTCACGTGGTGACCAGACCAACGGTCTCCCCAGCTGGATGCTGGGGATATGAACTCTCGCCGTGAGATGTTTGGTCGGAGACGCGGTTTAGGTGCGGAAGGCAGGAATCGCTTCAATGTCTTTAGGGGCCGCCGAGAAGGCCCTAGGGCACCTGGACTTGCCCATGATTCAGGACTTCCACAAACTGGCAGAGGCCACCCTGAGCCTCAAAGCTACAGGTTTGAATCAGAGGCCAAATTAGAAGCGATAGTGTCAGGAGGAGCTGAAATGCCGGGCGGCAGGGGAGAAGCGAGCTCTTTAGCAAAAGAGAGGAAGGTGGTTCTCTGTTCAGTGGTCAACTTCAGCATCGAAACTATGCTCAAGGATCACAGTACCTACCAGTTGGCACGAGGCCTGGTCAAAATCCCTAGACAGGAAAGCTACACTGCCAACGTGCCTGCCGCTTGGGCAGAAGTAGTCCAAGCCCCTAGGGGGAGAGGTGTACTTTTCCCCACGGGGACGAGCTCTCTGTTCCCTGGCTTCATGGAATCACAGCAGGCCTCTGCCACTGCTCAGCAGCCCACTAGGCCCAAGTCTCGCAGAGCCTGGGAGGAGAGAAAAAGAGCCAGAGAAGCTAGCAAGTTGGTCAGCCAGAAAGCCCAGTGGTCCTCCTCTGACAATGAGACTTCAGAAGAATATCAGAGGAAGCCACGGAGGAAGCCACAGAAAAGGCTTCCCCGTACAGTGAGCCTTAGACGCCAGGCTGAGTCTGAAAGCCCCAAGGAATCAGAAGGCCTAAGTGGAAGTTCTGGTGACCACGATGAAGATATGCCTAGTTATCCACTAACCACTTTTTCGCTGGAACTAAAGACAAACAAAGAAAAGCAGAGAAGACTGGAAGAAACTTCCTGTAAGACAAAACAAAGTGTGACCAGGGACTATCCAGGAGCTGTTGCTGCTGCTGCTGCTGCTCCTGTTGTTGCTGCTGCTGCTGCAGGTGACATGCCCAGAGCCTGTCCAACAAAAACAGTAGCCGAGAAGAAACTCATAGTAGGTCCTTCAAGAGTTACTCTAGGAAGAAACATCCCTTCTTGGAGGCAGACAATGAAGGCACCTCCTGTGGTGCCCCCTATCTCTGATATTTCTCCATTTGGGAGTTCCAAGGCATCTTCCTCTCTGCATGCTGGCCCAAAGCAGTACAAGAAAGGCAACAATCAGAAGAGATTTGGCAGTTGGGGGAGAAGAAATTCCAGCTCAGTATCTAGAGAAGGTGATGAGGCAAAAAGAAATCCTGCTCTGCAGGCCCAGGTGAGTAGAACAAGTCCTGGGATTTTTTCATACTCAACACATTTCCTTGGTCAACTCTGCCTCCTGGCCTGAAGCTGACAAGGTAGAAAGTGCTAATTAAGTGATCCTCTCACTACACTAAGCTCAGAAAGACAAATACTGTGTGATTCCTCACATGTACAAAGGATAGCTATAAAGCAAGTAAATGGACATGACCAGAAACGTGAGGTCACTGGAGGGAACTAGTGGAAGTTGGGAAAGGCAGAAAGGAGCATGGGAGCTATGTGATAGCCAATATGTGCAGACATAATGAATAGGTAATACTGATAACCATTTAATCAATTGCAAAAGAGATTTTTTTAAAGAATGGAAAAAAGAGGAGTGAGATAATAAAAAGACATGAATATGATTAAAGTGTATGACTTTACAGTAATATTATAATGCCACACACATTTGTAAGAAATATAAAAGAGTAAGCAAAAAAAACCCCAGTAGAATAAGGGAAAAGAAGAGCATCCCAGTTGTCTGTTTTCTTTTTGTCAGTGTAAAGATGCATACTCAGGCCCGGTGCAGTGGCTCACGACTGTAATCCTGGCTATTCTGGAGGCTGAAGTCTGAGCATCACAGTTCAATGCCGGCCCAGGCACTAAAATGTCCATAAGACTCTTATCTCCAATTAACCACCAGAAAATGGGAAGTGGCACTGTGGCTCATGGGGTAGGGCAGTAACCTTGAGCTGAAGAGCTCAGGGACAACACTCAGGCCCAGAGTTCAAGTCCCACAACTGACCAAAAATTGTATACTCAGAAGTTTTTCTTTTAGGTTCCAAAATTCAGGCCAAATCCATCAAGCATGTCAATACATGGGGGAGAAATCAGCAGTGGTCATCGCCAGACTAGAGACTCACCTGTTCAAATGAAATCGCAGCCCTTCTCCCAGAGACAGCGGCGCATCCCACCCACAGGACCTGCAACTTCTGGTGAGGCTTGGAGTTTGTGAGCAGTGGAGGGGGCAGGGATTGGAGAAGGAGACATCTGTTTTTGTTCCTTTTAGAGGAGAAAGGGGATTCATAATTCCTTCTAGACTGCTTCTTGACCGATGCAGCCTTTCCCCATGACCAAAGGTGTGGCAGGGCTATTCAGCACATTGTCTTGTAAGTGGGAATTGCTCAGTAAGATGACTAGTAAACAGTGCTCAATTTCAATCCAGAAGTAGACTTTCAAAACATCAGAGCCTTTTCTAACATCCAGTTCAGAGCCATGGTCCTAGTGAGCCTGAGTTGGTAGATTGGGTGATATTTTAGGGAAAGTAAATCAGGTTCAGAGAAGAATAGGGCTTCTGGGATACAGCAGATGCAAGTTGCTGTCAGCAGAAGGAAAGTCTGACAGACCATCCCTGCCTCAAAGAAAGTTGGTATTTTCTGTTCTATTTCAGGTTACCAGGAGCCACCTGTGCATCACCGTGGCCCAGCAAGCCCACAACAACCATGTGGACAACCTGGTTGTTCCCGGGTAATATCTTCTCTAGTCTCTGGGAATGCTACTATCCTAGCTAGATGGTGGGTTCCTCTCTAAGTTGAATTAATGTACATGCTTAATCCTGTCATACACCCTTAAAGAAAGGGAATCACCCTTTCTCTTGCACAGAACTATAGGATATGGGAGGGGGGGTGTAAGGGCTCAAGACAAAATGGACTATTAAGAGAGAAAGGAGGCCAGCACATTAACCATTGTCTCTTTTTTTCTTTTTTCCTTACTGGGATAGTGTGCGATGCTACGTATGAATATAGAGAATCCGCAGGAATCAGTAGGTATGGTGGAGCCCATGGTAGAGACAGGGGCAAGAAGAGATGGCTGACTGGTTTTGTACTTGGGGAAGGGCTTTCTACAGGTACAGATGGTATTACATGGATTAATGTTCTCCTTAGAGAAGAAATCAAGAAGGTCTGTCCTTGAGTCTTCTGTGTATTGACTGCTGGGTCATGCTCAAAACTCAGCATGGGTTCTGGCAACCAGTACCAGAGTTCTTCTCTCATGGCCTTTAGGGACACCATCCTTATTTTCTTTATAAGTGTTGGTTGGAGTTCTTTTTCGGGTATTTATTATATTTTATATATTTATTATATTTTCATTATTACAGTTATTTATTATATATTTGTCTTTAACTTAATAGTCCTTCCATGCCAAAGTTTAAGAACAGAAGAAATTTCAGTTTTGAATTCTAGTGATGGGTGGGTTCAATCCCTGAAGCTAGCTAAGGGAAGTCAATATGCAGGGTTATAAGTTCCCTTGGGGACATCAAAGCACAATACAGTGACATTCCAAATCTGGGAATATTCATTTATGCTTTTTTGTTTCAGATGCCATTCAGGCACTCACTGAGAAGTTCCAGTCGCTGGGAGGTATGTGTGATTTCCCAATATTTTTTTCTGTTAGAGAGGACCTCAGGCTGTTCTCATTTCTTCTTTGTTTCACAGAATGAACACACCATCCTCAAGAGATGCATCTAGTACCTGTAGTCCAGGTTGTTACCCAACTTCTTCTTCATCCAGTTCATCCCACTTTCTTCAGTCTGTTTCTTCTTCATCTAGCTCATCGTTTTGACCCCTTGTTTAACCCCTGCCAATCCCAGTTCATAACAGTTTCAAATTAAAATGCATTTTGTTTCCATGGTCTCCTCCCTCTCTCCGTCTCTCTTACACACACACACACACACACACACACACACACACACACACACACACACGAGAAGGGTGAGGAGCTGTCCAATCTAAGAGAAGTGAAAGAAGAGTACCACTGGCATTATAGGGGAGAGCATTTTTCCTCAGGGAAAATGAGCATTTTTCCTCAGGTGTCGGGTCCATCTCTGAGCAGGAGTCCAGCACTCAGGTTTACCTTGGTTCCCTCAATCTGAGGTCTGGATTGATTTGTTCTGGCCACACTAACTTATTGCCCTCTGCTAACACCCTTCTTTCCAGGTGATGAAAATCCCCTTTCAGAGTTCTAGTCCCTTCTGCATCTCCTACGTGGGTTTTGCTGCCCTGCTTCTTCCCTATCAATTTTCATTTCTGTTCTCAGCAACCTTGATCTCTCTCTACTGGCAGTGTCTCCAATTAGTAATAGTGAGTGCAGTTCACCTTCATTTCCCACTTTAGAACCAGTACTTTCTCTGGACTCAATACCTACCCCTTGCGTTACCACACTGATACACCAAAGTTACTTAGAATTGTTCGTTGTTTGTATTTCCTCATCTTGGAAATTTATACTTGTTGATATCCCATTCCATATCCTAAGGTATCTGACAGAGCATCAGGAATATATAGAAAAGATGGAAGGGATGAAACAAGGGTGTTTGGCACAGAAAAAAGTGGGTGTTAGTGTCTGATTTGGAGATAGAGACAAGTCTCTCCTACAACTACTGGTTTAACTTGTGTGAAATTGCCCTCCAGCAGCTAGAGTAGATGGCCAGGGAACAGTACTATCACATCCTTCAAGTCCCGCCCTGCCAATCCGCCCTTCTGCAGCCAATTCACTCCATGGTCCTAAGTTAAAACTTGTCAGTCACTATCTAATGGCACATCCTTAGGTCCCCTTCATATACATGTTCACACTCCTATGGCCCAATTTTCTAAGAATATTTAGCTGTGTTTCCTAGTCAGTTTTTCTAGACTGCCTCCAGAGATATCAGGACATTTTTCTGTGTGTGCGTGTGCGCGTGTATACACACACAAGCACTGTCCCTGAGCTTATTTTCTCATGGCAAACACTCTTCCATTTAATCCATAGCACCACATTCACCTTTTTATACTGTTAAATTGGAATCTCACAGAGATTCATGCTCAAACTATCTTTGAATCATGATCCTCACATCTCATTCTTTTCGGTAGCTATGGCTACAGGCACTAGTTACTAATGCCCAGCCACAGAAAAATTTTTCCTGAGGACATGTCCTGGCATTTCCTTTACCACTAGACAATTGGGATGACTTACTCAACCCTAGCCTCTAACCTTGTTGCCTGAGAGTACAAATTCATGTTTGAGTGAAGAAAGTCCAAGGAGAGGAGGGAAGTGGCAAATGTGCCACCTTGCTTTCCCACAAAACTTGGTGTTTCCATATAGAGTACAAACAAAGATAGCATTCCATGTTGATCCATTGGCCTGGTTGTGTGTGCTTACAAGGAAACCTCTTCTATCCTGATAGGTAAAAGAGTGGTTCAGGAAGACAGGCAGTAGAGAAAGGGTCTCAAATTCATAAGGGGGATCAAATGATGACTGGCATGTATCCTTCACCAGTAGGGATTTACAAGTTCTAAAACATAGAAGAACATGGGGTAGGGCGATGTTGAAGGCACCAAACCCAAGGAGAAATTCAGGGATCTCAAACGTGAGTGCTGTGGAGTATTTGTCTGAATGAGATGTCTAAGTCCTCCATGTGGATGCATGAAGATATGCAGCCTGGCTTCCTCAGAGCAGCTTTTTCTCCATGCTCTTACCCAGGGGGAAAGGGTAGCAGGTAGAATGGGCCATGGAGCATGGGTCAGGCTTGGTATCACATTGTCCTATGCAATCACCAAGTGTCCTTTCTCATCCCTGTGTCTCAGAAAGTCACACACTGCACACCATGTGTGACAAATCCTCACTTCAGAGCCAGAATAGATCAGCCATTCACTCCAATCCTCGACCCAGAAAGCTGGCATGACCATGTAAGCTATGACTGACCTCTCCCCAGGAGAATAATTCCTCAAAAGAAAGCACAGAAGATTAGTCTGTGAGTGAAGATTAGTGTGTGAGTGATTTATTTGGTTCAGATTTTGCCACTGAGGCTCTGCCACCATACTTCTAGGCCAGTTACAAGTAGACTAAGCTCCAGACTGGGCCCTGCTTTGGGAGGCATGGGGTGATTATTAATTGGTGACAAATATGGCATAGATGGCTGATTTTGTCAGCTCTGCTATCTGTCTCTGAAGATAAGACTCCTTGCTCCACATTCAAACTACTCTGAAGTGAGTGTAGGGTGTTCACCACAGGCAGTAGTCAAAGCTGAGCCTTTATTCTGGACAGAGTTAAGGACCATCATCAGAGTCTCAGGTGAGAGAAGCCCGTCTGGCTCCATGGGACAGAAGGAGGTGGGGCATCCTCAGTTCTTTCTGTGTCTGGTCCCCTTTCCACCTAAACTCTCCTAAGCACAAGAGACTGCCCTGCAGAGTTCCAGATCACATCCTGTAGGAAGAGCATTTTGTGAGAGCAAGAAAAGAGCCCAGCTGGTGGGGCAATCAGGACAAAGGCCTGCCTTTAACAGAGATTCTGCATCTCTCACTGTGGCCTGAGCAGTTCCCTGCACAAGCCCCTAGGCCTCACGTCATCATGGCCTTGTGCAGATGCACGTAGAGGCCCCTGGACCTCACATGATAGTGATTGCCGATTACTGAGCTGACCACAAACACCACACAGAGTGGATGCTAGAGGAGTGCACTGGAATGGACACCTAGCCACAGAAAGAGCTCATGCAGCTTATGTGTAGCCTCTGGTTTGGCACTGATATGACCTCAAGTCTATACAATGATCTTGGCAGTCAGATAGCTCCCTCCTGGTGAGTTTCATTTTTTTTCAGCTGTAGATATATTTTAATACGAGGTCTTTGTCTGTTGTATGGCTAGTGAAGATCTTCTTCCAGTCTGTGGGCTTTCTATATAACTTGCTAGCTATGTCCTTTGCCATACAGAAGCTCTGCAGTTTAATGCAGTCCCATTTATCCAAACTTCCTTTAATTTGTTGTGTCTTGGGGTCTTTATTAGGAAACTTTCCACCTGTGCTAAGGAGATTTGGTGTATCTCCTATTCCTTCTTGTAAAGTTTTCAGGGTATCTACTTTTACCTCAAGGTCTTTTGCCACTCCTAGGGTTTGAGCTCAGTGCTTGGGCACTGCCCTTAGATACTTTTAGCTCAAGACTAGCACTCTGCCACTTAAGCCACAGCACCACTTCCAGCTTTTTCTATGTATGTGGTACCAAGGAGTCAAACCCAGGGTTTCATGCATGTTGTGCCAACACTCTACTGCTAGGCTACACTTCTGACCCTTCTCCAGTTTTTTTAAACAAGTGATTCATTCCTTTCCATTACTGCACAGCTGGGGTGAGGGGGAGGAGTAGAACAAGGTGCAGTGAGAGCAGGGCAGGGAGGATAGGCCTGGCCTCTGTCCTGAACCAGCTCAGATTCTATGGAACAGATGCATTCCTCCACTACTGAAGCTTGTATCTGATGCCTCTGCTTGTCTCCACTGCCTTTGCTTCCTGCTATACCTGAAGCTTCCCATCACCCCTGGCCACCATTGCCACTGCTTGTCCTTTGACAGTCCCTACTGCTATCACTATCCCCGCTTCCCAGCTGCTGCTTGTGTTGCTTACCTTCTCCACGGTTACCTCTGCCACCACCATTTCCACAGAGAAAGAACTCTAAGTATATTTTAGACATGAGGCCCTGACTCACACATAGCTAGTAAAAATCTCCCATTTTGCGTGCTTTCTATTTATCTTGCTAGCTATGTTTTTTTGAAGTGCAGAAACTCTTCAGTTTGATGTAATCCCATTCATTTATCCTTTCTTTTGTTCCAATTATGGATCTTTACTTAGGAAGTTTCAACCCATGCTTAGGGGCCCTAGTATTTCCTGCACCCTTTTTCTGTAATATTTTCATGATATCCAACCTTAAATTAAAGTCTTTGATCCATTTAGAATTTATTCTGGACAGAATGATATGTAAGAACTGTGCTGAAGTTTTTTGCATATGCACAGCCAATTCTGTTAGGACCATTTGTAGAAGAGGTTGTGTTTATTCCATCCTGTGTTTTTGGCTCCCTTATCAAATATTAAGTGTGATGAATAGAATTTTAACTTCTTTATATGACCAGTTAATTTTTTTCACATGAAGATTTGATAAGAAATTTACTGGAGAGGAAGGAGTTGGGAAGAATGCAGCAATCCTATTCCATGCATCTATGATGAAATTAAGATAACTAAGGGGAGGGGTTGGGTTAAAAGGAATGAGGAAGGAAGATGATTAAGGTAACAATGATCCAGAAACATCTTGCTCATAAACTGGCTGGTAAAATGGTAATTCCTTTGTACAACTACTTAAAGATAATAAAAATAAAATTAAAAATGAATTTTAATGGCACCTTAGGAGCAATCTTAAATGCTTTACTTATACTGGAAGTAATCCTCATAGCCCATACAATAGATGCCCTGGGACAATTACGAGACAGAACTTTGGCTAAGAGAGACAAACAGCTCTGAAACAGGGAAAGACTTGTTTGGACTTAAATAAGCAAGAGTGGACTTGTAAACTTCCACTTTCCCTCTCTGAAATGCAATCTGACTTTTCTCACTAGTATTCTGAATTGGAAAAACACACATTCAAGCATAATTAAGTTCTATTTTTTTTGTTTTGTTCTGTTTTCTGTTTTATATTCTGTTTTTATATTTTAAAATATTATACAGATGTATTGACTTTTAAAAATTACAGGATTGTAAAGAAAATTATTTATAAACATGAAAATGTCCAAAAAACTTTAAAGCATAAAGAAAATTTCAATATTATTTTTTAGAATTGGGACACATAGGTTCTCTTCAGCATTTGTAGACCATCAATGTTTTGAGTATCAGAAATCTTAAAGTCCTAAGTAATCTTTATGTTTCAAATTGTAAATAGCTTGGATCCTTAAAAGGAAGACAATTTTTAGTGCTTTTCTTTTCTTTATTAAAGAATTTATTAACATTTATTTTTAGATCATATTTAAAATGACAAGTTTAACAAACAAGTATTCAAGAAGGGAATCTCTATATACAATCACTGGAACTTAGTTTTTAGAACTTAATCAAAATTAGGCTAAAGGTTTGTATGTCATAGAAACATATTAATTTATGAAATAAAACATGCCTATAGAGTCATAGGTTTTTATATCTATATAGTTATGTTTATATTTCCATTACTATGTCCATAGCATTGGGTATGCAAATATTGAGTCCTCGCTCTTGTACTCTTTGGATTTAATAGCCACATATTATGGATACCATGAGCCTTTTGTTCCTTAGATCTTGACTTGTCTCACACAACATGATTTGCTCTAGATTCATCCACTTCCCTGTGAATGCCATTATTTTATCTTGTGGGTTGGCTATGTAGAATTCCATTGTATACATATACACCAAATTTTCTGTATCCATTCATCTGCAGTAGGGCATCTGGATTGTTTCCATCGCCTGGCTATTGTGAATAGTGCAGAGATGAACATAGCTGAGCAGGTGTCCTTATCATATCTTGGGTTATGATGTTCAGGGTAGATGCCTAGATGGTATGGCGGGATCATAGGGAAAGTCTATTTTCAGTTCTTTGAGAAACCTCCACACTGCTTTCCAGAGTGGCTGAACTAGCTTACATTCCCACCAGCAATGTAGTAGGGTTCCTTTTTCTCCACAACCCTGCCAGCAACTGTCATTGTCTGAGTTCAAAATCTTGGCCATTCTTGTTGGGGTAAGGTGGTATCTTAGGGTTGTTTTTAGTTGCATTTCCTTTATGACCATAGATGTTGAACATGTTCTCATATGCTTTTCTGCCATTTTAATCTCTTCTTCTGATAAGTCTCTCTTTAGTTCCCTTGTCCGTTTAGTGATTGGATTGTTGGGTTTGGGGGGGATTTGCTTCTTGAGTTCCCTGTATATACTGGATATTAAGCATTTGTCAGATGTATTATTGGTTAATATCTTTTCCCAGTTGGTTGGCTGTCTCTCTACTTTTGTGACTATGCTTTAATCTGTACAGAAACTTTTTATTTTTAGGTAGTCCCATTTATCAAGTCTCTCTCCAATCTGTTGTGACCCTGGGATTCTGTTCAGGAATCTTTTGCCTGTGCCTATGAGTTCCAGTGTCTCTCCTACTCTATCATGTAGCATTTTCACGGTTTCCGGTCTAACATTGAGGTCTTTGATCCACTTTGAGTTAATGCTTGTGCATGGCAAAAGGCTAGGGTCAATTTTCAGTTTTCTGCATGTGGCTGCCCAGTTTTGCCAGCACCAATAATTGAATAGACTGTGTTTGTTCCATTGTATATCTTTGGCTCCTTTGTCAAATACAAGTTCCCTATAGGTATGTGGTTCTATTTCTGGGTCTTCTATTCTGTTCCACTGATCTTCTTGTCTGTTTTTGTGCCAATACCAGGTGGTTTTTGTTATTATGGCTCTATAGTAGAGTTTGAAGTCTAGTATTGTAATACTTCCAGAATTGCTCTTTTTGCCTAGAATTGTTTTGGCTATTCTAGGTCTTTTCTTGTTCCATATGAATCTTTGGATTATGTCTTCTATTTCAGTAAAGAATGTCTTTGGGAATTTGATGGGGATTGCATTGAATTGTATATCAGTTTTGGCAGTATAGCCATTGTCACTATGTTGGTTTTCCCTAGCCATGAGCATGGGATGTCATTCCATTTCCTAGTGTCCTCTTTAATTTCCTTCGTTAGGCTTTTATAGTTTTTATTGAATAATTCCTTTACATCTTTGGTTAAGTTAATTCCTAAGTATATTTTTCTTTTGGGGGCTATTGCGAATGGGATCATTTTCTTGATTTGGACTTCTGTTTGTGTATTGTTGGTGTACAAGAAGGCTACTGACTTCTGAAGGTTAATTGTGTATCCTGCCATTTTGCCAAAGTGGTTTATTAATTCTTGGAGTTTGGGAGTGGAACTTATTGGGTCAGTCAGGTAGAGGATCATGTCGTCTGCGAATAGGGATAATTTAATTTCATCTTTCCCTATGTGGATCCCTTTGATATACTTTTCTTGCCTTATTGCTCTGGCTAAGGGTTCCAGTACTATATTGAAGAGAAGTGGAGAGAGTAGGCATCCTTGTCTAGTTCCTGATTTCACGGTAAATGGTTCCAGTCTTTCACTATTTAGTATAATTCTGGCTGTAGGTTTTTCATATATAGCTTTCACTATTTTGAGATGTACCTCTTATTCCTATTTTTTTCCAGTGCTTTCAACATGAATGGGTGTTGTATTTTGCCGAATGCCTTCTATGCATCAGAGATATTATCATATGATTCTTATCCTTAGCTCTATTGATGTGATGTATTACACTGATTGATTTGCGAATGTTAAACCAGCCTTGCATCTGTGGGATGAAGCCTACTTGATCATAGTGTATGATTTTTTTAAATTTGTTTCTGGATTCTGTTGGCTAACATTTTATTGAGGAGTTTTGCGTCTGTGTTATTATTAGAGATAGGTCTGTAGTTTTCTTATTTTGTTGGGTCTTTCCCTGGTTGGGGAATGAGAGTAATATTAGCTTCATAAAATGAGTTTGGTATTGCTCCTTCTATTTCTACTTCTGGGAGAGTTTCAAGAGTATAGGTGTTATTTCATCTTTAAACGTCTTGTGGAATTCCGCAGTGAAACCATCTGGACCTGGGCTCTTTTTGGTTGGCATTTCCCTGATTGCTTCCACAATTTCATTGTAAGAGATTGGTTTGTTCAATTTGTTTACCTCTTCATTGTTCAGTGTGTGGAGCCTATATTTATTTAAAAATCATCCATTTCTACTAGATTTTCTTGTTTCTTTGAATATAGGCCCTGGTAGTACTTATTTATTATGGACTGAATTTCTTGGATATTGGTTGTGATTTTTCCCGTGGGGTCTCTAATCTTGTTTATTTGAATCTCCCCTCTCCTTTTTTTGATTAATCATGCCAGGGATCTCTCTATTTTGTTGACTCAAAGGACCAAGTTTTTGATTTATTAGTTCTGTGTATAGTAGATCTTATTTTAATCTCTGATATTTCTGATTTTATTTTTGTTATTTCTGTCCTTCCAGTTGTTTTAGAATTAACTTTTTCTTGCTCCTCTAGTCATCTCATGTGTTTTTAGGTTATTTACACGCTGTTCTCCTGTCTTTTTAATATGTGCTCCTAGTGTCCCATAAGTTCCTTTGTGATGTCTCTTGATTGTCATTACATTCAAGGAAGTTTTTAATTTCTTTTCTGATCTGATCTGTTACCCAGGAGATATTCAGAAGTGTGTTGTTCAGTTTCCATGTGATTGATTGTTTTTTGACTTTGACTGCATTGTTCAGAATTAGTCTGTCTCCACTGTGGTCTAATAGAATGCATGGGATTATATCAGTCCTCTTGTAACAGCTTAAGTTTTCTGTATGAACTATTATGTGATCTATTTTGGAGTGTGTTCCGTGTACTGCTGAGAAAAAAATGTATAACGTTTCACCGTTGGATGGAAGATTCTGTGTATATCTGTTAAGCCCAGCTGGGCTATGGTGTCGTTTAAGTCAATGCTGTCTTTGTTTAACTTTTGTTGAGTTGACCTGTCCTTTGTTGAGAGTGGTGTAGTGAGGTCTCCCACTATGATTGTGTTGAGTCTATCTTGTTCTGTAATTCTAAGACAGTTTGTTTGACGAATTTGGGTGCTCCTGTGTTGGGGGAGTAAATGTTTATAACTGTAATATTGTGGGTATGGATTGTACCCTTTACTAATATGTAATGGCCGTCTCTAACTTTATGTACTGATTTTACTGAGAAGTTAATTTTGTCGGAGATTAAGATTGCTACTCCTGATATTTTTGCATGGTACATTGGAGTGGAAAATTCATTTCCATCCTTTCACTTGGAATTTGTTTCTGTCTTTGGCAGTGAGGTGGGTCTCTTGGAGGCAACATAGGGATGGGTGGTGTTTCTTAATCCAGTCTGCTACTCTGTGTCTTTTGATTGGATTGTTCAGCCAAAAGTGGTCAGTGTCCTTTGTCATTACTTCTAAGTTTCTTTCTCTCTCTTTTTTCCCCTTTTGTGTTTAGTGAATTATAGATCTTTGCTTATTGATGGGGGTTCTTGATGTTCTGCAATTTGTTCTCGATTAATTAATATTTTTATAACGCTGGTTTAGTGTGCACATATTCATAAAGCTTCTCTTTGGACTGAAATATTCTTGTTTCTCTCTCAAATGTAAATGCTAGTTTTGCTGGATATATCAGTCTGGGTTGGCAGTTGTTGGTCTTCAGGACATGAATGATGTTTTCCAAGCTTTTCTTGCGTTTAGGATTTGTGTGGAGAGATCTTCTGTAATTCTAATTCTTTTCCCATTGTAGTATAGCTCTTTCTTTGTTTTTGCAGCATTTAAGATCAATTCCTTGGTATTCCGGCCTAGTGTCTTTATTATGATATGTCTAGATGAGTTCCTTCTAGAATCTTGCCTGTTTGGAGTCCTGAAACCTTCAATAATGTGAGTATTTTCCCTTTTGAGGTTGGGGAAGATCACAGCTATGATTTTGGTGAATAAGGTTTGCATTCCTTTGTCCTGGAATTCGGCACCCTCATCAATCCCTATTATAGGAAGATTAGATTTCTTGGCTGCATCTGCCAGGTCCTGGAGTTCTCTGGTGAATTCTGACTAAACTTTCCAAGGTGATGATTCTCTGTTCCAGCTTTTGTGTTTTATCTTCCTTTTCCTGATGTCCTATTCTCCATCTCAGTCAATCAGCTGCTTAATGCCTCCATTTTTACTTGAATTGTGGATCATGTCTGCTGAGAGGACATTGAACTTTTCTTCCACTTCTCTCTTTTTTTTTTGCCCGTTGTGTGGCTTGAACTCACAGCCTAAGCACACTCCTTGGACTTTTTTTTCTCAAGGCTAGAGCTCTACCCTTGAGCCACAGCACCACTTCCAGCTTTTTTTTCTGTGTATGTGGTGCCGAGGAATCGAACCCGGGTCTTCATGAATGCTAGGCAAGCACTTTACCACTAGGCCAAACTCCCGCCCCTCCAATTCTCTTTTGAATTCGAAGAGTTCCTTGGAAATTTCTTGCTTTTGTTTTTGGAATTCAGCCTTAATTTCATTTGTCATTTCCAAAATCATCTCCTTGATTTGAGTCATATTTCGTGTCTCTTCAGGTATCATTTCTTGGGATGGTGACATCTCACTCGTCCCTTCGCTTTTGTTTCTTTTTGGGCTTTGTGTGGGACTTTGATTATTTCTGTATGTCGTAATTCGTCTTTGCGCTCTCCTAGGCATCGAGAACTGTTGTTGTAGGTTTGCTCTGTGGTCGGTAGGTGGC
Organism: Megascapheus bottae; assembly: GCF_031878675.1. Classification (NCBI taxonomy): domain Eukaryota; kingdom Metazoa; phylum Chordata; class Mammalia; order Rodentia; family Geomyidae; genus Megascapheus; species Megascapheus bottae. Next base: position 39,943,714 of record NC_143547.1, read on the forward strand.
GGTCTTTACTTGGATTGGGACTGGTGGTTCTGGGAATCCGTGTAAACCTTTGGTTCTCAGCCAAATTGATTCTGCTGCTGACTAGGTCAGAGTTTGCAGTTTTTGCAGGTGTTCGGCCATAGGATGGGTTTGCGAGCTTCAGTCTCAGCCCGCTGGGCAGATGGTTGGTTTTCCTGCGCTGTTTCCAGGGGCAGGGCCCTGGCCAAGTGTCTGAAGTTTGGGGGTTTCCAAGGGCTCTCAGGTAGGCCAGCTGGTGTCCGCTCTATTCCCGGGGACGGCGCCCAGCCGAGGACGTGGGCTACGAGGGCCGAGCCGCGCCTTTCTGACTCTCAGAAGGTGAGCTTGGCTACTGGTCTGCACTTCAGTTCCCTGCTGTGTTTCCGCCACTTTGGCCGAGAGTCTGTGACTGTGGGGGCCCCCTTGGTGCTGTCTCGCTGGGGATTCCCAGCTGGAGGGTGCCCGGCTCAAGACTTAGGTGGGACAGATGCTGGCTCCTAGACTTCTGCACACTCCACCCGCTGTTGGAAAGCAGGTTCTCAGCGCCCCCCAATCTCCAGACCCAGTGGCCTGGGAGAGGAACCTGTTAGGCGGGTGGGAGCAAGGGACACCTCTACCCACTTTGGTGGGGTGCTGGGTCTTAGCACCCGCCCGCCTGTCAGTCTCCAGTCAGAGGCCTGGGGGAGGAACCTGTTGAATGGGTGGGAGCAGGGGCACCTCCACCTCCATTGGTGGGGTGCTGGGTCTTAGCGCCCGCCCACCTGTCAGTCTCCAGTCAATGGCCTGGGGGAGGGGGCTGTTGAGGGAAGGGACAGGATTCTAAATTCCTTGCCCCCCTGCTCCTGCCAGTCTTTCTCGGGCAAGGTGGAGGGGTCTGAGTTAAGTTCTATATAGTTTGGCACCAGCTCTGCTTCCCCAGTGGGTTTGGAGTCACGCTGGGATACCCGTTGGGCTACTCACTCCTCTGCGTTTGGCTGTGGGCTGCTCTGTGGTGTTGGAAAATCGTTCACTCCCCTCGGATCTCTGCCGCTGCCTGTGGTCCACGTCTGGGTTCTGCTGCTTGCTGGTCTGGTCTACGTTGGTTCCTGCACCTGGCTTCTGACGCTTGCTGGCCCGGTCTATTCTGGTTTTTGCGCGGTCAAGGCTGCCCGGCCCGGCTCCCTTTGCTGCAGCTTTCCCGCATTGGAGCCAGCGGCGAGGGGTGGGGGAGGGGTCCTTGCGTTTGGAATTCTTTGAGAAAGTTGGATGTAAGCTTTATCTGGATTTCTTTTCCAGTTTGAGTCCTTCTCCATTGCTTCTTGAGTTTGTTGTTGTGGATTTCTTCACGTAGTTGGCTAGTGGGATTCCCTGGTTCTCTCTTTTTGTGGGAGAGAGCTAGGCAGTGTCTCTATTGTCTCGGCGCCATCTTCCAACTGACCAGTTAATTTTTAAATGATACCATTATCACTAAGGATCACCTCCTCCTTCTCCTCCTCCTTATCATCATCATCATCATCATCATCATCATCATCATCATCGTCATCATCACCAACAACGTTTCACATCTGAATTCACATAACATGATATTTAACCCTTTAAAATTTTTGAATTTATTGGATAATATTTCCAAATGTCTCACAAGAAATGGAACTCCCCTATAGAGCTCAGATCGTGTCTTGTCTCCTTCTTTTTGGATCAGAGTAAGCACACAGGGAGGTTGACTTGGCAAAGTGCCTTGCCTGCCCTTAGTGCAGTGACATTATTGATCTCCAAACAAAGTCCCACAAGGACCAGCTGCCGGGGCTCCCTGGTCTTTATTTTTCAACATGATCTTTTACTGTGCTGGCACAAAACACAGTATCCTCCTGTGTGGGGAGCCGGAGCGGCCGCCACTAAACAACCTCTTAGTTCTCCTTATCTGGTATGTGTGTGCAGAGCGTTTGCTCTTTCCTCTGAGTCTGCGCGTATGACGTCAGAGGCCTGACCAATCCCGAGCCTTAAAACGGCCCTGGCAATGGAGCGACCAATGGCAAAAAACCCCGGGTTCCTTTATTGTATGTAAGCAGCTGCATTTCCCTGCCCAAGCCCTTTTTCGCTTCCTGCTCCCCCTTCAATCAAAAGGCTCTCCATTAAAGTATGATTTGAGAAGAATCCTCGCGTGGTGGTCGTTCTTCCTCGCTGGTCGAGGAGCTCGCCGCAACTGGTGCCGAAAACCCGGGACCTTGGGAAGACAGGACGACAAGCGAAAAGGCCGAGGAGGATTCAGAACTCAACATACGGAGAGGAGACGTCGGTAAGTATCAGCCTGATCAGCTGAGATCCCCGGATATGCTGTTTCTTTGGGTACAATTCTGGGTGCTTGCTGTTGTCCTTCCTTGCTTGCTGCTGGTGTGTTTTTGTTGCATTTGTCTGCGTTGCGGCAACTTACAGATTGTTAAGAGAGCCAGTAGGACATTGAGGAAGCACCAGGATAGTCTCTCCGAGGCAGAATCAAATGGGGAGGAAAAAGGTAGGCCAAAAAGAAAAGGGAAAGAAAATAAAAAAGGGAGACTTTATGTCAAAGAACAGAGGGTGGACGCACCCTTTCAAGATACCGGGCAGGAGGGAGATAAGGAGGACCAAGGCATAAGAACAATGGAGCCGCCCCCAAGGCGGTCTTACCCGGATCCGGGCAGGTTTCAACTTTTACAAATAAGGGAGTCTAGAGATGAGGAGCTAAACGATTCAAATGAGGAGTTAAGCAACTCAGATGAGGAAGTGACTAACAATTCAGATGAGGAACAGGACCCGAAAGAGGGAAAAGGCTTGGAGGAGGCGGCTGCTAGGTATGAGGAGGGTAGGTATGGAGTTCAGCGACCTCTTCTGGCCGGAGTGTCTAAAGGAAATGAACAAGAGAGAGCCATGCCCTCTGCGCCCCCGCCTTATCCTGTGGCGGCGGGAAAAAGTCATTTCATAAAAGGAAGCACGTGGTCCCGCCTGGCGGCTGCGTTCCCAGTTTTTGAGAACCCAGTTACCCAGGAGAGGACCTTTGAACCAGTCTCCTATAAACAGTTAAAGGATTTGATGGAGGCAGTACGTAATTATGGAGTTGCGGCCAGTTATACCACTGCCTTGCTTAGAAGACTAACTGCTAATGCTATGACACCTAATGATTGGTATGAGGTCGCGCGGACATGCCTCAATTATGGACAGTTCCTTGACTTCAGGTCTATAGTTATGGACAGAGCTCAGGCTCAATATAGAGTAAATGTACAAGAAGGGCGGCCCGAGTGGACCGTGGACATGCTCCTAGGGCAAGGACAATGGGCTGCCGATCAGACAAATTTCCCCTGGGATGTTTATAAACAAATAAATGAGGTTTTTTACAAGTCCTGGAGGGCAATCCCAAACAAAGGCCAGGTCACGGGCAGCCTCACCAAAGTTACTCAAGCTGTCACGGAGCCATTCTCCGATTTTGTGGCCCGTGTGCTCGAAACGGCGGAGCGCGTTTTTGAAAATCTTGAAGCCTTTATGCCAGTTGTCCAACAAATTATTTTTGAGCAATGTACAAAGGAATGTCAGACAGCTATTATGCCGGTCAAGGAAAAGGGCCTGGAAGCATGGATAAAAGCTTGCAGGGAAATAGGGGGGCCATTAACTAATGCAGGCCTGGCTGCAGCTGTATCGTCAGCCACCCAAGCGGCCAAGGACTCTAAAGGTAAAGGATGCTTCAAATGTGGCCAACTTGGACACTTTAAACGCCAGTGTCCCAGAACTGCTCCCCAGGGTCCTCAGGGAGTTCAAAAGATGCCAGGAACATGTCCTAGGTGCAAGAAGGGAAAACATTGGGCCAATGAATGCAAGTCAGTAAAAGATATTAATGGACAGCCCATTCCTTCTCTTAGTGCAGACCAGGAGCCAAAAAACGGGATAAGGGGCCCCCGTCCCCAGGGCCCGCAAATTTATGGGGCACTTCAGACTCCGGCACCTGTTCCCAGCCTGCAGCAGCCAGTCCGGCCAGAAGGGCAACCCCAGGCTCCGCAGGGCTGGACCTCTGTGCCTCCTCCGGATTGGTCTTAACTCCAGCCATGGGAGTACAAATATTGGATACTAATGTAACTGGACCATTAGAAACAGGCACGGTGGGATTGGTGTTAGGGCGCTCCTCCTCCACCTTAAAAGGACTAATAATTTTCCCGGGCGTTATAGATTCTGACTATTCAGGAGTAATCAAGGTTTTGTGCCACTCCCCTTACGGAGTAATCTCTATAGCCCCGGGAGATAGGATTGCCCAGCTTTTAATTCTACCTTCAAAACATGAAAACCTTCCTTCACTACAAAAGGAAAGGGGAGCCGCAGGCTTAGGCTCCACAGGGATTGATCTTGTGTGCCTGTCGATGGAATTGGACCAGAGACCCATGCTATCCCTACTAATAGAGGGAAAGTCCTTTCTTGGCCTGGTAGATACCGGAGCCGATCGGAGCATTATTCAATCAAAGGCCTGGCCCAAGCAGTGGCCATTACAAAAATCTTCTCAAACTTTACAAGGACTTGGATATGCTAATGCTCCCTGTGTCAGTGCTAAAGAGTTAGTGTGGAGAACTGAAGAAGGCCAACAGGGAACAATCCAACCGTTTGTAATCGACGTCCCTGTTAATCTTTGGGGACGGGATGTGCAACAACAATTAAAACTTAAACTGACTAATGATTATTCAGAAGTTAGTCAAAACATCATGAAACAGCAGGGATATGTTCCAACTCAAGGGCTTGGCAGATGTCTTCAGGGACGCCCAGAACCCGTTGAGCCTGCTCCAAAATTTAATAGGAAAGGATTGGGTTTTTCCTAGGGGCCACTGAAACAAAAGCTTCCATCAATAATGCGGTACCCATACCCTGGTTGACTCAGAAATCAGTGTGGGTCCCCCAGTGGCCCCTTTCACAAGAAAAATTGGAAGCTGCAAAAAATTTAGTTGAGGAACAGTTAAAATTGGGACACGTCGAGCCCTCTGTATCTCCCTGGAACACACCCATTTTTGTTATTAAAAAGGCTTCTGGCAAGTGGAGATTGTTACATGACTTAAGGGCAGTAAACGCGCAAATGCAGATCATGGGACCAGTCCAGAGAGGACTTCCTCTACTTTCAGCACTGCCCCGAGATTGGCCTGTGTTGACCTTAGACATTAAAGATTGCTTCTTCTCAATACCCCTTTGCCCTGAGGATAGAGAACGTTTTGCCTTTACGTTGCCCTCTGTTAATCATGAACAGCCAGATGTCCGGTATCAGTGGAAGGTCTTGCCTCAAGGCATGGCTAATAGCCCGACTATTTGTCAACTGTTTGTGGATTCGGCCCTGCTGTCAGTTAGACAGGAGTTTCCCCTGGTAAAAATCATTCATTATATGGATGATATCCTGCTAGCTGCTCCCTCTCTTGAGGTACTTCATAGAGCCTATCAACAGGTGGTTTCCCTACTTGAACAGAGAGGGCTTATTATTGCCCCTGATAAAGTACAACAATCTAAGGTGGTAAAATTCTTAGGTGCCATTGTTACTCCTGCCTTTATTCGACCTCAAAAAATTTCTATTCGAACTGCCCACCTAAAGACACTCAATGATTTTCAGCAACTGTTGGGAGACATCAACTGGATCCGAGGATATTTAAACATTCCTCGAGCAGAATTACTTCCTTTATTTTCCATTTTGGAAGGTAACCCGGATGTCACATCTACACGAAAACTTACCCCACAGGCTTTTGCGGCCCTAAAAAGGATTGAAGAGGCAATAATTAAGGCTCAAGTGTGTCGTTATAATCCAGGTCAATTACTTATGTTGTGTATTTTAAAGACAAAGAATTATCCTACAGGGGTCTTATGGCAGGACGGCCCTCTGTGGTGGCTTCATGGTAATTCTCTTGGAGCAAGAACTGTTCAATATTTTCCTGAGCTTGTTGCAACTCAAGCCCTATTGGGCCTAAAGTATTGTTTGATGCATTTTGCTAAAATACCTGATAAATTAATTATTCCCTATACCAGGAATCAGGTGGAAACTTTGGCTGCCACTGTGGATATATGGGCGATTTTATTATGTGCCTTTCCCAATATTATTGATAACCATTATCCCAAGCATCCCTTGCTTGCCTTTGTAGAGAGAAATTTGGTTTATTTTGCTATTATTACCTCTAAGAAGCCTTTGGCTACAGCCTTGACTATTTATACTGATGGGTCAAAAACTGGTCAGGGTGCCTTTGTGGTGGAAGGTCAAAATCCAGTCGTGTTATATTTTCGACCGGATGTTCCCCAGGTCACGGAGTGCCTGGTGGTTCTAGAGGTGTTTAAAAGATTTGAAGAGCCCTTTAATCTTTTTTCTGATTCACAATATGTTGTTAATGCTGTTAATTCTCTTGAAGTCGCTGCCTCAATTAGGCAGGCCAGCATGGTTTCTAACATATTATTACAGATTCAATCCCTTATTTTGGCAAGAAAGAATCCCTTTTATATAGGGCACATGAGAGCTCATACCTTGTTGCCAGGTCCCATGGCTAAGGCTAATGCCCAGGTAGATCAGGCAACTAGGGCCATGGTTTTGACGGCTATTGATTCTGTAGAATCAGCAAAAACTTTTCATCAGTTATATCATGTACCTGGTAATACTCTTAGAATAAAATTTAATATAACCAGACATGAAGCACGAAATATTGTTAAAGCCTGTCAGTCTTGTGTGATTTTTCTCCCCTCTCCTAATGTGGGGATAAACCCTAGAGGCTTAAAACCAAATGCCCTATGGCAAATGGATGTTACTCATTTAGCGGAATTTGGAAAATTAAAATATTTACATGTCTCAGTGGATACCTATTCTGGTATAGTACATGCCACACCCTTGGCAGGAGAAAAGGTTTCCCATGTAAAAGTACATTGTTTAGAAGCCTGGGCGGCCTGGGGAAAACCCCTTCACTTAAAAACTGATAATGGCCCTGCCTATACTTCTCATGGTTTCCGCGCCTTTTGTGCGCAAATGCAAGTAGCCCATACAACAGGGTTACCATACAATCCGCAAGGACAAGGAATTGTGGAAAGAACCAACAAAAAATTAAAAGAAATACTTCAAAAACAGAAAGGGGGAATTGCGGAAGGAGCATCTCCCAGGGAAAGACTTTCCCTTGCACTTTTTACTTTAAATTTTTTAATTTTAAATAGTGATGATAAGTCAGCAGCAGATAGACATGCTGCCCAAAACCCAAAAATTATAACTGAGATGGTTAAATGGAAGGATGTTATTACAAATAATTGGTGCGGACCGGATCCCGTAGTAAGGAGATCCAGGGGAGCTGTTTGTGTTTTTCCACAGGAGCAGGAAACACCGCTTTGTGTCCCATTGCGATTGACGCGAAAGGTGGAAGGAGAACCCGAGAAAGGCACTGACGATGAAGATTATTCTCATGTTGGTGGCAATACTAGCAGATCCAGTGATGGCCCAGGAGAGGATTTTGTGGGCGCGGATGAAGGCCTTTCCATTACCAATGCCCGTGACTAATGCTTCTAGGACAATGGACTGATCAGTTTGAAAATCTAACCACTCAATTAAGATCAGAAATTATGTTAGTTAATAGGACCAGGATCACAATAACAGCAGGACAAGTTTTAGATTGGGTAAAAACATTCCCTGTCGTTCGTTAAGGAGTGGGCTGGGCTAGGAGTGTTTGTTGCAGCCTGTTGTGGGCCCTGTATTTTTTGCCTCTGGTTGCTCTGTCGCATGAGATCTCGCAATAGAAGGGATAGAGTACTAATTGCTCATGCACTCACTGCCTTGGAGCAAGGACACTCTCCCCAAAATTTGGCTTGCAGCTTTAAAAACCAACTAAAAGTGCCCTGTACTGCCTTTGCACCCTCGAGACCTTAGTCTATTGCACGAGGAATAGGAGTACAGGCAGCCAAGAGTTGTGAAATGTTGGACAAAGTACCACTCCTGACCCTAACAGGTTAGGGAGAGCATGTGCGTCAGCATATGGGTCTGCGCCCCTAGCCCATCTCCACAAAGGGGATAGAGGGCCTGAAGGGGAGGGATCCAGAGTTGATCGCCTGGGTCACTCCTCTAGAGTAGGACCTCAAGTTTTACTTTGGAGGACAGCACCTCTACTCTCTTCACAACAGGTATGTTGACTTGCTGCAACAAAACAAGAAAGGGGGAGATGTGGGGAGCCGGAGCGGCCGCCACTAAACAACCTCTTAGTTCTCCTTATCTGGTATGTGTGTGCAGAGCGTTTGCTCTTTCCTCTGAGTCTGCGCGTATGACGTCAGAGGCCTGACCAATCCCGAGCCTTAAAACGGCCCTGGCAATGGAGCGACCAATGGCAAAAAACCCCGGGTTCCTTTATTGTATGTAAGCAGCTGCATTTCCCTGCCCAAGCCCTTTTTCGCTTCCTGCTCCCCCTTCAATCAAAAGGCTCTCCATTAAAGTATGATTTGAGAAGAATCCTCGCGTGGTGGTCGTTCTTCCTCGCTGGTCGAGGAGCTCGCCGCACTCCTGAGATTCCAGCTAGTGCAAAGTGTCTACAAGCCAGCAAGCCTGTCTACAATAAGTCAGACCACTTCTCCCAGACTATATAGTTTTCCAGCACATTGCTGGCTTCCCTCTGGTATCTGTGAGCCTCTGATCTCAGTAGGAAATTCTCCCAGTAAGTGACATGCAGAGATTCTAATCCTTGCTGTCACAAACTCCTGGTTGACTTCCAGCCACATCAAGCCCATCTGTCCTCACTCAATCTCCAAGAACTCCTTTTCCCATCCACATTTGCTCATTATCCATTCCTTCTTCTGAGAGGAAAACAAAACCTTCTGTTTGAAGTGGTCCGTTCTTGTAATTTGTGGCCCTCAGAGTATCCCTGGGAGCCCTCTCTCGGCTCTAAAGGAATATTCACGACTTCTAACAAAATCTTGAAAATATTACATCTCAGATGAATACAGAAATTTCTCAGGGATTCTGGGAAGCTGGTGGAGGTTCAGGTTGAGTCTGAGTTCTCTCCAAGATACCAGTTTTAGCATTCTAGCAAAAAGTTCATGACTAAAGAGTCACACTATAACAGTACAGAGATCTTGATCAGAGAAGAAAAAGTCAGGCAGCCTGCTTAGGAAGACAGTCTGGAGCCCACACCATGAGCAGCAGCAGCAGCAGCACAAAGACAAAGGGGATAGAGCTCTTCATTTACTTGCGGTGCAGACTGGGTGACTGTGAGCAGAAAAGTGCATCCTGAGATGTACAGACAGATGCAGACCGCACACAGCTCCAAAAAACAAGGGAAACCATGAGTGCCCTACAAAAGACATTCTCACTCCTCACAGAACAGCACTGGGAAGGTAGCTCCTTCCTATCCACCTGAGAATAGCACCATCTTGGCTACTGGCAAAGACCCTGCCAAACCAGCTTGCAAATAACTGGAGCCTGAGAAGTGGTGTCTGCAGCGCCATGTTTGGAAGTGTGGATGAGTCTTTCAAGTGTCAGCTCAGCCTAAGGATCAGTTCCCTGCCCTGGAGATAAAGGTTCCTCCCATGGTTTGGCAGCATTCCTCTCCCCAGGCAGCCCCATCCCTTGGCCACTCTCAGCTGAGCTGTCAAGAGTGGGAGTGGCTCCAGGCAGATAGTCCTGCCAGTGTATTGGTCTGTGAGGACAGTCATAGGAACCCCAAGTCTGTAAGGCAGAGCTTTATCTGCCCACTCAATCAAACTGATTGGAAAAACTGAGCCAAGGGATGGCTGATCAACACAGGGAACTTGGATCCTGGGTACAGGGGTGACCTAAGTTTACTCAAATAAACTGAAGATTTTTTCCTAGTTTTAAGTTTTCAAATTTTGCTGCTTTTTCGTTGTTTTTATTTTTTCCTCTTTTGCCCATTTTCCTCCATTCTTTTATTCCTTTTTTTTGCTTCATTGTGGTTCTGTTCGTTCCTAGAGACACAGAGATGGCAATTAGTAGGCTTTCTCTTTCATTGTGTACATACTTCATGCAGATTAGATTTTCATTACTCATTCCCCTATTTTTCAATCTTACTATTGCTTCTTTAAATTTGCACAATTCTAAGGTGTTGTTTTAATTATTGACCTTTTATATATTTATCTCTATCTTTTATTTTTTATTTTTTTAAGTCTTACTTTTTTATTCATTCTTTTGTCCTTTCTGTCACTTTAAGTCTCAGTTATCTTTACTCTATTCATTTCCAAACCTACATTACCCTTCTCTTATTTTCTCCTTTTGCTTTTCATTATACCTCTCTATTTCTGGTTCTTCACTCCTTCTTTGATTTACATAGTTCGTGGATCTACCATTGATTGTTGTTGACCCAGACTGTTTCTGTATTCATCCAATTATACTGCAGGTACAGACTGATTTAAATCTCATAGGGATTGGGCTGGTTTTTGAGTTAAAACAAAGTTTTGTTGTAGTATTGAATCTGATTTTAAATGCACAAAAGGATAGAGAGAATTAAAATACCTATCTAAGACTGTGAACCTCTATAGTCTGTGCAGCTATAGAGCACTGGATTGGGTCTTATCTTAAAAGTGTAATTTTCTGCTCTAGTAGCTCATGCCTGTAATCCTAGCTACTCAGGAGGTTGAGATTGAGAGTGATAGTTTAAAGCTAGCCTGGGAAGGGATGTCTGTGAGACTCTTATCTCCAATTAACTACTTGAAAACTGGAAGTGCAGCTCCGGGAGTAGGGCAGTAGCCTTGAGCTGAAGAGCTCAGGGACAGTGCCCAGGCCCAGAGTTCAAGCAACATGACTGACAAAAATAATTGCAATTTTCTGCGGTATTATTATTCCTCTCATTTCCAAATAGGCAGAATAAGAACCTCAAGAAAAATGGCATGTCAAGGAATCTGATCTCCCACTCAAAATAAACAGGCAATAGAGAAGTAAATGAAAAACTTAGAGGAGAGTCCTCAAAATATTCTACAAATGTTACTGGTAAACACGATGAATGAAAAGTCTGAAAGCATGAATAAGACTTTATGTGAATGTGATGAAGCTAATCAAAGATTAATAGAGGAATTCATGGAATCCACAAGCAGAAAGCTGAATGAATCAAAAAAAAAGTCCAAAAAAAGCATAGCTACTCAGCTAAAGAACTTCAGAGAGAGACTCAAAACCAAATCAAGGAGGTTAAGAAGTCCATGCAAGATCTAAAACAAGAGATACAAGCCATCAAAAATGACTAACTAGACGGAAGGGAGATAGAAAATGAAGTAGAGGGCCAGGAGAGTAGCCTAGTGGTAGAGTGCTTGCCTAGCATGCACAAAGACTCAGGTTCGATCCTCAGTACCACATACATAGAAAAAGCTAGGAAATGATGCTGTGGCTCAAGTGGTAGAGCACTAGCCTTGAGCAAAAATTTTCCAAGGACAGTGCTCAGGCCATTGAGTTGGAGCCCCAGGACTGGGGGGAAAAAAGCAGAAAGTATTGATAGCAGGTTAGACAATGCAGAAGATAAAATCTCTGGAATTGAAGATAACTTAGATTTTATAGTGAAAGCACAGAAAATGATGCAAAACAAGCCCCCCAGAATATGACAGGTCTCTTCAAGAGCTCCAAGATACAATTAGGAAGCCTAATTTAAGGCTAATTGGTATTAAGGAGGATCTGGAGAAGGAGGTTAATGGGATTGGAAATATATTTAAAGGAATCATCCCAGAGAACGTCCCAAATATCCACAAAGTAGGCCGATCCAGATACAAGAAACTTTTAGAACCCCAAACAGACCAGACCAGAAAAGGACATCCAACGGCCACATTATCATCTGTACAAGACCAATATAGACCAAGAAAAGGATCCTTAAATCTGCCAGAGAGAAGAGAACAACCATCTACAAAGGAAAACCAATCAGAATAACCACAGGTTTCTTATAGAGACCATGCAAGCAAAAAGAGCTTGGAATCATGTATGCCATGCTCTAAGGATAAATAACTACTAACCAAGAATACTGTAGCCAGATAAGCCCTTATTTTTGCTGAGGGAAAAACAAAAAAACTTCTACAGCAAGGAAAATTATATCAAACAAATCAGCATTACAGAAAATTCTCAAAGATGTTCTACATATTGAAAATCAACACACACTTGATATTGACAGAGAAATGACACCTAAACAGAATATCAGGTAATTACAGCAAAAATTGACCAAAAAACCCTAATGATACAGATAAAATTGAAGGAATTAAAAACACTTTTCAATCCAAATTTTTAATATCAATGAATTTAACTCTCCAGTCAAATGACATAGACTGACTAGTTGGATCAAAAAGCAAGATCCATCATTGTGCTATATTCAAGAGACACATTTTGCCCCCCAAAATACAAACATAATCTGAAAGTGAGAGGCTGGAATAAAATCTATCAGGCAAACAGCTCCCCCAAACAGGCTGGTGTTGCCATCCTTATGTAAGATAAAATAGACTGCAAAGTAAAATTAGTGAGAAGAGACAAACAAGGTTATTCCTTATTAACAAAGGGATCTCTCCTTCAGAAGGTTATAACCATTCTAAATATCTACACACCAAAGGCCGGAGCAAAATTTACAGTACAAATTTACTTACACTGAAAACACATGCAGATCCAAACACAGTGATTGTTAGTAACTTTAGCACCCCACTGTCACCTCCAGACAGATCAATAAGGCAAACACTCAGCAGAGAAACCTCAGAGCTGAACAACTGCATAGATCAATGTCGTTGTCATCCAGGTCCTTCTTGGATGTTTGGGATGGTGGTGAATTGGCAACTGATCCCACGAATAATCTCAGAGGGACAGAAGTGTTTCATAAAATTGCTCAAGCTTTCTATCAGAAAACTCAAGTTGCCTGCTCTCCAAGATCCCTTTAAGAACACGAATCTGACTCTCTTTTCGCTGAGAGTTCGCATTTCCCATAGTTGCTTGAAGAGGACCACTTACCCATTAGTCATGCCCCACGTTGGGCACCAATTATGGTTGTGGTCCAGGTCCTTTGCAGACATGAAAAGTGAAGTGATGATGGAGTCCATGAATAATCTTGGGAACACAGACTCCAGAGACCAGACTCAAGATGCAGATTTAACTTTATTTAAAAACATGGTCACTTATATACAGAACATCATGCAATGGCAGCCACTTCATACCAGCAGCAGCAAATAGGGACCTTCCTGATGTAAGCATCAGCCAATGGTGTCTTAGGACACGCCCCACTTACCAGGAGTTTCCAGGAGCTCCTGCTCACAGAGGAAGCAGCCGGCGCCCTCCAGTTCTGGATTGCCCACATCACTGGGTGTGCCCAGGAGTGTACATGCCTGTTGGCAGGGAGTTATAGAAGCATAGATAACAAGCTGGGCTTCTATGCCATGAGCTAGAAGGCCCCACAGACCAACTAGACCTAATAGACATCTGCAGGTTAATCCACCCAGAAACAACAGAATATATGCTTTTTTTTCTCAACAGCATATGGAACATTTTCTAAAATAGACTACATTTTAGGGCATAAAACAAACCTGTGTAAATTCAGAAACACTGAAATTAGTCCCTGCATTCTCTCAGTACCATAACAGCATAAAATTGGAACACATCAATCTCCACCAAAGAAAACTCATGGAAAGTGAACAACACATAGTTGGATCACCAGTGAATTATTGATGAACTCATAACAGAAATTCAACAGTTTATGGTATTTAACAAAATGAGCACAAAAAAATAACAGCTCCTTTGGGACACAGCAAAGGCAGTACTCAGAGGAAAGCTTATAGTTCTGAGTGCCTATAATTAACAAATTTGAGAAGTCTCAAAGCAACTATTTAATGATGCACCTTAAGCTCCTGGGAACAACAAACCAAACTCAAATCCAGCAGAAGGAAACAAATTATTAAAATTAAATCAGAATTAAATGAATTTGAGTCAAAAAATAAAATCAGAAAGAATCAACAAAACAAGGAGTTGGTTCTTTGAAAAAATTAACAAAATTGACAGACCTTTAACAAATCTTACCAAAAAAAAGAAGAGAGCCCACCCAAATAAACAAAATCAGAGATGAGAATGGAAATATCATGACAGAAATTACCAAGATCCAGAACATCATAATGGAATACTTTTCAATCCTTTATAGCAACAAATTTGAGAATCTGGAAGAAATACACAGCTTTCTAGCAAACATTGATATACCCAAACTAAACCAAGATCTAAATCAACTAAATAGATCCATTTCATGTAATGAAATAGAAATGAAATAGAAATGGCAATAAAAGGCCTCCCATCCAAAAATCCCAGGACCTGATGGATTCATAACTGAATTCCATGAGGCCTTCAAATCAGAACTCACACCAATATTCCTTAAGGTCTTCAATGAAATAAAAAGTGAAAATTCGGGGCCGGGAGTTTGGCCTAGTGGTTAAAGTGCTTGACTAGCATGCACGAAGACCTGGGTTCGATTCCTCGGTACCACATACATAGCAAAAAGCCCAGGACTGGCAAAAAATTCTCTACCAAACTCATTCTATGAAGCCAGCATAATCCTCCTCCCTAAAACCAGACAGGAACTCATCAAAGAAAGAGACCTATTTCTTTGATGAACAGCAATGCAAAACTTCTCAACAAAATATTGGGTAATTGACTTGAACACCTCATGAAAAAATAATACACTATGATCAAACATTTTAGGGATGCAAAGCTGGTATGTAAGTCAGTATAATTCATCACATCAACAGGATAGAAGACAGGAACCAAATGATCATCTCAATAGATGCAGAAAGGGCACTGGTAAGATAAAACACCCCTTTGTGTTAAAAGCTCTGGAGAAACTAGGAATCCATGGAACATTTCTCAGTATAATAAAGGCTGTGTATGAAAAACCTACAGGCAGCATTATACTTAATGGTGAAAAGTTAAAGCCATTTACTATAAAATAAGGAATCAGACAAAGATGTCCACCCTCTCCACTCCTCATCAATATAGTACTAGAATTCCTAGTCAGAGCAATAAGGCAAGAAGCAAACATAGGGGGATCAAAATAGTATAAGATGAAGTAAAACTTTTCCTCTCTGTAGATTACATGATCCTGTATTTAAAAAATCCTATAGACTTCATACCCAAGTTATTTGAGCTGATTTGAAACTTTGGCAAAGTAGCAGGTTATAAAATTAACCCTAAAAATCATTGGTTTTCCTGTATGCAACAATGAGTGAGGTAGAAATCAGTAAAGCAACTCCTTTTGCAATAGCCTCAACCAAAAAATACTTAGGAATTAACTTAACCATGGAAGTAAAGGACCTGTACGATGAAAACTTTAAAAACCTGAAAAAGGAAATTAAAGCAGAACTAAGGAAGTGGGAAAATCTACCATGTTTCTGGGGTTAGGGGGATTAACAACGTGAAAATGGCAATCCTGCCAAGGACTAGCTACAAATTCAATGTAATACCCATCAATATTCCAATGTCATTCTTTAATGAAATAGAAGAAGCAACCAAAAATTTATATGGAATAATAAAAGACTATGTAGCAAAAAGCAATCCTTAGGAGAAAGAACAACATGAGAGGAATATCAATACCAAATGTCAGACTCCATTACAGAGTTATAGTACTAAAAATATCTTGGTACTGGCACAAGGACAGGCCTGAGGACCAATGGAATAGAACTGAAGACCCAGAAATCAAACCACAGACCTATAGCCATCTAATCTTCAATAAAGGAGCCAAAAATAACATGGAAGAAAGACAGCCTCTTCAACAAATAGTGCAAGGAATTGGTTAAGCACCTGTACAAAATTAAAATTGGATCCTTATTTGTTACCCTTCACCAGAATTAATTCCAAATGGATCAAAGACCTTGAGGTAAGAACAGAGACCCTGAAAACTTCAGGAAGGAATAGGAGATACAGGTAGAAACTTTCTTAATAAAAGCCCAGAAACACTACAAATCAAAGAAAGATTGGGCACATGAGACTGCATTAAACTGCAGAGCTTCTGTAAGGCAAAGGACATAGCAAGCAAGTTAAATAGAAAGCCCACAGAGTAGGAAAAGGTAATAACTAGCCATACAACAGACAAGAGCCTCATATCTAAAATGTACCTACAATTCAAAAAACAAACCCTCAAAGAAAAAGTAGGCTAAAGATTTAGAGTTTTCTGAAGAGGAAATAAGAATGTCCAATAGACACATAAAGCAATGCTTGACATCTCTGGCTATAAAAGAAATGCAAATCAAAACAACCTTGAAATTTTACCTCACTGCAGTTAGAATGGCCATTATCAAGAAGTCTAATAACAACAGATGTTGGCGAAGAGATGGACAGGAGAAAACACTACTACACTGTTGGTGGGAGTGTAAACTTGTTCAACCACCATGGAAAGCAGTATGGTGAGTCCTCAAAAGACTAAACATAGAGCTCCCCTATGACCCAGAAATCCCACTCCTTGGCATTTACCCAAATGTTCATATACAAGGACAAACTAAAGCTACTGGCACAACCATGTTCATTGCAGCATTATTTACCATAGCTAACCATATCCCTCAGATGTTGCTCAGTAGATGAATGGATCAGGAAGATGTGGTATTTAAACACAATGGAATTCGATGCTGCCATCAGAAAGAATGACATCATCCCATTTGTAAGGAAATAGAATGACTTGGGGAAAAATCATATTAATTGAAGTAAGCCAGACTCAAAGAACATAGGCTCCATAGTTTCCTTCATGTAGGATTCTCCTAGCAGAGGATCACAATAGCTCAAAAGTTATGCACATATGGCCATATAGGAAGAGACTAGGTTAAATGAACTCCAGGATATGGAAACAAGAGGTTTACCTTTGTGATTGTTGTTCTTAATGTAAAGTTGTTATTTCTTTTGTCTTTTTTCCCCTTTATGTGCATGTTTTTCTATATCTGATTTTAGTACCTGGTATATTATATATACATTTATTCATTTATTTGAAATAGGGGAGGTAAGGGAAAAACAAGATGAATGGGTGGGGTAGGGAAGGGAAAGTGGAAGAAAAACATGTGAAGCAGTATCAATGATCAAGAAGCAATGAACCCACTACCTGATGAATGTAACTGTAACCTCTCTATACATAATCCCAACATAAAATACAATTTTAAAAAAGAGATAAATTTCCCAGCTCTTTCAGTATGGTAATTTTCTTTCACCTCTTTTTTTCATTCATGGGCCTTCAACTTGGAGCCTGGGTGCTGTTGCTGGGTTCTGTTTTACTCAAGTCTAGTGCTCTACCATTATGAGCCACAATGACACTTCTGGTTTTCTGGTGATTAATTAGAGATGAGTCGCATGGACTTTTTTACTGAACTGGATTTGAACCATTATCCTCAGATCTCAGCCTCCTGAAAAGCTAGGATTACAGATGTGAGCTAAAGCACCAGGATTGCCTCTAATTTTTTTATGTACACAATTAAATAAGTAATCTTCTAAAGTAATTTAAATGTGCACTGTTATAAATTCTAGTCATATATCACAAATTTTAATTGTATCAATTGTGGAAATTAGTTTATTAATAATCTGATTCTTGCTCTGGTTTGTCAGAAGTATGTGATTGACCAAGGATATTCTTCTCATAAAGTATCCTTAACAAAATTTGGTACAGTTGTTCTTCCTACCACATACTGAGGATGTTTTATTTTCAACTTTCTGTAGGGTTCAAAGTGAACTTATTTGGGGGCTGTCTTCAAAATCTGGTGAGGAAATGTGTCATTTGTTGGTTAAACATATCAAGGGAGTATGAAGTTGCTGTGTGGTAGAGTGCTTCCTGATGCACAGGAGGTCCTAGATTTCTCTTCAGGTCTACTGTCCACAACACACATGCCACAACAATAGAGGCCTACTGATACATTTCTATTATGTTCATGAAATAAGGCAAGTTCAGTCTTCCTACTTATATTAGTTTTCTTAAGTTATATTCATATTTTCTAGAGTATTTGTTTTTTTATATTTTCAAATTGTTGTGATGAAGTGGTGTATATTACTCTACTTTACTTCAGATATTACTTTCTAAAATTTCTGACCTCTAATATACTTGAAAGGATATTGCCATTTCCTCTTATGTATTATTTAGTTTCACAAGTATTTAACATTTTATTACAATTGTTTGATCCTTCCATCTTCACTCTTCATTATTTATGTATGTATGTGTGTTCAAGTCTTTTTGTGTGTGTACTGGTACTGGGGCTTGAAATGTGGATCCCAAGCTGTCATCCCACTTTTTCAATAACAGATGCCTTTCTACTCTTTTACCCACAGTTCCACTGGCTAATCGGAGATAAGAATCTCTATACAAAACATATATTGATGACTGTTAGTAGAAGTCTCTGTGCCTTTCTATATCTCTCACTTTGGTGTTTTTATTGGGCTTGATATCAAGTCCTGGTACTGTCCCCGAGCTTTTTCATTCAAGGTTGCCACTCCACAACTGAGCAACATCTCAAATTCTAGATTTTTTTCCTGTTAATTGGATATAGAGTCTGATGCGATTTTCAGTCTAGGCTGGCATTGAACTACAATCCACAGATCTGGGATGACAGGCAGGAACCCATCTTCACCAGGCTTGCAATCATCTCATCTCATTTTCTTGTGCCAGGACTGGGGCAATTCAGGCCCTAATCATTGTGTAATAGCTTTTCTACTCAAGGCCAGACCTATACCTCTTGAGCCACAGCTCTACTTCTGAATTTTTTTGTGTGTTTGATGTCTTATTAGAAATAAGAGTCTCAGGAGTTTTTTACCCAGTCTGGCTTTGAATTGAAATCCTCAATTCTAGTCTCTGGAATAGCTAGCATTCTTTAATATTTTGGTTATATTTCTTTTCCATAAATCTGAAGTGAGGCAAAGGGATCAGATAATAAACTATGTTTGGGAGGGCCATTCATACTGTTCTCTACATTAACTTTAGAAATATATTCCCTCCAGCAGTACAGGCTCTGTTTCTATATATTCTTATCAGAATCTACTATCACTAGGCTTTTTTTTGAAAATAGTTATTCCAAGGTTGGAGGTATGAATCAGTTGCTAGAGGTTTCCAACTGTGTATGGGTACTCAGCTTTCACAGCAGCATTTATGAAAGAAGCTTCCCTTATTCTAATGTGTTTCCTTGCTTCGCAGCATTGAGAATCAGTTGCCTATAGAATCTCTATTATGTTTCTTTGGGTTCTGTGCTAGTTTTAATGTCACTACCATGTTCTCTTGGTTATTATAGGCCTATGATGTGTCCTGTGATCAGGTGCTATAATTCCTTCAGCTTTGTTCTCCTTATAAAAGACTGCTTTGGTTATTTGCAGTATTTTGTGCTACCAAGTGAATGCAAGCAGTGTTTATTTCTATGAAGAGAGATGGGGAACATTAGTATTTGCATGAGAAATGTGTTTAGCCTATGAAATTGGGCAATATGAACATTTTGATTTATTTAATTGGATCTTGCTGTATTGCAGAGACTAGCCTTGAACTCCAGAAACTTGATCTTGGATTGGTTTAATTTGAGTGTGGTTTATCCTCTCCAAAATTTCTGTTGAGATTTAGTTGTCATTGTGACAGTACTGTGAGGTGGGGCCATCAAGAGTTGACTAAGTAGTTAAGAGAAATTAGTACCTTGTTTGAAGTGGCTTAAGTCTCACATGCTGAATTAGTTGCCATGAGAGCATATTGTTATGTGGTGAAGTCCCCTATCACACTAAGTGGCATCCAGTTGCACTTAGTTTCCCCGCCATTTTGTAATTTAATTCAAGGACCTTGTGAAATGAAGCCACCAGATCATGGACTTTTGGGCTCCAGAAACATAAGCTGAATAAACTCTTTCTTTTATATTTTATCCAATCACAGATGTTATAAAAATAGGAAGTGGACTCAAGCATGGAATTCCTAGTCTCAAAACTGAAAAAAGTAAATTTCTACTTTTTAGAAAAAGTTACCCAGTACACCTGGATATCAGTGACCCACATCTGTAATTCTAGCTACTTAGGAGGCTAAGAGCTGAGGATCAAAGGTCAAAGCAAGCCCCAGCAAGAAAGTCCATAAGACTCCTTTGTTCAATTGCCTACAAAAAGGGCAGAAATAGTACTGTGTCTCAAAGTGATAGATCACTAATCTTAAGCACGAGAGCTTGGGGATAGTGCCCAGGGCCTGAGTTTAAGCCTAGAACACACACACACACACACACACACACACACACACACACACACACACACACACACACATTACCTACTCTAGGTAAATCTGTTCAAACATTAAAAACAAACTGGTCTTGTACTGGTCTAGAAGAATTGCTGAAGTGGTAGATCCATGCCTAATAAATGCAAAGCCCTGAGATCAAATGACAGTACCAAAACTAGGAACAATGCTGATTAATGATAATAAACCAGTGCCCCACTCAAAAGGTTTTGATAGGAAGCATTGGCTAGAGAAGCAGTTCACTAAAACACTAAGTCACTAAAGCTGATTTAACTTAAATTTCTGGGATATAACTCATCCTGTGTATGGATCTTTCATAATATAGTTTGGTGTCATTTCTTATTTTCTTTCATAGATGTGAAATCACAAAGGATCTTCACATTCTTGCTTTTTGCATTCAAGAATCCACTGTAGTAAGGAAGCCAATGCAACTTCCAGTGGGGAAGGTAACTCCAATATATGATACTAACTAAAAAAAATGTTCTGTCACCTCAGAAGTCAGTCTAGAAAATGTGAGATGGGACACACAAAGTTTCTTTACAAAAACTTGTGCCATGGGTATGAATCAGTATATGGCTAGAACCATCCACACACATAAAGATATAGCATTCAGAACCTATTGACAGTTAGCACTTTCAACAGATTGTCTGTAGAAGGGCTGGTTTGCTGGCCAGGACTTGAAGGATGTGGCTATAATGTTCCCCAGCCATCTATTCTGGCTGTTGGAGGGCAATTGCACCCAAGTTAGCCTAGTGATACTTGAACAGACTCAGGGCTCCACCTTCAACCTAAAGAGATAAATCTACACTTTTCTCTCTTCCCATTAACCCTAATTCCTCCTATATTTCTCATAGATTTCCTTTTGTTCACTGCACAATAGGACACAATCAAGGTTTCTACTTATATGGAAGAGGAATTCACCATGTATGGAAACTTAGTTTCCAAGGTGAGTATAGTCTTTTTGTGTGGTACCAGAGGTTGATAATGACTGTATTTGGAAGACTGGGTCCAAAAGAAGGAAGCATAATGGAATTGCAACCCCTAATACCTGTTGCGATGATTCTCAGAAGGATAGATTGAGGAGGAGACTACCTTTTCTGCCAACATGGTATTGGTAGGAATGACCTTCAGGGAGCCCTGACACCTAGTCCATATGGGATTTCATTTAGGACTCTATAGTGCCACTGCATAAAAGGCAGATGAATTTATGGGGCAACCTCACTCTGAGCTTAATTGGAGCCAAACAACATGAAGCATAACAGGGCGTGAGGTTCTCCAGTCATACTTCTTCTGGCTGAGGAGTATGGGTGGCTCAAGGTCAATGGATAGTACCTTTTTTCCAATGGGGCCCTGAAGACATTCTCTAACTCGAGTGTCAGAATCTTTCCTTTATGCCTCTAGGGACTGAAGGCTCAGCTCCTACCACTGCCTGTGGTGTATATGCTATAGCAATAGTATCATGCAGGTTCAGTTTGAATATAGGCAGAGATCACACTGTAAATTTAGAGGGAGAAGGCAGGGTGACAAAGTATCACCAAGGGTTGTGTGGAAGGGGCCTCAAGCTTGAGTCAAAGCAATACCTCTAGATTGATAGGGAAAAGCCACCAAGTCCACAGTCTGTGATCTCTGGCTGTCTCTCCTACATGTGTGCCAGCACTTGAGCTTAAGTCAGAGCCTCACATTCTCACTTGGCTTTTTTATTCAAAACTGGCATTCTACCACTTGAGCCACAGTTTTTGTGGTTAATTGAGTCTCACAGAATTTCTTACTTGAGCTGACTTGTTTTTGTGTGTGTGTCAGTTCTGGGGCTTGAACTCTATTCCTGGGATCTGTTCTTTAGCTTCTTTTTCTCAAGGTTAGTATTCTACCACTTGAGCCACAGAACCACTTCTGGCTTTTTCTGTGATTGATTGAAGATAAGAGTGTTAAAAGATTTTCTTGCCTAGGCTGGCTTCAGGCCGACATTGGATCATAATCCTCAGATCTCAGCCCAGTTTACATCATTGTGTGCCTATGACAACAGCATGGTATTGATGAGCAGGGACATTTTCTGCTCGTGAGATGTCAAAAATCCTTTCTATACTAAGGATCCACATCCACTATTACACCGAATCCTCAGAAGCCCTTGAGGAAGGGAAGTGCCATTAATACTCCACTTTACACAGGAGAAGATGAGGCTTGGGGGTGGAGCTCCCATTCTGAGCTAGGAATGCAGAGAGAAGAAACCAGAAAAGAGAAAAGGATGGCACGCCCTCTAACGATCACGATCCGCCTTTACCTACTGGCCCACTGATCTGTCAGTCACAGGAACCCGAGGGAGGGCTGTAAAGGATGTAGCCTCATTCGTATTGGCTACTGTTTTGGAAAGCGTCGTCACAAGGAGCAATCCAATTGGTGAAAGGAAGGCCAATGAGAAGGCTCTACAGTGTCCTCAGAGGCTCGTGAGGTAACGGTATTTTTTAACGTCACCCTTGTCTCGTGATGATCAGACCAACGGTCTCTCCATAAGCTGGACACTGCAGACATTTTCGCACCGTGCGGTGTTTGGTCGGGATGGGGTTTTGGTGCGGAGGGTGAGGAGCGATCTGGTGTCAATAGGGTCAGCTGCCGCGGAGGCATCTTGCTGTCCAGCCTCGCCTGTGACCCCGGACTCCCGCAGATAGAGGCTGCACCCGTGACTCGGGGCCACCACAGGTAGGCCTCCTTTCTAAGCCTCAGTTTGTGAGTTCACTTTGAAGTCCAAATTAATTATGACACCATTGGAAGAACCTAGCTGGTTCACTCCCTGTAATCTGAAAGTCCATGAGACTCTTAACTCCAATATGCTACTCAGAAAAAGGTGGAAGTGGGCTGACATTGTACCTAGTGGAAGAGTGCTTGCCTAGCATGCACTAAGACCTGGGTTCAGTTCGTAGTTATGACATTCACAGAAAAAAGCCAGAAGGGGTGCTGTGGCCCAAGTGATAGACTGCTAACCCTGACAAAACTCAAGGACTTCCCAGGCCCTGAGTTCAAGCCCCAGGACTGGAGGGGGGCGGGGAAGGGGGAGAGACAGAGACAAAGAGAGACAGACAAAGGAAAGGAAGAAATAGAGAGGGAGGGAAGGGGGAGGGACGGAGGAAGGGAGAGAGAGAGAGAGAAAGGGAGAGAGAAAGGGAGAGAGAAAGAGAGAGAGAGAGAGACAGAGAGACAGAGAGACAGAGAGAGACAGAGAGAGACAGAGAGAGAGAGAGACAGAGAGAGAGACAGAGAGAGAGACAGAGAGAGAGAGAGAGAGAGAGAGAGAGAGAGAGAGAGAGAGAGAGAGAGAGAGAGAGCGCACACAAGCCAGAAATGGTGCTGTGGTCAAAGTGGTGGAGCACTAGCCTTAAGCACAAACAAACTTAGGGACAGCACCCATGCCCTGAGTTCAAGCCCCAGGACCGGCAAAATATGGAAGAAACAGTCTTTTAAGGTGGAGGAAAAGAATCCAGTTTGTTAACTCAAGAGGAGGGTGGGTGATTGCTCCCAAGTGCTTGACTTCAATGTTGAGGATACGAGCAAACAGAACCTTACATATGGGGCAGCTGGAAACCAGTGTTAGATTTCTGATGCTGGAAAGCTTCACTGCCAACCTGTCCACCACTTGGCCAGGGACCAGTGGAGGAGAGGTACACTGGTCCCTACCCGTGTGGGAGCAAAACAGGCCACTATTGTAACGAAGCAACCCACAACCAAGCAGAGGTGGCAGGGCAAAGAATAGTGCTACTACAGCTAGCAGGATGGTCACTCAACAAAGCTCTGCTTTTTCCTCTGATATCAAGACTTACAAGGATGCTTTGGCCTGGGAATATGGCTTAGTGGTACAGTGCTTGCCTAACACTCATGAAACCCTGGGTTTGATTCCTCAGTACCACATAAACAGAAAAAGCTGGAAGGTAGTGCTATGGCTCTAGTGGTAGAGCACTAGGATTGATAAAAAGAAGCTCAAGGATACTGCCTAGGGCCTGAGTTCAAGCCCTAGGACAGGCAAAAAAATTGCAGTGAGAATCCACAAATAATGGTTACCCAGAACCATGAGACTTTATTTTACAGTCCTACAACTTGAACTCAGGGCCTAGATACTGTCCTTAATCTTTCTCAAGGCAACTGCTCTATCACTTGAGCCACAGCACCACTTCTAGCCTTTTCTGTGTATGAGGTACCAAAGAATGGAACCCAGGTCTTTGTGCATGATAGGCAAGCACTCTACCACTAGGCCAAACTCTCACCCCCACAAGACTTCCTACCTTATGCCTGAGAATTCAGTATCAATTTCTCTAAAGAGAATTAGGACAGCTATGGAAAGGCAGGCTGATACAGAGCTGGAAGTCCCTTCCCATAAGAAAAAAAAAACAGTATAGTGTAGGCCAAGGAAGGAAACACCTATTCAGGGGTGGCTAACCATTTTGTTGCAGATAGCCTCCCAGCTCAATCCTAGAAAGAAAATGTCCAGGGAGAAGAAATCCCAAGAGGGCATTTCAACAGTAACTATGGAAAGAACCGTTCTTTCGTTGGGGCAGAAGAGCAAAGTACCTCTTCATAAAGAAGCTGCTATATCCCCAGCATTTGTACTTTCCTTGTTTGGGAGTTCCAAGACATCCTCCTCTGTGCATTCTGATCCCAACCATTCCAATCCTGTCAGCAGTTTGAAGAGATCTGAGATGTGGAGAGAACGAGAGCTCCGATCCATGGCCGGAGAAAACCGTGACTCAAATAGGGAACCTGCTCCAGAATCCGAAGTGAGTGTGAGTAGCCTGTCCTCTCCTCTCATCAGGCCCTTCTCCCTTACTAATGAACATGTCTTTTCCCATGTTCCCTCTGCCCCCGATCATGGATTATTCCTGGAAGTCCACTTTTATAAGGATGTTATACCCAGACTCATTGCATTAGGAATAGACCATCAGCTAACTTTCCTCCAATCTTTACTCCTCTATGTGAGATATCCAGTGCATTCCCTTTACAGCATTCTGAAACAAGTCAGCCTGGTGAATCCAACACTTTGGACAGATCTGTGATGTGGAGGAGAAGGGAGAGGCACCAAGAAGCTAGAGAAGATCATTTTCTCAATAGAGATTCTGATCCAGAATCTCAAGTGAGTAAAAGTATTCCATCCCCCTCCTTTTCCTCCTTACCATGCTCTTTCCTCCTTAGTACACAGAATCTGCCCATGTTCCCACTGCCCCCTCCTCAAGTGTTGTCACCAGAAAGCTCACCATTATTAGAATGACACATCCAAGGTCCCTGAAGTAGGTGCAGACATCAGCCACCTTTCCCTGGGCCTCAGGTGTTACTCTGTATAGGAGGTGTAAGATAGTCTCTTTACAGCACTCTGAACCAAATCAGTTCCATGAAGGCAGCATTTTGAGGGCATCTGTGGAATTGAGGAGAAGGGAGGCTCAGCTGGTGTCCAAAGAACACCCTAACCCAAGTAGAGATCCTTCCCCAAGATCCCAAGTATGTGCAAGTAGCCTCCCTCTTCCTCTCACCATGCATTGTGCCTCTAAACCCACATATGTTTGTCAATGTTCCTCCTTTCCTCTGCTCGGGCATTGTAACTGAGAGGTCACCATTATTAGCTGCCACACGTGGAACCCTTGTAGTACAATCAGATATTAGTTCCCTTTCCCCCCAGAATTGCGTTTTCCTGTGCTTTGGTGGTCTGAGATAATCTGCAGCATTCTTAACCAAAGCAGGACAATGAAAGCAGCAATTTGAGATCTGCTGGATGGAGGAGAAGAGAAACTCACTCTGTCGCCAGAGAAGATCACCCAAATAGAGATATTGCTCCAGAAGGCCAAGTGAGTGTGAGAAACTTATAATTCTCCTTTTCCTTATCATTGTGCTCTTTCCCTCCCTAGTTCACAGAATTTTGCCCATGTTCCCTCTAACCCCTCCTCAGGGCTTGTCACCTAGAAGCCTACCATAATTTGGATGCTACACCCAGAATTGTAATAGGGGTAGACATTAACTGCCTTTTCCCGAGTCTCTGGTGTTCCTCTATCTGAGAGGCCAAAAACATTCTCCTTGCAGCATTCTGAGCTGTATCGGTCCAGTCATGGAAGTACCTCAAAGAAACCTGTGGTATGTAAGAGAAGAGAAAATCAGTGGGTAGCCAAAGAAGATCATGACTCGAATAAAGATCTTGTCCAAGAAGCCCAAGTGAGTATCAACATTCTCCTTTTTCTTTCACTATTCCATCCTTTTCAATGAATATATCTCTGTCCATGCTTCCACTGCCCTTTTCAGGGCTTGTCATTGAGATGCCATACCCAGGATCCTTGCAATAGGAACTGACTTCCGTGCCTTTCCCCAAATCTTGAGTGTCCCTCTTGTTAGAGTGGTTCAAGACATTTTCCTTGCAGCATCTGGAACCAAAACAGGTCAGTGAGAGCACCAATTTGAAGAAATCTCTGGAATGGAGGACAAAAGAAACTCACCCAGTAACCAGAGAAGATCATGACTCAAATAGAGATCCTGCCCTAGAAGCCCAAGTGAATGTGAGTAGCGTATCCTCTCCTTCTTACCATGTCCTATCTCTTCCCTAAGGCATATATCTTTTCCCATGTTCCCTCTGCCGCCTGCTCAGAGACATGGAACTCACCATCATTAGAATGTCATATCCAAGATCCTTGTAGTGGGGGCAAACAACAGCCACCTTTCCCTCGGTGTCCAGTGTTCCTCTGGGTGAGAGGTTCAAGATATTCTCCTTACAGTATTCTGAACCAAATCAGTCCAGTGAAGGCAGCTCTTCGAAAAGATCTGTGGTGTGGAGAAAAAGGGAGTTCAGGTCCCTGGCCAGAGAAGATCCTGACCCAAACCAAGATCTTGCTCAAGAAGCTCAAGTGAGTATAAATAGATCATCCTCCTTTTTCTTCTCTCTCTTTCTCATCTTTAGTGTATATGCCCCTTTGCCCTTTCCGTAAAGTTGGTACAAGGATCCCATAGTTGTGAGGATGTCACACCCAGACATTAGTCAGCCACCTTTCCTCCAAGAAAAAATCTTGTGTGTTTTTCTGTCGAGTGCTCCAAGACATTCTCTTTGCAGCATTCTGAACCAAAAAAGGCAAGTGAACACAGAGATTTGAAAAGACCTCTGGAATGGAGGAGAACGAAAGATCATGACCCAAATAGGGATTCTGTCACACAAACCCAAGTGAGTACGCATAGCCCATTTTCATCCTCTTCCTCTCATCATGCTTTTTTCAGCCACTAATGCCTATATTTTGCCCATGTTCCCTCTGTCACCGCCTCAAGAATTATGACTGGAAGGTCACCATCATTAGATTGCCACATCTATGGTCCCTGTAGGAGGGGGCGGACATTAGGCTGGCTTTCCCCCCAAGATAGGTTTCCCTGTGTTTGGGTGGTGCAAGAAAATCTCCTTCTGACTTTCTGAACCAAATCAGGCCAGTGAAAGCAGAACTTTGGGCTCTGTGATTTGGAAAAGAAGAGAAATGCAGCCAGTGGCCAGAGAAGGTCATGACCCAAATAGATATCCTTTTCCAGCACTCCAAGTGGGCGTGAGTAACCTATCTTCCTTCTCTTCCTCTCACCATGATCTGTCCCTCCCCTAATGTACATAAATGTCACCATCTTCCTTCTGCCCCCTATTCAGAGATTGTCACTTGTAGTTCACTTGTCATTAGGATGGTACATACAAGAACATTGTAGTTAGGGCAGATATGAGCTGCCTATCCCCTAATCTCGAGTGTTCCTCTATTTGAGAGGTCCAAAACATTCTCCTTGCAGCATTCTGAACTTAATCAGTCCAGTAAAGGCAGCACTAAGAAGAGATATGTACTAGGCAGAAAAGGGGAATTCTCATATATGGCCAGAGAAGGTTATGACCCAAATAGAGATCCTGTACTGGAAACTCAAGTGAGTGTAACTCATCCTCTGCCCCTTTTTCATCATCTTTCCTTCCCATCTATAGTGTAGACATCCTTTCCCATGTTCCCTCTGCCTTTTCCTTAGAGATTATGATTGGGAGCCCACAGATGTAAGAATGCCACAGCTATGGTCCTTGTAGTAGGAAGCAATGCCTGTAGATTTCCCTAAAACCTTGGGTTTCCTCTGTTTGGGTGATCTAAGACATTTTCCTTGCAGCATTCTAGACCAAAAGTGGCCAGTGAAAGAAACACATTGAAGAGACCTGTGGTGATGAGGAGAAGAAAAAATGATCCAGTGGCCATAGAAGGTTATGACCCAAATAAAAATCCTACCTTGGAAACCCAGGTGAGTGTTAATAGCCTATCTCTTCTTTGTTTTATTTTGCCTTTCCCCTCCCCTAATACACATATCTTGCCCATATACCATTTACCCACTCTGAGGGATTGTCCCTGGAAGCTGAATGTCACTAGGATGCCATATCCTTGTAGTAGAAGAGGATATGAGCTGCCTTTCTCCAAGTCTCAGGTGTTCCTCCATTTGAGAGGTTCAGGACATTCTCCTTGCAGCATTATGGATCGAAGAGATCTGTGATGTGGAGGAGATGGGAGAATCAGCCAGTGGTTAGAGAAGTTCATGACCCAAATAAAGATCCTACCCCAGGACCACAAGCGAATGTGAGTAGCCTGTTCTCATTTTCCCCTCGCCATGCTCTAGTCCTTCCCTAATGTACACATGTTGGCCCATGTTTCCTATGCACCCTGCTCAAGGATTATAACTGGGAGCTCTGCATCATTAGGAGACCTATCCATGAGCCTTGTGGTAAGGGAGGACATTGACTGCCTTTCCCTCAGTGTCAGATTTTCCTCTGTTCGGGAGGGCCAACACATTTTCTTTGAAGCATTTTGAATCATTACAGACCAATGAAAGCTGTACTTTTAAGAAGCCTATTGTGTGGAGGAGAAGAGAAACTCAGCCAGTGGATAGAGATCATGACCCAAACAGAGAACCTGTAGAAGAAGCGCAAATGAATGTGAATAGCCTGTGTCCCCTCCTCTTTCTCTTCCTGTCTCCTTCCATTCCTGGTATAGACATCCTTGCCCATGTTCCCTCTGCTCTTTCCTCTGGGGTTTTCATTGGGAGACCATCGTTGTTAAGATGCCACATCCAAGGTCCTTATACAGAGGTGGGCATCAGTCACCTATACCCCAATCCTGGATGCTCTTCTGTGTGAGATGAGGCATCCTCATTTCTGAATTCTGAACCAAAGCAGTCCAGTGAAGGCAGTGCTTTGAAGAGATCTGTGGTGGTGAGAAGGAAGGAGACTAAGCCTAGAGAAACATCTATGGAAGATCATTACCCAAATAGAAGAGACTCAATCCCAGAATCCCATGTGAGTATGAGTGGTCTATCCTTTGCTTTTCCTCTCAGCATGCTCTTCCACTCCACTAATGAATGTCTTTGTCCATGTTCAGTCTTCCCCCTGGTCATAGGTTTCACTGGAAGCTCACCTTTGTTAAGGATGCTCTATTCAGAGTCATTGTAATAGGGACATATGTCAACCACCATTCTCGAATCTCTAAAGCATTTATTTTGCAGCGTTCTGAATCAGGCCAATCTAATGAAGACAACACTTCGAAGAGAACTGTGATATGGAGGAAAAGAAAGACTCAGCAGAAAGCCAGAGAAGTTCATGGCCCAAATAGAGATTCTGCCCCAGGAGCCCAAATGAGTGTGAATAGCCTGTCCTCCCCATCTACCTGTCACCATTCCCTAACCCTCCACTAGCCAACATACTTTTACCCATGTTCCATCTGAGCATAGCCATAGGTTTCACTGGCAGCCCACCTTTGTATGGATGGTACATCCAGGGTCACCATAGTAGAAACAGATATAATCCACCTTTCTTTAATCTCGGGTGTTCCTCTGTTTGGGATGTTCAGAACATTTTCTTTACAGCATTCTAAATCAAGTCAGTCTGGTAAAGGCAGCCCTGTGAATAGAACAGTGATGTGGAAAAGAAGCAAAACTCAACCAATGTCCAGTGAATATCATGACTCAAATAGAGATTCTGCCTCAGAAGCCCAAGAGAATGTGAGTAGCTTATCCTCTCCTTACCATGTCCTGTCCCTCTGCTAAGGAATATATCTTTTCCCATGTTCCCTCTGCCGCCTCCTCAGAGATTGTGACATGGAACTCACCATCATTAGAATGTCATATCCAAGATCCTTGTAGTGGGGGCAAACAACAGCCACCTTTCTCTTGGTGCCCAATGTTCCTCTGGGTGAGAGGTTCAAGATATTCTCCTTACAGTATTCTGAACCAAATCAGTCCAGTGAAGGCAGCTCTTCAAAAAGATCTGTGGTGTGGAGAAAAAGGGAGTTCAGGTCCCTGGCCAGAGAAGATCCTGAGCCAAACCGAGATATTGCTCAAGAAGCTCAAGTGAGTATGGATAGGTCATCCTCCTTATTCTCCTCTCTCCTTTTCATCCCTAGTGAAAATATCCTTTCCCATGCTCCCTCTGCTCTTTCTTGAGGTATTGTCACTGAAAACTAGCTATTTTTTAGAATGCTGTATCCAGGGTCCATTTAATAGTGTAGTACATCGGCCTCCTTTCTTCCAGTCTCACGAGTCTGTTTGTTTGTGAGGTTCAACAAGTTGTTTTTGCAGCATTCTAAACCAAATCAGTACAGTGAAGACAACACTGTGAATAGAAGTCCAGTGTGGAGGAAAAAGGAGACTCATTTGGTTGCCACTGAAGGTCATGACCCAAATACAGCCTCTGGCCCACAAGCCAAAGTGAGTATGAGTACCTCCTCTTTCTCTCAACATGCCCTTATTCATCACCAAGTCAGACATCTTTGCTCCTATTCTCTAAGTAAGTATAAAACCACCATTTTTCAAATGTAGCATTTAGGTTCCTTTTTGTTGTGATGAGTATCAGGAGAGCACTTGTTAGGTGCCAGTCATGGTAAGATTTGCCATACTCTGTGCATTTTCTACCCTCATGTTATTGGTGAGATTTGCAGCAGGACTGGCTGCTGGTTTGTGTCTAGGAATGGCTCAGAGTACAGGCTATACAGCCTTGGTATATACTTACATCAGTCTCCAGATAGCCTTCCTCCCAGTTCTTCCTTAATCCTACCTGGCACCAATGGGACAGTTTTTTGAAACCTATATTCCTGGCCTGAGGCTGACAGAGGCAGAAGGTACTGATGCAATGAGCCTCCTACACTGGATGGAACTGAATGCAGGCCATTGTATTAAATGACTAAAGTTAGACTCAGAAAGATAAGATGCTGCTTGATTTCTCTAATGTGCAGACCCTAGATCTAAAGGAAGAAAATAGATGTAGTCCTAAATGTGTGATTATGGAGGGGGATCCAGTGAACGGTGTTAGAGGGAAAAAGAGTATGAATAAAATACATGTAGGTATACATGAAGCCCACTGAAAAAAGTGGATGAAGGGCCAGATACAGTGGCTCACGCCTGTAATCCTAGCTACTCAGGAGGCTGAGATCTGAGGATCATGGTTCAAAGCCAGCCTAGGCACTAAAAGTCCATGAGACTGTTATCTCCAATTAACCACCAGAAAACTGGAAGTAACACTGTGGCTCCAAGGGTAGAGCTCTAATCTTGGGCTGAAGAACTCAGGGACAGTGCCCAGGCCCAGAGTTCAAGCCCCACAACTGACAGAAATATTAATAATAATGGGCGAGGAGATTTTAAAATATGTAGGAGAAATGCAAGAGTAATAAGAGGAAATGAATGTGATCATATTATATGCCTTATAAAAATATCACAGTAAAACTTTCCATATTAGATGAATAATAATGTAATAAAAATATGACACCAGGTTTCAGTGTCCTCACCTCACATCAACAAAACATGCACACTCATGGAAAAGTTTTCTTGTGTTAGATTGTAGCTAATAATCCAGAACCACCTGTTGAGTTCATGCAGTGTGAAGAAGTCAGCAATGTCTATCGCCACAAAACAACCCCACATGTTGATGTGCTATCACAGCCCAGGCAACGAAGACTTGGGGGTATCATGCCCAGAGATCTTGCACCTTCTGGTGAGTGGTGTGCATTTGAAAGTCTTGGAAAGGATCACTTACAGGTGATGGGGCAGAGTCTAACCTTGATTCCAGGCTATGCAGCTTGCCTAGGCTGGGCTCCCTCCAGAAAAAGAGTGTGGGGAAGCCTCATCTCAAGCAACCCCACTGACTTGTAAGTGAGGTTTAGGAAATGGGAGTGGTTATTAACAGTGATAGAATTCCAATCCAAAAGTAATCAATGACTTCAACAGAGCCTTTTCTAGCATTCAGTCCAGACCCACAGTTCTAGGGGAACACAATGGTAGCTGGGGGGACATTTGGAGCAGCGCAAAGGAGGCCCAGAGAGGGTTGGGATTCCTGGGCAGAATAAATGCACATTGCTGCCAGCAGAGGGAGATGCTGCCTCACTTGAGAGTTCACCAGACCATTCCTTTCTCACGTGGAAGCCAGGAAGATGGATTTTGGTGTTCTCTTTTAGGTGATAAGGAGCCACCTGTGCTTTCTGCAATGGCAGAAGGGCCACAGGAACCATCTGGAGAACAGTACTGTCCCCAGGTAATTCCTTCTCTAGTCTCTAGACACGCTGACCCCAGCCAGACGGTGAGCTTCATGTGGAGGATAATTTGAAATACATAATCCTATCGTGCACCTTAATTCAGAGAGAGCACCTCCTTCCTATTGAGGCAAATCTTGCCACAGGGTGGTAGAAAATGGGTTGTGTAAAGATTGCGGGTATGAGGGAGAATGAGGAGAAAGGAGAACAACAAATTAACTTTTTCTTTTTCTCTGGTGTCTGCTGAGCTAGTGTCATTTGCTACTGAATGAAATAAAGAAGCTCAAGAAAAAACTAGGTATGATGAATGAGGGGCAGATGCCATGTCAGAAACAAGAGACTTGGAGGGTTCTGGGGGCAGGTATCTGGGCCAAACTCACGTATGCTTACAGTGTGTTGGCTGGTAGAGGGAGCTCAAAGAACAATGCATTTTTGAAACTTAGGATGTATTCAGACATCCAAGTACAAAGATCTCCCCTTAGGGCCTTTAGAGATACTTCTTTATTTTTCATGTTAGTCTTGGTTGGTGTGCCTTGTCTTCTATTTGCTGTTTTTTGAGTGATTTTTTTCAGTAAGCCTGGATAGCTGTGCTTGAGAGCCACTGGTTTCTGTTGTTTTAGTGTAGATGAAATGTCCACCTTGAGTTGTGATGGGTGGGTGGAGGATACTTCTAGAGTCAGATCCCATAGAGGTTGGATTCTCTAAGGGTCTATTCTCAGAGATTTTCCTGGGAGACTGTGGGGGAAACAGCATGGATTCTTTTATCATTATTTCTGAAGTACCTGATTATGCTTCTCTGTTTCAGCAACCATTTGGTCCCTCACTGCAAAGTTCCAGTCCCATAAAAGTAAGTGGCCCATGGTACTCCTTATCACAGTCCCGGCTGTTCAAGAGACCTCTGGATGGTCCTTACTCTGCAGTGTTTGACAGGTTGAACCCAGCATCTTCGTACAAGAAAAGCAGCCAATATTGGGGAACCCAAGAAGTATGGTCTAGTTGCTTCACTTCAGGTTTTCTCCAGCCACTGCCTCCTCTTCTCCTTTATTGACCCTGAGCCCTCCAGTTGACAACAGTTTTAAATTAAATTGCATCTTGTGTAATGTGGTCTGCAGTCTCTCTCTCAGCAGTGGAAGTCATGGGAAAAGAAAGTACTGACAATATATAACTGAGCTTCCTGAGAGGATCTCTGGGCCCATATCTGGGAAGGAGCCATGAATTCAGGTTACTATGGTTTCCACAGTGTGAGTTCTGAGTGGATTTCTCCTTGGCCACACTTACTTATAGCCCTCTTGTAATATCCTTTCCAGGACCCAAGGAGACTCCTCTAGAGCCCCAGTCTCTCCTTTGTTTTTCAGCCCTGCTTCTCCTGCATTACTCTTCATTTCTGTTCTGAGCAATCTTGATATATCTCACAGCCGTCCACTAGAGGTCTCTCTCTCATTAAATCATTTCAACAGGTATTAGTGGGTACAGAAATGTTCCAGCTCCAACAATTGGGCCCAGTTCTCCCTCTGGACGCATTATTGAGCTCTGGTGGCACCACACAAAAGAACTAAACTCAGGTAGAAATTGGGCATTGTTCTCCACGTCTGCTTTAGCTCTCACCTTGGTGAAAAAAAAACTGAGCTGCCATCCCTAGTGATTTTCTCTTCTGTATCAGTAGAGAACCTGATTACATCCCACTGTATAGTTAATAAAAGGAAATGTTTGAGGAATATGGAATGCTGGGAACAGAAAAAAAGTAGAGGGTTGTCTGTGGGTGGGAAGTGGAAAAATGAGCCTGTCGTAGTACTACTGGACCAATGGAGGTGAAATTATCCTCCAGCAACCAGAACAGATTGCTAGAGAACAATACTGTCACATTCTCCAAGTCCTGGCCACCCCTTCTGCAGCCAATCCATATCCCTAAGCTGAAAAGAATCAGTTTCTAACGTCTTTATGTGTGTGGATATCTCAAGTGATATATACTGTTTAATGCTCATAGCACAGGTTTTCTGGGGGGAATTTTGTTTGCCTCACTTCAAATTTTCTAGACTGCCTCCTGGGGGTAGGTTACGGGTCTTTTTTATGAGTGCCATGTTTTGGTGTCACCAGACAGTGTATTGGCTTCCTCAACACAAAGGCCTTGTAGACCTGACCATCAGGACAAATTCAATTTTAAGATGTGCCAGCTCCTTTTGCAGTGAGGCTGGGTGTCTACCTACTAGGAACAAAGGAAGACAGGATATTCCAGGTGTGTTGGTCTGTTGAGTGTGCTTGTGAATAAAAGTCTTCCTGCGTGGGGAGGGGGATTGAGGAGGGGGAGGTCTGATTTAGGAGGAGAGGTAATAGAGTAAGGCCTAATGTGTAAGAGATCAAACGAATTGCTGCCATCTACATTTCTTTTTTATTTATATTTTTATTGTAATTGTAATTAATAGAAGGGTTACATTATGTTCACCAGATAGAAGGTGCATTACTTCACAAACATTAATACCCTTTCTCGTGTCTTGGTTCCCATTTCCTTCCTCACCCTTGCCCCTCATCTTGTTTTCCCCACTGCCCTATCCAATTTCAAATAACCAAAAACGCATATATACAAAATATCAGATAACAAGGTGAAATACTGTAACAATATGAGATAACCAAGGGACAGCAAAAGAGATAAGAGATAACATAGTACATTAAGGACAATAATCACTCATTATATGCCACCTACATTTCTATACAGGAATTTTCAAGTCCTGAATCACAAGAGGGCATAGGTCAGGATGAAGTATAAGTCACCCAACAGTGACAAATTCAGTTCTGTCAAAATGTCAGCATTTGCTGGCATACTTGGATGAATGAGATGTCATAAATGTTATGTTACAGATGTGTAGGTTGACTTCAGAGTAGCTGTTTTGTCCCCTCATCTTTTTTTAGGATAGCAAATATTTTATTTTGAAATGGTCATTGGATTTACAAAGTTTCCCACAGAAGGAAAATATAATATCAAGTTATCTGCAATTGTCTTATTTACTAAAATATCACTGAATATATAAAAGCCACCAATTACATGCTTGTCCCATCATCTTTGAAGTACAAACTCATACCCCGAGGGAAAGGAGAGAAGGTAGAATGGATCCATGGAATAAGGTCATGGTTTGTACTACAGTGTGCTATGTATTCTATGTTCATTTTGGTCCCAACTGGTTAAGCTCAGAAGCCACACTATCATGAATGTGGTAAAAAAAAATCACCTCAGTCAGAATGGATCAGCAATAGACAATTAAACCATGCTCTGAAAAACCCCTACTTATGGGAACCTTGGCTTGATTAAACTTAGGCTATGCTTCTGACCTTGATCCAGGTTGTTAGTTCTCCAAGGGGTAAAACAGCAGATAGGTGTTTGAATTGGAATTCTGCCAACTGAAACTGCTATGCTTGTTTCACCTATCTTAAAACCCAGGATGGAGCCCTCTTTGGAGAAGAGCTAAATGATAGAGCACAGGGCACAAGGGAAAGTCTGTTGAAGGTGATCTATACCACACATGGGATATTTGCTGACTAATTTGTCAGTCCTGCTTTATCCATGTGAGCACACAGTCCCTTCCCCATATTGAGACTACTCCACAAGATAAGGTTGCTGGATAAGACACACCATTGACAATTTGAGGGGCTGATCCTTTTCTAGTTAGGAGATTAATGGTCAGAATTAGAGGCTTATAGCACAGAAGCCCATTTGGGCACAATTGAAAAGGAAGAGGTGAGTTGAACACTGGTGTTCCACAGCTGTAATCCTACTCAGGAGGCTGTTCCAAGCCAGCTGGAGCAAAATGCCCATGAAATCCTTATATCCAATTAACCAGCCAAAAACAAATACCCCAAACTAAACAAAAAGTGGAGCTGTGGTTTAAGTGGAATTGCATCAACTTTGAGCAAAAATTCTAAGGGATAGTGCCTAGGCTTTGAGTTCATGCCCTAGTACCAAACAAAAGAAAAAGAGGTGAGACCGCTTACTTCTTTTTTTTTTGTCTGTCATGGGGCTGGAACTCTGAGCCTGGGTACTGTCCCTGAGCTCATCAACTCAAAGCTAGCACTCTACCACTTGAGCCACAGTGCCTCTTCCTGTTTTCTGGTGGTTAATTGGAGGTAAATGTCTCATGGATTTCTGTGCCCAGGTTGGCTTTGAACTGTGATGCCAGATCTCAGCCACCTGAGTAGCTAAGATTACAGATGTGAGCCACCAGTGCCTTGCTAACTGCTTCCTTCTTTCTGTGTCAATGTCCCATTTTCTGGAGCATCCTCTACCAGCCAGAACAAGTGATAATTCCCTGGAGAGGGTTCTCTCAGATATCCTGCTATTTGGCCCAAAGAGTAAGCTCACAGTGAATTTGGCTGTGCCATGTGCCTGCTCTTGATGCTGGGGTCTTATGGAGTCCCAAGAAATTTCTACATGGACCTGGTGTCATGGCTTCCTGGACTTCATTTCTCAGTATGACCAGTTATATTCCTGCCAGTCCTGGTGCTTAAACTCAGCCTGGGCACTGTCCCTGAGCCGTTTTGCACAAGGCTAGCACTCTACCACTTGAGCCACAGCGCCACTATTTTAGTGCTTAATTCGAGATACGAATCTCAGTCTTTCCTGCCTGGGCTGACTTCAAACTGCAATATTCAGATCACAGCCACCTAAAATAGCTAGAATTTGAGGCATTGGCCTCCAGCATCCAGTTTCAGTATGATCTTTTATTTGCTGGCAGGAAAGCTGATCTCTTCCTCAGAATCCAGTTAGACCCAGTTAACCAAGACAAAATGACAGAAGTGGTCTGCTGTTCTGGGCTGTGCAGAGGCCCATCTAGGTGCTACCTTTGGTCTTGAGGTTTGTGTAGTGCCACTCACAGTAGGGCATTGTAGTGGTGTCACAATCACAGATTCTAGTCTTTACTGTCACAAACTCCTGAGTAACCTAGGGCAACTTCAGACCCATCTGTCCTCAGTTTCCAAGCTTTTTTCACCTTTGTACCCATGCTCATTGTCCATTTCCTATAAGGGGAAAGTAAAGTGTGTTTGAGGACGGATTTCTGTCTGTGCAAGTAAGTGTGGCCTCCAGGTTATACCTTGGGAGCTGCCTCTGTGCTTTCCTACCATGCAGTTTGAATATGCCTGGTACAAATAGGGCCCTGGTAGCTTTGTACAGTGCACGTCATATTAACAAGTACTGAAAGCAAGAAACCCAGTGCTGTCAGGCTTAGACACTCCGCCCTTTTCCTCTGTCCCCCAAACAACTTCCTTTCCCCCGGTATCCAGGGCTTACCTGGCTTTTAGAGTTTCTTTAATAATCCAAGTTTAAAATATTAGCAGTTGTTGTTGAATTAATAACCCTACCCAAGCTTCCAAACTCAGATTTGGTAAACCAAGTACCAGTGGCTCATGACGGTAATCAAAGCTGCTACTCATGAGTGTGAGATCTAAGAATTGTGTCAAAGGCAGATCAGGCAGCAAATTCCCTGTAACATTTATCTTCAATAAAGTAGCAAAAAGTCAGAAATGGACCTATGGTTCAAGTGGTAGAGTAGCCTTGACCAAAAAAAAGCTCACAAACAACACCCATCCCTGAGTTCAAGTCCCAGGATCAACACACACACACACACACACACACACACACACACACACACGGTAAGTATGTGAGGTGATACATAAATTATTTAGCTCCATTTAACAATTCTACAATGTATATGTACTTAAAGTACCATAATATATACTAAATATAAACAATAATTTGAATTTAATGCTTTTGAATGGAGTTCAAAAAAGTGAAGAAAGCCAGCCAACTGTGACTAAAATCTTAGGGTTGTGGTTCAAAGCCAGCCAAGCAGGAAAGTCCATGAGATTCTTATCTCCAATTAACTACTAGAAAACCAGAAGTGGCATTGTGGCTCACAGTGATAGAGTGAAGTGTGGTAGACTTAAGTGAAAAATCTCAGCGACAGTGCCCGAGCCCTGAGTTCATGAAAAGAAAATAAAAGTGAAGCAAGACAAATTTTATTCATGCTAAAATCTTTGCATATTGATGAACATGTAGACTTACTGTAACACCCATATTGTGTTGATAATGAAAAATGAATGCAGGCTGCTGGTGGATTACACCTATAACCCTAACTACTCAGGAGGCTGAGATCTGAGGATCACATTTCAAAGCCAAAAAGTCCGTGAGACTCTTATCCCCAATTAACCACCAGAAAAGCAGAAGTGGTCCTGTGACTCAAGTAATAGCCTTGAGCTGAACAGCTCAGGGACAATGCCTAGGCCCAGAGTTCAAGTCCAACAACATACCAAAAAAATGACCAAGCTGGGCCTGGAGTTTGGCCTAGTGGTTAAAGTGCTTGCCTAGCATGCACAAAGACCCAGGTTCGATTCCACGGTACCACATATATAGAAAAAAGCCGGAAGTGGTGCTGAGGCTCAAGTGGTAGAGCTCTAGCCTTGAGAGAGTCCAAGGACAGTGCTCAGGCCCTGAGCTCAAGCCCAGGACTGGCAAAAAAACAAACAAACAAAAAAAAATGACCAAGCTGCTCCTGATAACACAGTGACTTCTCAGGAAATAAAAAATAGAGTTAACACATGATCCTTGTTGGTCACTGCACTTCTGGGTATTCATACAAGAAACAGAAAGCCATCCTGGCCTTGAACTCAGAGCCTGGGCACTATCCCTGAGCTTTTATGCTCAAGGCTGGTGCTCTACCACTTTGAGCCAGAGCAAAATATTTCTGGCCTTCTGGTAATTAATTGAAGATAAGAATCTCACAGACTTTCTTACGTAGATTAGCTTTGAATTGTGATCTTCAGCTCTCAAACACCTGAGTAGCTACAATTATAGGTTTGAGCTAATGATACCTGGATGGACTAAGTAATTTTTGGGGGGGTCATGGGGCTTGAATTCGGCCTGGGCATTGTCCCTAAGCTCCTCAGCTAAAGACTACTGCCCTACCCTTGAGCCAAGCCCCACTTCCTGTTTTCTAGAGGTTAATTGGAGATAAGAATCTCAGGTCCTTTTGTGCCTGGGCTGGCTTTGAACCTTGATCCTCAGATCTCAGCCTCCTGAGTAACTAAGAATACCTGTGAGCCACCTCACCCGGCAGGACAAGATAATTTTTTAAGAACAGAAATTTACCAGGGATGGAGGTATGGCTCAGTTGGTAGACCACTAGCCTGTGAGTGAAAGCAGCCAATTCGTGTCCCTGTTACAGACCTAGGAGAAAAAACAAGAAAACAAACACTTATTTTCCCCCAGTTTCAAGACTAGGAAATGGATGCTTTTGTCCATTTCCTGTTGTGATAATGTCAGTGACTGGATAACATATGAAGGAAATAAAGTTGTTTTTTTTTCTGCTTATGAGTTTGAAGCCTAGAAGTCCAAGATCTGGTGACCTAATCAGGCAAGGACACTGTGTTATATTATAAAAAGTAGGAAAACTAAGTAGCATTGTATGCCAGGTATGGGGGTTCTTCATTTTATGCTCTCATGGCAACTAATTCAGTCACCTTAATGACTTAGTTACCTCTTGAAGTCTCCACCTCCCAATACTATCACAAGGATAACTAAATTTCAACCGAATTTTTGGAGAGTATAAACCAGGCTCAAATCAAACCAATCTGAGGTCAAGCCTCTCGAATTTAAGGCTAATCTCTGCAACATAGCAAGATCCATTTAAATAAATCAAAACATTCATATTGCCCAAGCAGTTTCATAGGTTAAACACAGTTCTCATGAAAATATTAACATCCCCCAGCCCTCTTCATAGACATAGAAAAAAAGAAACACAGCTTGCATTTACATAGTAGAACAAAAGTCCCCAAATAGTCAAAGCAGTCTTACATAAAGAGAACAAATCTGAGGTAACTATAATACCTGAATACAAGACGCATTACAGGACTATAATAACCAAGAAAGCACAGCACTGGCATAAAACCCAACACAGAAGTTGAAGGAACAGAATAGAGATTCCCTCGAATAAGTCCACACATCTACAGCCAAATGATTCTCAATACTACCACCAGGAAATACATTAGAATAAAGGCAGCTTTTTTCATGAATTCTGTTGGAGAATCTGAGTATCCATACACAGTGTTGGAAACGTGACCTGTATCTTACCCTGTATAAAAATAAAGTATGGGGCCAGGAGTTTGGCCTAGTGGTAGAATGCTTGCCTAGCATGCACAAAGATCCAGGCTTGATTCCTCAGTACCAAATAAATAGAAAAAAGCCAGAAGTTGTGGTGAGGCTCAAGTAGTAGAGTTCTAGCCTTGAAAAAATCCAAGGACAGTGCTCAGGCCCTGAGCTCAAGCTCAGGACTGGCAAAAAAAATCAATTAAGACCCTATTATAAGAAAATAGGACAGACATTTCAACACATGGGCACAGGCAATGGTTTTCATTGCACAGGAAATGTCAAATTTCAAAGCACAGGAAATTAAAGTATTACATCAAACTAACAAGATTCTGCAGAGCAAGGAAAGCATTCGGCATATTAAAAAAACAATAGAATTGTAGAGAAAATATAACAAAAATATGCATCTCAGAAGGTCCAGAGATTCAAAACATAAGGAATTCAAGACCTCAATAAAGCTAGGCACTGGTGGCTCACACCTGTAATCCTATAATCAGATCTCAGGTGGCTGAGATCTGAGGATCCTGGTTCAAAGGCAGCCCAGCACAGAAGTCCATGAGACTCTTATCTCTAACCACCGGAAAACCTGCCCAGATCCAGAGTTCAAGCTCCAGCAATGACAAAAAATATTCAGTGCCAATAAACTAAATATAAAAATGAAAATAACCAAGTGAAGAAAGGACCCAGGACTTAAGTAAGGATCTCTCCAACAAGTATATGAAAAACATACCCAAGACTAGATGAGGAGCTTATATATGTTAATAGACCTACTTAGGATGCACAGATCGGGAAGATTGCAATTTGAAGCCAGCAAAAGCAAATTGTTAGCAAAATTCAATGTTAATAAATAACCCTCATATAGTGACATGTACAGGGAGCGCCATAGGAGGCCATAGTCAGGAAGGTATGGTCAAGAGGCAGCCCTAAAAATGATCTGTAAACAAGAAGAACTAAAGGCATGGCACAAGTAGTAGACTGCTTTCCTAGTGAGAATAAACCTCTGAGAATTCAAACCCCAGTACTGCAAAAGAAAAAAAGAAAGAAAGAAAGAAAGAAAGAAAGAAAGAAAGAAAGAAAGATTCAACATCATTAATCGTGAATCAAAAGGGAAAGAAAAATCAGTGGTGTTCATTAATCCTATAGAAATAGCTGGGCAGGGAGTTTGGCCTAGTGGTTAAAGTGCTTGCCTAGCATGCATGAAGACCCGGGTTCGATTCCTCGGTACCACATACATAGAAAAAAACCAGAAGTGGTGCTGAGGCTCAAGTGGTTGAGCTCTAGCCTTGAGAAAGTCCAAGGCCAGTGCTCAGGCCCTGAGCTCAAGCCCAGGACTGGCAAAAAAAAAAAAAGAAATAGCTACTATGAAAAAAAAGCCTAGAGATGATAAAGAAAAAGAATCTATAGTGTTAATGGGAATAAAAATTAGAATGGCTGGTATAGAGAACAGTATGAATGACTCTCCCGGAACTATGCTTGTCATCTGATCCAGCTGTCTCACTCCTAATTTATAGAAAGGAAATATGATCAAAATATTAAAGACTGCTGGATACTCAGAAGACTAGTACTAAGGATTACGGTTCAATAATAAACCATCCAGAATAGGCCAGAGATGGGCCAGGAGTGTGGCCTGGTGTTAGAATGCTTGCTTAGCATGCATGATGCCCCGGATTCCATTAACTGGTACCACATACATAGAAATAGCTAGAAATGTTGACTAGCACTAGTGGTACAGCACTAGTTCTTGAGAAAGCCCAAGGACAATGCTCAGAGCATGAGTTCAAGCTCCAGGACTGGCAAAAAAAAAAGAAGAGACCAGAGATGGAGCTGTGGTGGCTTGAGCAGAATACCCAGGCTCTGAACTGCCCTACTACTGGAAAAATTATAAGTAGATAATTGTAAGCCTGGTCAAATGTCTCATGCCTAATATTTCAACTACTTAAAAGGCTAAGAATCGCCATTTGAAGGTAGACCAGGCTAAATAGTGAATTAGACCTTTATATCCAATTAACCAGAAAATAAAAGCATTAAAAGAATTAGAGATGTGGTTCAACTTATAGTGCTAGCCATAAGTGAAAAAGCTGAGTAGCAGACCCCAGGCCCTGATTTCAAGCCCCAATAGCAACATCAAAGAGAGAGAGATAGAAAAAGAGAGAATCACAGAGAAAGAGAGAGAGAGAGAGAGAGAGAGAGAGAGAGAACTATTCACATCAATATA
Organism: Megascapheus bottae; assembly: GCF_031878675.1. Taxonomy (NCBI): domain Eukaryota; kingdom Metazoa; phylum Chordata; class Mammalia; order Rodentia; family Geomyidae; genus Megascapheus; species Megascapheus bottae. The sequence continues at coordinate 39,986,704 of NC_143547.1, forward strand.
TGCTTTCAATCTAGAAGTTTCATTGATGTGTAAGTAAAGAAAGCGTCACACACACACACACACACACACACACACACACACATATCAGAGAGGAGAGGAACTTAAAACCTCCAACAGGGCAAAGAGGCAGAACTCCTAATTATACTGATTTTATTAATACACACTGTATCCATGAATGACAACATCACACATATACCACATTAGTAAGTATAATCATTAGGTGTTAAATAAAAAGAAGAGTATGCATATATATATATATATATATATAATGGAAAGTTGCATCTCTGATTAATCATCACAAACTCCAGAAGTGGCGCTGTGGCTCAAGTGGTAGAGTGATAGCCTTTAGTCAAAAAAAATTCAGGGGGGTATTTCAGAAGATGGCGCCGAGACAATAGGGACCCAGCCTAGTTCTCTCCTACAAAAAGAGAGAATCAGGGAATCCCATGAGCCAACTACCTTAAGAAATCCACAACAACAAATTCAAGAAGCAATGGAGAAGTTCATAAACCAGAAAATAAATCCAGAGAAAGCTTACATCCAACTTTCTCAAAGAATCCAAAACGTGAGGACCCCTCCCCCACCCCTCGCCACTGGCTCCAAGCCGGGAAAGCCTGGGCAGAGGGTGGCGGGCCGGGAAGCCCCGAACCCCAGCAATGCCAGCAAGCGGCGGAATCCAGATGCAAGAACCCGCACAGACCGGGAACGGGTAGCACAGACGGCAGCAGAGACCAGAGGGGAAGGGAACGACCCTCCAACACCATGAAGCAGCCCACAGCCAAACGCAGAGGAGTAAGTAGTCCAACGGGTTCCCCAAGCCCATCGGGAAATCAGAGCTAGTGGCGAGCTACAGAACTTAACCCAGACCTCCCCACCCCACCCAAGAAAGACTGGCAACTGCAGGGGGGCAAGGAATTCAGAATCCTGTCCCTTCCCCTACAGCCCCCTCCCCCAGGACATTGACTGGAGACTGACAGGTGGGCGGACGCTAAGAACCAGCACCCCACCAAAGGGGCGGAGGTGTCCCTGCTCCCACCTGCCCAAAAGTCTTCTCTCCCAGGCCACTGAAACTGGAGACTGAGGGGCGCTGAGACTCTGCCTTCCAACAGTGGGTGGGGGTGCGCAGGAGTCTGGGAGGCAGCATCTGACTGGCCCAAGCCTGAGCCCTGAGTGGGGCGCCCTCCTGCTGGGAGTCTCTAGCAAGACAGCACCAAGGGCCCCCCCAGATTGTCACAGACAGACTCTCCACCAAAGCAGCTGAAACACAGCAGGGAACTGAAGGGCAGGCCAGCAGGGGCTGAGCTCGACCAATGAGAGTTAGAAAGGCGTGGCTCCGCCCTCAGAGCCCACATTCTCAGATGGGCCCCGCTCCTGGGAACAGGGCGGAAACCAGTCTGGCTAGTCTAGCTGACAGCACTCAAACCCCCCCCCAAATCCCAGGCCCACAGCTGGGCCCCGCACCCGGGAACAGGGCAGGAAAACTAGCCATCCACAGGGCTAGCTCAGACTGAAGTGCACAACTCCACCTTACGCCCACTGTGGGGCCACTGGTTGGGCTGAGAGCTAGTCGTGTAGCAGCACACAGCCTCTGGGAACAGGCAGAACACCTGCAAAAGCTGCAAACTATAACCTAGTCAGCGGCGGAACCAATCTGGCTGAGAACCACAAGTATACACAGATTCCCAGAACCACCAGTCCCAATCCAAGTAAAGACTTCCACCTACCGACCACAGAGCGAATCTACAACAACAGTCATCGATGCCTTGGAAAGTGTCGCTGCCCGCGGCAATGACACGTCACTTCGGAGGCGTACTGGGAATGATCACAGACTCGAATCGCTGCAAGCAGAGGTTGTTTATTTCTCTCTCCTTTCTCCTCTGCCTCTCCGTCTTTTTCTCCCTTCTCTGTCTTCTCTCTGTCCTCTCTCTCTCCTCCTCGCAAACCCCACACTATTTATATCCTTAAGCAGCCAATCACAGTAAAGGTCATCTGCAAAGCAGCAAACAAACCTGGAAGAAATCTAGCAATCCACTCTATTTCACAAGCACGGAAAAAACAAATCAACGAATGCAAAGAAACTTCCTGGTCAACAAGTACTGACTCATTAGCGAGCTGCCAGGTGCCAACATATAATCTTACTTCCTCAGGAGGCTGAAAATAATGGTCTCCAACATCTCTCCCTTTTTTATTTTAGAAAAGAAAAGAAAAGAAAGAAAGACCTAGGATATGTGGGGCTACCATCCATATCAGATCGATTGTGCCTGTCTTAGGTGTCTCCAAGCTCGTTAGTCTTCTTACCCGTCATGGGATCACCAAGTACTCTTTACTTGGCTCCTGTCTTAGGTTTATAGGCTAACAGCTGGGGCTTACCCGTCTCTGACTACCAGCCGTCCATTTAAGCAAGCCAGACCTGAGGGAAGGCACCTGTTTCCATGGCAGCAAACATCTGTCATGTCAGCATTTGCTGTCGACGTTGACTTTGCATTATTTTACACAAACAGTATAGACATATTACAATTATAGCACATAAAAACAAACCTAAGCCAATCAATCCTACCCACTTTTGACCAAATCCCAAAACAGTCTCAAATAAACATGACCAATCACCCAAGGTTGGAATATCAACATGTGTCCAATTATTTGTGTACGTAGAGAGGCTGTCAAGTTATCAACTTGAGCATTTTATGTTATGTCCAAGTTCAAACTCCGGAACAGGCAGCTACACAAGAGGTGCTCATCACCTCCTCCAGAATATTCAATTGTTCTTGCAATAAATCAACTCGTTGATCAAGCATAACAATTCCAGTCCTCAGTTGGATTTTGATAAAAGATGACTGAGCCACAAAATTATCTCTTGAGGATCCTTGACATCCAGTTCAGGAGGATGGCCAAGGTTGTTCAGGTTCCCAGCAGCGTGGTATTCATTCCAGGAACTGTACTCGTGCTAAGTAGAAGGCCTTCATCTTGACCGACATGCTTCTGAGGAGCCTCCACTGTCTGACGTATCAGTCTCTCCAGCACCCAAATGGGACTGTCAGCATCCTGTGGAAAAACACAAACACTTCCTCGCCCCCATATGAGAACAGGGTCTGGTCCTTTCCAGTTTCCTGAAAAACTATCTTTCCACAATACTAAAGGTTTATGACTTCTAGAAGGATTAAAATGTCTATCTCCTGCAAAACGTAGCAATTTGAATTTTTTGTGGCTTAATACATGTATCCATAATTTGATATCCCAAATAAAGAATGGAAGAACCTGATTGTACCTTTTCCTCAGCTATATGAAGTCCATGACTAACATATCCAACATCAAGCCAAAAATTTGTAAAAGTAAATTTAAATTGGGGTGTGCTAACAAAACATCATCCATATAATGTATTACCATTATGTCAGGATAGCTTTCTCTAAGGGGCTTAATGGCTGCATCAACATACACCTGACAGATTGTGAGGCTGTTAGCCATACCCTGAGGTAGGCCTCAAACACTGGAAAACCCCACACATCCCTCATTTCTAGTGCTTCTGCTCTTTTAGCTAACTTGCTGACAGATCGGAGGAGACTTGCTTTTGGCTCCGCCCACTGAGACACAGACTGCTGAACTAGGGGTGGTGGCCCCACGGCGTGCAATTCCTCCCCCAAGAACAGGCTTTCAAAATCACTACCAGTTAATTCTTCCTTTTCCTGTTTACTAGATTCTCTCTCATCTATCTCTCCAAGCGTCTCTGCGCTTCTTTCCACCTGTTGTTTAACTCTTTGTTTGGAGGAAAGCAAGCACTCCCGGATAAGTTGCCACATAGGAAATGTTCCTCGTCGGAGGTCTCCCTGTCTTAGCGCTTTTTTTAAATCTAACTTATGTAAATCCCACTGTGCTACATTAAGAAGTCCTTCATTCAAAACCCAGGGACTTACTTTCGCTATCATATCCACATAATCCTTAACGTGGATTCCTTTACGACAGTACCATTAACTTTAAGTAAATCTCTTATGACTCTAACCATCTGGTCCTTGGAGACTTCTGAACCCATTATTCACATTTAACAACTGCACAAACCTTTTCTTTGACTACAACATCCGGTTTTTGGAATCTCCTGAACCCACTATTCCCGGTTCTTTGCAGAACCCCTTATTCCCGGTTCTTTACTGAACCCCTTATTCCCGGTTCTTTACCGAACCCCTTATTGCCTCGCCCTTTCCGCTCTGGCCAGAGACTTCCGCGAGGTTACTCAGTTTCCCCACCGTGCCGAAGTGTGCTTCGGAGGTGGACTGGGAATGACTATTGCATCACCCCCCGCAAGGTTCCTCAGTTTCCCCACAGTGCCGAAGTGACCTGCGCTTCGGAGGTGGACTGGGAATGACTGTTGCCTCGCCCTCCGCAAGGTTCCTCAGTACTTACCCACCGTGCTGAAAAAAAGATCCCCGTACAGGCCGCTACCTGTCGCTGCCCGCGGCAATGACACGTCACTTCGGAGGCGTACTGGGAATGATCACAGACTCAAATCGCTGCAAGCAGAGGTCGTTTATTTCCCTCTGTCCTCTCTCCTCTGCCTCTCCATCTTTTTCTCCCTTCTCTCTCTTCTCTCTGTCCTCTCTCTCTCCTCCTCGCAAACCCCACACTATTTATATCCTTAAGCAGCCAATCACAGTAAAGGTCATCTGCAAAGCAGCAAACAAACCTGGAAGAAATCTAGCAATCCACTCTATTTCACAAGCACGGAAAAAACAAATCAACGAATGCAAAGAAACTTCCTGGTCAACAAGTACTGACTCATTAGCGAGCTGCCAGGTGTCAACTTATAATCTTGCTTCCTCAGGAGGCTGAAAACAATCGTCTCCAACAGGAAAGCACAAAGATGAATTATGACACATATAAATAATCAAAGTCTCACACAAAGCCCAAAAAGAAACAAGAGTGAAGGGACGAGAGAGATGTCACCATCCCAAGAAATGACACCTGAAGAGACACGAAATATGATTCTAATCAAGGAGATGATTTTGGAAATGACTAATGAAATTAAAGCAGAATTCCAAAAACAAAAGCAGGAAATTACCAAGGAGCTCCTCAAATTCAAAAGAGAAGTAGAAGAAAAGATTAATATCCTCTCGGCAGACATTATCAGCTCAGTGTCCAAAATTCAAGCAAAAATGGAGGCATTAAGCAGCAGATTGACTGAGATGGAGAATAGGACATCAGGAAAAGGAAGATAAAACACAGAGAATCATCAGCCTGGAAAGATCAATCAGAATTCACCAGAGAGAACTCCAGGACCTGGCAGATTCAGCCAAGAAATCTAATCTTTGTATAATAGGGATCGATGATAAAGGATCCTTGATAAAGGAATGCAAGCCTTATTCACCAAAATTATAGCTGTGAACTTCCCCAACCTCAAAAGGGAAAATACTCACATTATTAAATGTTTCAGGACTCCAAATAGGCAAGATGCTAGAAGGAACTTGTCTAGACAAATCATAGTAAAAACACTAGACTCGAATACCAAGGAGTTGATCTTAAATGCTGCAAAAACAAAGGAAGAGCTATACTACAATGGGAAAAAATTAAAATAACTACAGACCTCTCCGCGCAAACCCTAAATGCAAGAAAAGCTTGGAAAAACATCATTCATGTCCTGAAGACCAACAACTGCCAACCCAGCCTAATTTATCCAGCAAAACTACCTTTTACAATTGAGGGTGGAACAAAAATATTTCATTCCAAAGAGAAGCTATATGAATATATATACACCAAACTATCATGACAAAAACTATTAAATGATCAGGAACAAATTGCAGAAAAGCTAGAACCCCCATCAAGAAGCAAAGATCTATAATTCACTAAACAAAAAGGGAAAAAACTCAGAAGTAAAATTAAATAATGACAAAGGACACTGACCACTTTTCCATAATTTCCTAAATGTGGACAGGCTGAACAATCCCATCAAAAGACACAGAGCAGCAGACTGGATTAAGATTCAAGACCCATCCATATGTTGCCTCCAAGAGACCCACCTCACTGCCAAAGACAGAAACAAATTCCAAGTGAAAGGATGGAAATGAATTTTCCACTCCAGTGTACCGTGCAAAAAAATCAGGAGTAGCAATCTTAATCTCCGACAAAATTAACTTCTCAGTAAAATCAGTACATAAAATTAGAGACAGCCATTACATATTAGTAAAGGGTACAATCCATACCCACAATATTACAGTTATAAACATTTACTCCCCCAACACAGGAGCACCCAAATTCGTCAAACAAACTCTCTTAGAATTACAAAATAAGATAAACACAATCATAGTGGGAGACTTCAATATACCACTCTCAACAAACGACAGGTCAACTCAACAAAAGTTAAGCAAAAATCCCACTGACTTAAACGACACCATAGCCCAGCTGGACTTAACAGATACACACAGAGTCTTCCATCCAATGGTGAAACTTTATACATTTTTCTTAGCAGCACATGGAACACACTTCAAAATAGATCATATAATAGTTCATACAGAAAACTTAAGCAGATAGAAGAGGACTGATATAATCGCATGCATTCTATCAAATCACAGTGGAGACAGACTAGTTCTGAACAATGCATTCAAAGTCAAAAAACATTCAAATACTTGGAAGCTGAACAACACACTTCGGAATAACTCCTGGATGACAGAGCAGATCAAAGAAAAAATTCAAAACTTTCTTGAATGTAATGACAATCAAGAGACTTCAAAAAGGAACTTATGGGACATAGCAAAGGCAGTTCTAAGGGGCAAATTTATCACATTAGGAGCGCATATTAAAAAGACAGAAGAAGAGCATGTAAATAACCTAAAAAAGAAATTGAAACACCTAGAGGAGCAAGAAAAAGTTAATTCTAAAACAACTGGAAGGACAGAAATAACAAAAATAAAATCAGAAATATCAGAGATTGAAATAAGATCCACTATACACAAAATTAATAAATCAAAAAGGTTGTTCTTTGAAAGAATCAACAAAATAGACAGACCCCTGGCAAGATTAATCAAAAAAAGGAGAGGGGAGACTCAAATAAACAAGATTACAGACCCCCACAGGAACAATCACAACCAATACCCAAGAAATTCAGTCCATAATAAATAAGTAATACCAGAGCCTATATTCAAAGAAACAAGAAAATCTAGTAGAAACGGATGATTTCTTAAATAAATATAGGCTGCTCACATTGAAAAATGAAGAGGTAAACAAATTGAACAATCCAATTTCATACAATAAAATTGTGGAAGCAATCAGGGAAATGCCAACCAAAAAGAGCCCAGGTCCAGATGGTTTCACTGCGGAATTCTACAAGACCTTTAAAGATGAAGTAACAACTATACTCCTGAAACTCTTCTGAGAAATAGAAGCAGAAGGAGCAATGCCAAACTCATTTTATGAAGCTAATATTACTGTAATCCCCAAAACAGGGAAAGACCTAACAAAAAAAGAAAACTACAGACTCTAATGAACACAGATGCAAAACTCCTCAATAAAGGGGCCGGGAGTTTGGCCTAGTGGTAGAGTGCTTGCCTAGCATGCATGAAAACCGGGTTCGATTCCTCGGTACCACATACATAGAAAAAAGCCAGAAGTGGTGCTGAGGCTCAAGTGGTAGAGCTCTAGCCTTGAGAAAGTCGAAGGACAGTGCTCAGGCCCTGAGCTCAAGCCCAGGATTGGCAAAAAAAAAAAACCCAACTCCTCAATAAAATACTGGCCAACAGAATCCAGAAACAAATTTTAAAAATTGTACACTATGATCAAGTAAGCTCCATCCCACAGATGCAAGGCTGGTTTAACATTCACAAATCAATCAATGTAATACATCACATCAATAGAGCTAAGGATAAGAATCATATGATAATTTCTCTGGATGCGGAGAAGGCATTTGGCAAACTACAACACCATTCATGTTGAAAGCACTAGAAAAATAGGAATAAGAGGTACATTCCTTAAAATAATTAAAGCCATATATGACAATCCTACAGCCAGTATTATACTAAACGGTGAAAGACTGGAGCCATTTACATTAAAATAAGGAACTAGACAGGGATGCCCACTCTCTCCACTTCTCTTCAATATAGAGCTGGAACCCTTAGTCAGTGCAATAAGGCAAGAAAAAGACATCAAAGGGATCCACATAGGGAAACATGAAATTAAACTATCCCTATTCGCAGACCACCTGATCCTCTACTTGAGTGACCCAATAAGTTCCACTCCCAAACTCCTAGAATTAATAAACCACTTTAGCAAAGTGGCAGGATACAAAATTAACCTTCAGAAGTCAGTAGCCAACAATACACAAACAGAGGTAGAAATCAAGAAAATGAACTCATTTGCAATAGCCCCCATAAGAATAAAATACTTAAGAATTAGCTTAACCAAAGATGTAAAGGAATTAGTTAATGAAAAATACAAAAGCCTAACAAAAGAAATTAAAGAGGACACTGGGAAATGGAAAGACATCCCATGCTCATGGCTAGGGAGAACCAACATATTGAAAGTGGCTATACTGCCAAAATTGATATACAAATTCAATGCAATCCCCATCAAAATCCCAAAGACATTCTTTACTGAAATAGAAGACATAATCCAAAGATTCATATGTAACAAGAAAAGACCTAGAATAGCCAAAACAATTCTAGGCAAAAAGAGCAATGTTGGTGGTAGTACAATACCAGACCTCAAACTCTACTATAGAGCCATAATAACAAAAACCGCTTGGTATTGGCACAAAAACAGACCAGAGATCAGTGGAACAGAATAGAAGACCCAGAGATAGAACCATATACCTATAGGCAACTTGTATTTGACAAAGGAGCCAAAGATATACAGTGGAACAAACACAGTCTATTCAATTATTGGTGCTGGCAAAACTGGGCAGCCACGTGCAGAAAACTAAAAATTGACCCTAGCCTTTTGCCATGCATAAGCATTAACTCAAAGTGGATCAAAGACCTCAATGTCAGACCGGAAACCGTGAAACTGCTACATAATAAAGTAGGAGAGACACTGGAACTCATAGGCACAGGCAAAAGATTCCTGAACAGAATCCCAGGGTCACAACAGATAGGAGAGAGACTCAATAAATGGGACTACCTAAAAATAAAAGTTTCTGTATAGATAAAAACATAGTCGCAAAAGTAGAGAGAGTGGGAAAAGATATTCACCAATAATACATCTGACAAATGCTTAATATCCAGTATATACAGGGAACTCAAGAAACTAATCCCCCCAAAACCCAATAAACCATTCACTAAACGGGCAAGGGAACTAAAGAGAGACTAACCAGAAGAAGAGATTAAAATGGCAGAAAAGCATATGAGAAAATGTTCATCATCTATGGTCATAAGGGAAATGCAAATAAAAACAACCCTAAGATACCACCTTACCCCAACAAGAATGGCCAAGATTTTGAACTCAGACAATGACAGTTGCTGGCAGGGTTGTGGAGAAAAAGGAATCATACTACGCTGCTGGTGGGAATGTAAATTAGTTCAGCCACTGTGGAAAGCAGTGTGGAGGTTTCTTAAAGAAATGAAAATAGACCTTCCCAACGATCCCGCCATACCACTTCTGGGCATCTACCCTGAACATCATAACCAGGATATGATAAGGACACCTGCTCAGCTATGTTCATCTCTGCACTATTCACAATAGCCAGGCGATGGAAACAATCCAGATGCCCTACTGCAGATGAATGGATACAGAAAATGTGGTATATATACACAATGGAATTCTACAGAGCCAACAGACAAGATAAAATAATGGCATTCGCAGGGAAGTAGATGAATCTAGAGCGAATCATGTTGAGTGAGACAAGTCAAGACCTAAGGAACAAAAGTTGCATGGTATCCATAATATGTGGCTATTAAATCCAAAGAGTACAAGAGAGAGGACTCAAAATCTGCATACCCAATGCTATAGACATGGTAATGGAAATATAAACATAACTATATAGATATAAAAACCTATGACTATATAGACATGTTTTTTTTCTAAAATTAATATGGTTCTATGACCTACAAACCCTTAGCCTAGTTTTGATTATGTTCTAAATACTAAGTCCCAGTGATTGTAAATAGAGATTCCCTTCTTGAATACTCATTTGTTAAACCTGTCATTTAAAATATGATATAAAAATCAATGTTAATAAAGAAAAAAAATCTCAGGGACAGGCCAGGAGTGTGGCCCATTGGTAGAATACTTGCCTAGTATGCACGGAGTTCTGGGTTTAATTCCTCAGTACCATATAACAGAAAAAGCCAGAAGTGGTGCCATAGCTCAAGTTGTAGAGAGCTAGCCCTGAGCAAAAATGCTCAAGGAGAGTGTCCAGGCACTGAGTTCAAGCCCTAGGACTGGCAAAAAAAAGTTCAGGGACCACCCCAGACTCTGAGCTCATGCCTCAGGATCAGCATCAAAAAAAAAAACAAAAACCTGGGCACCCTGTAATCCTAGCTCCTCAGGAGGCTGAGATTTGAGGATAATGATTCAGACCAACCCAAGTACTAAAGTCTGTGACACGCAACTCCAACTAACCACCAGAAAACTGGAAGTGGCACTATGGCTCAAGTGGTAGAGTGATAGTCTTGAGCTGAAAAGCTCATGGACAACACCATGCCCGGATTTCAAGCCCCACTATGAACTAAGTAAATAAATAAAGCAAAGAAAATATTTGAATCTGGCCGGGAGTTTGGCCTAGTGGTTAAAGTGCTTGCCTAGCATGCATGAAGACCCGGGTTCGATTCCTCGGTACCACATATAGAAAAAAGCCGGAAGTGGTGCTGAGACTCAAGTGGTAGAGCTCTAGCCTTGAGAAAGTCCAAGGACAGTGCTCAGGCCCTGAGCTCAAGCCCAGGACTGGCAAAAAAAAAAAAGAAAATATTTGAATCTTATAAAACACAATGGGTGATTATAGTTTAAAGTAACCTATACTTGTCAAAGGTCAAGCAGAGAGGAACTCAAAGCCTCCAAACAGGGAAATGACAAAGAGGTAGAAATCCTGATAACACTGATTTCATTAGAACACACTGGATCTGTTAATAAAGTACAATAACAAAGACATTAGTAATTATGTTAAAGTACATTATACATTAGTAAATATTAGTATAATCATTCAATGAAAAATAAAAAGAAAAATCAAAAGAAAATTATAATTAGGAGAGGACACTGAGAAGACATGGCAATTTAACATAATGCCTGACCTCTGACTAGGAACAGGATTTTTAGAGAGTACACATGAAGGGGCTTGGAGCATAGACTAGTGGTAGCGTGATCATTTAGCATGCACTGGGTTCGATTCCCTGGAAACACATACCCAGAAAAAGCAGGAAATGGCTCAAGTGGCAGAGTGCTATCCTTGAGCAAAAGAGTCCAAAAACAGTGCCCAGGCCCTAAGTCCAAGCCCCAGGACTGAGAGCACATATGAAGGACATTACTGGGAACATCAGCATATGTTTCCTGTAGTCATGGGTTAGTGCTCTATACCACATCAATATTCAAGATTTTTGTGGTAATTACTGCATTGAGGTGTTGTACACTAGTTTGTGTCTGCATGATAGTCTTGGGGCAAAGCCTATGCACTGAACTTTTTTCTCACTTTATTGCTTCAGCCACAACTTCACTTCTGGATTATTGGTGAATAATTGGATGTAAAAGTCTCAAGAAAGTAGAACTGTGACTCAGGGTTAGGATTGTAGCCTTGAGCTGAAGAGCTCAAGGACTGTGCCCAGGCCCAGAGTTCAAGCCCCATGACACACACAAAAAAAAACAAATTTAAAAGCAGGGCCGGGAGTTTGGCCTAGTGGTAGAGTGCTTGCCTCGTATGCATGAAGACCCAGGTTCGATTCCTCTGTACCACATACATAGAAAAAAGCAGGAAATGGTCCTGAGGCTCAAGTGGTAGAGCTCTAGCTTTGAGAAATTCCAAGGACAGTGCTTAGACCCTGAGCTCAAGCCCAGGACTGGCAAAATAAAAGTCTCAAGAACTTTTCGTCTGGGATGAATTCAAACTTCCATTCTCAGATCTCAGCCTCCTGAATAGGTAAAATTACAGGTTCGTGAGCCACTGATGGCCAGGTTGAAAAGTTCTTTTTTCTCTTTTGTTTTTTCCAATCCTGAGCTTGAACTCAGGGCCTAGGCACTGTCCTTTGGCTTTCTCAAGGCTAGCACTCTACCATTTGAACCACAGCACCACTTCCAGCTTTTTCTGTGTATATGGTGCCGAGGAATTGAACCCAGGGCTTCATGCATGCTAGTTGAGCAATCTACCACTAGGCCACTCTACCACCCTGGTCCTGAAAACTGTTCTTAAGACAAACACATAATGAAATATTTAAAGATAATATCTCCTAATACTTTGAGCAACCTCAGTGACTCTGGATATAATTTTAAATAGACAGTTTTAACTATCTGAATGAGAAGAGTTAGGTAATACAAAGCAACTAAAATATTCTGAAGGGAGAAAGAGAGGAAGAATGCTAGGAATCATCAAAGAATGATCAGGACAACAGGAAGGCACAAAGAGACCAAGGAAACAGAGACCATTCCAAATCCATCCCTGTCTTCCTGAAAGGGAAAAATGAGGCTGAAGGTGCCTTTACAAGGTAGGATGGATAACCCAAGCAGCAATTCTAGATACACAAGTTCATACCTCAAATAAGCTTTTCACCTACTGTGGCCCGGATGAGACAGATGCCACTCTGGAAGGCTAGCCTCAATGAAGAAAGACATTCTGTCTCAGAGAGCAATGAAAAGTAATTATCTTGAGAGTGTGCCTATGGATTAAGACAGAGGTGCTCTGGGAACTTCAAAACATAAATCTACATGGCTCTGGGAGACTTGGGACCCTCTAAATTCTAATGTGTGTGAGATGGCCATGAAGGATTGTCCAAGAGAGAAAGAGGGTCTGATGGATACACAAAGAAGTTTCAGCATGAAGGGGTGAAGGGCACTTAGTGTTCAGAGGCCACAGCCTTCTTAGTCAAGAGCAACTCCCATTTGATTCAGGCAGAAGCAAAGGACCAATCCTATTCTGGAGTGAGCCATCACTCTCCAGGGCCTATCTCCTGGGTATGCATTTGTGGAAGATGACGTGGGCCAGAGCCCACATCAAACCCACAGCCTCCTCTTCTCCAGAAGTAGAAGTGTAAATCCAGTCTGTAACTATGGAAACCATAATCACAAAGACCAGCAGGCAAATGATTTGTCCCTCAACTCTCCATCAGCCAGTACAGAACTCACTGCTGCCTCTGCTCCCCTAGGTTGGATGCCTTTCAGTGTTGCCTTGGGCTTAAATGCTTTGTTAGCCCTGAAGACAGAAACCAGGAAATGTGTTGAACAAATGGGGCCTACCCATCCGATAGGCTTGAAAAATCTTCCTAACCAACAGCTGTTGCCAAAGCATAAAGAGTTGCATAATTTGTAGGAAAGAGGATAGAACTGGAGATCAATGAATTGGACAAGACAAACTGAAAAGATAAATATGGCATGTGTTCATTCATATGTGGCATGAAAACTAAAATACTATCCCTGATGATACTATCTCTACTACTGATGATGATGGCAATGATGAAGATGACTAGAAATGAGTGTAATAGGAGACTGTCTTTATGGGCATCAAGAGATGTGAGAAGGGGAGGGGATGGTACTTGGTGGGGTGAAGATGAATCAAGGATGATAGAAGAACTTTTGTGAGGATGGCCAGATGCGATGCAACAACTGCTGCTTGAAAAAGTAGAGGAAGACAAACAAGGAATTAAGGGAATAAAATAACTTATTTCAAGTATATTATATTGTACACATTCAAGAAAGTTTTGAATTTCTTCTTTGATTTGTTCTTTAACCCAGGAGTTATACAGAAATGTGTAGGTTGTACACATTAATAGAATTACTACAATGAAATCCCCATGTAGTATTAAATGTTAATAAAACATTAAACACACACACACACACACACACACACACACACACACACACACACACAAGCTGTCACCAGTGGCTCACCCCTATTCTTAAGACTAGAAGTGATGTGAAATATTTGGAACTCAGCTTGAAACCAACCAAGGCAGAAAAATCCAAGAGATTCTTATCTCCAATTAACCTGCAAAGAGGCAGAAGTAGAACTGTGAGTGAAAGAGTAGAAGGCATATGTTATCGAAAAAGTGTTATGACAGCTTGAGACCCACATTTCATGCCACAGTACCAGCACACACACACAAAAATGATGGAAACACACACACACACACACACACACACACACACACACACACACACACACACTGAAGAGTGAGAAGAGAAAAGAGATAGGGACTAGTTATAATAAAATGTTACTACTTGTGAAACTAAATAATATCTATAAGGCAATTGTAATACTTTCCAAAGTATCCTGAAGGTCAGAGATTTTGACATAAAATAGAGTAAAATTACCCATTTGTTACAACTTAAAAAAAAAAAGTTAAGCAGGTGTGATGGTTCATGCCTGTAATCCTAGCTACTCAGGAGGCTGAAATCTGAGGATCAAGGTTCAAAGCCAGCCTTGGCACAAAAGGACCTGAGACTCTTATCTCCAATTAACCTCTAGAAAATGGGAAGTGGGGCTTGGCTAAAGGGTGGGGTTGTAGCCTTGAGCTGAAGAGCTCAGGGACAGCACCATCCCAGACCCGGAAGGCCGAGTTCAAGCCTTGAGCTGAAGAGCTCAGGGACAGCACCCATCCCAGACCCAGAAGTAGGGCAGTAGCTTTGAGCTTAAGAACTCAGGGACAATGTTCAGGCCAGGGGTAGCCTTGAGCTGAAGAGCTCAGAAACAGCGCCCAAGCCGAGTTTAAGCCTCATGACCCACAAAATGTCAAATATTCTAGAAAATACAATTTAAAATCTTGATGTAAAGAAAAAGACTGAACTTATCTTATTTCATGAATATAATATAAATGTATTGTTAGACAAAGCCTCTATTGTTGTGGCATGTGTGTTGTGGGCAGTAGACCTGAAGCGAAATCTAGGACCTCCTGTTCATCAAGAAGCACTCTACCACACAGCAACGTCACAGTCTCTTGATACGTTTAACCAACAAATGACACATTTCCTCACCAAATTCTGAAGACAGCCCCCAAACAAATAACTTCAGCAAACTGAAAAGAAAACATCCTCAATATATGGTATGTGGAAGGAAGGACAATCATACCAAATCTTGTTAAGAGTACTTTATGAATGGAATATCCCTGGTCAATCACATACTTCTGATGTAGAAGCAAGAGCAAGAACCAGACTATTAGCAAACTAATTCCCACAAATGATACAACTAAAATTTGTGATACCATATGACTAAATGGAATTTATCACAATACACATTAAAAAAGCTTTATGGGACTGTAAATGCAGCTTAGCAGCAGAGTGCTTGCCTAGCATGCATGAAGCCCTGGGTTCTATTCCTCAGTACCACATGAACAGGAAAACTTGGAAGTGGTACTCATATATAGAGCCCAGGCCCTAAATTCAAGCCCCATGACTGGCAAATAATATTGCTTTAGAAAATTGCTGAGGGGCCAGGAGGATGACCCAGTGTTAGAGTGCTTGCCTAACATACATGAAGCCCTGGGTTTCATTGCTCTCTGCCACATACAGAGAAAAATCCAGAAGTGGTGCTGTGGCTCAAATGATAGAGGGCTAGCCTTGAGCAAAAAGTGTCTAAGGACACTTTTTACCATGCTGGCCAGTGGTGAAAAACACTATGCATCAGTTGAGCAGGTATTCAACTTTGCCTATCATCACTACCCTATCCATTCACCCTATAACAGAAAGGCTTTTAAAATTTTACTTTTTGTGTACTGGACCTGGGGTTTAGACACAGGGCCTAGAAGATACCCCAAGTTTCTGTTCAAGGGTAGTCCTCTACCACTTGAGTTACCTTTCCACTTTCAGGTGTTGGTGGTTAATTGGAGGTCAAATCTCATGGATTTTTTCTGTCTGTGCTGCCTTCGGACTGTGATCCTTAGTTATCAGTTGACAGAATTACAGCAAGTCACCTGAGCCTAGCCACAAGACTTTTATTCTCAGCTCCATGTCCTGGTATCACATTTATCACAAGATAGTTGTGATAGTTGATGGCTTCCTCAGCTCAGCCTCTGACTGTGTGGGCCTCAGACTCAGTACAAATCCATCTTTGAGTGAGGAGAATCAAGAGAGACTTGGGAAGTGTGAGTTGTGCTACCTTGCTTTTCCACAAGGCTGGAGGTTAAAAATAGGGTACAAAGGAAGACAACATTCCGTGTTGGTTGGTCTGTTTGCCTCTCTGAGTATACTTGTGAATAAAATTCTCCCACCCAAAGTGGAAAAGGTATGATTTAGGAGAACAGGAAGTAGAGAAAGGGCCTCCAATCTATAAAGGAACAAATTGGTAGTTGGCATCTGACTTTCACCAGTAGGGATTTCCAAATTCTAAAACATAGAATTGCATGGGGTAGGGTGATGTTGAAGGCATAAAGCCCAAGTTGAAATTCAGGGATTTCGAAATGTGGGCTCTGTGGCATATTTGTCTGAATGAGATGTTTAAGTCCTCCTTGTAGATGGATGATGATATGCAGTCTGCCTTCCTCAGAGCAGCTTTTGCTCCATGCTCTTTGTGATCACCACACCCAGGGGGAAAGGTTAGCAGGTAGAATGGGCCATGGAGCATGTGTAAGGCTTGGTATCACACTGTCCTATGTATTCACCGTGTGTCATTTCTGGTCCCTGTGTCTCAGAAAGTCACACACTGCACATCATGTGTGACAAATTCTCATTTTAGAGCCAGAATAGATCAGCCATTCACTCCAATCCTCGACCTGGAAAGCTGCCATGACCATGTAAGCTATGACTGACCTCTCCCCAGGAGGTTCACTCCTTAAAAGAAAGCACAGAAGATTAGTGTTTGAGTGAACTATTTGGCTCAGACTTTTCCACTGAGTCTCCGCAACCATACTTCTAGGCGAGTTACAATGTCCAATCCCAGGGGTAAGGTGATAACCTTGAGCTGAAGAGTTCAGGGACAGTGCCCAGGCCAAGTTCAAGCCCCATGATCCACCAAAAAAAAGAGATGAAAGAAAATTCCCATATTGGAAGAGTTGGTAAATGTTGATATCCATCTGAGATGTATTTTTTCAATACTTTGAAGTCACACACACACACACACACACACACACACACACACACACAATCATTCCTTGAGTGGTATTAAATGGGTACTGCTATGGACCCACTATCAACATCTATTCAGCATAGGAAATTTCCTTATGCCTTCTTAATAGGAATCTCTTTGCTTTGCCTGTAGACCCTGGACACCATTTGATTGTTTTCCTTCTCAGGAGCTCAGACGGGACTTCTGAAGGTGCAGGGCACTGTGTATGGACCAGAGCTGCCAACAGTGGATTTCATGCTCTGAGTGCTGCTTAGCAAGACTTACAACCTGTAGGGCCACCAGGCCACCATTCACACCATGGATATTAGAAGAGTGCTCACTGGTATAGCAGCTGAGGGCTCCCAGGGATACTCTGAGGGCCACAACTTACAAGAATGGACCACTTCAAACAGAAGGTTTTGTTTTCCTCTCAGAAGAAGGAATGGATAATGAGCAAATGTGGATGGGAAAAGGAGTTCTTGGAGATTGAGTGAGGACAGATGGGCTTGATGTGGCTGGAAGTCAACCAGGAGTTTGTGACAGCAAGGATTACAATCTCTGCATGTCACTTACTGGGAGAATTTCCTACTGAGATCAGAGGCTCACAGATACCAGAGGGAGACCAGCAATGTGTTGGGAATCTGTACAGTCCAATTCTGAGAATTGGTCTGACTCTTTGTAGACAGGCTTGCTTGCTCAAGGACACATTGCACTAGCTGGAGTCTCACGATGATACTGTATTTTGTGCCAGCACAGTAAGAGATCATGTTAGAAATAAAATCCAGGAAGCCCTGGTAGCTGATCCAGGTGGGACTTTGGAGCTCTATAGTGTCATTGCACTGAAGAGAGACAAGGCACTTTGCCAAGTCAACCTCTCTGTGTGCTTACTCTGAGACAAGTAGTAGGAGGCAAGACATGATCTGGGCTCTATAGGCAAGTTCCATTTCTTACCAGCCATTTGGGAATATTATGCAGTATTTTCAAATTGTTAAAAAGGTTAAATACCATATTATGTGAATTTAAATGGAAAATTCTATTATGATGAGTTGACGATAAGGACCTTGGTGACAATTATATCTTTTTTTTTAATTAAGTATGTGTACAAAAGGTTAAAATTCTGTATGTTAGGTTGTGAGTGCAGTGCGTCCTGATCTATGTCACCCCTTCTTTTGCCTTCCCCTTTTGTTCTCCTCCTGTCCCACAATATTTTGATGATGAAAGTACAAGAGTATTAATAAAGGACAATCTGTTGAACCTTAAGAATGATGAAGGAAAAACAAACAAGATACTGGTATGTAATACAGATTGAAATACATATCGTGTGTGTGTGTGTGTGTGTGTGTGTGTGTGTGTGTGTGTGTGTGTGTGTGTATTGTAAAAAAATATATGCAGTCACCTATCCTGGGCTGTTCTGCTGGTGACCAGGTGTACAAGAAAACCACAACTGTGCTACCCAGCTGAGGTCTAAGTAGACACTCAAAAGCATGTGCCATTCACCATTTGGAAAAGGCAGGTGTGCCAAAAACAACTACTCAACCCTACGGGTAATCAGCTTTGTGCCCCGCAGCATTAGAACCAAAGGTTAACATCAACAGCTGGTCCCTGCTACTGAGAATCTGGTGGACAAGCCCCAACAGTGGCTCTATCTAGCCGAATTCCAAATACTCACAGAGATAACTGCAAGCCACTACGGGAAATCAGCTGTACACTCTCCTGACCCCAGAAATGCCAAAAGCGCAAATCCACACCTGGACCCACGTACCTGAAGTCAACAATGGAATTAATTGGGCAGAGAACCACACATATACACAGATATCCAGAGAGAAACACCAGCTCAAAACCAATTAAGACCACCACCTACTGACTACAGAGCGAACCTACAACAGTAGTTAGCAAGCCCTGCACTACCAATGTGGAAATCACAGAGACAAATCACGAAACTTATAAATAAAGTCCCACAAAAATCCAAAAAGGTAACACGAGTGAAGGGATGAGAGAAAAGTCACCATTCAAAGAAATGACACTCGAAGAGGCTTGAGACATGACTCTGTTCAAGGAGATGATTGCGGACATGACTAAAGATATTACAGCACGGGCCGGGAGTTTGGCCTAGTGGTTAAAGACCCGGGTTTGATTCCTCGGTACCACATACATAGAAAAAGGCCGGAAGTGGTGCTGAGGCTCAAGTGGTAGAGCTCTAGCCTTGAGAAAGTCCAAGGACAGTGCTCAGGCCATGAGCTCAAGCCCAGGACTGGCAAAAAAAAAAGATATTACAGCAGAACTCCAAAAACAATTCCAGGAATATTAGCAGGAAATTACCAAGGAGTTGCACGATTTTCAAAGAGAAGTGGAGACAAAAATAGACAAAGTTTATACTTCCTTAGATGGAAAGATGAATACCCTCAGAGCAGACATGATGGGCTCAATGTCCACAATGCAAACTGAAATGGAAGCACCAAGCAACAGATTGACTGAGATGGTGGAAGCAATCAGGGAAATGCCAACCCAAAAGAGCCCAGGTCCATACAGTTTCACTACGGAATTCTACAAGACTTTTAAAGATGAATAAATACCTATACTCTTGAAACTCTTCTGAGAAATGGAAGCAGAAGAAGCCATACCAAATTCATTTTATGAAGCTAATGTCACACTTATC
This sequence comes from Megascapheus bottae, assembly GCF_031878675.1. Lineage (NCBI taxonomy): Eukaryota > Metazoa > Chordata > Mammalia > Rodentia > Geomyidae > Megascapheus > Megascapheus bottae. The sequence continues at coordinate 40,006,506 of NC_143547.1, forward strand.
CCCAAACCAGGGAAAGACACAACAATTAAAGAGAACTACAGACCTATCTCTCTAATGAACACAGACATAAAGCTCCTCAATAAAATACTAGCCAACAGAACTCAGAAACAAATTTTTAAAACATATACACTATGGGGGGCCAGGAGTTTAGCCTCATGGTAGCATGCTTGCCTAGCATGCATGAAGACCCGGGTTCAATTCCTTTGTACCACATAAACAGAAAAAGCTAGAAAGGGTGCTGTGGCTGCTCAAGTGTCAGAGTGCTACCCTTCAGGAAAAAAACCCAAGGACAGTACTCACTCCCTGAATTCAAGCTCCAGGACTGACTATATATATACATATATACACTATGATCAAGTAGGCTTCATCCCACAGATGCAAGGCTGGTTTAACATTAGTAATCAGTTAATATAATACATCATATCAATAGAGCTAAGGACAAGAATCATATGATAATTTCGCTGGATGCCAAGAAGGCATTTGACAAAATATAGCATCCATTCATGTTGAAAGCAATAGAAAACTAGGAATAGAAAGTACATTCCTTAAAATAATTACAGCAATATATGACAAACCTATAGCCAGTATCATAATAAATGGAGAAAGACTAGAACTATTTATCTTAAAATCAAGAACAAGACAGGGATGCCTGCTCTCTCAAATTCTCTTCAATATAGTGCTGAAACTCTCTTAGCCAGAGCAACAAGGAAAGAGAAGGATAGCAAAGGAATCTACATAGGGAAAGAAGAAATTAAACTATCCCTATTCGCAGATGACATGATCCTCTACTTGAGTGACCCAACAAACTCCACTCCCAAACTCCTAGAACTAATAAATCACTTTAGCAAAGTGGCAAGTTACAAAAGCAACCTTAAAAACTCAGTAGCCTTTCTGTACGCCAATAATACACAAACAGAATGAGAAATCAAGGAAATGATCCCATTTGCAGTAGCCCCAAAAGAATAAAATATTTAGGAATTAACCTAACGAAAGATGTAAAGGAATTATTTAACGAAAACTATAAAAGCCTAACGAAAGAAATTAAAGAGGATACCAGGAAATGGAAAGACATCCCATACTCATGAATAGGGAGAACCAACATAGTGAAAATGACCATACTGCCAAAATTGATACACAATTTAAGTACAATCCCCATCAAAATCCCAAAGACATTCTTTATTGAAATAGACAGTATAATCCAAAGGTTCATATGGAACAAGAAAAGATCTAGAATAGCCAATAGCAATTCTAGGCAAAAAGATCAATGCAGATGTATTACAATACCAGACTTCAAACTCTGCTACAGAGCCATAATAACAAAAACAGCATGGTATTGGCACAAAAACAGACCAGAAGATCAATGAAACAGAATAGAAGATCCAGAAATAAAACCACATACCTATAGTCAACTTATATTCGACAAAGGAGCCAGAAATATACAGTGGAACAAACACAGCCTATTTAATTATTGATGCTGGGAAAACTGGGCAGCCATAGGCACAAAACTAAAAATTGATCCCAGCCTGTTGCCATGCACAAGCATTAACTCAAAATGAATCAAAGACCTCAATATCAGACCAGAAACCCCAAAACTGCTACATGAGAGAGTAGAAGAGATACTGGAACTCACAGGCACACGCAAAAACATCCTGAATAGAGTCCCAGGGCCACAGCAGATTGGAGAGAGATTCAACCAATGGGACTACTTAAAAATGAAAGTTTCTTCGGATCTGTGGCCACTGAATCACCCTCCACTGGGCCTATCGCTCCCCCCTCCCCCCCTCTCTTTGTTAGGACATGGTTCAGACTAAAGCAGACAGTGTCCCAAGCACCTACAGAAAGCTGGTGGCATCCTGCGCTCCTAGGAAGGTGTTTGGTTCCTTCACTTCTGCCATCAACTCTCCATCTCCTTCATCCTGAAAAGCTGAAAACAAGTATGCAGTATGCAGGAGGGAATCCAATTTGTGTACGCCCAACTCCCAAGTGGCAAAAAGGGACTGGAGAATTCTTCAGTCTCCTAAAGTTTCTGAAAAATAAAATCAGATTCCTGAAGAGGCAGGACCCAGTGGCTTAGGAAAAGCAAAGGAAAAGTCACTCCCAAATTCCACACATTATAAAGAGAATCAGTTCCCATTCAGAACACGTCCTTTGCAACCTGATCACTCAGATGATGAAAAAGAATAGAACTTAATTATTCGTATTTGAATAATGTCTCATGTTTACTCTGTATCCTAGAAGTTTATGATGTTTGTCCAATTGGCTTTGTTAAATAGGCATTTGATTTTTTTAAATGTTGCTAAAACTTAATTGTTCAAAAATAAGTAGCTGTTAATCGAAGACTTTGTAAAATTGTGGCTACTTCTTTACTCGTGTTCAGTTTAACACAATATGTTGTTTCTTTGATCTAATGTTAAGGTTCTGTTCTCATAAAAAATTAGATTTCATCATTTAATTACTAATCTCCTACTTTGAGGATTGCTTAGATTTTTGTACTGATGTCATTTTTATGAACATTTGATAATTGGAATGGGGCCATATTTCTATTTCTTTTGTTTGCTCTAAAAGAAAACAGGCTTTTGTACATCAAATAATTCAGTATTATTTAAATTTAAATGAAATATACCATTATTCAGAAAAGGGAGGCCAAAGACATAATGTTGAAAAAAATGATGGGTATCTTTAAAAAAATGTTCAAGACATTTTGATCTTAAGTTTAAATGAATGGAAAAAAATCAGCACTAAATGGGCAAGGGAACTAAAAGGAGACTTAACAAAAGAAGAGGTTAAAATGGCAAATAAAAATGAGAAAATTCTTATCATCCATTCGTCATAAAGGAAATGCAAATAAAAACAACCCTAAGATACCATCTTACCCCAATTAGAATGGACAATATTCTGAACTCAGGTAACAACAAATGCAAGCAAGATTGTGTAGAAAGAGGATCCCTACTGCACTGCTGGTGGGAATGTAAACTAGTACAGCCATTCTGGAAGTCAGTTTGGAGGTTTATTAAAACAAAAAAAAACTGCAAAATTGGACCAGGAGTTTGGCCTAGTGGTAGAGTGCTTGCCTAGCATGCATGAAGACCCGGGTTCGATTCCTCAGTACCACATACATAGAAAAAAAGACAGAAAGTGGTGCTGTGGCTCAAGTGGTAGAGCTCTATCCTTGAGGGAAAAGAAAAAAAAAACAAGAACAGTGCTCTTTCCCTGAGCCCAAGCCCAGGACTGGCAAAAAACAAACAACAAAAAAAGCCTGCAAAACTGCAAATAGCCTGGCATGGTGGCTCACGGCTGTAATCCTAGCTACTCGGGAGGCTGAGATCTGAGGATCAAGGTTCAAAGCCATCCTGGGCACAAAAGGACCTGAAACTCTTATTTCCAATTAATCTGTAGAAAATGGGAAGTGGGGCTTGGCTCAGGGGTAGGGTGGTAGCCTTGGACTGAAGAGTTCAGGGACAATGTCCAGGCCGAGTTCAAGCCCCATGACCCACAAAAAAAAAAAAAACTACAAATAGACCTTCCTTCTGATCCTACCATACCACTCCTGGGCATCTACGCAGAGCATCATAACCCAGGATATGATAAGGACACCTGCACAGCCATGTTCATCTCTGCACTATTCACAAAGCCAAGTGATGGAAACAACCTAGATGCCTACTACAGATGAATGGATACAAAAAATGTGGTCCATATACACAATGGAATTCTACATAGCCAACAGACAAGATAAAATAATGGCATTTGCTGGGGAAGTGGATGAAACTAGAGGGAATCATGTTGAGTGAGATAAGTCAAGATCAAAGAAACAAAGAGAACATGCTCTCCTTGATGTGTGGATATTAGATCCAAACAGTACAAGAGTGATGACTCAATATTCAGATAACCAAGGTTATGGACGTGGTCTTGGAAATATAAATGTAATTACATGGACATAAAAATCTATGATGGGCTATATACTTTATATACATAATGCTTTATTACATAGATTAATGCATATCTAAAATATGTTCTAAAATCTATGTGCCAGTGATTGCATATAGAGATTTCCTTCTTGAATACTTGTTTGTTAAACATGACATTTGAAATATGATGTTAAAATCAGTGTTAATAAAATCTTATAAATAAGATTCCAATTAAAAAACATATGCAGGCATGGGCTGGGTGCACGGCCTAGTGGAAGAGTACTTGCCTAGCATGCAGAAAGCCCTGGGTTCGATTCCTTGATACCACATACATAGAAAAAGCTGGAAGTGATGAAGTGGCCCAAAACTACACATAAGCTGCATGAGCTCTTTCTGTGGCTAGGTGTCCATTCCGATGCACTCCTCTAGCGTCCACTCTGTGTGGTGTTTGTGGTCAGCTCAGTAATCGGCAATCACTATCATGTGAGGTCCAGGGGCCTCTACGTGCATCTGCACAAGGCCATGATGACGTGAGGCCTAGGGGCTTGTGCAGGGAACTGCTCAGGCCACAGTGAGAGATGCAGAATCTCTGTTAAAGGCAGGCCTTTGTCCTGATTGCCCCACCAGCTGGGCTCTTTTCTTGCTCTCACAAAATGCTCTTCCTACAGGATGTGATCTGGAACTCTGCAGGGCAGTCTCTTGTGCCTAAGAGAGTTTAGGTGGAAAGGGGACCAGACACAGAAAGAACTGAGGATGCCCCACCTCCTTCTGTCCCATGGAGCCAGACGGGCTTCTCTCACCTGAGACTCTGATGATGGTCCTTAACTCTGTCCAGAATAAAGGCTCAGCTTTGACTACTGCCTGTGGTGAACACCCTACACTCACTTCAGAGTAGTTTGAATGTGGAGCAAGGAGTCTTATCTTCAGAGACAGATAGCAGAGCTGACAAAATCAGCCATCTATGCCATATTTGTCACCAATTAATAATCACCCCATGCCTCCCAAAGCAGGGCCCAGTCTGGAGCTTAGTCTACTTGTAACTGGCCTAGAAGTATGGTGGCAGAGCCTCAGTGGCAAAATCTGAACCAAATAAATCACTCACACACTAATCTTCACTCACACACCAATCTTCTGTGCTTTCTTTTGAGGAATTATCCTCCTGGGGAGAGGTCAGTCATAGCTTACATGGTCATGCCAGCTTTCCAGGTCGAGGATTGGAGTGAATGGCTGATCTATTCTGGCTCTGAAGTGAGAATTTGTCACACATGGTGTGCAGTGTGTGACTTTTTGAGACACAGGGACCAGAAAGGATACTCAGTGATTACATAGGACAGTGTGATACCAAGTCTGACCCATGCTCCATGGCCCATTTTGTTCCTTTATAGATTGGAGGCCCTTTCTCTACTTCCTGTCCTCCTGAATCATACCTTTTTCACATTTGGGTGGGAGAATTTTATTCACAAGTATACTCAGACCAACCAACATGGAATGTTGTCTTCCTTTGTACCCTATTTGTAACCTCCAGCCTTGTGGAAAAGCATGTGATGATAGGCAAAGTGTTTTCCACCACTGGCCAGCATGGTAAAAGGTCAATGTATGTTGTTGCAGCATGTTAGTAAGCTATTCTGCCCTAAAACAGAATCATGGTTTAAAGGCTTGATCCATAGCTAGTAGCTCTGGTGTTCGAGCAGTTACTAAATTAATGTAATCTCTAAGTTAATGAATACGTTAATACCCTGAAGTTGTAACTTGGTGGCATTACTAGGTAAGGGGGAAAGTTGGTAGGACTGGCACAAAAATATATATTTGTGTGATATATTGGTACCCCCCAATATAGCATCCTTAACATATTTCCTTGTTCTATCTCATAAGTGCAAATAATCAATGTAGACAGTATCCATCCTCCCTTACTTCTCCCACCATAATGACCACCTTCCCCTACTACCTATCCTCACATGATTTTTCTCCCTATTCCCCTGTTGAGCAGCTTTTGTTGAATTTCTACATGTGTCCCTCATATTTACTTAAAATATATTGCAAATAATTGATGCTCATTCATTTTCCATTCTGCTCTCTCCTCCAGAGAAATCTCTGTATTTGATAATCTTAGTAATTATGTATATGTGTATACTTAAATATTGTCTTACTGAGAGAGAAGAAAGGAAAAAAAGAAGAGAAAGGAGAAGGAAAGAAGACCAAAGGAAGGGAGGAGCAAATGAAGAAGAGGAATGAAGGAATTTTCTAATACATAAAACCAACTTTATTTTGATTTTTTGTACTGGGACTGGAACTCAGGGCTTTGTACTTCATAGGCATATGATCTACTACACGAGTCATGTCTCTAGCTCTGTTATCATGTGCTTCTACTGCTTGAACAGACTAACAGGAACTGAGTAATTTAAGAATACAAATTTATACTTCTGTTTTGAGACTGGAAATAACAAGCTTTTGTCCATTTCCTATTGTTCTACTATCTGTGACTGGATACTTAGAAGGAAAAGAAGTTTATTTTGCTTATTTTTCTGGAAGTTGGAAGTCCCAACTCCGGTAATATCATTTGGCAAGGGCCCTATGGTTTCTTGTAAAAAGGCAGAAAAAAGTTGCACCAGTGGGCGAATCCAAGGCAAAGCATGAGAAGCATCTTCACTTTATAATGCCCTACTCTCATGGCAACAAGTTCAGCACTGAGATAATTAAGCCATTCCATACAAGGCTCTAATCTTCTTTAGCTACTTAGTCACTCCACAAAGGTCTCATTCCCAATACTGGCTAGGAGACAAACAATCAAATTTCAACATAACTTTTGGAGAGGATAAACAATGTTCAAATAAAATCTGGGTATTAGAGAAGAGCCAGATCCTATTAAGAATTCCAAAAATTCAATTCTAAAAACTGAACAAACAAAAATAATCAAATTAAAACTTGTCACACAGGCTGGGAGTTTGACCTAGTGGTAAAGTGCTTGCCTAGCATGCACAAAGACCTAGGTTCAATTCCTTGGTACCACATACGTAGAAAAGGCTTGAAGTGGTGCTTTGACTCAAATGGTAGAGCTCTTGCCTTGAGAAAGCTCAAGGACAGTGCTCAAATCAAGCCCCAAGACTGGCAAAAAATTGCCTCAGGACTTTAGCTAAAGATTACATGGAAATGGCACTATGGCTCAGAGTCGTAGAGTGCTAGCCTAGAGCTGAAGACCCCAGGGACAGTACCCAAGCCCAGAGTTCAAACCCTGTGACTGACAAAAAGGGAAAAAAAGAAGAAAAGATGGCACACAGGTCCTGGACAAGTTGCTAAATTGATAGAGAGCCAGCCAATTGAAAAACCATCAGGTACTGAATTCAAATCCTGGTCTTGCAACAACAAAAAAGAAGACACACAAATGGCCAACAGGCATATGAAAAACTACTCAAGGCTAAATGAGGTGGTCCATACCTGTTATTCCAGCTACTTGGGAAGCAGAGATCAAGAGGACTGTAGTTTGAGGCCAGTCCAAGCCAAAAGCAAGATCCTATCTTAGAAAAGAACACAAGTCTAGTGTCATCTACCTGTAACTTCAGCTACACAGGAAGCCATAGATGGAAAGGTTGTTCATGGTCCGCCCTAAAATGAATCTGAAAGTATAAAGGCCTGGAAGCATGTCTCAAGTGATAGAGTGCTTGCCTAGCAAGCATAAAAGCTCTGAGGTCAAACCCCAGTACTATTTTTTAAAGCTCACTATCATTAATCATTAGTCACTCATCCAAATTTGGGGTACTCCCTGTACTATTTGTGTGAGTATAAATTAAGTTAGCTATAATAGAGAACTGTTTGAACATTCCTCAAAACCTAAATTTATACCAGGTGCCAGTAGCTCACACATATAATCCTAGCTACTCAGGAAACTGAGATCTGAGCATCACAGTGCAAAACCAGCCCAGGCGGAAAAGTCCATGAAATTCTTATATTCAATAAACTACTCAGAAAATACAGGAAGCTGGGCTGTGGTTGAAGGGGTAGAGCACCAACACTGAGCAATAAGAAGCTCGGGGACAGCACTCAGGCCATGAGTTCAAGCCCTAAGACTGGAAAAAAGAAAAGAAAAGCTTCAAGCACATCCAAGCCATTCCTAGTTTCCCAAGATGGGAAAGGAAGATTAAAGCTACCATCACAAGGTAGGATAGATGACTTTAGTGACAAAGTAGCAATTCCAACTGCTAGACAAACCACACTTCTCATAGGCCTTAAACCCAATGTAGGCATTAGTGATACAGTGACTGCTCCACTATGGAAAACTAGTCTTGGTGAAGAAAGGCATTCTCCCTTATGTCCTTATGTCAAAGGGTGATGGTAGACAACCATCTGAGAATGTGCCTATGGATTGAGAACAGAAACCTTAAAACAAGAAATATGCTCATGGCTGAGAGCCACTTGGGACACTCTAACAGTCGAAGAGACAGGTGAAGGTGGTCCAGAAATGGGAGAAGGTCTGATGTGCCCCACAGAAAAGATAAAAGACACAGAGGAGGCAGCAGTGAAGGGCATGGAGGAGGTTGGGGCCACACCCTTCCAGACAGGGAAGGAGAACAAGTGAGGAAAAGAGAGATTGGAACTCTGAAAGGGGCTCATTAGCTCCTGTGCAAACATGGGATAAGAGGGAAGATTCCAGAAAAGGAAGGTGAGGATAGGGAGGCCTATGAAAAAACTGAGGAAATGTAAGTTTAACCAGGCTACATCCATCCAGACCCAGAATGAGGGAACCAAGGTAAGCCTGAGTGCTGGACTTCAGCTTAGGGTTGGGCCCAGACTGTACTCAGAAAGAAGGCTTCTCCTACAATGACAGAGAGCACCCCTTTCACTTCTGTGAGGCAGCATACCCCTATCCCACTCTTGTTCACATAACCCCAGAGAGAAAGAGAGAGGCTGGAGACCAGGGAACACAAAAAAGCACTTTAATTTGAAATTTCTGTCAACTGGGGTGTGTAGGGGACAAAATATGAGGTTGAGAGAGGAGGCACTGGCTGCAGATGACCCAGATTAAACCAGCTGCACCACAATTCCTGGGCTCCCCAGAACGGCTGCTTGTCTTGCATGAAGATGTTGGGTTCATACTATCAAGAAAAGCAGAGTTATGACTAGCCAAAAGCATGTTTCAACAACCAGAATTCTGTGAAAGGTTAAGGTTAAATAAACACTTACTTTCAAAAGATGGGAACTTCTCTTTGAGGAACTGAATAGCCGCTAAAACAGAGAAACATAAGTAGGTACTCCAGAAATAGATGTAGGAATCCAGCCTGTTTCCCCACTGTAACTAGGAAACCAACAGCCCTGCAAATTGACATCCCTCTAACCTGTATCCAAATGCTCTGGGCCTGACATTCCCACCACCACTCATCACCAAAACTCAGGGTGGAAATATCCTTCATACTTTAGGAACATGAACCAGTAGTTAGCAAGGATGGAGCATGGCACAACCATCCAGGCATCATTTTTTTTAAAAAAATTGCCAGTCCTGGGGCTTTAACTCAGGGCCTGGACACTGTCCTTGGACACTTTTTGCTCAAGGCTAGTGCTCTGCCATTTGAGACACAGCGCCACTTCCAGTGTTTCCTGTATATGTAATTCTGGGGAATTAAACCAAGGGCTTTGTGCATTCAAGGAGAGCACGCTACCACTAAGCCACATTCCCAGCTCCCATCTAGACATCTTAAAAGCAACAAACATGTCAGGGTGCTGGTGGTTCACACCTGTAATGCTAGCTAGCTACTCAGGTGGCTTAGATATGAGGATTATGGTTCCTGCCCTGGCAAGAAGGTCCGTAAAACTCTTATCTCCAATAAATCTCCAAAAAAAAGAGCTGAAAGTGGAGGTATAGCTTAAGTGGTAGAGCACTAGCCTTGCGTAAAAATAGTTTAGGGCAGCACCCAGGATCTGAGCCCTAGGACTGATTCACAGAAAAAAAAAGGGAGAAGAAATACCATGCAAGCCACACCAACTAGCACTTATAGCAGAAAATAAAGGAGTTATCGCTGAAGGTGCTGAGAGAAGATTTGGGCACATGATGAGTCTCTTGTTCATATACCAGCAGTCAACACATAGAAAGGCTTCAGGCAGGCCTGGTCAGACTTTTTTTTTCCTCCCACGGGAATATTGGTCCTTTCTTTTGTAGCCAGCCCTGCCACAGATACCTGCTCCCACACACCAAGCTGTCTTTCTGCTCTGGCCCCTGCCTCTGTCCCTAGTCCATCATACCTAGTTGATCCTTGAGTTTCTCTATTTCCTTCAGAAGCACTGGACACTAGACCAGCAGACCCAAGAGAAAAAGAAATGTTGATTAATACGCTGTCCTCTCTCCTAATCCTCCCACCTGCCCAGGCCTTACACACTCCATAACCAACAACTGTTCTCACACAGAACTCTCAATGGAAAGGAGATGCCCTCTCCATTGAGGTGCTTGATGGGAGAGTGCGTGTGTTTCATCTTAACCTGAGCACTGAGTCCACCATCTAGGCGGGCCAGCCTCTAGGGATGAGAGAAATCATTACCCGTGGACAGCCTTGTTCTCCAACTGGTTGTTGTGGCCTTTCTGGAACTATGGGTTGCATGGGTGGTTCCTGGTCATCTAGAAAAAAAACACAAAAATCCAGCCTCTTGTGAGTGAGAGACAAAAAGGATTTCGTGGTCTCTCAAAGGGGGAAATATCCCCAACCAGGGGCATCAATTTCACCTCTCTCTGAATCTGCCTTCCCTGATTCCCAAATATCTACCTACTACTGTGTCCCCTAGCACTGTGACTCTGTGGTTGATGCTAGAAAAGAATTTATTGAGTTGGAAATTTGCTTCTGGACTGGAATTGGGGCACTGTTACAAATCACTGCATAAACCCTACTTATAGGATGCATTGCTCCTTGAGTTCAGCCCTGTCCATGTTCTGTTTCCTATGGCAACACTGTCTAGGTAGCCCGGATAGCCTGAAAACAAGGCTGAACCCCTTTCCCCAATAGAAGTAATGGAAGTAGACATTTCCTTCCTCCTCACTCCATTTCTTCAACTGTTCTCAAAACCACAATACTCACCAAAACCTCTAGGAGTGATAACCTCCTGTCTCTGGGGTAAGGGCTGTGATTTTTCTGAAATATGTGGGGCTCTTGCGTGGGCATCGCTACTGGACTCACCACGATGCAAGGACAAGTAAGATGGTCCTGACCTCTGTGTAGAAATCTGAAACAAAAATTTCTCACTGAATATTTGTTTACATTTGTTGAGGTCTGGTAGGGAAAACAGAGGGAACTTTAATATTACAGTCATTTGTATTTAAAATATAATTTTGTTGTTATTAAGGTATTGTACAGAGGGGTTACCATTTCACAATTTAGGTAATGTGTGTATTTCTCTTTTGGACAATGTCACCCACCCTTTTCTTCACTTTTTCACAGTTTCCCCCTCTGTTCCTGCCCACAAGTTGAACAGTTCATTTTCCACATGATATATTACTGAATACAGTGACTGTATTTGTTCACCCTTCCTCCCTTTTTTGTGTCCCCTTACCTACCCCCCAAAAGTAGAAAAATAAAAAGGAAAAAAATCACATACAATTTTTTTGTATTTTTAGTATTTTTCTTGTTTGTATTTTTATTACTCCATATAGTTGGACATGGGGGTATTTCGTTCTGATATTTCTTTTTTTCTTTTTTTTTGTGGGTCATGGGGTTTGAACTGTGTACCTGGGAGCTGTCCCTGAGCTCTTCAGCTCAATGCTACTGCCCTATCCCTGGGCCTGGGAGTAGTCAGTGACCTGTTCCTCACTTCCTTTTTTCTAGTGATTAGTTGGAGTCTCACATACTTTAGTTCCCAGGTTGGTTTTGAACCACAATCCTGAGATATCAGCCTCTTGAGTAGCTAGGATTACAGGTGAAGCCTCCGCACCTGGCTAAAGTACTCTAATCGTCATTCCATTTTAAAATTCATTTTTAAATTTCTTTAAAACTTTTCTAAACAAGTTTCATTATGATCTTTTTTTATTCACTTGTGTAGTATACTTTAACCATAGTTTTCCACTACTACCTGGCTCTATTTCCCCATTCCTCCCTCAGACCATTTCCTCCTAGCAGTTCCACATTTATGGTCATGCCCATTGTCTTCCCTTAGATCTAGCTTCTGAACATTAGAGAGATGATTCTGTATTTGTGTTTCTGAGTCTAGAATAAGCCACTTAATATGATGGTCTGCATGCATTTCTATCCATTGTGGGAGGCTCATTTCATCAGCCATGTCAGCCTCTGTCAGCCTCAGGCCAGGAAGCAGAGCTGACTAAAGAGAAACCTAGAGTCCTAGAGTCCAAAAAAATCCCAAATCAGGCACCAGTGGCTCACACCTGCAATTCCAGCTACTCGAGACTGAAATCTGAGGATCACAGTTCAAACCAGAAATCTAGCTGTGGCTCAAGTGCTAGCCTTGAGCACAGAAACTCAGGGATAGTGACCAGGGTCTAAGTTTAGCACCAGAACACACACACACACACACACACACACACACACACACACACACACACACAATCTTAGGGCTTGTATATGGTAGGTTTGAAGAACAATTAGGAGGGAAGAATCAGTACCATGTAGACAAAACTGCACAGACAAATCAGATTATAAGCATTCTGCAGGTTCAACTCAGCAACCAGCCTTGATTCCATCCCTATCTCAGTCTGGAGAGGCAGAAAGTACACAGAACATGCCAAACATTGACTGGCATCTACCAAATGCTCTCTTAATATTCACCCTTATTACAAGGATCTGATTTTGGCAACCTAATGAGAGTGGGCTTCCAGTAATACCCCCTGAACAAAAGGTTGAGGGAACATGGACAAAGAAAGTATGTATTTAACCGAGGGACATGCATGGAACAGGAAGGTGGTATACTCACCTGGGCTTGAAGGACAGGGTCTGTATTTAGCTCATAATCTCTGGCCGCAGACTGAGTCTCCCTTCTTCTCCAAGTCCTAGATCTCCTCACAGTGCTACCCTGCTTAGACTGCTTTGGTCCAGGAATCAGAGATGAAGATGACTTGGAACTCCCAAACACAGGAACACATGAAATTGGAGGTAAGGAAGCTGCTTCCAAGGAAGGTGCCTTGATCCTTTGCCCCCAAGGAGGGAAGATTCTTCCCAGGGTAACGCTAGAGTCACTCTCCGGGAATTTCTTCTCATGAGTCATTCTCTTTCTATGATGGCCCCTTGGTAAATTACCTGTGGCAGCAGCCACAGAATAAATGGGTTTGTTTCCTCCCTTAGCCCTGACCACAGTTTGTTTTTTCTTAGAGGAAGAGGCTTCTTGCTCTTCAGCAGCCTGGGTTTCCCTGTTTGTACTTAATTCCTGAGAAGGGACTGCCAGACTGCCAGGTGTAGTATCAGAAATCTCCTGGTCCTCACCACTAGAGTTTTCAGCTGTGTCTTCTGATTCCTTGGGGTTGTCTAACTTGGCCTGATCTCCACGTTTTAAGCTAATGGTCACCCTCATCGGTGGTAACTCACTGGATTCTTCTGAAATCTCAATGTCAGAGGAGGGCGACTTGGCTCCCTGAATAACTGTTTGGCTAACTTCACTGCCTCTCTTTTCCCAAGCTCTGCCTGGCTCCGGGCTACTGGAGTGTGGGGTGGTAGTAGAGGCCTGCTGTGCTCCCGCATGACTGGAGGACAGTGTACCTCGCCCACTAGTGAGAAGCATGACTCTCCCGCCAGAAACTAATGTACCTCTTCCCCCCTGCACGCCTTTCCCACTGGAGACTGGCGCCCCTCTCCCACCGGGGACCAGAGTCCCTTTCCCACTAGTGACCAGTGCCCCTCTCCCACTGGGGACAAGAGCACCTCTCCCACTATGGACCAGCGCCCCTCTCCCACTGGGGACTAGCGCGCCTCTCCCACTGCGGATCCTTGGGCCTCTACCCCTGAAACATGAGGCTACTTCTGCCCAAGTGGTCGAAACAGTAGTTGTGCCTCTTTCCCGCATTGGGAGTCTGAGCGTGCCTCGGGCCACCGGATTAGTAGGGTGCTGCATGACTGCCCCCTCAATATCAAAGTCCGGCAGTGAGGACTGAGAACTTCCCGTCTCTTCCACTGAGGAACTAGATTCCTCTCCAATCCAAAACACGGCTCTTCCCGCCTCTATCATTTCTAATTCCGCGTCTGAATCAAACTCACGGCCTTGGGACCCTGGAAGGCCTTCCTGTTCCCCTTCTCTGCGAGGAGGAACAGGGTCAGTGACGAGGCTGGGCGCCAAGGTTCCTCCGGTATAGACATTGGAATGTTCTCCACCCTCTGCACTGAAATCTCCTCCTGGAGCGGACGCCTCTCGGCGAGAGCTCATGGTCTCTAACGTCCAGCTTTGCTGAGACCGTTCACCTCTTCACCACAGGCTGAGCGCGGCGTTCGCAGGTGCTTTTACCACAGGCGACGCAAGCATCTGCCCCCACAGAGAGGCTTTTGGACCCACGAGAACGCTGCACAGCCTTCTCATTGGCTTGTCTTCCACCAATCAGGTAACGCTTTCTCCTCGTGTCATTCAAAGCCCTAGCCAATAGGAATTAGACTACAATCCTTGGTGGCCAACCCCTGGCTTTCTCTGACAGCCAGATCAGAGAGAGACAGTGGATAATGGGCGGAGCCTGGTAGTCAACGAACTTTTCCCTTTTCCCGCTTCTTTTCTCTGCCTAGCTTAGAATGACAGCCCCACCCCCAAACAATAACGGCTCAAGAGCTTTAGTGTAATGGTGGTGAGCCTTCCTGGCTCAGGAAGGATTTTTGACACCCCACTGGCAAAAACGCCCCTAACTGTCAATACAGCGTCATTATCACGGGCACCCAGCCATAGTGTGTAGTAACTGAGCTCACAGCATGCAAATCGTACTTTTTTTTTTCTTAAGAAGTATGAGGACCAAGCCAGGTGCTAGTGTCTCAACCCTGTAATCCTAGATACTCAAGAGGCTAAGATCATGGTTCACAGCATGATAGTCCAGGTAAAATAGTCCAAGAGCTTCTTTCCTGGGTCTTGAATTCAGCGTCTGGACACTGTTTTGGAGCTTTTTTTGCTTGAGGCTAATGTTCTTCCACTTGATCCACAGCACCACTTCTGGCTTTTTCTATGTATGTGATACAAAGAATCAAGCCCAGAGCTTTGTGTATGCTACGCAAGCACTCTACCACTAGACCCCAAAGAGAGTCTTATATCTTAATTAACTGACAAAAAAACAACTGTAAGCATGGTTCAAGTGTTACAGTACCAGCTTTGAATGAAAAAGCCAAATAAAAGTGAAAGCCAAGTGAGAGTGTGAAGATCTAATTCAAGACCAAGTACTGACATACCAACACATACACAGGTATACAGACCAGTGATCATAGACTGTGGCCTTTCTCAGTTTTGTCTATCAGTTTGATGTATTGCTATGAATCAAACTTGAAGCCCCTTCCACACATTTCATGGCTTGTCAGCCCTGTCTCCTTCTGAACACAAGTCTGGTCTCTGCTCATATTCAACTAAACCAATACAATACTATTGCTGTAGCATTCACACTAAAAGCAGAAGGGACTGAGCTATCAAGTTCTAGTTAAAGGGCATGTTCTGAGGTTCAGGTCATAGAAACCCATCTGGGCGCCATTGGAAAGGAGGAAGTTGACCCCTTCTTTCTATGTCTGTGTCCTTTTTCCCTTCAAACTCCATACACAGGACAAATTGCACTACCCTACCTCATGCCACTAAGCTCACAGTGAACTCAGAATGATGTTGTCTGATCTGTTTACCTATCTTTAGACAGAGGCATGAAGCAAAATTTCACCTGGACCAGGTATCAGGACTCTTTGTACTCTATTTCCTAATATGAACGTGACTTTTTACATTGCTGAAAGAAAAGTGATTCTGTGGATCCTGTTAGGGTAGAACAAACCAAGAGCCAGCAACATTGAGCAAAGTGGGTCCTCCCAGGATGGCACAGTGCTGGTCTCTCTCTGGGGTTGTAAAGTGCCACTCACAGTAGGAGATTCTCATGGAAACACTCACAGATTCCACTCATTTACATCACAAACTCCTATATAATACTGGGCTTCAGGCTCATCTATCCTCAGTCTTCAAGGACTCTTTTCCCCACCCACATTTCATCATTATTCATTTCCTCTAAGGGGGAAATAAACCCTTCTCTTTGGTGGTGGAACGGTCTGTTTGTATGTAGTTTGGCCTCCAGGGTAAATGCACAAACCATCTTTGTTTAGTTTCCAGGTGCCATGCCTCTATGTCCCCAGTAAGAATGGCACTTGTAGCTGTGTATCATGAACATCCCAATAACCACTTCTCAGAGCAAGAAACACAAAGACGGCAACCTGGGGACCCTAACATGTCTCCTTCTCTTCAATCACTACCCTTCCCTCAGGCCTCCAGGGGTCACCTGACTTTTAGAGATCCCCTGGCCAAAAGCCCAATTCCACTTAAAAACTAATGATTACTATTTAATTAATAATCCTTCTTGTGCTATAAAAATTAACTAGGTCAAGTTAAATGTACAATCACAAGTACCAGGAGCACACATGTCAATTTGGAAGATAGTTATAAACCAGGTAACCATGTCCCTGGTCCACAGGCTTTCTGAATGTCCATTGTACCTCAGAAGTCCCATATGACTTTCAGAGAAGGAAATCAATAGCAAAAGTCTACATACTCTATGACTGCAGCTATGTGACTTAGAAGAGACCAGAGGATGAGGGAGGATCAGTGATTGCCAGAGCCTGACCATTTAAAATTTGGAACATAAGGTAGCTGGGAGTGTGGCTTAGTGGTAGAGTGCTTGCCTAGCATGCAAGGAAGCCCTGGGTATGATTCCCCAGAACTCTAGCCTTGAGAAAGCCCAAGGATACTGCCCAGGCCCTGAGTTCAAGCCCCAGGACTGGCAAAAAAAGAGAAAGAATTTGGATGATGACATAAATTCTGAATAATTTTATTATAATGGTATATCCATTAAAAATGCACTTATAAAATTATTCCTGGGGGAAAGCAACTCCTTTTGCAATAGCCTCAATGAAAATAAAGTACCTAGGAATTAACAAAGAATGTAAAGAACCGGGGCCCGGGAATTTGGCCTAGCGGTTAAAGTGCTTAGGACCCGGGTTCGATTCCTCGGTATCCCACATACACAACCAAGCCGGAAGTGGCAGAGACGAGACTGCAACAAGCGACAGAGAGCGAAAGCAAGCAAGCAGAGCCCAACGGAGTGGTGGCTGGAGCGAGCAGGGCCGGAGCGTGCGGGAGCGAGCCTGACCGGAGCGAGCCTGACCGGAGCGAGCCTGACCGGAGCGAGCGGGGCCGGAGCGAGCGGGGCCGGAGCGAGCGGGGCCGGAGTGAGTGGGGCCAGGAGCGTGAGGGAGCGAGCCTGACCGGAGCGAGCAGGGGCCGGAGCGAGAAGGGGCCGGAGCGAGCGGGGCCGGAGCGAGCAGGGCCGGAGCGAGCGGGGCCAGAAAGAGAGAAGGGGGCCAAAAAAAAAAAAAAAAAGAATGTAAAGAACCTTTTTCAGGAAAACTTGAAAACCCTAAAAAAAAAAAGGGAAATTAAAGCAGAACTGAGGAAATGGAAAGACCTCCCATGATCCTGGATTATAAGAATTAACATCTTGAAATTGGCAATCTTGCCAAGGGCTATCTACAAACACAATGCAATACGCATCAATATCCCAAAGTCATTCTTTAAAGAGATAGAAGAGGTAATTCAAAATTTCATATGGAAAAATAAAATATCCCATATAGCAAAAAGAAAAACCCTCAGCAGAAAGAATAGCACAGGAGAAATTTCAATCCTAAACTTTAGACTCTATAACAGAGCTATTGTAACCAAAACAGCTTGGTACTGGCACAAGGACATGTCTGATGACCAGTGGACTAGAACTGAGGTCCCAGATATTAACCCACAGACCTATGTCCAACTAATCTTTGATAAGGCAGCCAAAAAAATAGAATGGAGGAAAGACAGCCTATTCAACAAGTGGTGCTGGCAGAACTGGTTAAGCACCTGCAGAAAACTAAAGTTGGAGCCTTATTTGTCACCCTGCATTAGGATTAACTCCAAATGGATCAAAGACCTGGAGGTAAAATCAGATACACTGAAAAGTTTACAAGAAGGAATAGGAGATACACTAGGTCTCCTTGGCACAGGTTGAAATTTTCTTAATAAGGACCCAGAAACACAACAAATCAGAGAAAGGCTGGATAAATTGGACTGCATTAAACTGCAGAGCTTCTGTCTGGCAAAGGACATAGGTAACAAACTAACTAGAAAGCCTACAGAGTGAGAGAATATCTTCACTAACAATACAACAGATCAAGGCCTCATAGAAACAGCTCAACAAATTGAATCACTGCCAAATTAATATCCAAAGAAACAACCATCCCATTAAAAGATGGGCCAAAGACTTAAAGAGAGTCTTCTATGAAGAAGAAATAAGAATGGCCTATAGACACATGAAGAACATCTCTGGCCATAAAAGAAATGCAAATCAAAATAACTCTAAGATTCCACCTCACTCCAGTTAGAATGGTCATGATCAAGAAAACTAATAACAACAGATGTTGGAGGGGATGTGGCCAGGAGGGATCACTACTACACTGTTGGTGGGAGTGCAAACTCGTTCAACCACTATGGAAAGCAGTATGGCAGTTACTCAAAAGACTAAACATAGAACTCCCCTATGACCCAGCAATTCCACTGTTTGGCATTTACCCAATTGCCCAGAAACAAGGACATACTAAATTCATTAGCACAACAATGTTCATTGCAGCACTATTTACCATAGTAAAGATATGGTACCAACCAAGATGCCCCTCAGTTGATGAGTGGACCAACAAGATGTGGTATTTATACACAATGGAGTTCTATGCTGCTGTCAGAAAGAACAAGATAGACCCATTTGTAAGGAAATGGAAAGACATAAAAAAAATCATATTAAGTGAGGTAAGCCAAACTCAAAGGAACATAGGCTCAATGGTTTCCCTCATTTGTCATAATCAGTAGAAATCTTAGGCTGTCCTAATAGAGATTTACAATAGAGCAAAATCTAGATCCATAAGGCCATATAGTATGATGCTGAATGAAAGACCTCCAGGATATAGAAACAAAAGCCATATAATGAGTGATTGTTGTCCTTAATGTACTATGTTATCTCTCATTTCTTTTGCTGTCCCTTGGTTATCTCATAAGATTACAGTATTTTACCTTGTTATCTGATCCTTTGTATGTATGTTTATTTGGTTATTTGAAATAGGATAGGGAAGGGGTAACAACAAGATGAGGGGCAGGGTTGGGGGGAGGGGGACCAAGACATGAAAATGGGTATGAGCTATATAGTTTCCTCTGAGTACTGCCTTTGCTGTGTCCCAAAGGAGCTGGCATTTTGTGTGCACTTTTTTGTTAAATTTGATGAATTTCTGTTCTGATCTCCTTGGTGACCCTTTGGTGATTCAACAATGTGTTGTTCAATCTCCATGAGTTACAGGGTTTTTGTTGGTGGAGATTGTTGTTCAATTCCAATTTGATGCCCTTGTGGTCTGAGAGATGCAGGGAATTATTTCAGTGTTTCTGAATCTGTATAGGTTTGTTTTATGCCCTAAAATGTGGTCTATTTTGGAAAATGTTCCATGTGCTGCTGAAAAAAACGTATTTTGTGATGTTGCTGGGTAGACTAATCTGCAGCTGTCTGTTAGATATAGTTGTTCTATACAGTTGTTCAATTCTGAGGTTTCTCTGTTGACCTTTTGCCTGGTTGATCTGTCCATAGGTGAGAGTGGTGTGTTAAAATCACCAGCAATCACTGTGTTTTGATCTATGTGTGATTTTAGTGAAAGTAAAGTTTACTTGATGAAGTTCGGTGCTGTAGGATTATGTATGTAGATATTTCGGTTGGTTATATCTCCTGGAGGAGAGATCCATTTATTAGTATGTAATAACCTTCTTTGTCTTTTCTCACTAATTTTAGTTTGAAGTCTGTTTTATCTGATATGAGGATGGCAACTCCAGCCTGTTTATGGGGGCTGTTAGCTTGATAGAGTTTATTCCAACCTCTCACTTTCAAAAAAATGTGTTTTTTTGGGGGGGGGCAAGATATATCTCTTGAAGACAGCAGAACAATGGATCTTTCTTTTTGATCCAACTAGACAGTCTGTGCCATTTAATTGGAGAGTTAAGTCTATTGATATTGAGGGTTAGAATTGAAAAATATTTACTAGTTCCTGCCATTTTTGAGACTATTTTTATTAAAGAATTTATTAACATTGATTTTTACATCATATTTCTAATGACATTAAACAAACAAGTATTCAAGAAGGAAATCTCTATATACAATCACTGACACTTAGATTTTAGAACATTGTCAAAATTAGGCTGAGGGTTTGTATATTATAGATACATATTAATCTATATAATAAAACATTATGTCTATAGAGTCATAAATTTTTATGTCTATGTAGTTGTGTTTATATTTCCAGTACCATGTCCATAGCATTGGGTATGCAAATATTGAGACCTCGCTCTTGTACTACCATTTTCAAAAAGGTTTCATTAGGGCCTGTGGTTTGACAGTTCTTGTGGTACTTAGCTGGTATGAATTTTGGGTGCCATCTCCTTGTCAGTACCACATTTTTGTTGGTTTTCAATGCGTACAACATTTTTGAGAATTTTCTGTAATGCTGGTTTGGTTGCTATGTAATATTGCAACTTTTCTTTGGAGTGGAAGGTTTTTATTTTTCCCTCATTTATGAATGAGAGCTTAGCTGGGTACAGTATTGTTGGTTGGTAGTTATTTGTCTTAAGGGCATGACATATATCCTTCCAATCTCTTCTTGCTTGCATGGTCTCTCCAGAGAAATCTGTGGTTATTCTCATTGGTTTTCCTTTGTAGGTGATTGTTCTCTTCTCCCTGGTGGCATTAGGATCCTTTCTTTGGTCTGTGTTGATCCTGTATGGATTATAATGTGGCGGTGGGATGTCCTTTTCTGGTCAGGTCTGTTTGGTGGTTCTAAAAGCTTCTTGTATCTGGATGGGCCTGCCCTTCTGGATATTTGGGAAGTTCTCTGAGATGATTCCCTGATGTATATTTCCAATACCATTGACCTCTTTCTTCAGGCCTTCTTCAATACAAATTAGCCTTAAATTAGGCTTTTTAATTGTATCTTGGACCTCCTGAAGCATTCTCTCATATTTCCTAGATTTGGGTTGACTCATTTTCTGTTCTTTCTCTATAACAACTAGGTTATATTCAACCTCAAAGATTCTTTCTTCTGCATTGTCTAACCTGCTGTCAATACTTTCTCCTTTATTCTTCATCTCCCTCCTTCATTTTTGATGCCTTGCATCTCTTGTTTTAGATCATATATGGACTTCTTTAACTCCCTTATTTCCATTTGAGTGGTTAGCTCAGCAGCTTTACTCTCATTTGACAATTGTTGGAGTTCAGTCAGCTTTTCGTTAGTGGATTCTATGAATTTGTCCATTTTTCAAGATAAAATTACTGCTATTTTTATTGATAGAGATACAACAGCATTTGCACCCTTTTAAATTTTATTTGGACAAAAAAACTAGACTTGGGCCAGGAGTTTGGTCTAGTAATAGACTGCTTGCCTAGCATGCACGAAGACCTGCATTCCTTGATACCACATACGTAGAAAAAAGCCAGAAGTAGTACTGTGGCTCAAGTAGCAGAGCTCTAGCCTTGAAAAAAGCCCAAGGAGTGTGCTCAGGCCCTGAGCCCAAGCCCCAGAACTGGCCAAAATAAATAAACATATAAATAAAATAAACTAGAGTTGAGGAACAAATATTAATGTTTTCAGATATGAAGCAGAATTTTATGGAATAACCACATTAGTAAGAAGGTTTTTTTCTGGGGCTGGGAGTTTAGCCTAGTGGTATAGTGCTTGCCTAGCATGCACAAAGACTGGATTCGATTCCTTGGTACCACATACAAAGAAAAAGCCAGAAGCGATGCTGTGGCTATTGGTAGAGCTCTAGCCTTGAGAAAGCCCAAGGACAGTACTAAGGCCCTGAGTTCAGGCCCCAGGACTGGAGAAAGAGAGAGAGACAGAGACAAAGACAGACACAGAGAGACAGAGAGAGAGACAGAGAGACAGAGACAGAGAGACAGAGACAGACAGAGAGAGACACACAGAGAGACACACAGAGAGAAATAACAGAAAAAAAGAGGTTTCTTCTACATGAAGAATTGGAGGGGCCATCTTGTGGCAGTGTCTTTTTTTGGTTACTTGCTCCCTCCAGGCATTCCTAGTTGTAAAATAAACAACACAGACAAATCTGGTAATTCTAGGAAGGGGAAGCTCACTGAAATAGTGTCTAGCCTATTCTCTAAGTGGAGAAGGGACTGTTAGGCTGGGATTTCCTATGGGTCCACAAAAGATACTGATAGAAGCTGGCCACCACAACTGGATTGTAGCTCCATAAACATGTTGTTATGTATATCGAGATTATCTTCAGGAGGACAATAAGTATTCCCAAACCCATATTTGGACTGAACTGTTGAATAAGTAGCTTTGAATGCAAAAGTGATTAGAGGTCTACATGGAGACAAAAACAAAATATTTGCTTTTGCCATGGAGAGTGGCATTATCATGTGGAGTGTGCAAGATGGGAGAAGTAGACGTGAAATGAGAATGTTCAGCCATGGTGTTCCTGTCAGTGTCCTCTTGTTTATCGATAACCAGTTGGTGACCTCCAGTCACACCCGGAAAGTGAGTGTGTGGAATGCCATCACTCAGCACTGGCAGATTCAGGATGTTGTTCCTATAACCAATTATGCCACTTCTGGATTATTTCTTCTGTTGGGATGGACCAACAGATATGCAAAAGTTCCCTTTGCCAATAAAGGATAATAATCTTGTTACTGAAGTCCACCATGCTCCTTCCAATGATGAAATGGCTTCTCTGAGTATTTACCTCATACCCGAAACATGTAGTAACAGAAACAAGATTGCCTAGTATAAGCTCTGGAGTAGTAGAAGTGATATACAGCACTCAGAAACAGTTGAGTCAGGGCCTCAGTTTTTTTAGACTTTCACAGTTCACCAAACCCTTGTTAAGGAAACTATGTTGTCAGAGGAGCACCTTTTGTCTGTCTGTGCAGATACTAATCATGTTTGGACATGAAAAGAAATACAATTCAGAGGCATGATCTCTATTCAATCAGGTTCCACTCCTTCAGCCTCATTCAATATACTATCTTTGGAGGAGACAGAAAGTCATGGCAGGTACGCCTCTGGAAATGACATAGGACCATTTGAAGGACAAGATGATCAATCAACAGATGGTAATCCAGAAAGGTGTTCCCATCATGAACAAATTATTTGTGAAACTCTCGTATACTGGGAAAAGAATGTGTGAGTTTCTAGCTGTTGACTGTACAACAATATGGTCATTTACAATGAGAGAATATAAGGGATCCAATGAGATGGGCTCAAGGCCAACATGTTACTTGTTTATAGGCCATGCAAATGCAGCATTTAAATGTGCAATCTGACCACTGCTATGTGTCTAGTGAACAAAAGTGAAGGTAAGGATGTAGGAAATACAAATGAAGAAGAGCTACACAAATTACTAAACTAATGTGATCTGAGCACATCTTGTTGTGCTACTCCTAACATTAGTCCAGCAACTAATGTGGTTCAATATAGCTGACGCTGATAATCAAATTCTAGCCTCCAGCTTCAGCACCAAGAAATCATTCAGGATACAACTACTTATAGCTCAAGGAGGCCATACAGAATCTCTTGTTAGTCAGAGCAATAACAGAATTTTCACAGTTATAGGAACTTCCATATGGTTAGTTTGGACAGAAATGATGAAAGAACTGTCCCTGAAACTGGCAACTTGGGGCCAATATTACCTGAAATGAAACAGACAACAGGAGAATGTAATGTATCTGAGAGAAAGTCTGGAGCAGAATTAAGAGTTCTGAAAAAATTAGAAAGTGGACCCTGAAGTGCATAAAACCACTGAATAGTTTTTTTAGAATCCAAAAAAAGAACATCAAAAGATGAAAACGAAAATTAAGTTAGAGAGGAGGATTTGAAGGATTCTTTGGAAGAAAGTCCCTTATTTGGCATCACCACCCAGCACTTCTGATGGTGGAACTGACTCTTCCATCCCCACATCCCCATCTCTGACAAAGACCACTCTGCTTCCTCAGTATAAATAAAGCAATTCTTGAAGCCAGGAGTTTTGCCTAGTGGTAGAGTGCTTGCCTAGCATGTGTGAAGGCCTCAGTACCACATACAGAGAAAAAAGCTGAAAGTGATGCTGAGGCTGAGCTCTAGCCTTAAAAAAGTCGAAGGCCCTAAGCTCAAGGCCAGGACTGGCAAAAAAAAAAAAAAAGCAATTCTTAGAGCTGGTTTGTGGCTTAGTGGTAGAGTGCTTGCTTAGAATGCATGAAATCCTGGGATCAATTCCTTAGTAATAAACAGAGAAAAGACTGGTAGTGACACTGTGGCTCAAGTGATAGAGCATTAGTCTTGAGCAAAATAATTTAAGTGACAGGGCCCAGGCCTTCAGTTCAAACCCCAGAGCCAGCAGAAAAAAAGACTATACCTTATGAAAACTTACCTAAATGAATGGTAATTTTGTTATAGCTAAAAGAAAATAATTTTCCCTGGATTTTCATGCTTTAGGCTTAAAAATTATTGTTATTATTGGGTGATTAACAGAGGGGTTACCATTTCATAATTCAAATATTGAGAACATTTCTTTGGGGGGCAATGTACATCCTCCACTCCCAGTTGATTCATTCTTCTTTGTGGGTCATGGGGCTTGAACTTGGCCTGGGTGCTCTCCCTGAGCTCTTCAGCTCAAGGCTACCACCCTATCCCTGGGCCTGGGCATTGTCCCTGAGCTCTTCAGGTCAAGGCTACTGCCCTACCATTGAGCCAAGCCCCACTTCCCATTTTCTAGAGGTTAATTGGAGATAAGAGTTTCAGGTCCTTTTGTGCTCAGGCTGGCTTTGAACCTTGATCCTCAGCTCTCGGCCTCCTGAGTAGCATGAGCCACCTCGCCCAGCTTGATTCATTAATTTTTTTTACACTGAAACTTTACCCACTAAAATTGAATTTCATTAAATTTCTTTTTAGAAGAATTATGTGAAATAAAGAAATCCAATAATCATAACCTCAACATTTTAAAAAATGATGTTCTCTTTAGTTTTACATCCTTGACTAGCAGATCATTTGTAAAGCAGGAATATACTTTATTTTTTATCATTATTTTTTGTGGGTCATGTGGTCGGCACTTTTCCTGAGCTTTTCAGCTCAAGGCTACCACCCTACCAAGGAGCCAAGCCCCACTTCCTGTTTTCTAGAGTTTAATTGGAGATAAGAGTCACAGGTCCTTTTGTGCTTGGGCTGGCTTTGAACCTTGATCCTCAGATCTCAGCCTCCTAAGTAGCTAACATTACAGGCCTGAGCTACAGCAGCCAGATCCACTTAATTTTTTTAATTTTTAAATTTTTTTTCATCCTGGGGCTTGGACTCAGGGCATGAGCACTGTCTTGGGTGTACTCATGGTTAGAGCTCTACCACTTTAGCCACAGTCCCACTTAAGGCTTTTTCTGTGTATGTGGTACTGAGGAATCGAACCCAGGGCTTCATTCATGCTAAGCAGGCACTCTACCACTAGCCCACTCTCCCACCACCCTCCCCACACACACTTTAAGAAATTTTTATAGTGAAGGTGATACACAGAGGTGATACAATTACATAATTTAGGTAATATGTACATTTCTTTTTGAACAGTGTCACCTCTTCCCTCATTTTCTCCCAGTTTTTCCCTCCAGACCTCCCTTCTCTCACAAGTTGTGAAGTTTATTTTCAACATATTGTCTAGTGAGTATCACTGTTGCATTTGTTCACCCTTTTTCCCTCCGTTTCTGTGCTTCCCTCTTACCCTCTCCAAAGCCAATAAACTTACATGTGACAAAAGGTACAGAAATTTTAAAACATGACAAAAAGGGAAAATGAGGAGAGAAACCCACAAAAAATAAAATGAAAAACCTCTCGTTTCCATTTCTTAGAGTTCATTTCAATAAGCATCATTTTATATGTTCATATGCATGTGGTTACTGAGCCTTTGTGATCCTCTCCTAAGAACAGCTACTTGCTGCAGTTGGTTTGGTTGCCATTCCACATAATACTAGAACAGTGCCCATGTGATGAATATTCCTTAAGCATGAAAATTTACTGATGGTACAATGAATTTTCATATGTCCAAGCCATGTCTTGAGACACTTTCTTAAGTGAATCAGAATTCATAGAACTTAGGCTTCCAAACTTTATTGTGATTGCAAAGTATTCACTAGGAATTTGATTAGGTGTTCTGTTTATGAAAAAAATATATCATGCAATTAGAAAACTATAAGATACTAAATAATAGATTTCAAAGTCTATAAGATCTTTAGAATCCTTTTACTTTAATTGCAGGTCATTTTCTGAATCTCATTGTTGGGAGTTCTTAAATTTTAGCATGCATAACTAATATTCAAGGATACATTCTAAATTGGAATAATTGTCTGTATTTGAAAAAGTGAAGTAAAAATAGTAAAGGAAAAGTTGTGAGTTCCCAGAAAGTTCAATTCTCAGTTGTTTATTTTCCTTGCTTTAGGAGCCACCATATTTTTTTCCCTACTAATGATCAAGATAAGTTAATCTGGCCATTTTGTTATACTTAGGCACTATAATAATGAATTTTATTATAGGCTTTAACTGTTATAAAATGTTATTTTAATTCTAAGAGTATTTTTGTATATCCTTTCTTCATTTAATTGGATTGCTTTTCCAGTTTCTGAAAATAGGGTGAATTTAAATTTAGGCCACATAAAGCACTTGTTGGTGAATAATGTATATATTCCCATTCAAAGAAGTATAATTAGTGAGTGAAACTGAAGTTCTTCAAAGTTTAAAACTAAAATGGTTTATATATAGAGTTTATTTTCAAAATGTCTAACCTGTGGAGGAGTTAGAAGGAACATGCAATGAGCTCTGCTGCCTATTATTTTGCCCGTGGAACCACTGGTTGTTATTGTTTGGCAGTACTGGGATTTAACTTTTAGACCTTGACTTTGCAAGGCCGGTGCTCTACCACTTGAGCCATAATCCCAGACTCGTTTTTGCTTTAATTATTTTTCAGATAATGTTTAAAGTTTGGCAGAGGCCTCTTTCAAGTCCAAATTCTCCAACCTGCAGCCTCCCAGGTACAAGAGATGACAGGTAAATATTCCACCATACCCTTGTTGTTGCTTGAACGGAGCCTTGATAACTTTCTGCCTGGGCTGCAATGTTCCCAGTCTCTGTCTCTGATTCACTAGGATTGCAGTCATCAGGCCCCTACACATGGTAATCTTTTGTAATATTTGTTTCATCTTGTATTTCCTCATGTGTGTGTGTGCACGCACGTGCGTGTGCCCGTGCGTGCACACGCGCACACAAGTGAATTGCGGCTTGAAATCGGGGCCTGGGTACTGTCTCTTAGCTTTTTTGGTCAAGTTTAGGATTCTACCAGTGGAACCACACCTCCACTTCTGGCTTTTTGATGGTAATTGGAGATAAGAGTCTCACAGACTTTCTTGCTTAGGCTGCCTTTGAACTGCTATCTTCCAATCTCAACCCCCTAAATAGGTAGGATGCTAGTATTACAGGTATGAGCACCAGCATCTGGTGTGCTGTGGTGTTGAGGAGCTGCCTCTCATTTGCCTTTTTTTATACTTGGTTTTTGTTTGTTTGTTTGTTTGTTTTGTGGATCATGGGGCTGGAACTCTGGGCCTGGGTGCTGTCCCTGAGCTTTTCAGCTCAAGTCTTACCACTGTACCTCTGGGCCTAGGTGTTGTCGCTGAGCTCTTCAGCTCAAGGCTGAGCCACAGCCCAACTTCCGGTT
Organism: Megascapheus bottae; assembly: GCF_031878675.1. Lineage (NCBI taxonomy): Eukaryota > Metazoa > Chordata > Mammalia > Rodentia > Geomyidae > Megascapheus > Megascapheus bottae. The sequence goes on from NC_143547.1 coordinate 40,034,327, forward strand.
TGCTAGTGATTAACTGGAGATAAGAGTCTCACAGTTCTTAGTGCCTGGGCTGGCTTTGAACTGCAATCCTCAGATCTCAGCATCCTGAGTAGCTAGGATGATAGGTATGAGCCACCTCACCTGGCTTCCTTTTTTGATACTTCTAAACACTAGCCCTCCCCTCTATCCCCACTCCTTCAATAAGTCTTTTCTTCCTCTTTTTCTCCCCACACAGAAACTGAGACCACAGATGTGCTAGACCATGCAGGAAGTCCTGTCAGGCAGAGCCCAGCAGCTGGTTGTTCATAGCTCTTCACAGCCTCATTGTTAGTGGGAACAATACTAAAAGAATTTTCCTGAAAAAATCCACCTCTAAGATAGGCCCACAGTGAATCTTCTTTGTTTCTATGCATATTCTCTGGACAGTGTGAGTGAAGGCTTTACACTGACTGGCCTGTGATAGTCAAATGGGAAGAATGTCTGGTTTGTAACTTCTTTGACTGATTAAAATGCTTATCTGGATCACCTGTTTCTCCTAAAAATAAATAGCATTTCCTGTTAAAGTGACTACTTCATTTTCTCTCATTTAGAAATACAGATTCTGTAAGTCATCTCACTTACTTAAGGATAAGCTAGGAAACAGGAAGAAGAAACTTCACATAAATGACTACTTCACTATTTAATGGGTCTTTTTGAAATTCTGTTGTTTAAGTCATCCAGTGTTTAGTATTTTATGATGGTGGCTCAAGTATTAGCAAAAATGATTCACAGTTGTTGGACCTACTTGACCCCAAACAGCAAACTCAAAATTGATCTTTTACTGCATATATCTCTATTTTCCAGATTTCTTGATATTTTAATCTGTGTATACATATTTTACCTAGTTATACTTCAAGGCATGTACAAATTAAAATATACTTCTCAGAACAAATTACTTTATACAGAGAGATTTAAAAAAATAACTCGAGGTAAATTCCTTAGAGTAATGTAATTTAAGTAGTATAATTAAAGGTTGTTCTTTTTAATTTTTGACAAAGGAAATCACCCAGGCTGACCTTGAACTTTCCATCTTCCTACTGCTACCTCCTGAGTGCTGGGACTACAGGCATGTATCACCACATCTAGTCTTATCTTTTTCTTTCTTAAAATTTGACATTTTAGGGCCTGGAATGTAGCCTAGTGGTAGAGTCTTTGCCTAGAATGTACAAAGCCCTGGGTTTTATTTCTTGGTTCAATATACACAGAAAACGCCAGAAATGGTGCTGTAGCTCAAGTAATAGAGCATTGGCCTTGAGAAAGCCCAAGGGCAGTGCCCAGGCCCTGAGTTTAAGCCCCAAGACTGGCAAAAAAAATTGAAATTAATAAAAACAAGTTCAAGTGTTTTTATTCAAATCTTATGTACAATTATTTAGGCTTAAATCTTCTTGTTCATTTATTCAAAGGAAGACATTAACAAAATAAGTGTGTTAACTGCTTTTCAGAAGTTCTTATTTTTCCAGTCCTGGGCTTGAGCTCAGGGCCTGAGCACTGTCCTTGGACTTTCTAAAGGCTAGAGTCTACCACTTGAGCCTCAGCACCACTTCTGGCTTTTATCTATGTATGTGTTACCAAGGAATAGGACCCGGGTCTTCGTGCGTGCTAGGCAAGCACTCTACCACTAGGCCAAACTCCCGGCCCCTCAGAAGTTCTTTTTATAGAGTATATTTCAAACTTGCATTTTTAGGCTTGCACTCAATGCTAACCTTTGGTGGTACTACTCTACCAGGGGCTCTGGATTTTATTCCAGGCTGATGATATCCCCATGTGCACCTGTTCACTGGAAATATTGTCTTGAGCATTTCTTTTGCAGCTGTAGGTAGTATAGCTCTAACTTACACAGCAAGCCAGCCTTCCTGACTCTTTTTTTTTGTCAGTTGTGGGGATTAAACTTGGACTGGGTGCTATCCCTGAGCTCTTCATCTCATGGCTAGCCTTCTACCACATAGAGCCACAGAGACACTTCTGGTTTTCTGGTGGTTAATTGGAAATGAGTCTCTTGGACTTCCATGCCTGGGCTGGATTTGAACCGTGATCCTCAGATCTCAGCCTCCTGAGTAGCTAGGATTACAGGCATGAGTCAACTACACCTGGCCTTCCTCCACTTACTATAGGATTTCTTGTCATTTCATGTATGGTTCATGACAATGACAACCTTTACTGACTGTCAAAAGCATCTTAATGTTAGAAACAAAAAAACAAGAGATAATTTCTGTCAGAATCAAAGAAATATGCTGTCCTTGAATACCCACACACACCTTCTCCTGATAGTTCTGATAGAGCAGTACTGGGGATCGAACTCAAGGACTAGCACCTGCTAAGCAAATGCTTTAATAATTGATCCACACTCCAGCTCCATTTGTTTAAGTTTATTTTCCACATAGTCATTTGTATTTTGCCCAAAGTTGGCCTTGGACCAAGATTTTCCTTACTAGATTCTGTAATAGTTGTTTTGGTTTGGGGGGTTTTGATTTTGTTCTTGTTTGCCAGTTCTGGAGCTTGAACTCAGGGCCTGAGCACTGTCCTTGGGCTTTCTCAAAGCTAGAGCTCTACCACTTGAGCCACAGCACCACTTCTGGCTTTTTCTATGTATGTGGTACCGAGGAATCAAACCCAGGTCTCTGTGCATGCTAGGTAACCACTCTACCACTAGGCCAAACTCCTGGCCCCACGTTTTTGTTTTATGTGCCAGAACTGGGGCTTGAACTCAAGACCTTATGCTCTTGCTTGACTTTTACACTTATAGTTGGTGTCTGCCACTTGAGCCACATTTCCTCTTCTGTCTTTTACTAGTTAATTAAAGGTAAGTGTCTCTTGAATATTTCTGCCCCTATGACCCAGCAATTCCACTACTTGACATTTACCCAAATGTCCAGAAACAAGGGCAAACTAAACTTACTAGCACAATGATGTTCATTGCATCATTTTTTTTAGCATAGCTAAGACATGTAACCAACCCAGATGCCCCTCAGTAGATGAATAGATCAAGAAGATGTGGTACTTATACGCAATGGAATTCTATGCTGCCATTAGAAAGAATGACATAGCTCATTCATAAGGAAATGGAAAGACTTGGAAAAAAAATCATATTAAGCGAAGTAAGCCAGACCCAAAGGAACATAGGCTCCATGGTTTCCCTCATTTGTAATAATGAGTACACATCTAGGATTCTCCTAGCAGAGGAACACAATAGCTCAAGAGCTACGTACATATGGTCATATAGAATGAGACTACACAAAATGAACTCTAGGATATGGACACTGCAGATATTTCTTTTCCCTTATTTTCTTCCTACAGTTATTTTTTTTTGTCAATCATGGGACTTGAACTCTGTGCTTGGGCATTGTCCCTGAGCTCTTCAGCTCAAGGCTACCACCCTACTCCTTGAGCCATAGCACCACTTCCAGTTTTCTGGTGGTTAATTGGAGATAAGAGTCTCATAAACTTTAGTGCCCTGGCTGGCTTTGAATCTGGATCCTCAGATCTCAGCCTCCTGAGTAGCTAGCATTACAGGCCTGAGCTGTGTGGCAAATCTAGTACAACACTAGCCTTGAATGAAAAAGAAAAGCTAAGAGACAGCACCTTAACCATGAATTAAAAACTGTACTACAGGGGCCGGGAGTTTGGCCGAGTGGTTAAAGTGCTTGCCTAGCATGCATGAAGACCCGGGTTCGATTCCTCGGTACCACATACATAGAAAAAAGCCGGAAGTGGTGCTGAGGCTCAAGTGGTAGAGCTCTAGCCTTGAGAAAGTCCAAGGAACAGTGCTCAGGCCCTGAGCTCAAGCCCACGACTGGCAAAAAAAAAAAAAAAAACGTACTACAGCCCACACACACACACACACACACACACACACGCACACAAACACACACACACACACAATTATTAAAAATCAGCCTCTAGGTACTCAGGAGGCTAATATCTGAGTATTTGTGTTCAAAGCCAGCTCAGTCAAGAAATTCTGTGAGACTCTTCTTTCCAATTAACAACCAAATATCCAGAAGTGAAGCTGAAATGGAGCTGTAGCTCAAGTAGTAGTGTGCTAGCCTTGAGCAAAACAAAAGGACAGCACCCAGCATCCAGGCCCTGAGATCAAGTCCCAGTACCAGTATCAAAAAAACAAAAGAATTATCATATGTATCTGAGCTTTGAAATGTGATATTATAGAATAGATATAGATAATAAAGTGGCTATGCACTGAGGAAATTAGCATTATGTATAGTTACTTTTTCCATAAGAATAACTGACATCAACAACCCCTAGTATTTTTTGCAGTCCTCATGATTTACATTATATCTCTTGATGGTTCCACTCCTTTGAACTTTTGACCTTCCACTTCCCATCTCTTCCCTCCCCTCCTATAACCCCTGTTGTATGTTTCATCTCTACATGTTTGAACTTTCACTTTATATTCTCCATATAAGTGAGATCTTGAAATATTACTCTTTTTGCGTCTGGTTCTTTTACTTTATATAATGTCTTCCAGATCCTTCTATGTTGTAGCAAGCACCTGGCTCTCCTCTTTTAATGTTGAATACAATTTGATTGTGTGCGTCACATTTCATAATCATTCATCAGTCAATAGACACTTTGGTCTTTCCACATTATGGCTTTTCTGAAAAAAAGCTTCAGTGAATATAGAACAGACATCTCCTTTGTGTATATGCCAAAGTCCTTAAGACTAGGACTCTACAATTAGAGGCACAATGCCACTACAGATTTTTCTGAGTATTTTGTTGGAGATAAAAGTCTCTCAGACTTTTGAAGCCAGCCTGAGCTGGCTTCAGACAGACATCCTCAGATTTTAGCCTCCTGAATAACTAGGATTACAGGCCTGAGGCAATGGTGCCTGAATTCTGTAAGACTCTTTTCTCCAATTAAGCACCAAAAGTGTAGAAGCAGAATTGTGGCTCAAGTGGTAACCTTGACAGTAAAAGCTCAGGGATAGTGCCCAGGCCCTGATTTCAAGCCCCAAGACAGACACACAGAGACAGATAGACAGACAGTCAGACAGACAGACAGACACAGACAGACAGACAGACACACACACACACACATACACACACACACACACACACACACACATACACACATCATATCACATCCCAAAGTACATTAGAATTATAAAGCAATTGAGAAGTGAAGTAACTGACTTCCTGTTATATAATTCCTCTCAAAAATGGGAAATGCCCTGTCACTTCATTCACAGTTACATATATAACATCATTCTACCAAAGCCCCCTTTCATCTGCCCACAGAATCACTAAGTAAAAACTGGTTAAGTGCTTCCATAAAATGTTATTATTGCAGGAAAAAACTTCAACAATCAAAAAAGCTCAGTCCTGGCCCGGAGTTTGACCTACTGGTAGAGTGCTCACGTAGCATGTATGAAGTCCCAGGTTAAAGTCCTTGGTACCACATACATAGATGTATGTGGTTCAGTGGTAGAGCTCTAGCCTTGAGAAAACCCACGGGCAGTGCTCAAGATCTGAGTTTAAGACCCAGGAATGGCAAAAAAAACCCTCAATTCTTTCTCTTCCATTTATAGCAGATCAATTTTAAATTATAGAGACCACTGCTATGGGGTTTCATTTCATATTTTCAACGTTTAGCACCTTAATTTACTATTTGGTTATTTCATTGTTGAATTAAAAAAATCATGTTTACCTTATGGGAAAAACACCCATGTATTAGCTCAGCCAACACTGATTTTCCTCTTTTTGTTTCCTATGTTATTTTTTGGCACTCTCAGAATTTAATTTTGCTTTCCACTGATGGGTACTATTGCATAGAGTTTAAAATTGGGATAATCCTGATTCATAAAGCTTTAAACCATTATTCTTAATTTATTTGCAGATTAAATGCTCCTGGTTTAACATTTCATTTAGTGTACCACGTGGGATGTATCAGTCTTTGAAATTATAGTCTGTTGAACCTCGTATGAAAATTTGAGTATGTTGTCATTCCTATCTAAAAATGTGTAAATGATTATTAAAATGTATGTATAGAAAAAAGACAGAAGAGAGAATTAATTAGTTGACCAGATTCCTTTGGCCTTCGCATTTTTTTTCTTCCCTGCTGCCTTGGAGATACTTGAGAAACTGAAGTGGGAATATTGCTAATTTGAAGCCAGCATGGGGTACATCACAAGACCTTATCACAAAAACCAAAACAAAACAAAACAAAAAAATTTATGCACCAAACCTCAGAACTAAGTGCATGAAGCAAAACTAAAGCAAGAAATAAAGAGAGAAATAAACTTCAGCATAACAAAAGTATCCCCACTTTTTGTAGTACTGGAGATTGCACCCAGAGCATCCTGCATGCAAGCATTCTACCACTTGAGCCACACCCATAGTCTTTTCCTTTATATTTTTTGCCAGTCCTGGGGCTTGAACTCAGGGCCTAAGCACTGTCCTTGGGCTTTCTCCACAGTAGCACTCTACCACTTGAGCTACAGTACCACTTCTGGCATTTCTATGTATGAAGTACCAAGGAATTGAACCTGAAACTTAATGCATACTAGGTAAGTACTCTACCATTAGGCATGTTCCTGACCCCTGTATTTTTTTGCCAGTCCTGGGCTTGAGCTCAGGGCCTGAGCACTGTCCTTGGACTTTCTCAGGGCTAGAGCTCTACCACTTGAGCCTCAGCACCACTTCTGGCAATTGAACCCGGGTCTTCGTGCATGCTACGTAAGCACTCTACCACTAGGCCAAACTCCTGGCCCCTATATTTTGTTTTTGAAATAGTCTTCCTAATTTTTTCCAGGACTAGCCTCATATTTCTGGTCCTCCTGCCTCTGCCTCCCAAGTAACTGGGATTACAGTTGTGCATATAATGACTAGCTCAGTCCTCCACCTTCTTTAATGAAGAAAACAACCAGGCAGAAGGTCAACAAAGAACTAGAGAGCTGCACAATACTACAGAGCAATTGGACCTCTACAGTACACTTCACACTGCAGCAATATATACATTTTTCTCAATTGTACCTGCAATAGTTGTCAAGACTGCAAAGAACTCTTAATGAATTGAGGAAAATTGGGCATACATACTTTCCTTTTTAATCACAATGGAATGAAACTGGAAATCAATAGCACAAAGAAAACAGGAAGCTCCACCAATATGTGGAAAGTTAGCAAAACATTCTTAGAACAAGAATGTTCTTGGGACAAAGAAATCACATGGAAAATTAGTATCTTGAGGAAATGAAAATGAAAACACATGATGGCAAAGATGAAGGATGAAGTAAAAGCAGTTCTCAGAGCAGGGCTAATCTAAGTTTATATGTCAAAAAAAGAAGAAAGTTCTCAAATAACTTAAATTTGAACCTTAAGAAACTAGAAAGGAAAGATCAACTAAAGCTAAAACAAGCAAAAGGCAGTAAAAATAAATAAATATTAGCATAGAGATAAATGAAATAGGCAATAAGTAAAACAAGGGCTAGGAATTTAGCCTAGTGGTAGAGTGCTTGCCTAGCATGCACAAAGATCCAGATTTGATTCCTCGCTACCACAAACATAGAAAAAAAAAGCCAGAAATGGTGTTGTGGCTCAAGTGGTAGAGCTCTAGCCTTGACAAATCCCAAGGACAGTGCTCAGGCCCTGAGTTCAAGGCTCAGGACTGGCAAAGAAAACAACAAAACAAAGAGTCATTTTGAAAAAAAAATGACATTTGGCTAGATTAAGAAAGAAAAGGCTGGGAGTTTGCCCTAGTGGTAGAGTGCTTGCGTAGCATGCATGGAGACCTGTGTTCAATTAATCTGTACCACATACATAGAAAAAGCAGGAAGTAGTGCTATGTATGGCTCAAGTGGGAGAGCTCTATCCCTGAGAATGTCCAAGGACAGTGCTCAGGCCCTGAGTTCAAGCCCCAGAACTGGATGGTTTGCCAGGTGCCAGTGGCTCACACCTATAATCCTAACTACACAGGAGGCTGAGATCTGAGGGTGGAAATTCAAAGCCATTCTGGGCACTCAAGTCTATGAGACTCTTATCTCCAATTAACCACCAGAAATGCCAGAAGTGGCACTGTGGCTCAAGTGGTAAAGTTTTTGTCTAGGCCCAGAGTTCAAGCCTCAGGATAACAAGCAAGCAAGCAAGCAAGCAAGCGAGCGAGCGAGCAAGCGAGCAAGAAAGCAAGACGGAAGGAAGGAAGGAAGGAAGGAAGGAAGGAAGGAAGGAAGGAAGGAAGGAAGGAAGGAAAGAAGGAAGGAAAGAGGGAGGGAGGGAGGGAGGGAGGGAGGGAGGGAGGGAGGAGAGCAAGCCCGGCTGGTGGCTCATGCCTTCAATCCTAGTTACTCAGGAAGCTGAGAGCTGACGATCATGGTTAAAAGCCAGCCTGGGCACTAAAATGTCCATGAGACTCTTATCTCCAATTAACCACTAGAGAAATTGGGAAGTAGAGGAGCTGTGGTTCAAGGGGTAAGGTGGTAGCCTTGAGCTGAAGAGCTCAGGGAAAATACCCGGGCCCTGATTTCAAGAGAGAGAGAGAGAGGCCCTGATTGAGAGAGAGAGAGAGAGAGAGAGAGAGAGAGAGAGAGAGAGAGAGAGAGAGAGAGAGAGAGAGAGAGATCTAAAAGCAGAAATGGAAGATATTTGGCATGGTGGCTTACACCTGTAAGAGAGAGAGAGAGAGGGGAGAGGGAGAGGGAGAGGGAGAGAGAGGGAGAGGGAGAGAGAGAGAGAGGGAGAGGGAGAGGAAGAGAGGGAGAGGAAGAGGGAGAGGGAGAGGGAGAGGGAGAGGGAGAGGGAGAGAGAGAGGGAGAGAGAGAGAGAGAGAGAGAGAGAGAGAGAGGAGAGAGAGAGAGGAGAGAGAGAGAGAGAGAGAGAGAGAGAGAGAGATATCTAAAAGCAGAAATGGAAGATATCTGGCATGGTGGCTTATACCTGTAATGCCACCTAATTTGGAAATGGAGACCGGGAGGATCACATTTGAATGGCAGCCTAGGTAAAATCTAGCTAGCTTGGGAGATTTCATGCTCCAAGATGGCCCAGACACAAATATGAGATCCTATCCTCAAAATAAAGTAGAAAGTGCTGGGCCAATGAGCCTTCATGGCTCACACCTGTAATCGTAGCTACCCAGGAGGCTGAGATCTGAGGATCGCGGTTCAAAGCCAGCCTGGGTACTAAAGTCCATGAGACTCTTATCTCCAATTAACTGCCATAAAACCAGAGGTGGCGCTGTGGCTCAAGGGGTCGGGTGGTATCCTAGAGTTGTAGAGCTCAAGGACAGCACTCAGAGTTTAAGTCCGAAGAAGAAGAAGAAGAAGAAGAAGAAGAAGAAGAAGAAGAAGAAGAAGAAGAAGAAGAAGAAGAAGAAGAAGAGGAGGAGGAGGAGGAGGAGGAGGAGGAGGAGGAGGAGGAGGAGGAGGAGGAGGAGGAGGGAGGAGGAGGAGGGGGAGGGGGGAGGGGGAGGGGGAGGGGAGGGGGAGGGGAGGGGGAGGGGGAGGGGGAGGGGGAGGGGGAGGAGGAGGAGGAGGAGGAGGAAGAGGAAGAAGAAAAGGAAGAGGAAGAGGAAGAATAGGAAGAGGAAGAGGAACAGGAAGAGGAAGAAGAGGAAGAGGAAGAAGAAGAAGAAATAGACAACCTGCACATAAAGTTGAAAGCCTCAAGTAAAGAAGAAAACATTGTAAAAGTAAAAGAAACCTAGCTGTAATCCTAGCTACTCAGGAGGCTGAGATCTGAGGATTTCAGTTCAAATCCAGCCCAGGCATTAAAATCCCTGAGATACTTATCTCCAATTGAACACCAGAAAACCAGAAGTGGCGCTGTGGCTCAAGGGGTAAAGCAGTAATCTTGAGCTGAAGAGCTCAGGAACAGCGCCCAGGCCCAGAGTTTAAGCCCCACGATGGACAAAAACATAAAACAAACAAAATAAAGAAAATCTGATTGAACTAATTTAACAACATAACTAATTTAACAAATAAAATTCCAGAACTGTGTAGCCTCATTGAAGAATTCTACCAAGCATTTCAAGAGTGAATCTTGAAATTCTGCTGCAAAAAAAAAGATGGCCCGACAAGGGAAAATATGCAATTGTTGCATGAGTTGGATGGGAGTATACATGGAAAGCAGAGAGATCCTTAAAAGAGTCTGTGACATTATTCAGGCAAGGGAATCTAGAGACAGGACCACATCAGACATATTCATTAGAAAGTGATTGTATCAATAGAATTGAGAGGGAGAGGAAAAAAATGTAGAAGTAACTCTGATTTTGAATTTGCCAACTGAGACCTCTGATATATTTAGCAAAAATAAGGAATTCAGAAAAGGAAGTGATTTAGGAGGGGTGAATTTTGCTTTGACATTGCTAAATTGACATTGCTACAGGTGACAAAGGGACAGTATGAATATCCAGAAGGCAATCAGAAGCCCAGTCTAGAATTCTGAAGAGAAGTGAAAGCCTTCTCTTCTGAGGTGATTCAAAGTAGACATGTTTATAAACGACAGCCCATAAATCAAATCAAACCCACCGCTACCTGTCTTCAGAGAGGTTTAGCTCTAAATAGGTTTACTTTTTTACCTTTTAAATGTTTAATTAAGTGGTTACATAATTGCCTTAATTTTGCAGAGACAAAACGATTCACTGTCTGACTTCCAAGAAACATCTGCTAACCTCCAGTGGAAACTATGAGTATGTGATGTTGAGCAAGCCAGCAAAGACGAGGGCCAAGCATCATGTTTGAGGAAGAGAATAGAAAGAGGTAAAACCACAATGAAGCAGAGGAAGAAATGGAGAGAAGAGAGCATTGCAGAAAACATGGGTAGGCCACAGCCGACAGGCACTGCGCAGAGGGATGAGGACCAGCACGGATAGAACAGTGATAATTCAGCTGTGGGGGCAGACTGTCAGAGATTACCAAGTGGGTAGATAATGAGCAGGCTGGAAGGCTGTGTTGACTGTTCTTTGAAGATTAATGGAGTGAGTCAGCAGAACATGGTCTCTGGCATGGAAGACTGAGAAGGTGCTTTTAGAATGGAAGAGATCTGAATTCTTTTATGATCCTGGAAAGGAAGTGACCAAAGAACAGTAAAAGAGGCAAATAAAATTCTAGAACTCCTTGGCTTCACTGGAAAATTCTACTAAGCATTTAAAGCAAAAATGTTTGCAGAGGGTAATTTGGGGTGGGGCCTAGGGTGCAAGTCAGAGAGACTGTTGGCAGGGAACAGGATGATTCCTCGGCCATGGCAGGAGGCTGGGAAAAGGAGATCTGACATTGTGGTGATGAGTAGCAAATGATAATAAAAGACCTTTTCTCCTGTAAATATGAAAGGCAGAACAATAAAGGTTATCCAAGGCCTGGAGATACTCCATAAAGAGGCAGACCTAGAGGGTGAGGAAAGCTGAACACAGAGTGAGTTTAGTGGAAGGAACTGAAAGAACCAAAGATTGAACTCACAAAAAAAGGATTTCCAAATGTAAAATCTTGAAAGTGAAACTACGGTTGAGTGATTCAACATGTAGGAAAGAGGTTGATTGACAGTAAAAATGGAAATAACTGGCAGAAGAAATGGAGGGTTTCATATAATCTTTTATTGCTGCATATAAACACTTTATTTGCAAAGGTGATATACAGAGGGGTTGCAGTTACATAAATGATGTAATGCGTACATTTCATTTTTTTTGTCGGGGTGATGTATAGACGGGTTACAGTTACATTCGTCAAGTAGTGGGTGCATTACTTCTTGAACATTGATACCCCTTCTCATGTTTTTCTCCACTTTCCCTCCTCTGCCCCCTTCATATAATCTTAAGAAAGAAAAGATAAACAGAGGCACTGAGAAATAACCAATCCAACATCAAAATTGGGATTGAGATTGGAACCCAGGTCTGTGACTACTATCCATTCAGTTACTAGTCTTCTGGAAGGTATACAGAAATCTGGTAGAAATGGGGTAAAAATCATGGTGTACATAGCCAGGTGCCGATGGCACACACCTGTAATCCTAGCTACTTGAGACTCTAAGATTGTTAGGACCACAGTTCAAGGTCAGCCCTGTTAGGAAAGTTCAAAAGACCACTTCTCAATGAAAAGCTAGGCGAGGTGACCCACATCTGTTATCCTAGCTACATGGGAAGCCTAACATAAATTGATAGTTTCCATGCCTGCTCAGGAAGGGAGGGAAATCCTATCTGGAAGAATAATCAGCAGCCAGGAGCTGGTGGCTCATGCCTGTAATCCCAGCTACTCAGGAGGCTGAGATTTTTTTTTGGTCGGTTGGTGGGGCTTGAACTCTGGGCCTGGGCACTGTCCCTGAGTTCTTCAGCTCACGGGTGCTGCTCTACCCCTTGAGCCACAGCGCCACTTCTGATTTTCTGGTCATTAATTGGAGATAAGTGTCTCACAGACTTTAGTGCCGGGGCTGGCGTTGAACCGCAGTCCTCAGATCCACAGAAAAATTTGGTGTGTAACAGCACCTGCTTAGCAAGTGTGATACCCTGCATTCAAACCCAGAACCACCAAAAAGAAAAAGGATCATATGGACTGAGCTGAGCACCAAGTGGCTCATCCCTGTGATCCTAGTGACTCAGGTAAATGAAACGGAAGGATCATGGTTCAAAGTGAGCCTGAGCAGGTAAGTCTGTGAGACTCTTATCTCTAATTAGCTACCAAAAAGCTAAAAATGAATATGTGGCTCAAAGTGGCAGAGTGCTAACTTGGAACACAAAAGTTCAGGATCAGCACAAATGATGGTATGGAGGGAGCAGGATGATACACAAAGGTATGAGGCACAAGGAAAATACACAGCTAATTTCAACTTAAATCGGGAGCTGAATTCTAGAAAATGTAATCTGTAGGAATCAGGTTCATAATTTAGGGACTTAATTTTTATGCTGGTAGTGGGGCTTGAACCTTGGATACTTGCTCAGTTTTTTCACTTATGACTGGTACTCTACCACTTGAGCCACACCTTAAGTTCCATCTTTTTCTGCTTAATTGGTGAGTATCTCAGAACCTAGATTGTCAGATCTCAGCCTCTTGAGTAGCCACGATTTGGGGTGTGAATCACAGTGCCCAACTGGGATTTCTTTTTTTTTTCTTGGAGCCACTTTTGGTTACTTAGAGGCTGCTGGTGTGCAGTGTAGTATTTGCAGAACACTTTCACTTCATCTCTTATTAGCTTCCTGAGTGGCTACTCTTTTGCAGCAGAAAGAAACAGACTCAAAGATTCTAATTTGCCTGTGTGCTCACACAGGAAACAACAAAGACAGGCATACAGTCTAAAAATCATGTCCTTTGTTGAGCCACCTGACTAAACGCGAACCCATCTCCGGTGTTGAAGACGTAAACTTTAACTTCAGTATCTTCAGCCCAAGATGGCTAGCAACAGAATTAGGTTCTCTGGGAGAGTGAGGAGCCCCAGAAGTCTGAAACCATAGCCTTGGAGAAAAAAATATTCTTTTGATTTTTGTTTGTTTGTTTTGGATTTGTGCCTGTCTTGGGACTTGAGCTCAAGGCCTGCACACTATCCCTCAGCCTCTTTTGCTTATAAGTAGCATTCTACCACTTGAGACACAGTTACACCTTGCAGCTTTTTCTGAGCAGTTTATTGGAGATAAACTGCTTAGGCTTTCCTTCCTGTGCTGTCTTCTAACCACAGTCCTCAGATCTCAGCCTCCTGAGTCACTAGGTTTAAAAGGATGAGCCACCTATGCCGACTACATTTATTTTTTGCAGTGCTGGAGGTTGGATTCAAGGCCTCACGCATGGCAGACAAATATACTACCAATGAGGCACATCTCCACTACTAAGAATGCTGAAAGAAGCTAGGGTTAGAGGCCAGGAGTTTGGCCTAGTGGTAGAATGCTTGACTAGCATGTGCAAAGACCCAGGTTCAATTCCTCTGTACCACATACATAGAAAAAAAAAGCCATAAGTGGTGCTGTGGCTCAAATGGCAGAGCTCTAGCCTTGAGAAAGCCGAAGGACAGTACTCAGGCCCTGCCTTCAAGTCCCAGGACTAGAAAAAAAAGAAGCTAGGTTTATAACATTTTTGTGCCATGAAGGAATTCATTAGGAAAGCTAGAAGTGCTGTACTAAAAATTACAATACAAGCAATATAGGTGTAGAACATTGGTAGAGCATTTGTTTTCCATATACAAGGTCTTGGGTTCAATCCCCATACCACAAGAAAACTAAATGTCATTTTTTTTTACCAGTTCTGGGGTTTGAACTCAGGATATGGGCACTGTCCTTGGACACTTTTTGCTCAAGGCTAGCACTCTGCCACTTGGACCACAGCACCATTTCTGGCTTTTTCTGAGTATGTGCTACCGAGGAATTGATCCTGTGGCTTTGTGCATGCTAGGTGAGAACTCTACGACTAGGCTATGCTCCTGACCCCCTAAATGTCATTTTCTGTTCCATTCTGGTACATGCCCGCTTATAGGAGACCAAACAGAAATAATTACCATTGCACTGGCAGTTGAAGGCCTGGTTCTGAAAGGAAGTAATTCATTTTTTAAGAAGCAAGTAAGTTAGGAAAGGTAGCTGGTAACAACAGATACAGTGGCACAGAGAGGAACCCATTGGCCCACTTGGTGAACAAAACAAGTAGCACACTTGGAAATCAAGGTCCTATACACAGAGGGTAGTGGAGGTATTTTAAACAAGAAATGCATAGAGTTGGATTGTGTTGTGTTCAGTCCTTAGGAAGGGAAGACTGGGCACCAGAAAATCAGATAGGAGAGGCTGTGCAAGGCAGCCAGTGAGAGAATCTGGCTTAATCTATGAGAAGGAGGCTAGAGAGGAGGGGAGAATTGAAGAGAACATTCTTTTTTTTTTTTTTGCTAGTTCTGGGGCTTGAACTCAGGGCCTGAGCACTGTCCTTGGACTTTCTCAAGGCTAGCGCTCTACCCTTGAGCCACAGCACCACTTCCAGCTTTTTTCTATGTATGTGATGCCAAGGAATCGAACTTGGGTCTTCATGCATGCCAGGCAAGCACTCTACCACTAGGCCAAACTGCCGGCCCAAGAGAACATTCTTTTGGCAGGTTGCTGAGCCCCAGTGAGTGGGATGGCTGACTCATAGCAGGTGCATCTGCTTCCTAGAAACTAACTGCTCTTCAAAAAAGGTCATGCAGTATTATATAGGAACTGTTGTTTTGTTTTTTCTTCCTTCCCCCCACCTTTCTCTCTTTATATTTCTTATCTTTTGAGTCAAAATCTCACGATGTAGTCAAGGCTGACCTTGTACTCTCAAACCTAAGCTTCTCAAGCACTTTATATTACAAGTGTGTGGTCACTACACAAAGCTAAAGGAAATCTTCAGAGCATACAAACTTCAGGTACCGGTAGCTCGGGTCTGTGGGTCCTAGCCACTTAGGAGGCTAAGATCTGACGATCCTGATTTGAAGCCAACTGTAGCAGATAAATCCAAGAGATTCTTAGTTCCAGTTTATCAACAAAAGCCAGAAGTAGAGGTGTGGTTCAAGTGGTAGAGTGCCAGCCTTGAGCAAAAAGCAAAGTGAGAGCACAAGATCTTGAGTTCGATCCCTAGTACCAACACACACACACACACACACACACACACACACACACACACACACACACACAGCATTCCAATTAGTTGTCATCTCTGTGCGGCTTATTACCTCATTGTCTATAAACTTCTCTGTGTCTACCTTTGCTGATACAGATATAGAAAATCAAACCCTTCCTTTGAAACTGTGATTTTCTATGTCCCATGCATGGCTTTTCTTTGCTTTCTTATGAGCTATGTGAAAGCTCCTCAGTGCCCTAAACCGTGAGTTCCTTTCACATCATTAGGTCAGAGCACAAATCTAAGTCTGTGAGAAACAGCCTCTTCTTGTTTCTACATTAATTTCATTTCATTCCATACCCCATCTTGTTGGGAAATTTTACTTTAGTGATTCTCGAAGTCTATCCACACTATGGGAAGCTTTCAGAGTGCCCAAGTGAAGAGCATACATCTGGCCATGATGGTTTATGGCTATGTAGAAGTTTCTCTTCAGCCATTCATTTTCCACAGTTTGTTGCTGCTTCTGTGGGAGGCTGGGACATTTGTCAGGTGGCTAGAAGGCCTGCTGCTTCTGTTCCATTTCCTGTCACATGCCAGGGGCCACCCCTCTTCAGGAAAGTACCAGCTCCTCAGGGTGCTAGTAGAAAGCAGGACCCAGAGACACAGTCGTCTCCCTCCTTCCCCTGTGTAAGCTGTACTTCACCTTTGAGGCAATGAAGCATAGACCTGGCTTTTCAATCTACACCCTGTCAAAATGAAGCCGGTTGTGTGCTTAAAAGGGAGAATGAAAGGAGGAACAACAAAAGCCTCAGCCTTTGGCACCTAAAGCTACGAGCCGATTGGCAGCTGAGTATGGTTATTAAAACCAAAATCATATTAGAATATAGCAGTATTAAACCTTACATCTGTTTAAATGCTTAATTTGTCTCAGTGCGGGTGGCTCACACCTCTAATCCTAGCTATACAGGAGACTGGCATTTGAAAGAGTATGCTCAGAAGTCAGCAGAGGCACACTCCCTCTCCAAAATAACCAATAAAAGACAGGAGTGGAGGCATGGCTCAAGTGCTAGAACACCAGTGGACCAAGCAATACCAAGCAAGCATGAGGTCCTAGGTTCAAACTCCGGCAACAGAAAAAATAAAATCAAATGCTTAATTTGGCAATACTAGCATGTAGTCAGTCTTCAAAGTATTTACATAGAGAGATGGTGAAAGTAATGGTGCTGGCATTCCCCTTATCTTCAGGGCTTACAGAATAGATCATGGATTCAGGTGTGGCTTTATGAGCAAGTGAATATGCAGGTAGAGGGCCATATTTGGGTTTCCATGAGTACATGTGTTAGGTGATGTAGAAGAAATTCATGCGAAAATAAAAGCCAAGTAAACATCTGGTACAGACAATGCTAAAGGGAAATACTATTACTCTACTGAAAAGTGTTTTCAACTCGAAATGTTGAGCAGAGTGAGATGTTATTAAAGAATCGTGTACAGTTGTTTTAGCCTTCATTCCTGGGGCTTAAACTCAGGGCCTGAGCACTGTCCTCGGACAGTTTTTGCTCAAGGCTAGCGTTCTGCCACTTGAGCCATAGCACCACTTATAGTTTTTTCTGTGTATATGGATGGTACCAAGGAATCAAACCAGTGTTTTTGTGCATGCTAAGCAAGCACTGTACCACTAGGCAACACTCCCATCCCATATGGTTTTGGGTTTTTTATTTTTTGTGCTGGTACTGGGGCTTAAACTCTAGGTCTTCCACTCAGCTTTTTTGTTTTTTCTATCAGTCATGGGGCTTGAACTCTGGGCCTGGGTGCTGTCCCTGAGCTCTTCAGCTCAACACTACTGCCCTACCCTTGTGTGCGTGTGTGCCTATTGTAGGACTTAAATTCTGGGCCTAGGTGCTATTCCTGAGCTTTTAAGCTCAAGGCTAGCACTCTAACTCTTGATCCACTGCTTTATTTTATGGTTAATTAAAGGTAAGAGTTTCAAAGACTTTCCTTCCGTGGGCTGGCTTCAAACTTTGATCCTTAGATCTCAGCTTCCTGAGTAGCTACGATTACAAGTATGAACAACCAGCAACCCAGCTTTGTTTTCTTTTAGCCAGGATCTCTGAAACTCACCTCAAAATCACAGTCCTCTGTAATTCTAGCTACTCAGGAGGCTGACATCTGAGGATCAAGGTTCAAAGCCAGCCCGGGCACAAGAGAACCTAAGATTCTTATCTCCGATTAACCTCTAGAAAATGAAAAGTGGGGCTTGCTTTAAGGGTAGGGCCATAGCTTTGAGCTGAAGAGCTCAGGGACAGTGCCCAGGCCAAGTTCAAGCCCCATGACCCACAAAAAAAAATCATAGTCCTCCTGTACACCTTATCATGACCAGCTGCACATAAAGATTTGATACATATATTACATAATGTTTAAATCAGATTAAGTAAATTCAACTCCTAAACCTTTCTTATTTCTTTCTGGTGAAAATTTTCTAAATGTTTCCTTATGGCTTTTTGAACTGTGTATGACTATCTCTCTTTGCCTACCCTGCAATAGCACAGGCAGTACTGGGGTTTGAACACATGTCCCTGTGCTTGCTAGGCAGGCACTCTAGCTCCTTGCTCCTTCTGGCAGGCTAACTTGGTTTCCATTGATTAACTGCTCCCCCTCCCCTACCTCTCACCACAGGCAGCCCCTGCATGTGGCCTCCAGCTGTTTCTCAGCTCCCCTTGGGATGCTCGGGATTCTCATAGTCACTCTCACTTGTGGGGTTGCTGCTTCTGCCTACACTGCCTGGGGACTAGAACAGCTGAAACACCAAAGTGTAGTGGGACTTGGGGTTAGAATATTTCTTGAAGGTTTAGTGCCAAGTCCTTGGGGAATTTTGATTCTTCACACTTTTGTACTTGTCAGAGGGTCTACCATCCCATAAAGGCAGGCAAGGAAATTCGGGTGACCTTGAGGACTTTTTCATCTAATTAGATATAAAGAACATTCAAAAGTGGCATAGCAAACTGGAGGTTTGACTCATATGGTATAGAAGCAACCTTGAGTAAAAGAGTCAAGAGAGCACTGTGCTCTGAGTTCAAGCCCTAGCACCAACACCAAAAAAATAAGAGTAAACCAGCTGCTGACAGCCAGCCTAGAAAGGAATTCCGTGAGACTCAGCTCCAATTGATCAGCAAAAAGTCAGAAGTGTAAGTATGGTCCACATAGTAAAGTACCAGCCTTGAGTGGAAAAGTCAAGTGAGACCATCAAGCCCCATACTGGCATACACACACACACACACACACACACACACACACACACACACACACCCTGAAAGTTTAGATGTGACAGAGTCCCAACCTGGAGCAAAAAGAGTAAGGAACAGAACCCAGAATCTAAGTTCAAGCCCTGGTAATGGCACATACACACAATAATAATAATAATAATAATAGTAATAATAATAACCATGTTCACAGCAACATAATGATTTTTAGGGTCTTTTTACTATGCAAATTCTATGCCACCAGCCCTAGCATTATTCACAACAGTCAAAAGGTAGAAACAAGCATGGATGAATGGATCAAGAAAATACGTATTTTGCTAGAAGTGTATCTCAGTCATAGAACCCATGCTTAGCATGCATGAAGCTCAGAGTTTATCCTTAGCACTGAAAAAAAAAGTTTATGTCCACATAATGGAACATCATTCAGCCTTAAAATGAAGAAAAGTCAGGCTGGGAGTTTTCCCTAGGGGTAGAGTGCTTGCCTAGCATTCACGAAGACCCAGGTTCAATTTCTCGGTACCACATCCATAGAAAAATCCAGAAGTGGTGTTATGGCTTGGGCTGTATAGATATAACATTGAGAAATCCCAAGGACAGTGCTCAGGCCCTGAGTTCAAGTCCAGGGCTAGTAAAAAAAATGAAGATAAGTCAGGTACATGCGACAGCCCAGATGGATCTGAAGAACATGTGCTAAGAGAAATAAAGTAGACACAAAGGGACAAATAGTGCATGATTCCACTTCTAAGAAGCACCCAGAATCATAAAATTCATAGACAAAAAAGTGGATTGGTGGTTATCAGCAGCCAAGCAAGAGCCAAAGCTCCTGAGTTCAAGCCCCAGTACCAGCATGAGAGGGGGTGGGGGCAGGGAATGGAGTATTTAGAGGAGTTTTGGAGACGTGTTTATCATTTTATTACTGGCACAGAACAGGAACAAGGTGATCTCTTAAATTTTTGGCTGCTTTCCTTAAGATAAGAAGAAAGCATTGCTTGTTTGAGAGGCAGTTTGCCTTCCATGCAAGATGGCTATCAGTGAATCTTTTTTTTTTCTCCTGCAAACAGGAGATTGTGAAGGGACTATAGCAGAAAATGGCTCTGATCAGAGGACTGAAATACAAAGTCGAGAGAATTTTAGTCATTGTTTTTCTGATGATGTTGAGCATCTTTAAGATGGTGACTTGTTTGTATTCATTTTTGTCCAGGGCCTCTTTTTCCATGGTTTCACTTATCTGTGGTCAATCTTGACCTGAAACTACTAAATAGAAAATTCCCAAAATAGGGCTGAGAGTTTGGCCTAGTGGTAGAGTGTACTTGCTTGCCTAGCATGCACAAAGCCCAGAGTTCAATTCCTCAGTACCAAATACACAGAAAAAGCCAGAAGTGGCTCAAGTGGTAGAACCCTGCCTTGAGATAGCCCAAGGACAGTGCTCAGGCCTTGAGTTCAATTCCCAGGACTGGCAAAAAGAAAAAAAGAAAATTCCAGTAATCACTCAAAAGTTTTCAATTGTATCTATTTGGAGTGGTATAATAAGCTCTCATGCCATCCTACTTTTACCTGCCCAGCATATGAATCATGCATTTTTAGTATATCCACACTGTATATACTAGGTGCTTGTTCAGCATTTGGGAGCCATTCTAGTGATCAGAGCAATTGTGATTGTACTGGTGGTAATTTTACTAAATAGTTGCCTCAACCTCTCAGAGTAGTCATGCTGGTAGTTTGGATATGCCAAAGAGAATGAGATGTCATAAAATGTTCCTTTAAGTGAAAACCTGTATGTATATATGTATACATTTATGTGTGTATGTATGCATGTATACATGCATGTGTGTATATATATATAATGTGTGTATATATAATGTATGTGTGTATACACACAGAGAGATCACAGGGTTCCACACCAGCTGCAGTTTAAGGCATACATTGGGGATCTTGGTATGTACTCCACCTTCCATTCACATGACCACAGAAGACCATCACATTTCTTGTTTATTGTATTTGGTGCTAGTGTTAGGTCCTGAACTCAGGACTTCAAGCTCTTATTGGATTTTAACTAAAGGCTGGTGCTCTACTACTTGAGCCCTGCCACAGTTTTTACATTCCTTTTTATAAGCATCAACCTCAAAACAAACAAATCTAAGGTAACCGTTTGGAAGGCTTCATACCAGTTGGCTTTAACCTCCCAAGACCATTTATTACTTTGGCACCAAAAACACTTATTATAAAAGTCAATTTTTCTTACAGAAAGCCAGTGAAGAATCACTGTAGCTCCCAACCATGAGACCAAGGTCTTTCCCTTAAGAAATACAAAGATACAGTCAAGTATCTCATTTTTCTTTCCTTTTTCTAAAAAAAAAAGTGTAGTAATATTGGCATTTGAATTCAAGGTCTTGTGCTCTTTTTTTTAATGGGTCATGGGGCTTGAAATTGGCATAGGTGCTGTCCCTGAGCATTTCAGCTCAAGACTAACACCATACCCCTGGGCCTGGGTGTTGTCCCTGAGCTCCTCAGCTCAAGGCTACCACCCTACCCTTGAGCCAAGCCCCACTTCCCGTTTTCTAGAGGTTAATTGGAGATAAGAGTCTCAGGTTCTTTTGTGCCCAGGCTGGCTTTGAATCTGGATCCTCAGATCTCAGCCTCCTGAGTAACTAGGATTACAGGCGTGAGCCACGGCACCCAGCTAAGGTCTTGTGCTCTTACTTTGCTTTTTTTTTGGTCCATCATGGGGCTTGTACTCTGGGCCTGGGCACTGTCCCTGAGCTCTTCAGCTCAACACTAGTGCTATAACACCTTGAGCCATAGCACCACTTCCGGTCTTCAGCTAGTTAAATAGAGATGAGTGTCACAGACTTTTGTGGCTGGCTTTGAACCACCATCCTCAGATCTCAGCCTCCTGAGTAGCTAGGATTATAGGTGTAAGCCATGGGCACCTGGCTCTTACTTTGCTTTTATCTTGTGGTTTTTTTTTTTAATTTTGCTCAAGGTTAGTGCTTATCAACTTGAGTCATGACTCCACTTCTGGCTTTTTTCTTGGTTCATTGGAGAAAAGTGTCCCACAGACTTTCCTGCGTGGGTTGGTTTTGAAATTTGTCCTCAGATCTGAGCTTCTTGGGTAGCTAGAGTTACAGATATGAGCCACTAGCACCCAGTTCAAGCCCCCTTTTTCCTCCAGGCATCTATAGGCAGCTCTCTACTGACCCCCCCCAGGTCCTACAGCCTCCATGTGGAAACTGAGTCTGAAGTATACTAGTGATGCTAGGGATAATTTTGCCCTTCTGCTTTGTGCTGAACCTCCCACTTGCTGAACACCTTCTCCCTGTTTGCAGCCGGAGTTCCTGGCTCTCTCCCACTCCTTATTATCTCCCTGAGAAGGTCAAGAGGGTTAATTATTGATGTCAACATTATAAACCCTGTTACTATTCTTAAAGATAATATGCATTAACCACTGTTTTGAAATTTCTCATTGCCTCAACACTATGGTCTAGTGGTTTTCCACTCTTGATATGCATTACAATTACCTGGAGAGCTCTTGAAAACCACCCAAACCCAGACGCCCTCCCGACCTAATAGCATGAGAAGCGCGATGTAATCATCACTCTCCATCAGGCATAATTGCCTCTCCATGTCTTTGTACGCTATGGGTTCCAGTGCTTGACACACAAAAAGAATCAGCTGGAGAGCTTGGTCAATACCCAGCCCCATCTTTCTCATTCTGCAGCTGGCCTAACAATGGTAGAACTCATAGAAAATTTTAACAAGTTGTTCCTTTAACAAGTTGTTCTCCCATCCCCATTTCCATTCTTTTCTCCATAGCCCATTTTCCTCACATCACCATTTCCCAAAAGATATTCTGAGCCAAGAAATCATGGCTCACCCTTGGAATCCTAGCTACTGAGGAGGGT
Organism: Megascapheus bottae; assembly: GCF_031878675.1. Taxonomy (NCBI): domain Eukaryota; kingdom Metazoa; phylum Chordata; class Mammalia; order Rodentia; family Geomyidae; genus Megascapheus; species Megascapheus bottae. The sequence goes on from NC_143547.1 coordinate 40,056,988, forward strand.
GAGATCTGAAGGTCAAGGTTGGAAGCCAATCTGAGCAGAAAAACTCAGAGATTCCTATCACTAAATTAGCCAGGAAAAAGCCAGTAGAGCTGTGGATCAAGTGATGGAACCTTGAAAAAAAAGCCAAAGATCAGCACCTAGGCCCTGAGTTTAAGCCCTAGTACCAGCACACGCACACACACACACACAATTTTTTATGTAACTGTAAGCCCCATATATATCACCTTTATAGTAACAATAAAAAATTACATATAAAAATGAATAGGATTTTGTGGTGAGCGTGGATATGTAAAGAATAGAGGAGTTGGTGACTGATGATAGCTGATAAGAGCTCCCAAATGTACTTTCAGTCCTAATCCCTGCAATCTTTGAGTGTTAATTTAGAAAAAAAGCATCTTCACTTTGAGGTAGGACTCATCTGAATTGTCTAGGTGGGCCTTAAATACCATCCTATTGAGTCACAGAGAGGGGGGGGAGGCCTCATAAAGACAAGATAGAAGTGCTGTAGCCAAGAGCTGAAAAGGGGCAAACAATGGATTCTCTCCTAAAACTCTCCCAAGGAGGGAATGGGACCCTGAACACATCCAGAACTGTGACAATACATTTCTGTTGTTCTAAGCTGCCACATTTGTGGGAGTTTGCCATGGCAACCTTAGAAAGTTAATACAGAGAGCCAAGTTGCTTGGTAACTACATGTACAGAACAGCTTCTGGAAACATTTCCTATGCTAATGAGCATTGTTTCTTAACAAAGGCTGAGTGACAAAAGCTATGTACATAAGGTCATATAGGATGAGACTAAATGAAGGGATCACTAGGATATAGAAACAAGAGCTTTATCTTTGTGATTGTTGTTCTTAATGTACTGTTATTTCTTTTGTCTTTTTTTCCCTGTATGGTTAATCTCATGTGGTTACAGTATCTGACTTTGATATCTGGTATACTGTATATATATATTTGTTTATTTGAAATAGGGAAGGGAAGGGGGAAAACAACGATTGGAAGGGGGTAGGTAGGAAAAAGGGAGAAGGGGTATCAATGTGTGAGAAGTAATGTACCTACTACCTGATGAATGTAGCTGTGACCCCTCTATATATTACTCTGACAATAAAAAAAAAACAAAGGCTGAGTGCTCCCAGGAACATAGCTAATGACAGGTGCTACTGTTGCTAGTAGCCATGAACTAAATAAACTAGTATGCAGAATGCAGGCATGCACGTCTTTTATGTGTGAGAGCTGAGTCCATATGTCCACCTACTTCATGTTAGAAGTTACATGTTAAAATATACTATTTATTCATTCCAAATTCATCACCAAGGTGATTGATTATTTAAATAACACATATTTATGGAATGAATATCTACTAGTCAAGGGATTGGCCATACAAGTTTAGAAAGTCAAAAATCACAGAGCTCCATGGCAAAGCACTTGTTTAGCATTCAAAAGCCCAGGGTTCTATCCTAAGCACTATAAAACAACAAAAACAAAAATAAAATAGTTACTCTTGTGAAAACTATATTGAATTAGCAGTAATACCAGTCGGTCAATAAATCAGCACATAAATAGCAGTTAGGGATATATACTACAACGATGATAAACTCAGCCAAAGGGATAGAGAAAGAGCAGGGGAAGGGAGGGCAGAGGCTTTACAGCTGGTGATCAGAGCAGGCAATGAAGCACTTCACTATGTTATTTGCCTAAATTAATTTGCACTTTGAAGAGGAGAAAATTAATCACACAACTATTTCGTGGCCAATACAAAGTGCAGACCTATCTGACACCAAAACCCCCACTTACAGGCACTCTGCCCAGTTGGATGCCATTGAGTCCCTCACTCACCCACACAGTACCCAGCCTGGCCTTCCTATATGTGTTCACTGATCCCCAGTAGACTCGAGGAAGGCTAAATGTAGAAGGTCAGGTAGCAAAGGACATTTCTAATCAGACTAGAGAGTTGCTTGTTGGGCAGTGGTGGCTCTTACCTTAATCCCAACTACTCAGGAGGCTGAGATCAGAGGATCAAGATTGAAGCCAGCCCAGGCAGGAAAATCCAGAAGAGTCTTACCTCCAACTAACCCACCAAAAATCTAAAAGTCAAGCTGTGACTCAGGTGGTAGGGTGCCAATTCTGAGCAGAAAATGCTAAGGGACAGTACCCAAGCTCTAATTGAAGCTTGAGTACTGCCACAACCCCCCCCCCCAAATAGATAATACTTTAACTTATCCTGTTTGGGAGGCAGGTAGAGGATACTGAAATTTCTTTTCTTTTCCAGGATCTCCTCATCTCTTCCTGTTGGCCTGCCTGATCACCTGAGCCCTCAGAGTATATATAGCGAAGGGACTTTCTGTACCTTGGCAGTGCTCAGCTGCATCGCTACATCTTAAATAGCAGGGAGTATGGCAAAGGTGAGTCAAGCAATGCAAACTGGAAGCAGGTTTGCAATGGCATATAGCCCAGTTTCACTACAATATAGGCAGTACAGAGCAGGGTGGGCAGGCGGCCGGGACCAGATCACAGAAGACCTAGAAAGCCATGTCGGCAAGACAGCCTTCATTCCATGCCTTCATTCTGCAACCATAGGACGACAGGTTTGGGGATAATGCAGCAATAACAACGCATCTTTTTCGAGAAAGTAACTGTTCCTTGTCAAATAAGCTGGACTTTTATGAAGGGAAATGTATTTATTTGACCAAAGCAGAAACATTTGACCAAAGCAGAAACACTGGAGCCACCTTCGTAGCAAAGATAGAGAGCTGTTAAAGGCAGACTAGATGGTATGAGCTCAATCAACTCTGAGGACTCAGCTCTAAATCATCTCTCTCCTATCCCTGTTGCCTCTGCCATTCCTACTTTAGATAAACACCTCCCCAAAACTGTTTTGCCTGTGCCTACTTTCACTTCTCTACAGAGAGTTTTAAAAATATTTTCCAGGTGCCAGGACCTATGCAGGAGGCTGAGAGCTGAGGATCAAGATTCCAAGCCAACCCAGGCAGAAAAGTCCATGAGAATCTTACCTCCAATTAACCTCCAAAAAGCCTGAAGTGGACCTATGGCTCAATTGGTAGAATGCCAGCCCTGAGCAAAACAGCTATGGAAGTAGGGCCCTGAGTTTAAGTCACAGTACCACCACAAAAATACATACTATACATGCATGCCTGCATGCATGCATATATGCATACTCTAGTTATGTGAAGTAACTATGGTAGTAATTATACTAGTAAATATTAAGAATTAATCTGAGTTATATTTGATTATTTGTCTTAGGCCATTTTCCAGAAATTCTTGAATTAAAAAAATGTTTCCTCTGCTTATTTTCTCCCTGTAGAACTAGACAGGCTCAGCTGTGCGCTTTTAGCTCACTGTTAGTTGCCATGGTAACCGCCTCCAGTTCTCTGCTCATAGGCCTTTCATTTTTTTCATCTTTTCTTTCACCCACACCTGCCAAAAGCCTGAGACCTCCTTTGCTCCCAGAAAGGGCTCTATCTTGAGTTTGCTCCAGCCTCCATTGGGGATTTGCATAGTATGCAGCACCCCATCACCAGGCCCAGCCTGAGAACAGCTTCCGGTGTTCTCCTAAATGCACATATTGGACTTTCAAATCGTGTTAGGAGTAGGTAAAGTAGCACAAGATAAAAATGCACTCATAGATCAGAGCAGAGAGAGGTGGTTATGTGTTGACTTTGATGCCAGATTGGTTGGTTTGAAATTGGGGCTTTGTGGTATATTTGCTGTTTGACATTGAGCAAGGTACTTACCCTCTTTTAATCTGACTTCTAGAGATGCACTGTATACATACGCTGCTTTGTTATATGGCAAAAAATCAATATATATGCTACAAAATTACTAAAAATGAGGGAAGAGGTGAATTGGGAGGGCTGAATAAGAATGTTGAATGGGGGTGACATTGATCACGATGCACTATAGTTACAAATTGCTATTTTGAATGGCAACTCCTTTGTACAACTACTAAAAGATAATAAAATATATTTTAAAAGAAATAAATATTTTTTAAAATGAAAGTATTTTAATCCGGGTACCAGGGGCTCACACCTATAATCCTAGCTACTCAAGAATCTGAGATCTGTCTGACTAATTTCCTTTTATATTATTTTGCTGTTATTATAAAGTTGCTGAACAGAAGGGTTATATTTACATAAGTTAGATAATGGGGACATTTCTTTTTGGACAATGTCACCTTTCCCCAACTCTTTTCTTTTAATTCACGTGAGGAAAGTGAAACCCAGAGAGGTGAAATAACCCATCCAAGATCACAGCTAGTAAATGCCAAAGCCATTAACAATCTAGACAACCTTGTACCAGAGCCATGGGTTCACCCACTGTTGGCACACTGCCTCCCAAGAAGCCTGCTAGGCTCTGTCTACAAGTCACAAGTGGCACTTGTGTCTTATGGCCTTTGCCAAAGAAATGTGAACTCAACTCTAATAGGAGGTTAGGCCTGGGCCATGGCATCCTGAACAGGGCACATTGGACAAAGCCTTTAAGGGTAACACTATGTTCTGTTGAGATGGTAGGAAATTAGTTGGGGCTGTTTGAAGAATTTTCTAGGCCAGAAAAAGCAGGTAGAGTCCAAACCTGAGTCAGTCTTGCCCTTCTCGTGAAGGATCTTGGCATTAAAGTGTAAAGCACTACTGTGAGTGAAAGGAGAAAGAGGAAGAGGAGGAGGAGAAGGAAAAGGAGGAGGAGGAGGAGGAGGAGGAGGAGGAGGAGGAGGAGGAGGAGAAAGAAGAAAGGGAAGAAGATAAGGAAGAGGAGGAGATACACTACTTAGCAGCTTTTGCTCAATGTAGTATCTTAGGGGTTGGCACCGTAACTACCAACACATATCTTTGCCTCTCTGTGAGAAAAGCAGTAACCCATTCCAGGCCCAGCCTAGACCATGTTTCTCAATGGGGCAGCCTTCTCCTTGCAGGGGCCTCATACAGCTTCGCAGGCCCAAAAAGTTTGAAATAGCAAAGTCTCAAACTTGTGACATACTCTGAAGAGCAGAATCCCTAAATCCTTCTATTCAGCCAATCCATGTCAAACATGAAGTCATTCTGGGAACCTCATACATAGCTTGCATTCTTTTTATTGGGGGAGAGGAGTCATGGGGCTTGAACTCAGCCTGGGCGCTGTCCCTGAACTCTTCACCTCAAGCCTACTGCCCTACCCTTGAGCCAAGCCCCACCTTCAATTTTCTTAAGGTTAATTGGAGATAGAAGTCTCAGGTCCTTTTGGGCCCAGGCTGGCTTTCAACCTTGATCCTCAGA